>NC_140588.1:897023104-897700604 GCF_964204655.1 Triturus cristatus
CTGTTTGTGCCTAACTTTTTACGAGGCCCCGAAATGACTCTCCTTTATCTGCCACAATTGTAAGGTTTGCCCACCTAAGAAAGACTATTTCACATTCAAGCCCCATGGGCCTCACACACCGTTAAGCAAAGGTGGTCTTCACACAAACCCTCTGCGATGTATACTTTTAAATGCTAGATCATTTGTAAAACATCTCAAGGAATGCGCTGAGTTAATGGAGACTCATGAAATAAAATTGGCATTTATCACTGAATCCTGGATGGATGAGGCCTCTGGACCTTATTTGGTTAAATCCACGCCACTGGGTTTCTCATGTCATACGCTGAATAGGCCCATTAGGATGGGGGGGGTCTAGCGGTCATCTATCATAGTTCGTTAACTGCAGCATTTCAAACTGTTTCTACTTCTGTTTGTGAAGAGCTATCTTTTAGTTTTATCCTCTCGCATCACTACTCTTTTAAAGGCATTCTACTTTATAGACCGCCAGGTCAACAAAATGCGTTTTTGGCTGACATTTGGACCCATTTCAAGAATGGCCAAAAAACTGACCAAAAAAACGGAAGAGGCACCCTGAGATAATAAATGGGTGGGGAAGTGGTCAGGGAGAATACAAGTAAAAGAAACAGTAAACACTTCCCTCACACTAATGCATCAATTATAGGCTACTAGTCCATTAAATTAAATATACCCACAGACCAAGAGTAAGTTTATAAAATGTTTTTTTGTTTCATTTATTTAACAAAAATATATTTATATATCCATTTCTTGTACAATTTCATTCATAGTGTAAAATGTGACACGAACACTTAAAGGGAAAACATGTCATAAGCCCGACACAAACGTTGATAAAGAAATCAAACAAAGTAATTACTCATCCAAAGGGCGCTCTTTGTGGTGTTCATTGTATTTGCACTTTATGCATTTTTTATTGTATTGTACTATTTATTGTCCTGTTGAGTCTCTCTTGTTGCCTATTTTTGTGGTTTCTTTCTTTTTATGTATTGATTTGGATGAGTAATTACTTTGTTTGATTTCTTTATCAACGTTTGTGTCGGGCTTACGACACGTTTTCCCTTTAAGTGTTCGTGTCACATTTTACACTATGAATGAAGCTGTACAAGAAATGGATATATAAATATATTTTTGATAAATAAATGAAACACAAAAACATTTTATAAACTTTCTCTTGGTCTGTGGGTATATTTAATTTAATGGACTAGTAGCCTATAATTGATGCATTAGTTTGAAGGAAGTGTTTACTGTTTCTTTTACTTGGGCTTTGTACTGATACTTTCACCATACTTTGTGATTTCAACATTCATCTGGAATCCTCGACGGATGTAGATACTGCTACCTTGCTTCATGTTATGAGCAGTACAGAATTAACACAGCGTGTACAAGGCCCCACCCATGCCGCAGGCCATACCCTGGACGGCCTTTTTTCAAACCATCCGCAGTTAGCCTACACTGGCTCACTGCTGCTTACCTGGACTGATCATTTAGTGATCCCATTTGAGCTGTTTCTTCCAGCCTGGCATTGTGTCCGTGAGGTCTCCAAAAGCCTGGTTCCGTGGCCGGCCTGGAATAAAATTAAAGAATCTGAGTTAAGAGATTTTCACACATCTACCACTTGACCGTTGCCCCTGGAGATAGAGGAGGCTACCACATGTACACAGAAAAAACACTAAATCCTAAACACTCTCAGCCAACAGCTCCTTGGTAGTCGGAGGAACTTAGGGACCAACAACTGATCTGTAAATGCTTAGAACACAACTGGAGAAGGAAGTATAACAGCATAGAAAAAGAGCATTACCAACAAAGTCTCATGGTATACGAAAAGCTTTTACTTAAAACAAAAAACATGTTTTTTGTAAAACAGATTATGATGGACAAATGTTCAACTAAAGAACTTTTTAGGACTGTATCTAAACTAGCCTCCCCTTGTCCACCAAAAATTGCCAGCAGCCAAGCTCTATGTGAGGATATCGCTGCTTTCTTTTTACAAAAAGTAGAACACCTTTTTTTCCTCTTTTAGCTTATCTTCGGTCTGCGAAATGGAGATCCTGCACATTGGAGGTAATCCAGATAGGGAACCTCCAGCTGTTATGACAGATTTTGCCCCACTCTCTAAGAAACACACCTCGGATTTACTTTTTTCCCATCAGATCAGGTTCCCCCTACGACCCCTGTCTGGCATCAGTGATTAAATTAGCCCCTGAAACTATTGTAGGCAACCTCACTTCTTTATTTAATGCCATGTTTAATGCGGTGTATTTTCCCAAAGCATGGAAGAAGGCATCGATCCTCCCGTTGCTGATAAAATAAAAGGTTGATCCTAATAACTTTCGGCCTATCTTCCGGCTTTCTCTGCCGGCAAAATTAATAGAAAAGGCCATGAATTCGCAGCTTAGTAGCATTTTGCAGGAAAATCTAATCCTAAATTCAACACAATATGGCTTTATGGAAGGCCACAGCACTGAATCTGCCCTCATTAAATTCACCGAAGAATTCAGGGAGGCACTGGGCATGGGTGGAAATGAAGCATTAATTATGCTAGATCTTTCTGCAGCCTTTGGATCGGTCCACCATGACCTTTTGATGGACCATTTGTTGGCTTGCGCTATTCAGGGCAAGGCTTGGAGGCTTTTGCGCTCCTTTATGACAGACAGTACCCAAACAGTGGCCTTGGATAAATTGACTTCCAAATATTTTTCTCTCCCTTGCCGGGTTCCACAGGGGTCCTTACTTAGCCCCATTCTTTTTAATGTTCTGTTTCAGCTCTGGCCCCTATGATCAGATCATTCACCTAACCTCTTATGCGGATGACACGCAAATTGTGGTGTCTCTGCACCCAGGCCAGGAACCAGAGAGAGAGAAGATGTTCCATGACTGCATGAGATCGGTCAAGAGATGGATGATGCAGAACTGTTTGAAACTTAATTTTAAACTTAATTCAAGCAAAACAGAGGTCATCATCTTTTAGAAACAATGTTAACTTCTGGTCACCTGGGTGGTGGCCGAAGGAATTAGGTATTCTTCCAAAGCCGGTCAGGAAAGCAAAAAATCTGGGAGTAATAGTAGTCAAAGACCAGGTAAATGCAGTTACTGCAGCTACCTTCCAGTACTTCTGAATGATAAGAAAAATAATGCCTCTCTTACCTCAATATAGTAAACGTATAGTGATAACCTCGCTTATTTTATCAAAGTTGGATAATTGCAATTGCCTATATCTGAACATCCAAAAGCAAACATATAAACAAATTGCAACTGCTACAGAATGCAGCGGCTAAGTTGCTCGCTGGTATCCCTAAATTCACATCAGTAACTAAAGAAATCAGAAAGCATCATTGGCTGCCAATAAGGCAACGGGTGATATTTAACTCCCTTTGCACTGCCTTTAAAGCTCTGCATGGAGGAGGACCAGACCATCTCAGACAATGTTTTAGCTGGTACATACCAAAGAGAACTCTCCGCTCATTAGGAGATAAGACGGTGACAGCACCTCCCTTTAAAAAAGTCAATTGGGGAGGTAGAAGCTTCGTTACTTGTACCTCCAGGGCTTGGAAATAACTCCTATTCCATATCAGAGCTTCCCCTGATCTGATGTCATTCAGAAAGGCACTGAAAAGGGTGGGCGGGGTGTCCACACCCAGTTTCCCCTAAGCCATTTTGATGGAATTTGTACTCTCCTCAACTGTGCACTTTTTTCACCATAATGGTTGGTATGCCTTGGGTAATTTGTATGGGTGATGGGGCAACATCTATGAACATCTGATATTTTTTAATCAAACCAATCAACTCCACATTGACTGCAGTGATCTTCTTACGCCAACCTTTATTTGCTCCTCTCATTATTTTAGTATTCAGATCCTTGGATGTCTCTTTTATATAAAAATGTATGGTGGTGTAAGCACTCTACTCATTCTGCAGGTGTTTACTTTAGTTACTTTTGGAAAGAAGAACTCTATTATTTTGTTCACAGCAGCACGATCAAATGGTATGGTTCAACTAAGATCTGTACTGACACTACTTTTCTTCATATTACACATTGGCTCTTTCCTGGGAATGTGCTCAGGCATCAGACAATACTGCTTGTGTATGATGGTGTGATATTCTAACGGCTTTATACACTATCAGTGTTTGCCAGTGCTGAGTCACTGAGAAATGATTAATTAAAGTTGATGACCAGTTTAAGCAGGTTTAACCAAACCTAGGGGGAGGTCAGGCCATCAGGTTTGTTCCCGGAGAATGAGTTTTCTATGTGGTCATAAATTCTACATCTTTTTTTACTCATGGATAGTCTGTACACTCGTAGAGGTCAAGGGGTATGGTTATTGCTTCTAGTAAATAATTTAAAACTATATTAATAAGATATTTATTAAACTATACGAGTGTATTATTACACTGTCAAAAACACACAAATACCACAAACCTACCATCACTACAAACATACTACTCAGTACAACTATCTATTGATCCTATCCTTTTCTACAACACATCATCCTTTACACTACATATTAAGGGGCTTATTTACATGCCCATTGCACCGCCCGTGCACCACTGTTTTTAATGTACCTGTGAGGCAATGGGCATGCCCATATTTACAAGGTCACGTAAAGTCACCCTGTATGACTTTTCATGGTCTTGTAAATATGGGCCCCTTTCAAGCCTTACTCTGTGTGATAGGGGCGTTCCATGGGTGTTGCGGCGGGTGTTCCTGTGCAACATACATGGAACTTGACGCATTCCCAGATTTGCAACATTTTGGAAAACTGAGAATGCGTCAGAACCCTATGCCTCCACTGGCGCAACAAAAAGAAATAATTTAATTTCTCTTCATTTTTCCTTTTTCCAAGTATGGTGCATTCTGGAGCACACATAGAAATAGGATAATGCCATTAACTATTGTTTTTGTGTAGGCAGGTATTCCTCCCTGCACAAAAACAATCATCCTCGCAGCGCAGGCAACCTTGCAAAATGATGCAAGGGTGTCTGCACTGGCGCATGGCAGCCAATTGTGCTCCAGTGCAGGGGAAAGTACAGTGATGCGTTGTATTGTTAATATGACACAACCCTGTGTTTTGAAAATGGTGCAGCATTGCGCATCTAAATGGCTTGCGGTGCTGCGCTACGTACATTTCTTGTAGACGAGGCCCTCTATTGTTAAAATAAGGCAAACCCACTAAAGCCAAAATCTTTTCGGGGACACGTGTACATTAAAAAGATAATACAAACATAATACATACTGTTCCTACACCAAACTAAACTACACTGAATAGGTTGTTCAAAACTAAGCCATTCTGAGAACTTTAATGGGCACTTAAGTGATTGCATTAACTATTCACACTCTAATCTAAACCATTTTGGGGAATGTGTTGGACACACAAGGGGTCAAAATTACTATTCTCACTCCAATCTAAACCATTATGAGGACTATGTTGGACACTGAAGGGGTTCTCTTTTACTATTTCCACTACAATCTAAACCACTTTGGGGAATGTGGTGGGCACTGAAGGTATCCGAATTACTATTCCCTTTCCATCTAAACCATTTTGAGGAAGTTGTTGGACACTGAAGGGATCAGATTTACTATTGCCACTCTAATCTAAACCACTTTGGGGAATTTGTTAGACAATTAAAGGATCAAAATTATTATTTGCACTCCAATCTAAACTATTTTGGTGAAGGTGCTGGATACTGGCAAAGTCTGATTTACTATTCACATTTCAATCTAAACTACTTTAGGGAATGTGTTGGACACAGAAGTGATCAGAATTATTATTCCCACACCAAGCTAAACCATGTTGGAGAAGGTGTTTGACACTGATGGGGTCAGATTTAATTATCCCACTCGATTCTAAACTACTTTGGAAAGGTTGTTAGGCCCAGAAGGGATCCAATGTACTATTCTCATTCCCATCTGAATCACTATGGATAATATGTTGGACACTGAAGAAATAAAAAAATGACTATTACCACTCCAATGTACACTATTTGTAGAATATATATTATAAGTTAAAACAAAGTAAATCCCTGTTCAGAACAATTGTATTAAATGTTTCACCTACTAAAGTCGTCATACTTACTATTTCACTTAAACACTAATGTATATAATTATCAAAGCATTAGAAATATTGCATATACAATGAGCAATAACATTTATGCTAAACAAATCTAAATACTACACTTCACAAAAACAAAACGTATAAACAAAATATCTTTTTGAAACATACATTAAGAATTTCATATACAATACAAAATAAATTAAATTGTAAAATAATTTAAATTTAATTGTAATATCAATTGTATGTAAACAATGTAAACGTTTTATAAATATTTAAAAGGAAAATGATGTTTTAATTATCTTAATATATTAAACTTTATAATAAATAACCAATATTAAACTACTTTCATACATTTTCATATTAATTGAAAGACTTAAATAAAATAATTACAAATGTATAAATTTTATAAATGTATAAATATATCAAAATACAAATAAAGCATTTAAAAAAATTATAATACAAACTATACACAGAAATTATAATGTCAAATATCATCTAAATAAATTAAAAACAAACCTAAAACATAATTACAAACATTTTCAACATCTATTTTATATTGGCACTTCTTAAGCTGACGGACTGTTGGGAATTATTTAATCTAATGAGGTATAGCCATTGGGCCAAATCCCTGCAAAGGCGAGGGGTAATTGGAGACTGTGATTTAATTCCTGGAAGGAGACACCCAATCCTGGGACGGGCATGCAGGATTGCGAGTCGCAGCTGTTCAATATTTTATCACTGCTCCCTGGACAATTTGTGACAGCCCATACAGGGCATAATTAAAAACAGAAGTCGAAATACTTAAGTCAACTTGTGAACTATACTACCAAGTATTATTGTTCTCTGGCATAAGCTAATTCAAAGGCATAAGTGTTTATAAATGTGTATTAATTTCAGGGACAAAAAAGGCCCAACCACCTTGAACCTAGCACCTGCACTCCATCTGATGGGAGTCATACTCCCCCAAGTGGTGTCACCTGAGTCCTGGACCCTTGGAAGTGGGCCTCAAAGATGTCCTGCCAGCCCAGCAGTGGTCCTGTGGGCTGAACCAATGCAGCGCGATGCATCTCCTTTCAGCTCCATTTCGGAACCAACGAAGTGCGACACATTCCCGCCGTCAGACCTTGCATCTCATCCCGTAAGCTCCTCAGAACCTCTGCTGTGCGGCGCATCCTCCACACCGGCCTTCGCATCCCAAGCCCTTCGTCAACAGCATCCTCGATGACTACGAAGGCTATGCATTGCAGACCCGCTGCTTCTTCGGAACCGGCCTGAACTTGTGCCTTTGACCTGGTTCGGCGCGGCCAGATAGCCATAGTTGACTTTTTGCGCTTCTAGACACTAATATTATTTAAAACATTGAAATTGCATATCTCCGGTCTACTGATTGGATTGATGTATTTTGGTCTCAAATAATTTATTAAACTTGAATCTATTTTTCTAAATTGGTGTGGGATTTTACTTGCTTTGTGTTCTGTTTAAGGTGCTGCATACATGCTTTACATATAGCCTCTAAGTTAAGCCTGATTGCTTTGTGCCAAGTTAATGGAGGGTTAAGCAAAGGTTAATTTGGGGTTTGCTTTTGGTTCATCCAGAGATTGGTTAGTCAAACAGCTTTATTTCGATAACAAGTATCATAAAAGCAGCATAATTCTTACAATCCAAAGATTAAAAGATACGAGTTATCATAAAAACAGCAATAAAAGTAAATATATACATTCCATCTGAGCATAATATACAAAGGATTGATCATTTTGTTAGTAGTTATTAACAGTAACACACTAAACCCTCAGTCGAGATGGAGAATTCATTCGTGGATTTAAAAAATACTAAGATCTGATTAGTAAGTAAAACTAATTGAATTAGAATAAGAAACATTTAATCTTTTTCAGCTATTTGATGACATTTGAAAATATATAAAAATGCGTTCACAGTGTAAAATGATACCTCCCTACGCAAGAATTTAGACCTAACGAGCCAAATGCAGCCAAGGTACATTACCACACCACAGACAAAAAGTGATCTTGGATCTGATTTCAAGATCTGCAAAGCAACACAATGATCCGAGGTACCCAGCTGTATACAGATCGGTTTTATCCATCTTGATCTGGCCCAGGAGTATGATGGGCATGCGAACATGAGGTGGGCCACGCTCTCTTTTGGTGCATCACAGCAGGGGCAGACTGCAATTGTCTGATGAGGAGGACTCCATTTTGTAGTCAGCTCACAAACTAAGAGGGAGCCAACCCTAAACTGTATGTAGAGTGCCCTATCTCTTGGGCTCTGGATGAACTCTAAATATGGTTCCAAAAATATATGCTGCTTAAACTGGTAAAAAATCTTCTTCCATCCTACCTGCTCTGCGGTTACTAAGTTCCTGTGCGTCAACCCAGGGATTGAGATTTCTGCTTAAGCATGGTTTCACCTCCCTCAACCAGTAACCCAATGTCATACGTACACATATACCCAGGGACTCCTAGGCGTCCTGCTGCTCTCAATGTGCTTCCCACTCAAGTAGCCCTTTAAACATGTCTTGGGCATTGCCATTGCAGACTGTGTGTTCAGGTTTAAACTGCCATGTGCCAAAATGGTGAGCCCTAAACAAACAGCCCACAGGGCAGGGTGTAGTGTATTTGAAAAGTGGGATATGTACTTTTTACTTTTGCATGTCCTGGTAGTAAAAAATTCTTGAATGTGTTTTTTTCACTACTTAAAGGCCTGCTACTCCCATAGGATAACACTAGGTTACCTTATTACTTTTAATAAGTGATAACTTTCAATTAGAAGCAAGTAGGAATGTCGAATTTTGTGTCTAAAGAATTGTAATTTTAAATCCTCTTTAACTGTAAAGTCACAAGTCAATAAACTTTATTCGGTTAAAGAGTATCAACCAAAAAAGCTAATGTACATACACAGATACTAACATCTAATTACTTTGAAAGCAGCAAAAATTCAGTCACAGTTCATAATAACTGTTAGAAATGGGATTTCTGGTTGGCTAGGGCTTGCGCCAAAGCCAGACAGAAACCACCACTCTAGTCAGGGCTGGGGAGTTACACGCCAAAGATAACCCCTGCTCACCCCCTTGGTAGCTTGGCACGAGCAGACAGGCTTATCCCTGAGGCGATGTGTAAAGCGTTTGCGCGTGCACCCAGCAACAACACCCAAGGCCCACCACAAAGGAAACTCCACACAAGGTATTCTATAAAAATAACCTTTGTATTACCAAAACACATTAGATAAAAACACACACTTTACAATGTGCCAACAGGCACGGGCAGAATTTACAAGGGATTATATGTACAGGGGACAGGGCCACATGGACCGCTGTCAGGAATTAGCACTTTTTAGAACATAGGAATAATACTGTAGCATAAAATAGCAAATGTAGCACACAACCAGTAATTACTGGTAACAGGTAAGTACCACCTACGCAACCCTAACCACCTTAGGAAAATGTCACGCAGAGAACTAGGACCTCACTAGCACCACCTGTACTAGGAGAAAACAAACAACCACCTAAGTATCACAATACCTGTAGGGGTAAACGCACATTACACATGACGCATAAAAACATTCAGAGGTGTAAACACAATTCAGGACAGAAAATATCATGAAGGCATTGCGCAGGCGCAAAAAGTACATGTATGAAAATCACCAAGCGCCCCAGGGGAGGGCACAACACAAGATAACTGTCCCCAGGCCAACTGGCCTCTCAGGGGTGTAGAAATGACCAATATCCAATACTGTCAGGGCGCGACTGCGCAGGCTGCGCAAGCCAGGGCGCACAAGGCACAACCTACACGTTGCAGCTGCCCACTAAGTGCTGGGCAGCTGGGAAAAGGAGCGTGGGCACCACTGTGCCCTTCCACACAAGTATGTCATCCGTTGGAGCCTTCTAGGCTCTGAAACAAATATGCCCCCTAGAGCCTTTCAGGGCTCTATTAAAATATGGCCCCCGACGTTGGAGCCACGGGGCTCTGAAACAAATATGCCCCCCACTTCGGGGAACTCGCGAGCCTCGCAGGCTCTAAAGCAATGTGCCCCAAACACGTTGGGGCGGCCCGCTGCCTTCCGGGGCCGCCCGATCCTTCCAATGCTCCGGTGCCTTTTTGGAGCCTTCAGGCTCTAGAACCAATATGCTCCTCCTCGCGTTGGAGCGGCCCGCTGCCTTCCGGGGCCGCTCGTAGCACCAGAGTGGTGCCCTCGTGGGGGGAATCCCTCGGGACTCAAGTGTGCCCCGTCGTGGGAGCGGACCGGCACTTCCAGCACGCGCACGGAGCCCCCCCAAGCCCTGCTCAACTCACCGGCTGTGGCTCTGGGGGCTCCCGCGTCGTTCCCGCTCTCCGCTCTCTCTTCAGGGACCGGCAGCACCGACGCTGCTTGGACGTCTCCGGTGGCGGCGGCGTTTCACTACTCGGCGCGGGGCTTCCCTCGATCCGGAAGTCCCGCCCACGGAGTCCCTGCCTTCCGGGTCGCGCTGGGCAGCGGCCCGGAGGGAATCCTACGCGCTGCTCGGGCCGCGGCAGTGATTCCCCGGCCGTGAGAGGGGTAGGCTCCCTCGTAATCACCACCACTAAGCGGGGTGGGCACCCGCCGGCTAACCAAATAAGCGGGGTGGGCACCCGCCGGCTGAATAAACAAATAAGCGGGGTAGGCACCCGCCAACGAGCACACAATGCGGGGTGGGCTCCCGCCTTAAAACCGGCAAAAGCAGGGGAATCCCTATGTCGGGGTTCCCTCGCAGCTTATCGTAGCGCCGCGCTACGGGCCAAAATGAAGGCGCTCTTCAGGGAAAGCGCCTCTCGATGCTGGGGCCACAACCAAAGCGCTCCTAGCGCTATAAGTGAAACAAGAGCGCTTCCAGGCGCTCTAGGGGAGAAATAGAGTCCAGCAAAGGTTTAGGAAGATAGGCAAGGGGCCAGGCTGGGCCAGGGGCCAGCTCACTGGGCCCTCCAGGGCAGGAAGGCAGTCCCAAGTGGCGGTTCCTCCTGGCCTCCAGCAGCAGCAGCCCCCCTCAGGATCCTGGAAGTGAACAGTTTCTGTGGGGACACAGCCCCATTTTTATACAGTAAAACCCTTTGTTCTGGGTTCAGGGTGAGGGGGAAAACCAGTCGCAGCTGGTTGGGGAGCACCCTTGATGTGCTCAGCCCCTCACTCTATTCACTGGCAGGGCTAGGGTTGTCAGTCGCACCACAGGGGGCGGAGCCAGCATTGTGTGGGGAAAACCCTGCCCTATTCAGGACCCAGGTGTACTCCTCCCACCCATCTAGCTGCTGATCTCCCCATTCACCACTGGGTGACTCATCCTGACTCTGGGGAATCCCTAGCCCGTCACATGACCTCAACCAGCCAATCACGCGACAAGGCACACATTTTACACTGCACACCGAAGTGCCCACTTCTAGAAGTGGCACTTCTACACTAGGTACATGCACGCCGCACACATCATCGCGCAGCATTCAATCACACGAGTCCGCACATACCAAACTCGGGCCTGCACACCCCACGCATCAGGAACTACTAGGGACACATACATTCCCCATGCATTCCTATGGGAGGACAGGCCTATCTCACCACATGCACTCAGAGCGCGCACGCACTTTACCCTGGGACACTGGGAAAGTGCGCAGCAACCAAAAAATCACCACACCAAGTCACCAGTAAAAAGCAAAAAAGTTCAGGGGTGAACCTGCCAGAAGGGCCAAGTCCAACACAACCCCCTTCCAGCCAAAACGCAGGGCAGCCCAATCACCACCGTGATGGACTTCCCTGCTTGGGGCGATAGAACACGGACGCGGGCCCGCAACTGCAGGGACACGCTCCGGTTCTACGCCACGGTGAACCCATGGAATTCTTTCTAACACCACTGTCTGGACCAACTGGGCTACCCCACTGGTACTCCCAAGCTGTCCGCGGCCAAGACCAGGCCCTAGGCCACCCAGGTGCCACCGGTCCTTGCCTAACCACAGAGTGGGGGGTAGTAACCCCTGGCACATAGCGGCCATTCTCCACTCTTCCTCTCTGCAAGACAGGACTAGACTGCCACTGGTTCTCCAGCCTAGGGTCTACACCCTCAGGCGGACCAGGAGTCTCAGGGAAGGCTCTCCTCCCCCTACCTCTTCTCCTAGGGTTCCTCCTCCTCTGGCGAGGGGTACACCTAGAACGCCATTCCAACCCAGGGTTTAACCCCTCAGGTTGTACCGGGGCCAGAGGTGGGCTCTCCCACCCTCTGCACCCCCTTCCAGAACCCTGCTCCCTACCAACTGGGGCGGTACCTCTGGAAGAAGAACCGGTCGGGACGCTGATTATAGAAGTCCCACCCTTCAGGTCAGGCTGATCCCGAACCTGGCCTTCCAACCTCCGGCCTAGAACCTTTGGTGGAATAATCGCCTGGCACTCCAGGACTTTGGGGGATTGACACTCCATCCCCCTGAGGCTATCAAATGACACATATGTCGAGCGACTGTCTGTCTGGCGCTGATATCCCGTCCCCTGTCCACCTGACAGTGCGCGGAGATCCCCCAGGACAGAAGTGGTGTCACCCTGGTCATTACACGGGATCCTAGCCCAACTGGGAAGTCCCTGACCCACTGGCTCTTCCACTGGGGAACTCATCCCCCAATCACTCACGCTGGACTCCTGTACCCTCCCTACCGGAGCGGTACTGCCAGACTCCAGAACCACAGGAGCCCTGTTTACAGGCGCTCCAGGTCCTCTACTCACTAAGAGATCTTCCTCAAGTGGACTAACAGGACAGCCTAGGTCCCCAACTTGGTGTTCCCTCATGAAACCATCCAAGTCCTGAGGCAGGGTTTCGGGCGTCTGGGGACCCTCGGTCACCCCCTCACTCCTGCTCCACTGAGCCAGGCAGTGAGCCCCTACACCCTCCTCGCTATCCTGGGACCTAGCTGGGCTACACTGAGCCTCCTCCACCACGCTGGGCTGGAGGATCTCTGACCCACTATTGTTGGAATCACTCACTAATGACACTAGAGGACCTCTAGCACTTTCCCAATGGTCTGCTTTTTCTGCAAGCTCAAATGGCTCAGACAATCCACACCCCAACAGGTGTTGGCGCAACCCCGGCACACAACAACTGAGCAGGTGTTCTTTGAGAACCAGATCATACAGGTCGTCATAAGTACGTTCCGAGTTCTGATCCACCCAATCGGACAGTGCCTCATTACATCCCTCCAAAAACTCCTCCCAAGACTGGTGAGACAGTTTCCTACTGCCCCTGAATTTCAACCTATACTCCTCCTCTTGGGAAACAGGTACCATACTCGGGGAACTGGGAATGGGACTCTCTGTACTGCACTCTATATCGCTGCTACCACTGGACTCCACCCTCACTGTGGAATCCAAAAAACTACCACTATGCTCAGGGGACAGGGAAAGGGATGAGGCGCTATCTCCTACGCTGGACCCAGCAAGGGACTCCCTACCCACGGGGTCCTCACTCTCTACTGGCGTCCAGGTACTGTCATCTTCTTCTGAATCTTCAGGGCTCCCCACAGACCCACCACCCTCCAGGTGAGAGGCCCGGGCCCTGTCTTCCTCACTGCGCTCATGTTTCCATTCACCTGCTTGCCATCCAATCATGTGGTTCCTCAGTTCGTACACAGTGTCTGACTCTCTCACCCCTATGTTTCTCTCTCTACAGAACCTTTCCAACTCCTGCATACTGTAATAAACTAGATCACTGGGATCAAAAGCAGGTCTCCATTCTGGCAGACGTTCTAGAGAAAAGATCACACAGGGAACCTAGGGGTCTGCGTTTAACACAGGAGTACACAATTCACAAAGGATTCAGCAAGCTCTCTATCCCAGAGAACTCACACTCACTTGCCTAGTGCCACACACCATTCATCCAGACACAACCCTCCCCTCGGACTGGTAAGGCAGTTTCTACCACCCCTGATTCCTCAACCTGACCACCACGTGACACAGGTACCAACTCTGGGCGCAGGGCGGGGGACAAATGTACAGGACACTATTACGCTGCCACCACTGGATCCCACCCTCTGGTGAATCCAGAAAACACAATGCACTTGGGGGGGATGATCTACCCTCCCGAGCTAGGGACACCTAACTCACAGTGCACAAAAACACATTTCCAAAGAAATGACAATTAAAAACAAACTTAAAACAATAATCCCTATACCATGTGATTTATCTAAATGCAGAGTTTTGTAGTGCGGCCAGTTGCCGCTGCGGTACAGCGCAAACGCAAGTCCAAATCCCACCGCTGATCACCAATGTTAGAAATGGGATTTCTGGTTGGCTAGGGCTTGCGCCAAAGCCAGACAGAAACCACCACTCTAGTTAGGGCTGGGGAGTTACACGCCAAAGATAACCCCTGCTCACCCCCTTGGTAGCTTGGCACGAGCAGACAGGCTTATCCCTGAGGCGATGTGTAAAGCGTTTGCGCGTGCACCCAGCAACAACACCCAAGGCTCACCACAAAGGAAACTCCACACAAGGTATTCTATAAAAATAACCTTTGTATTACCAAAACACATTAGATAAAAACACACACTTTACAATGTGCCAACAGGCACGGGCAGAATTTACAAGGGATTATATGTACAGGGGACAGGGCCACATGGACCGCTGTCAGGAATTAGCACTTTTTAGAACATAGGAATAATACTGTAGCATAAAATAGCAAATGTAGCACACAACCAGTAATT
Source organism: Triturus cristatus (assembly GCF_964204655.1). Classification (NCBI taxonomy): domain Eukaryota; kingdom Metazoa; phylum Chordata; class Amphibia; order Caudata; family Salamandridae; genus Triturus; species Triturus cristatus. The sequence continues at coordinate 897,037,866 of NC_140588.1, forward strand.
ACTGGTAACAGGTAAGTACCACCTACGCAACCCTAACCACCTTAGGAAAATGTCACGCAGGGAACTAGGACCTCACTAGCACCACCTGTACTAGGAGAAAACAAACAACCACCTAAGTATCACAATACCTGTAGGGGTAAACGCACATTACACATGACGCATAAAAACATTCAGAGGTGTAAACACAATTCAGGACAGAAAATATCATGAAGGCATTGCGCAGGCGCAAAAAGTAAATGTATGAAAATCACCAAGCGCCCCAGGGGAGGGCACAACACAAGATAACTGTCCCCAGGCCAACTGACCTCTCAGGGGTGTAGAAATGACCAATATCCAATACTGTCAGGGCGCGACTGCGCAGGCTGCGCAAGCCAGGGCGCACAAGGCACAACCTACACGTTGCAGCTGCCCACTAAGTGCTGGGCAGCTGGGAAAAGGAGCATGGGCACCACTGTGCCCTTCCACACAAGTATGTCAGCCGTTGGAGCCTTCTAGGCTCTGAAACAAATATGCCCCCTAGAGCCTTTCAGGGCTCTATTAAAATATGGCCCCCGACGTTGGAGCCACGGGGCTCTGAAACAAATATGCCCCCCGCTTCGGGGAACTCGCGAGCCTCGCAGGCTCTAAAGCAATGTGCCCCAAACACGTTGGGGCGGCCCGCTGCCTTCCGGGGCCGCCCGATCCTTCCAATGCTCCCGTGCCTTTTTGGAGCCTTCAGGCTCTAGAACCAATATGCTCCTCCTCGCGTTGGAGCGGCCCGCTGCCTTCCAGGGCCGCTCGTAGCACCAGAGTGGTGCCCTCTTGGGGGGAATCCCTCGGGACTCAAGTGTGCCCCGTCGTGGGAGCTGACCGGCACTTCCAGCACGCGTACGGAGCCCCCCCAGCCCTGCTCAACTCACCGGCTGTGGCTCTGGGGGCTCCCGCGTTGTTCCCGCTCTCCGCTCTCTCTTCAGGGACCGGCAGCACCGATGCTGCTTGGACGTCTCCGGTGGCGGCAGCGTTTCACTACTCGGCGCAGGGCTTCCCTCGATCCGGAAGTCCCGCCCACGGAGTCCCTGCCTTCCGAGTCGCGCTGGGCAGCGGCCCGGGGGGAATCCTACGTGCTGCTCGGGCCGCGGCGGTGATTCCCCGGCCGTGAGAGGGGTAGGCTCCCTCGTAATCACCACCACTAAGCGGGGTGGGCACCCGCCGGCTAACCAAATAAGCGGGGTGGGCACCCGCCGGCTGAATAAACAAATAAGCGGGGTAGGCACCCGCCAACGAGCACACAATGCGGGGTGGGCTCCCGCCTTAAAACCGGCAAAAGCAGGGGAATCCCTATGTCGGGGTTCCCTCGCAGCTTATCGTAGCGCTGCGCTACGGGCCAAAACGACGGCGCTCTTCAGGGAAAGCGCCTCTCGATGCTGGGGCCACAACCAAAGCGCTCCTAGTGCTATAAGTGAAACGAGAGCGCTTCCAGGCACTCTAGGGGAGAAATAGAGTCCAGCAAAGGTTTAGGAAGGTAGGCAAGGGGCCAGGCTGGGCCAGGGGCCAGCTCACTGGGCCCTCCAGGGCAGGAAGGCAGTCCCAAGTGGCGGTTCCTCCTGGCCTCCAGCAGCAGCAGCCCCCCTCAGGATCCTGGAAGTGAACAGTTTCTGTGGGGACACAGCCCCATTTTTATACAGTAAAACCCTTTGTTCTGGGTTCAGGGTGAGGGGGAAAACCAGTCGCTGCTGGTTGGGGAGCACCCTTGATGTGCTCAGCCCCTCACTCTATTCACTGGCAGGGCTAGGGTCGTCAGTCGCACCACAGGGGGCAGAGCCAGCATTGTGTGGGGAAAACCCTGCCCTATTCAGGACCCAGGTGTACTCCTCCCACCCATCTAGCTGCTGATCTCCCCATTCACCACTGGGTGACTCATCCTGACTCTGGGGAATCCCTAGCCCGTCACTTGACCTCAACCAGCCAATCACGCGACAAGGCACACATTTTACACTGCACACCGAAGTGCCCACTTCTAGAAGTGGCACTTCCACACTAGGTACATGCACGCCGCACACATCATCGTGCAGCATTCAATCACACGAGTCCGCACATACCAAACTCGGGCCTGCACACCCCACGCATCAGGAACTACTAGGGACACATACATTCCCCATGCATTCCTATGGGAGGACAGGCCTATCTCACCACATGCACTCAGAGCGCGCACGCACTTTACCCTGGGACACAGGGAAAGTGCGCAGAAACCAAAAAATCACCACACCAAGTCACCAGTAAAAAGCAAAAAAGTTCAGGGGTGAACCTGCCAGAAGGGCCAAGTCCAACAATAACATTAAAACATAATACTTTTTCTGGCACACATTGATCTTAAAATATATGTTGCAGCATAAAAACAAATCTCGGGCTCTCTTAATGTAAACAATAAACTCATAGCAGCATTGGTGGTTTTGACGTTATATTTCTTAAACAGTGGTTTTAAATAGGCAATTCTAAAATTCAAGTCCAAGTCACATAAAAGTAAAAGTGCTGTAAATTCAAATTTTAAGTTACAATTCATCATCATTATCATAAAGCTTTATTCTGAAGTATGAACACATCCATAAAAGCACATACAATATTACATCAAATATAATTCAAAATTCTAAAAATGACACATTTAGAAAGTTGCCATTTTCTTTTCAAATGATTTGGTGGCTTCAGCGTGTATACTGGGTCACACGACTAAGTGTAGCTGGCAGTTGGTCTTTATGTTTTGCTCCCAGACATTAAGACAAAGGAGGAATGGGTGTTGTCAGGATGGGCCATCTGTGTCAGGATGAAAGAGAGGAGCTTTCACCTACCACACTTGAACATTACAAAGACTTACCATCAGTACACTCACAAAGCGTTTCACATTAGTCTTTTGTGCCCCCAGACAAGCTTGGGTCAGAGCAGGGAGGAAGGAGATTCCAGACACCTCTGTAGGGGGAGGACTCACAAAGCTTCTGCCACTCCAACGTGGGCACCGAATTATAAATAATTCACCCTCAGACCCCACTCTTCAATACACTTCTGGACATTTGTAAGACTCAGAATAAGCATTGCTGTGCTACTACAAGAAGGACTGCCCTGCTGCTCTGCTGCCTGAATTGTAAGGACTGGACTTGCATCTTGAACCAGGATCACAAGAGTTATTCCAAGGGCTATTTGGCTGGCATCCTGATCAGAGGCTCAGGGACAGAAAAGGCTCCAACCATCTTGAAGCCTGCACTTGAACGCTGTTACTGTGAGTCTAACTCCACCCGAGAGGTGCCTCGCCATTCCTGGACCCTTAGAAATGAAGGTCCTCTGCCAGCACAGCTGTGATTTCAACAGAACCGACACAGCGCAATGTAGACCTTACACAGCTCCTTATAGCACCTTATCAGAATTGACACAGCATGACCCATCCTCAAAGTGAACCTGCATTGCACTGGATCTGCTGTTGCGTGATGCATCCTCGATGCAAGCCCGCATTTCAGCCCTCACAGCCCATCAGAACCACCTCCGCATGATCCATCCTTGATCAAGCCCACACAACGCTTGTAGCCCATTGGAACCACTGATGCGAGATGTGTCTACGGCACAGATCTCACACGGCTTCTCAGGGACTGCTGATGCGTGGAGCAATGCTTCTCAACCAAGATTTAAGGTACATTTCTCAGGGGAACTAACTTGGTCCCTGTATCCGGCCTGCACTACATTGCAGTTGGCCTGAACAAGTGACTTTATCCTGGCCCAGTGCAACCAGATAACAACAGATGGCGCTTTGTGCTTTTAAGCTCTATTTTTACCTAACTCTTTACAATTCCATATCTCGGTTGTACTTTGTTGTTTTAGTGGCAAATAATGTATTCAAATTTACTCTAGTTTTCTAAATTGGTATGGTAAATTTCTTGTGTTGTGTTTTCACTTTATTGCTGTTTGTGTGCTGCATAAATACTTTACACCTTGGCTCTAGGTTAGGCTTGGCTGCTTTTGTGACAAGCTCCTAGAGGGTTAAGCACAGGTTAAATTAGTGACTTTTAGTGGTTCACCCTGACAAGGATTGTAGCTGTTGCTTGAGTAGGGTTTCAATTTCTCACAAGTAACATTTAACGAAATCGCAATATGGGCTTGCGACCAAAGTCCAAATCAGTTTTTGGAAGAGGTGTGTTTAGGTAGATTTGCAATGGTATGTATTAATGTCGCAAGACTTTAATCTTATACCACCTTCTAAAAGGAGGTTATAAGCCACTGGCAAACGGGAAGTGGTCCTGAATGAATCCCTTGCCATTTGTGAATGTTGATAAAAACATTGTTAAGCGTAGGCAGTAGACCCATGGACTAGTACTAACTCTCAGAAAATCAAACTTACACTTTTCTTTTTTTTTTTTAACATTCCTTTTTTTTTTTTTTTAAAACAGGTTGCATTTAAAAAAAATGCTTTTATTTAAAAGCAGTCACAGACATGGTGGTCTGCTGATCCCAGCAAGCCACCATCCCTATGATGGCTGTAATTCCTGGTGGGTCGCTATTTGCGACCTACTTCATTAACATTCATGAGGTAACTCAATTTGGAACACACTAGCAATCTGTAATTTGCAAACCGACTTATTAATAAATGTGTCAGTTCTCAAATTACCACACTGGCCACATGTTGCGACCAGTGTTTTGCAACCAGTGCTACGTACATTGGCCCTGCATTGTGTGTGAATGTGATCCTTGTGAAAGAGTAAAATTCAGTCACTGAAAGTGAAGTTAGCCAGTGGCTTAGGTAGGCTGGCCCACTGCGCCATATTGTATTCTGTATGCTCTAGTGGGAGGAAGCAAAATAACAATGACACAACAACAGACCTATGGATGAAGAGAGCTGGCTGAAACCCCCTTTAAGTAATTATATTATACATATAATTTTAGTCAAGTCAAAAGGTCTTGGCTAATGCCATACTGAAAAATGTCGAAATGCCAGAAACCGGTCCTAGGAAGCTTGTTTCCGGTCCAGGGAAGGCATGGCTTGGCAGTTTGGGCTGGACTGTTCCCATGAGGCACAGGGTCAGACTGATTTGCATATGGCCATGTCTGAACTGGGGTGGCAGAGTGGGCTAAAGAACGGTGATGGATCAAACCCAGATCTGTTGACTGGGTGTGAGTGTTTGATTGGTTCTGATGCTCCATCCATCACCACCCCCTTCTGTACCGCTTTGTTCGCCATAAGTTGGCAGGGTATGCTCAGACGTGAGTCCCTTGCTCACTTTGCCACTGGATTCAAGCAAGCCTGGCTGAAGACGGCTGAAATGCAAGAAACCGGTCCTAGGAAGCTTGTTTCCGGTCCAGGGAAGGCATGGCTTGGCAGTTTGGGCTGGACTGTTCCCATGAGGCACAGGGTCAGACTGATTTGCATATGGCCATGTCTGAACTGGGGTGGCAGAGTGGGCTAAAGATTGGTGATGGATCAAACCCAGATCTGTTGACTGGGTGTGAGTGTTTGATTGGTTCTGATGCTCTATCCATCACCACCCCCTTCTGTACCGCTTTGTTCGCCATAAGTTGGCAGGGTATGCTCAGACGTGAGTCCCTTGCTCACTTTGCCACTGGATTCAAGCAAGCCTGGCTGAAGACGGCTGAAATGCCAGAAACCGGTCCTAGGAAGCTTGTTTCCGGTCCAGGGAAGGCATGGCTTGGCAGTTTGGGCTGGACTGTTCCCATGAGGCACAGGGTCAGACTGATTTCCATATGGCCATGTCTGAACTGGGGTGGCAGAGTGGGCTAAAGAACGGTGATGGATCAAACCCAGATCTGTTGACTGGGTGTGAGTGTTTGATTGGTTCTGATGCTCCATCCATCACCACCCCCTTCTGTACCGCTTTGTTCGCCATAAGTTGGCAGGGTATGCTCAGACGTGAGTCCCTTGCTCACTTTGCCACTGGATTCAAGCAAGCCTGGCTGAAGACGGCTGAAATGCCAGAAACCGGTCCTAGGAAGCTTGTTTCCGGTCCAGGGAAGGCATGGCTTGGCAGTTTGGGCTGGACTGTTCCCATGAGGCACAGGGTCAGACTGATTTGCATATGGCCATGTCTGAACTGGGGTGGCAGAGTGGGCTAAAGAACGGTGATGGATCAAACCCAGGTCTGTTGACTGGGTGTGAGTGTTTGATTGGTTCTGATGCTCCATCCATCACCACCCCCTTCTGTACCGCTTTGTTCGCCATAAGTTGGCAGGGTATGCTCAGACGTAAGTCCCTTGCTCACTTTGCCACTGGATTCAAGCAAGCCTGGCTGAAGACGGCTGAAATGCCAGAAACCGGTCCTAGGAAGCTTGTTTCCGGTCCAGGAAAGGCATGGCTTGGCAGTTTGGGCTGGACTGTTCCCATGAGGCACAGGGTCAGACTGATTTGCATATGGCCATGTCTGAACTGGGGTGGCAGAGTGGGCTAAAGAACGGTGATGGATCAAACCCAGATCTGTTGACTGGGTGTGAGTGTTTGATTGGTTCTGATGCTCCATCCATCACCACCCCCTTCTGTACCGCTTTGTTCACCATAAGTTGGCAGGGTATGCTCAGACGTGAGTCCCTTGCTCACTTTGCCACTGGATTCAAGCAAGCCTGGCTGAAGACGGCTGAAATGCCAGAAACCGGTCCTAGGAAGCTTGTTTCCGGTCCAGGGAAGGCATGGCTTGGCAGTTTGGGCTGGACTGTTCCCATGAGGCACAGGGTCAGACTGATTTGCATATGGCCATGTCTGAACTGGGGTGGCAGAGTGGGCTAAAGAACGGTGATGGATCAAACCCAGGTCTGTTGACTGGGTGTGAGTGTTTGATTGGTTCTGATGCTCCATCCATCACCACCCCCTTCTGTACCGCTTTGTTCACCATAAGTTGGCAGGGTATGCTCAGACGTGAGTCCCTTGCTCACTTTGCCACTGGATTCAAGCAAGCCTGGCTGAAGACGGCTGAAATGCCAGAAACCGGTCCTAGGAAGCTTGTTTCCGGTCCAGGGAAGGCATGGCTTGGCAGTTTGGGCTGGACTGTTCCCATGAGGCACAGGGTCAGACTGATTTGCATATGGCCATGTCTGAACTGGGGTGGCAGAGTGGGCTAAAGAACGGTGATGGATCAAACCTAGATCTGTTGACTGGTTGTGAGTGTTTGATTGGTTCTGATGCTCCATCCATCACCACCCCCTTCTGTACCATACTAAAAAATGTCTGCATATCAGGCAGCTGAATGAATCCTCTTTTTTAAAATACTTTTGCAACCTGGGTGTTAAGCAAGGAAGTGGAAGAATCCACAATCTGTATTATTAGTATAAAGGTTTGTACAATCGAGGTGTTAAAAAATGTAAATAAGGCTTGCAGTCACATGACACAATAGTTTCAAAATCTTATGTAGACATGGCACTCCCTTCTGCCAAATGGTGAAACCTGACAAGCAATCCACCTGTATTAGTGAATCTTTAGGGCAACCTGTTTTGTTAAACTTCAGCTGCAAACCTGCGTTAATTCTTATACTAGACTTCTTCACATAGTTTAGTCAAATAATGTTATGATGTCCCGCAAGTTATCTCTATTTATATGCTATCTGGATTTCTCAATATTTTGAGCCACTTCAAAAAGGGACCAGGTGCACCAAGTGCATCATGTATTGAAAACTGGTTGCAATTTGCAACAAGTATATTTGCAAACAATAAAGAATTCTTCAAACCGAGCATTGTACTAATATGTCAGTTTGTAAAATTCTGAATCAGCATGGATTGCAATCCAACCTACCTTATGAATATTAATTAGTTAGATTGCAAATTGCCCCTCAATCTGATTGGTGGCCATCACAAGCAGGGGGCCTTCTACAGTCAGCAGACCACCATGTCTGTAATCAACTTTTAATAGGGCAAACTTTTTTTTAAATGTAGCCCATCATTCTTATAGAAAATATCTGTGTTTAAAAAAATTACTTTAAAAAAAAAAAAGTTTATTTGAGAGTGACAGTCATCCTGTAGATCACCGCCCTACTCCCCAACAAACTTTGATTATACTCACAAAGGAGAAAGGGTCCCAAGGGATGCCCTTTCTATTTTCCGAATGCCTGTCCGCCCCATCTCAGGAGTTGGTAATTATTCAATGTTTTGGACTTTGGTCTCAAAATATTTATTTATTTATTTGAGAGTTTTATATAGCACTAGCTAGACCCAAAAGTATCAGAGTGCTTTACAACAGTAAATGTTCACAACATATAGTTAACAAGTATTTACAGAGCGGCTAGGTCAGATGTAACAGCTAAAACATGATAAAGAGATATAACTTGGAGTGTCAGAAACATTAGCTAGATCAGACTTTAGAAAAGTAGGAGAAAGCAAAACATGAAGTGAATAAAATATTAATATTTTGTTTCAACTACACAGTAAAAGAGATTGAGTCTGAACACCATTTAAGTTGGTATGTTTACTTAGTATTATGGCGCACTGTACATTCATGAATAGTTTTGTGTGGAACATTATGTAATCAGTCTTTATCATTCTCAGATAATAGTTCCTGACATCCTCTAATACTGGGCTCCTTGAGTCTTGAACCTAGTAGACATCGTCCTTCTGGGATCCAGAAAATCTGAGATGCTGAGCAGAACTCACAGAAAGATCTGTTTTTCTCACTTTCTCTCTCATCCCAGCCCCCTTTCCCTTGAGAAGCACAAGGGTGGCAGTGTAATAAATCATTGTTAACTGACTAGTTCTCAAAGGGATTTGGAGAATACCATTGCCCAACTGGAATTACCTACAGTTCAGGTGAGTGGCTCGCAACAATTGGTCTTCCTCAGCATTGCTATTTGGTTGATTGTGGGGGTGAAGGAGGGGACTGCTGTCCCTGTTGTTCAAAGTGTTAAGGATTCGATGGAAAAAAAGAAATCTGAACCTAAAGTCTAGGGTCCAAGTACCAAACCAATAGCGTCACTTGGGGGCATATGTATGAAACTCCCATTTTGCGAATCCCAATTTGCGATATTTTGCGATTAGCAAATTGAGATTCGCAAAGCGGGATGTAAAAAATAAATCGCAAATGTTTAGCGATTTCTTAATAATCGCAAAATATTCTCAGAAACCTCATTTGCGATTTCTTAATTGCGAAAATCGCAAATTAAGAAATCGCAAAAACGGGAATCTGCAATACAGGGGCAGCCTGATGACATCACAAACAGGAAACTGGAGTGATTTACTGCACCTGCTCACCTGAGCCACACCCAGAGGCTGCTTGGAGAGTGTGAGGAGGCATCCCAGGAGAGAGCAAACAGCAATGGAGGCCAACAAACAACAGGAGGGCAAGGATGCAGAGAAGAGGAAACACAAGTTTTCAGATAAGGAGCAGGAGGTCCTCATTGAGGAGATGGTGTGCAGCCATGAGCTCCTTTTTGGCAAGAAGGCACTGCGTGTCCCAGAGGCAAGGAAACGCAAAATCTGGCTGGACATCCAAAGTAAGGTTAATGCAGTGGCAGTGACCAATCGCACCATCGAAGAATTGCGCAAGCGATGGTATGATATGCGCCAGAGGTCAAAGGAGAGGGTGGCAGCCAGACTAAAGGACGCAAACCAGACTGGGGGAGGACCATCCACAGCAGCACAGCCAACACCCCACGAGGAGCTTGTGGAGTCCACTCTCCTGCCTGAGAGTGTCGGTGGTGTGACTGACATTAACAGCTCCGACCCTGCATCCAGCAGCCAAGGTAAGATGCATGCAAAATCAATCTGCACTGATCCCCATCCCATGCACGCTTCCCCATATGCGCTAAATATCCTCACAAAATGTCATTCCAGTCCAAGTCTTACAGCACACCCAGCAATGCATCATGAGACTTGTAGTACTATGTCTGACAGTGTGTCCATGAGACAAAGGACATCTAATGCAACATGTGGGTTGGAGATAAGTGAATGATACAGTGTCAGAGGTTAGCCGATACAAACTGTAGGAACTTTATTGATTGCCAATTGCAGACAAAGACACAAACTCATGTAGTCCCCTTTACATCCACAGCACAATCCAGGGCACGTGAAGACAGTGCAGAGGGAGAGGAGCCTGCACATCCTGAGGACTCCAGTGACGAGACAGAGCTCATACCAATCCAGCGCAGGAAGCGCACACATGTGCCTCCACTGCCTCCATTTGAGGATGAAATACCGGCCACAGGGGAGGACAGTGACAGGAGAGAGGGGAGTCAGGGTGTGTCACACATGCCCATTCAGGACACACCAAGGCCAAGCATTCCACCACAGGACACACGCAGGTCAAGGCCCAGGAGCAGCACTGCCACTGAAGCCGAAGAAACCGTTTTTTCGGGCCTGGAACACAGCATGCTGCAGGAACAGCGCCTGTAAAGTAAATCACTCAGGTCAATAAATAGGCAGCTATGCCGTATCCACAAGGATCAGAAAAACATGGGGGAGGGCATCATGGCCATGGCAGGTGCCATCCGTGACCTATGTGACACTCTGAGGCACAATCAAGCCGCCAGTGAGAGGGCTGGCCGACGTGCCAATGCACGCCTTCACAACTATACCAAGGCCATGAACCGCCTCTGCACCACCACCAGCACTCTCACATGCAGAAGCGTCACAATGCAGGTGGAAATGGTGCACTGCTACCAGGACATAGCCAGAGGACTAGCACAGGTCACCAGTGCTGTGGAGCAGCTGCAGACGGCCAACGCAGGTGTCAGCACTCTCATGGCCTCTGCGAGAGTGAAGAAACCTCCAGTAGGAGCAGCATCACTCCTACATTGCCTGGAGAAAGACGGCGCAGTACCAGACAGGGAGCAGGACCCTGGAACACCATGGAGGGCACTCATCCTGGATGCAAAACACGCCAATACGTCACCAAAGAAGGTGAACTGTCTGTTGACTATTAATCCTATAAGGGTGAAGTAACCCAACTAGGCAGATTGCACAGTTACTTGTGCCTTACCTGCCATGTGTGCATAACATGTGCTGGGTACAGCTACACGCTTAATGATTGTGAAGTGTGAATAAACACTGCGCACATTATCAAGCTTTTTTGTCTCATGTCATCATTGCTCACCTAGAAGTACTTTTGTGTGATCTCTGTCCGTCTCTGGCGTCCAGCAGCTGCCCCGACTCCTGACGCTGGTCTGGCAGGGGGAGCAGGGCGATCGTCATCCGATGTGTCTGTATCGGTCACATCAATTGTGGTGCCTTTCCTCATTGCCATGTTATGTAGCATTGCACAGCTTGCCACGATTTTACAGCAGGTCTCAGGGCTGTATTGCAGTGCGCCTCCACTTTTATGCAGGCACCGGAAGCGGCTCTTCAGGATTCCAAAGGTGCGCTCAATTACGTAGTGTGTAGATCTGTGTGCCCTGTTGTATCTCCTCTCACTTGCATTAGCTTGATCCAGATATGGGGTCAGGATGAAGTCCCGCACTGCATAGGCACTGTCACCTGCAGGGATAGACACAATCGGTAAGTCAATGACCCCACCCTCCAATGTTGTAATGGATGTATGGATGTGTGCCATGTATTTACCTAGCAGGTATCCCTCCCCAAACTCTCCAGCACTCAGATGTCTGTGTATTCCACTGTGTCTAAAGATGAAAGAGTCATGTGTACTGCCGGGGTATTTGGGTACAATGTCAGTGATGATATACTTTGCATTTTACACAATCTGTATATTGAGGGAATGGTAGCATTTACGGTTTCTGTAGACATATTCAGTTGCTGATGGGGGTGTGATGGCCACATGGGTCCCATCGATGCAGCCAATGACGTGTGGGAAACGTGCAATCTGGTAGAAGTCCAGTTTTGTTTGCTGTAATGCCTGTTGGGTGTTTGGGAAGTATATGTGATGTGGGAGCCTCTGTAGCATTGCATCTAGAAAGGCATGGAAAAAGCACGAAAGTGCACTCTGTGACACCCCACCAACCTCCGCTATTACCCGTTGAAAACTCCCTGATGCCAGGAGGTGCAGGGAGCACAGGACGTGCACATGTGTGGGAATTGTTTGTGTCCTGCGTGTAGGGTGTTCCAAGTAGGGTTTCAGCTCCTCAATCAGGTCCATTATGGTCTGTGGGTGCAGCCTGTACTTGTCATAGATGCCCTCTTCAGTGTGCTGGAACAGAGTGATGCGCAGCCTGAATATACGTTCCTGTCTCCTTCTCCTCTGTGCAAGAGCCCGAATACGCAGCCTCCTGGCTATCAGAAACAGTGCTGCCATTGTGGTTGGTTCTGTTGCAATGTGGGGTTGTTTAAGTACCTAGCAGCAGTTTACCACCTGCATGCAATTGGTGTTAATAGCGATTTCTTATTTTGCGAATTTCGTAAAAACCGCAATTAGCGAGGTTTTCATACATTTGTTAGTGATTTCTTAATTTGCGATATCCTCATTGCGATTTTCGCAATTTAGAAATATCGCAAAATAAGTAATCGCAAATTTATTCGCAATTTTTGTGTTTCGCAGCGTTAGAAATCGCTAATTTAGCGATTTCTTATTTTTGACTAGGAATTTGTGTCATACATATGAATTAGCTAAATTTTAGTCGCAAACGCTGTTTTTTGCGATTCGCAGCCTTTGTGACTAAAATTTGCTTTCATACATATGCCCCTTGGCGACTTGACCTCTGGTTTTCCGCTAAGGTGTGTAAACTGGCAGTGGTGTAATAAAACTTGAGGGGGCCCTCTGCAAAGTACATGGAGGGGACCCTCATGCTCGGGGCCCCAGTCAGAAGCTCTCAGGGCTGCCTGTGCACAGTGCAGGAGGGGGTCCCCAGGAGCTCGGGCCCCCTGCGCTGCTGGGGTTGCGGGGGGCTATTGCCACACCACTGTAAATTGGGAGCCAGCATCGAATCGAACAAGTTGAAATTACAGTGAACCCCATTGGGTTGCACAAGGACGTGAGAGAGGATTGATTTCAAACCATAAAGGTTTATTAGCAGATTCAAGTAATACAGTATTTTCAATCAGTTCTCATTAGTCAGATATTCGTCAAAGTTCAATAAAGTTATAAATTCAACTGAGTATAAACAGCGCAAGCAGGAATCATTTGTGCCGGTTTTAAATGCAAAGTAGAAACATTTTCAGTTCCGTAAAGTAACTTTCCTAAAATTAAGCTTAAAGTGTTCAAAAATGGCATGGGGAGTTTCTAAGTAGAAGCTGTCAGTCTATATAATTCTAAAGTTGAACCCAGTGAAGGTTCAGAGCAAGGAAGGCATATACATTCAAAGTTAACTAAAGAAAAATAAATATAAAGTCTCCGGAAGGGGATATCTTCAGCAGACTCAAGGATGGGTCTCCTCTTGGTAAAGTCAGGAAAGGATCTATTCTGTCTATCCTAAGAACACATAATTAATACATTCCATTTCACCCAAAACTCCTTCCCACCAATACCCCAGAGATGGGGACCAATCAAATACGAGTCTTCTTGCGGGCAGGCAAACTCCCTTCTTTATAGATAGATATGAATACGCGCTACTACCTGTTTTTTGTTGTTGTTTAGTTACTGGTCCTATTTCAACTTTTTTTAGAACTTTTTTTGCGTGCTCCCGGGGCGGCGTTTTCATTCAAAACGTCATCGGTACTGTTAGTTTGCTGCACTTCGTTCATAGATGTGTCCCCCAGGGGGACACATCTATGAACGAAGTGCAGCAGCTAACAAACTCCCTTCTTTGACATTGTCGAACTAAGGTGTACACAGCTTCACGACCTGGGATGTAGCTTTGGTCCAGAAAGCATGGTACAGGAGTCATCTTCTCATCCCCACATATGCAGTAAATCACAACCAACTGATAAGTAATTCTAATCTACTCTGATGTTCTCTAGAGGCGCACAATGACCTACTCTTCTAACCGGCGCATGTTATCTTACTCCTGAAACGAGAAGGAAAATGTGAAAGCGAATAGAAATAAGCATTTCACTTAATCATGGAAAAGCATTTGAGGCCTATTTTCACTCAGGATAACTTAGAAAAAAAAGTGAATACATTATGAGCTAATGAGTATACTTGGTTATGCACACTGCAGCTTCTTTATACGTTTATAGCCACACTTTGGCACGTGGATTAACATATAGTTAGTCTAAATTATAATATATTGAAGTCCCCGGCTCCAGATCCTTTCTGTAAGGTCATTCTTTGTCTATTTCCTGATCACTATTCTTGCAGGTAGTCCAAATAGGAGATAATCCTGCTGCAAGGAGAATCACTCTGCACAAAGCTGTGTCCAGAATGAAGCCTGGAAAGGACACAAGGGAAAAACCAACCCTAACTGGTTGTGAGAGTTCAAACAGAGATTCCACATACCTTGCCTGCTTTGAGTGTATGAACAAGGGGGCTGCTGGCCCACTCGTTTCTTTGAGCAAGGAAGGGTGTGATCCACAAAGTATTCACAGGACCATTGTACAACCAGATCTGATGTGTGCCGGACAGCCAGCTTCCCACAGAAGAGGGCACATCACCTGCAATCTGACCTGGAAGGAATTTCTGTCCCCCTTTCCTGATGCAGTTGGAGGTCGACCTGCCTGCTGAGAGAATGAAGGAATGCACCAACCACGCAGGAGTTGTGCTTGCCCAGAGTGAGCAGAAGTAGGTCCGGCTCTGGGAGTTTATGAGTTAAAAGCCTCAACCACCATGGTTGGACCCAGTAACCCAGGCTTACCCTGTTGCCCTATGAAAGGAGAAACATCCTTTACCCCACAGTCCTAACAACCACCTGCTTTTACAACACAGTCACCACCCCGACCGCAACGCCACCAATCACCACTCCACCATGCAAGCCACCACTAAGACTTGCAGTAGCATGATCTTTTGTGAATTATTTACATGCCAAATATTTTTAAAGCATGGTTCATGCATGTGCTCTCAGAGACAGAGCCAAACCATGGCTAGGTTTTCCTAGTTGATTTGCTGGCTCGCCAACATCTGCAGGTGAGATGCACCTCTGCTGGGTGATATACACCTCTGTAGGTGAGATGCACCTCTACTGGGTGAGAGGCACCTCTACAGGTGGGATGCACCTCTGCTGGGTGATATACACCTCTGCAGGAGAGATGCACCTCTACTGGGTGATATACACCTCTGAGGGTGAGATGCACCTCTGTTTGGTGAGATGCACCTCTACTGGGTGAGATGCACCTGTGCAGGTGAGATGCACCTCTACTGGGTGATATACACCTATGCAGGTGAGATGCACCGCTTCTGAGTGATATACACCTCTGCAGGTGAGATCACCAGTATTGGGTGAGATGCACCAGCCAGATCCAAAAGTACCAGAGCGCTTCACAAAAGTAAATGTTCACATGAGATGCACCAGAATGGGGTGAAATGTACCTCTACTAGGCGATATACACCTTTGCAAGTGAGATGCACCTCTACTGGGTGAGATGCGACTCTACAGGTGGGATACAGTGCTACTGGGTGATATACACCTCTGCAGATGAGATGCACCTCTACTGGGTGATATGCACCTCTGCAGGTGAGATGCACCAGTATTGGGTTAGATATACCTCTACCTCTACTGGGTGAGATGCACCTCTACTGGGTGAGATGCACCTCTGCAGGTAAGATGCACCTCTACAGAGTGAAATGCACCTCTGCAGGTGAGATGCTCCTCTGCAGGTGAGATGCACCTCTGCTGGGTGAGATGCACCTCTGCCGGTAGGATGCACCTCTGCAGGTGAGATGCACCTCTACTGGGTGAGATGCACCCATGTTGGAGTCTTTCCTTATCCCTACTCATTTTCCCTACCATCGATACATCTGATTAACAAGCCTAACTCAAGAACCTGACTCAAATTTCAGAATAAGCGCTGTGGTCAAGTGGAGTGGCGTACTTAAAAGGACATGCTATGTGCAATCCAGTCATCAGATCCTTATTGCCTCATGCTTCCAGATATTTAGGGGCCTTAACAAACTTACCCACCACCCTTGGCTGCTAGATCTGTATAAACAAAATCAACCTGAATTGTAGGAATATGTACGCTTATGTTGTTTGTAAATGTAATGTCCAAGATGAATTGATTTGATCTGATGTGACTTAGATGCTATATATATACTTGTTATCTATGTTGTGAACATTTACTGTTGTAAAGCACTCTGACTCAGGTGCTCTGTATAGACTTTTTATCTTTGATGAGAACATTTACTGTTGTAAAGCGTTTTGATACCGTTGAGTCTAGCTAGCGCTATATAAAACTTTCAAATAAATAAATACCTTCTCCTGAGTCCAAAATGCCCCCTTACACCACCCCAGTCTCAGAACTTCTGCAAGCCATTTCTCTGCTCAGCAATTTGTTTGAAAACCACAAATGTAGCCCACATCAGCATCAACAACCTCCTCTGAATAACTGCCCACAGAGGCTCAGTATTCCCAGAGACAACCGCTCCCCTAGACACAATGGGACATACTCCTTCCTCAATGAAAAAGACTGATGCACACTCATTGAAAGCTACAAAAACCCAAATCTACCGACAAGCAGCCAAACAACCAAGCTCAAAGCTACCTACCCATTTCAATCAGCATCACATACCACAGATCCCCATGAGCTCCTCAGACATCCACCTCGGATCACACAAACCTTATCAGAGTGTGTATATCTCCCACTGAACATCCTGTGCCGAAACTCACCAACTCATCTCTTATATGAACACTTTGTAAATGCCGGTCAGCAGCATAACACTGCCTTGAGATTTCGGGAATTATCACAAGTTTCAAAATTGACATAATGTTTCTCACTGAAACCTGCTCAAAGATGCCACAAACAACATATGGGACCTTCTTCGGCCTCCATTCTACTCCATTCTTCGCTTCAACTAGGAAGGCAGGCATGGTGAGGGTTTGGAGGTCATTCACAAAAACTTGCTAAGTTGCAGGCTCTTTCTGCTGAATCACTACAAATCCTTCAAGTGCATATAACTGGAAATCTCCTCCCGTAGAGCTTTTAATCTCAAAGTGAATAATACTGGATCACCTTCTGAGGTGAAATTAACACTTATGTTGAAGAATACATGGAGCTCATCACATTCCAAATATCTCCAACACTCTTCACTTGGAGAAGGCAGCAAACCAATGGACACCTTGCTTCTCTTCCTTTCTCAGCGACAATGATCTCCTTCAATGTTGCCAAACTTCCACATGCTTCAAGGGCTTCACTCTGAAGCTGATCATATCAAAAGATCCAAAGTTCCACGCCCACTGTCCAATGATCCCATGCCAGTAGATTGGATTGACAGCCTTCTAATCCCCTTACACTGACCTTTACCTGCATTAAAACCTCTGCTAAACCAAAGAACAAGAAAATCTTATTTAAAGACACAAGAAACTTTGATATTAAGATACTTGCAAACAAGGCTCATGATAATCTCTCCTCTGTAGTTGCCCAACTTAACATCAGACACATTCAATAACTGCATAGAAACCTCAAGAGAGGATTTGCACCTCTCAAGACCAAGTGCAGCTGACCCAAATCTTCTTGACCGTGATTCTCAACGGACCTTTATGAGCAAAAGAAGCACCTCAGAAAGCATGAGAAAGAATGGAGACAACAATCCTCTCACCGAATCTAGTTAGACTCAGAACAGCGAGAAACATCTACAAAGACCACACTTGTAGAACCAGATCAGTGCATATCAAATCCCTCCTGAACATGACCAAGAACCAACCTAAATATCTATCAATGAATCAATCAGTCGATTTGTAGAGCACTGCTTGTCACTTCTGAGGTTATCCAGGCACTGGAGGGGTCCGGTGGTTCTATTGAAAAGCCAGCTCTTCAATGATTTTCAGAACTCTGTTAGTGAGGGGAAGATCCAGAAGGGTAGAGGGAAATCATTCCACGTCTTTTTTTATGGTGTAGGAGAAGGAGTGTCCACCGCTTCTGCAATGGCAGAAGAGGGGGTGAAGGCGAGGGAGGCTGAGTGGGGTGTCTGGTGGGCTGGTTGAAGTTCAGAGAGTGGATGATATATGTGAGACCATAGTTGTGGAGGGCTTTGAACACGTGGGTTAGAAGCGTCAACTTGTATCTCTTTTACACTGGGAGCCAGGGGAGTCTCTTGAGGTGAGGGGTGATGTAGGCTTGACGTGGGAGATCGAGGACTAGTCTGGCAGGACGTTCTGTATGACCTGAAGTCTCTATGGAGGAAGTAAGCTTCTATTCTTGAGTAGAGAGAGTTACCGTAGTCCAGTTGGCTGGAGATGAGGGCTTGAATGACGGTGCATTATGTGCTCTGTGGAGGTAATTTAAAGATCTTGTACTGCATGTGCAGGATGAAGAAGCGGGAGGAGGAGACGGTGTTGACCTGGGATGTCATAGTTAGCTTGCTGTCCAGGATGATGCTGAGGTTTTTTGTGCAATCTGCCGTGGGCATGCTGGACCCCAGTTCCACGGGCCACCAGTAGTCATACCAGGGGAAGTGGTTGTTCCAGAAGATCAATACCTCAGTTTTGTCCGTTTTGAGCATCAGGCATTTGTTCCTTATCCAGTTGGTATCACTGGCCATGCATTATGGAAGTTGTTCCTTGTGTTAGTGGGGTCCTTGAAGAAACAAAGGTTGAGCTGCATGTCGTCTGCATATGAGATAATGTTGACCCCATGTCATCTGACAATGCGGCCAGTGGAGCCATGTAGGTGTAGGGTAAGACTCTGAGAGATTACTCTTGGGGTACTCCATAGATGATTTCCTTGGGTTCAGAGGCGAAAGCTCGCTGGCAGACTTTCTGTGTTCTTCAGGTGAGGAAGGAGGGGAATGATTTGAGAGTGGTAATAAAGCAGACAAACAACCCTTCTTCGAACACCACACCCATATCCTCTGGGCCCTATGCAATGACTTTGTAGAGTATGGCATAAAAGTAAAGGCCATGGGCATTTAACTACCAACCACCTCTGACAAAATTGCAGAGGATAACGTAACTTGCAAAGTGCCGTGGTCCTGGTCTCTTTTTACCCCAATTTCAGAGTAATAACTACTGGAGCCCATAACGAAGGTGAAAGCATCAAATCACCTTTCAAAAGCTACCCTGATTCTATCAGTGAAGATTTTGCCAAACAGCTCCTCCCCTTTTGGTCCATCGTGGTCAACTCTTCTCTCGAATAAGGAACTTTCCCAAACTGTCTAAAAATTGGCCAAATCCATTATTCTCCCAAAAATATTCCCTGTGCACGATGTCCAGTCTCCACCCTCCCCTTCTTATTTAAGGTGTTAGAAAGCATCCTTGGCTCCCAATTGCCATCTTGCGTCCATGCAAATTACCAGCCTCCTAGACACTCTCCAATCTGGCTCCATGCCACTGGAGTCAAGCTATCCTGGCTGATGAGGGGTGAAACCCCGAAACCGGTCCTAGGATGCTTGTTTCCAGTCCAGGGAGGACCCAGCCTGGCAGTTAGGGCTGAACTGTTCCCATTAAGTGCAGGGTCAAGACTGATTTGCATATGGCTGGGTTCAAACTGGAATGGCGTGGGGAGCAAAAAACGATGAATTTAGGCCCAGATCTCTGTACTGGGGTGAATGTATAACATTGTTCTGCAATCTGTCCATCAATTGTTCTTTTTACATTTGTCACCCAGAATGGAACGGGAATGCCCAGACGTGGGTCCCGTGGTCTCTATGCCACTGGAGTCAAGTTATCCTGGCTGATGAGGGGTGAAACCCTGAAACCAGCCCTAGGATGCTTGTTTCCAGTCCAGGGATGAACAGGCCTGGCAGTTCGGGCTGGACTATTCCCATTGGGTACAGGGTCAAAAACGATTTGCATATGGCTGGGTTCAAACTGGAATGGCGCGGGGAGCAACAAAACGATGTATTTAGGCGCAGATCTCTGTACTTTGGTAAATGTATGACATTGTTCTACATTCTGTCCATCAATTGTTCTTTTTGCATTTGTCACCCCGAGTGGGAGGGGTATGCCCAGAAGTGTGCTCTCCATGCCACTGGAGTCAAGCTATCTTGGCTGATGAGGGGTGAAACCCCAAAACCGGTCCTAGGATGGTTGTTTCCTGTCCAGGGAGGATCTGGCCTGGCAGTTCAGGCTGGACCATTCCTATTGGGTGCAGGGTCAAGACTGATTTGCATTTGGCTGGGTTCAAACTGGAATGGCGTGGGGAGAAAAAAAACTATGGATTAGGCCCAGATCTCTGTACTGCGGTGAATAAATTACATTTTCTACATTCTGTCCATCAATTGTTCTTTTTGCATCAGACAGGGTTACAGCACCGAGATTGCATAGTTGATGACTCTGCATCCTTAACACTGGAAACTCATGTCTTATTTTTCTCCGCCATCTCTTGTACAGTCAACCATTACGTTCTGATGAGCATCCCAAGGAATTGAGCTCTAGAATGGTTTACCTCCTATATTACGAACCACTCACAAGTATTAAATATTGGAAGCTTTGTCTAAAATCAACGAGTGGTTCCTCAAACCTTGATCTTTTCACCAATCATGTTTAACCACCATCTTCTTGAGCCACTTTGTGAGATCATAAGGAACTCTGGGTTCTTCTTTAACATGTATGTTGATGATACCCAGATCTACCTGAAGGTTTCATCCCCGGACAACATTACCCTTCTCTCAACACCTTGGCAATAATTCAAACATTGATGTTGTTATCAATGGGGTTTCTGGTTGAGCAGGGTATGCACGTAAGCCGGGCGTAACCCACCACTTTAGTCAGGGGAAGTTAGTTACACACCAGAGATAACGTGTGGTTATCTCTGGTAGCTTGGCGCAGAGCAGGCAGGCTTTACCCCCTGAGGCAATGTGTAAAGAGTTTGTGCAACACACACACACAGAAGTACAATGAGTACACCACAAAAGAGACTCCACAGAGAATTAAACAAAATATATACCTTCTATATACACTGGTAAGAGAGGCACTATAAAAAAAATGAAATACGTGTGAGAGAGGGGTTATGGAGAGACACTGTTAGAGGGTGATGGTGAGAGAATTATTAAAGAGTTCCAATGAAGATTGCTGTTTTCTGGTGCACTGTAAGGTCATCATTTACTATGCTTTAAAAACTAATACAATTGAATATAATGAAAATGTTTTGCAGAATGCACCGATTTTGCCTATATCTGTAGTATGTTCTGTCAAAGTCAACTGTCTCTGACCCAAGAACTACTCACCATCTTTGTAACCCCAGGTTTTACAGGAGGAAATTCTGTGGCATGTTTGACTAAATTCCGTGGCATGAAAATGGCTCATTATGCAGAATGTGTTGTGAGTAAAGGTTGTTTAAGTGGCACGTTGTTTGTCATCTTTACAAATTTGAGTGTTGATGCAAACCAGATCCTAATGCAACTCTTGGCAGTTTTTTAGAGCTTTGCCTGCACACTGCACTCTAGAGATGATGTAACTTAACTGCCACCCTTGGCTGTACAGCACTAGATCTGTTAATGTAACATCAAACTGGATTGTAGGAAAATGTACGCTTCTGTTGTTTGTATATGTAATATAAAACTCTTGAGTTCATAGAATTCATGAAGCCGAATTACACTAGTAGCAGACGTTGATACATATGTGCAGGAGTTTTAGTTGTAATAATTTGTATATACTTGCTATCTTTGATATGAACATTTACTGTTAGGAAGTGCTCTGATATGTTTGGGTCTAACTAGAACGAACATTTTCTGTTGCAAAGCGCTCTCACACCCTCGGGTCCAGCCAACGTCATAAAAAACTCCTAAATAAATATATATCACAAGACCAAAATGACATCAGTTATATGAGTAGGACAATTAATGCAGGATTCAAGTGTCCGGGTAGATACAGAAAATAATCATTGCATAATTAATACTTTACATGCAGGCAACATATAGACACCTTCCCAAGTACACAGTATATTTTAGGAACAGTCATCTATATTGCAGGAAAAGCATGGGCCCAGGAGCCCCCGCGCTCCTATTGACAGTCATATGGTAATTTCTCCTTCACAAGACAATAACAATATCACACCAGCACTGTTCTAGCTATCACAATAAATACCTGAATGGCTCACAGTGTTTAAATATGCATTAGATTTCTTAAGAGATATTAAGACCATATGAAATTCAACAAATAAACAAAAAGCTCTGAAGCACCTTTGCTTCTACCAGGTGTTTTATGGTAACTAGTCTGTGAGGGGATAATGATCTCCAGTGGGGATTAATCAAAGGACTTCTTGAGGTGGGAGTAGGCAAAGCAGCACTACTTCAAGTCCTTTTGATTGCACTTATTGCCCCACCTAAGTAGCACACAGTCTTAACCTGAGGGGCCTCCCAGGGTCTCTCGTGACCATGCGCCTTGCACTGCCCACGCCTGCTGGAATGCCAGGTGTCGCCTATCCACAGGCTGTAGCCTGGGTGGCACTCATAGAATGCCAATGTCTACCATGTCACTGAGACCCGTGCTTTGGGTGCCACCTTTGGTGCCACCTTTGAATACAACCTTTGTGCTGCTTACACCTTTGATGACCATTATCATATAATTGATTACCAATTATTTGAGTGGTGAGGGGCAAGGGTTGTGCCTTTTCTGATGGTTGAATCTCTAGTAAAGCTCCTCCCTGGGGTCCGTAGATTCACTCTGTTGGAGGAACTTTTCAGAACAACCTTCCAAGCTCTTACAATGCTGGACAAAGATTAAGGCTGCAAAGATGATGATGACTCGGAGGCTGATTACCTATTTTCCTTCTTCCAATACTAATGCTGCCCTTTTCCTGGACCTTCAAAATGTTAGAGACCTTGATACTATTTCAGAAGGGCACATCGTACTCCTCTGGATCTCTGTCAGAGGAAGTCTGTTCATTCACTTAGCTAATATAAAAAGCAGTAGAAGCCTTAGAATTATCCTTCCCCACCACTGAGGCACAATCTAACATCTTGCTGCCTGTGAGATACCATTCTTGGATCCAGTATTACAAAGATAATTTGTTTGATGATGCCCATCTTCAGATACAAACAACCCTCTTTCACCCGTCGTGGAACAGTGTGGTGGGCCTGCTGCTAAAGTGACCCCAAATGCTTTTCCTACGTCCCCTTTATACCAAGGCTTGGCTCTGCTTCCTGATACTATTTAGAAAGGATCACAATGCCAGATATTAATGCCAAGACAAGGCAGCTGTTTGGTACTGAAATTGTGGCCCACAAGCAAAAGGATGACATATTATCACTGCAGACTGAGCTGGTTGAAGACCATGGAGACTGACTTACACTCAAACATATGAATAAAACGTATCTAGTCACCATCAATAAAAAAAAGGATTGAATTGTGGTTTTTCCAAGGCTGGTTAACGATTAATTGCTTTGCGGTTCATGTCACCTAATCCCCTCTTATTATTAATGGTCCAATAATATATTAGTAAATTAATAAATATTAAATACATTATTAAAGATTAATACAGATATTAATAACGATACTGGCCAAAATAATGGCTACTCATTTTACCCCACACATGACCACAAAGGAGCACCTAGAAAAGAAACAAATTATTCTTGTTAGCATGATGACCAGTAATTTATGAAGGAAGTTTATCGAACCACAAGTCTTAGGCGATGATAACTACATTAAATGTTGAGAAGACCTTCAACTCAGTTGCCAAATTACACCTGCTTCAATTACTGAAACATATGTTTAGTCTAAGGTACTTTATTGCAGGGATGAGGTGTTTTGTAAGTCACTCATAGCATTCACTAGGGTGAATGGTTACTTCACAGAGAAATTCCATCTCCAACAAAGAACGTGTCAAGAGTCCTGATGGAGCAGGGTTTTGCGAAATACTAAAAAACTACAAAACTAAAATGCGTATGATGAAAACTGCGCAAACGAGTACTGGAAGAAATTCATGTTTCCAGTATTTTCATAGTAGGCCGTAAATGTGAATGTATAATGCAGACATAATAGCCAGAGAAAATAATAATGTTTTAAAACATACATAAACGTATAGAATAATTTTGTAAATAAGTTGTGTTTTGTAAAATAATAACGATAATCACACATATATTTGTTTTTCCTAGAGCACATTTCACTGCTTTCCACAGAAGGCCTCAAGAGTCTTTTTAGGTTTAATTTGCTTTCTAAAATGTAGGCCGCAAAAAGAAAATAAATGTTATTTGTTCTCCGAGAGGTCCTGATGATGGCCAAGGCTGTGTGGAGGAAATAATGAACATTATGAATGGAATCTATCTCCTTCTGAGTGGAGTATGTCGACACTAGTACGAGTTTGATACATAACGGAGCTGGAGAAATGTACAAACCGCGAAAGAAAATTATCTGACTTTCCTCTGCTGAAGGTCAATGACAGAAGGTGTCTAAAGACAAAGGAACTGTTGTAAAGTTAGACGTAATGAACGTGGAGTGATCAGACACCTCCTGGTTTTGACCAATAGGATTAGAGGACTTATCGTGTGATGATACATGTGGGGTTGGATCTTTAGTGAATTAGGGTATAACTATAAGTGATAGTTTTTCATAGTTAGGCAGACTAGGAGACACTTTGCGAGAGGAGAGAGCCACGTTGCTATTTCCTAATCTATTTGGCTGGCTTTTGTTCTGTTAATCCTGACTCTTTGACTTTGCTCCTCAATCTTTTAGGGTGCCGCAGCTTACTCTCTTGGCTGGAGGGTAGCTTTCTTGACTATTAGCAATTCATGCTATAGTTATTTAATTGGTGCGTATATTCTGAATTTGCCTATATTTTATTTGCAAATGCCTTTATTCTTTTGTCTCTATCACTATCCACTCTCTCATGTCACTCATATTTGAGATGTGTTTCTGAGAATTGCTGTATTGATGTTTCTCTTGTATGTTGATACATGATTTGAGCTGTATTGAACCTGATGAGCATTCATATTAATTTAGATAAAAGCATATTGATAAGTAATTAGAGTCGGTCTTTATTCATGTTCAAAGGTTATATTGAATGATTATTTTCTTTATTCAACTCCTTATTTACTAGAATTCCTATCAACTATCCAAGACTTATGCGAGAGGAGAAAATAGGCAAAGAAATTGGTAACATGTTTAAAACTCATGCAGCGTGATCGGGATGGTTAGGTACTAAATTGGGTCCGGAAGGTAAATATTAGCAAAATCCCCTTCCGCTGCATCAGTCCTGTGAGAAATTGGGTTGTTGGTTGACTGGGGTGTGAGCACTGGTCAAGCAGCAATTACAATCCTTGTCAGGGTGAGGCATTTGCCAACGCTAAATTAACTTGTGATTAACCCTCTGGTAACTTGGAACAGAGCAATCATGCCTAACTTAAAAGCAATGTGTAAAGTATTTGTGCAACACTTAAACCAGTAAAACAGTGACAACACCACACAAAAAGATCCCACACCAAGTTAGAACATTAGGGAAAAATGTAATAAATACAAACAGATCAAAATGACAAAAAAGTAATCAGCAAAACCAGAGATATTAATTTTTTTAAAGAATAAAGTGAATAAAGCATCCATTTTAGAACTAGAGGCACTTACTAGAGAGGCATTTACCAGAGGGGTGCAGAAGTAATTTGATGAGGAGGAGATATTTTTCAGAATCATACAATTATAACAAGAGACTTGCTGATCGCCCAGGTCAATCAATTGGTTCCTAGATCTAAGAATTTCCAGATATGAAGACAAGTCCATTACCATGGCCTCAAGCAGCATTTTTAAAAAAGTTACTTGTCAAGCATGCAGTACAGTAGAGACAATTCCATGCAGAGAATTCATATGTGCAAAAACAAAATAGCATTTACACATATGTTGCAATTAAATGACTTTAGGATTTACCAATATAGGTTATTAAGACACACAAATGTGTGAACCCAGAAAGAAATCTGATGCATGTGTGAGTTGTTAACCTCTATATATCTTAAAAGCAAGGTTAGTCAGATATACAACTTTTAACTTGATAGTATAATCAACATTATACACTGAGAAAGACTATCAATGGACATTAAAACATATCACTAGCTGGTCCAATATTTACAAATTAGCTTTCCTCACATATAAATAGATATTATTAGTGGACTGAACGTTTATGTGATAAACTTACTAAAAGTCTATATATTTCTGCAGATATGGGGCTTGACTGTATCTTGGGAAATGAGGGTAGGAGGATGGCTTGTTACCAGTCAAAAATAGATTACCCTAATTTGTCATGGATTGTTGTATTTATTGTGTTTAGTCACATGCAGATCTTTTTCAACATGCCGCGACGTATTACTTTAATCTGTGATGATTTTCAGTGTCTAGTATGCAAGTCAAATATTTGATAGCACAATGAATAAATAAATGAAAAGTTTTCATTGAACCTTGTAATAATTATTGTGAACAAAACATGCAGTGAAGTGATGTTCTCATTTGAATGAATGAATGAGGCATTTATAGAGCGCATGCTCACCCGAAGGCATCCCAGCGCTATTGGCAGCACTTCCCACTTAGAGCCATCTTCAAGGGAAAAGATGAGTTTTTAATTCCTTCCGAAAGGATAAATGATCATCCTCTAGTCGGACATGAAGAGGCAGAAGGTTCCAGAGCTTGGCTATGTTGTACGAGAAGAGTCGCTCCCCACTACGACTCTTCTAATTTTCGGGACCGTAAGTAAGCGTTTATTTCCAGACCTCAACATTCTATTAGGGAAGTAGGGCTGGATAAGAGAACGCATCAGAAGAGATCCCTTGCCAGAGATTGCCTTATGGGCAATACATAGAGCCTTAAACTGGATCCGTTCCTTGATGGGGAGCCAATGGAGGGCAGCAAGGGCCGGTTTTGCGGAGAGCCGCCTAGGGGTATTAAGCAGTAGGCGGGCTGCACAATTCTGGACAATCTGAAGACGTCTAATCGAGGACGACGGAGCACCCAAATATAAAGTGTTGGAATAGTCCAACTGAGAAAGAATCAATTCCTGAACCAACAACCTATTAGCACCAAAAGGTAGAAGAAGCAGGATCTTTCTGAGCAGCCTCAGCAGTCCATAGCAGTTGGCAGCAACCTTGCGGGCTTGTTCTTTAAAATCTAGCTTACGGTCCAGCCACACCCCAAGGCTCTTAATATGGTCCTTGGGAATGGAAGCAGGACCCAGACAGCTGGGCCAGAGATGATCAATATTAGATGGAACCGAATTACCCAATAACATAAGCTGTGTCTTGGTCCCATTAAGCTTTAGATATGATGCATCCATCCACTTAGAGACGGCTGCAAGACAGGATGATAAACCAGCCGACGAGCTGTCTTGCTGGTTGATGGAAACCACCAGCTGGGTGTCATCGATGTAAGTTATTATTTGAACCCCAAAAGCCAATACTATTTCTGCCAGAGGGCCCAAATAAATATTGAACAATGTGGGGCTCAGGGAAGATCCCTGAGGAACCCCACAGTTCAATGGCAACAGATTTGACATAGTGTAATCTTCTCGAACTGCAAAGGATCTGTCTTCAAGAAAAAACTGGAGCCATTTTAAAGCATTTCCTGACACTCCCACCTGCCAAAGTCGTTGAATCAGAAGCTGATGGTTCACCGTATCGGAGGCCGCACTGAGATCTAAAAGAATAAGGGCAGCGCAGCCTCCATCGTCAAGGATACGTTTTGTTTCTTCCATCACACTGATCAACGCAGTTTCCGTACCCTGCTGCTCTCTAAATCCAGTCTGAGTAGGATGGAAACATTTGTTAGTTTCCAAGAAAACAGAAAGGATAGAATTTACATACCTCTCAGCAATTTTACCAACCCCTGGTAACAAGGATATAGGGCGGTAGTTTGCCAACTCCTCTGAATCCAAGTTAGGTTTTTTTAGGAGGGCTTTAACCATCGCTAATTTCCACGCAGGGGGGACGATTCCCGTCCTCAGTGATGCATTAATTAGATCCAGCATCACTGGGATATCACCATTTTAGCTTGTTTTAATATAGAGGGTGGGGCAGGATCTAATGGGGAACCTGATTTCAAACGATCCAAACCAAAATCCTGTGGAAGGACAGCATATCCAATGGTGGAAATTCTTCCAGATGACCTAAGTGGCTAGGAGGAGTAAAGCCCATCGTGGAGTCTATTTGAGGGATTATATTCTGTGGAAAAGATTTATAAATCACTTGTATCTTATTTAAAAAGAAATCAGCTAATTGATTACAATGAGATTGGGTATCCGCTGTAATATTAGGGGCGGTGTGAGGGGTGACCAGAGCTTTAGCAATCTGAAATACTTCACAAGAGGAATTTACAGCAGAAACAATTCTATTCTGGTAATACAGCATTTGAGCGCTTTTTATTTCCAGTTTGTAGTGTTTAATTGCTGCTCTATATTCGCTTTTTTTGGAGACCGAGTAGTCTTTCCTCCAACTCCTTTCAAGTCTCTTACAGGCATGTTTCAGCTGTCGGAGTTTCGGCGAATACCATACATTTTTATTGACTCCTGTTTTCTTATGAATAAGAGATTTCGGGAGGACAGAGTTAAGAGATGACTCAAGCCAAAAATTAAAATTATCATTGGCTATAACAGGATCCGACTCTGGCAAGGGCACACTATCTTCGAGGGTAGCCGCCCATGAACTCGAAGAAAATTTGGCCCAGGGTCGAGTACGTTTTTTTGATATAACAGCAGGAGTGATGGTATCTTGTAAAGGCCAATAAAACTTAATAAGCAGGTGGTCTGTCCAAAGTATGGGGATAGGCACACCCACCTGCATGTTGTCAATGTTCGAAAATGTTGGATCCAGTAAATGACCTTTAGAGTGAGTAGGTCCAATCACTTTTTGATTCAGCTCAAATGTCCGCAGGCCTTCAGCCAACTCTAGAGTGGGTGAGGGGGATAATAGATCAAAATGAAGGTTAAGGTCTCCTAATAATGTAAAATTTGGGAGAGGGGCTGCCAGACTAACAACAGTATCGAGGAGGTTCTGGCAGAAAGACCCCGACGGGCCAGGTGGGCGGTATATTAAAATACCTGAAAAGGTGTTTACAGGAGAGACATTAATGGTAAAAAACATACTTTCACAGTCAGATAGGGGGTTAAGAGTGACCCGACATTTAAAGTCCGACTTATATACAATCGCAATATCCCCTCCACGTCCCAACCCACGGTCCAGTCTATGTATAACATAACCAGGTGGAAGCGCCTGGACAATATCGGGGTTGGAATCCTCATTAAGCCAGGTCTCGGTCAAAAATAACACATCAGGATTTTCTAATTCCAGAAAAAGACGAATTTCTAAGGCATGTTTGGGAAGGGAGCGACAATTTCACAAGACATCCTTCATATCTGTTCTAAATCTTGCAACCCATATAGCAACAATTCAGAGAGCACATTTAATAGCAAGTGGTTTTACATGCTCTAAACATATACAGGTAGACATAACCAGAGACTCTCATTCTGACTTAAGTCTTATCCCTAGCTCATGATTTTCAAAAAGGAAGACAATTTTGTTTAGTGTGTCCACTGCTTGGGTGCTTTTTGGCAGCCTTGTGTTAAGTATATGGTTTTTGTCCACTTAATATGAGGCACCCTTCCACTGAGAATGAAGCCAGGAGACCTAAACTAAATGCTTGGATAAAAAGACTCCTCTTTTTGAGGCATTCCTCATGACTATATTATAGAAAAGCATGCCTCCTCTTGATCTCTTTCAAGTTGGTAAAGTTCCCGGCCCTCCTCAACTGTCCTGCCTGGGTAATGCTTGGTCACATTCCTCACCCAGGCCATACTTCCAAACCCAAGCCATGGGCTGATATGCATACCCCATCAGCACTGACAGGGCAGCTACAGGCAGGATAATGCTAGTCTGCTGTGGCTTTAGGCGGGGAAATTATGGCTTTCTAAAAGTCACTTCTCTGGTATATTTATCAAGAATCCAACTTCAACACTGAATTTGATTTTTAATAACCATTAAAATGAGTGGGTATATACACTTTTTAATTGGTTCTAAGCCAACGATATAAAAAAATAGTATCTAATTGTGCTTTTCCTAAGGAAAACCACAGCCATATTCAGTGAAAATAGCTATTGAGTTCTAATCACTGTAGGAACATGTGAACCCTAATTTCTGTTCCGGTTTTAAACACTGGGCACACTACCTTGTTGGCTGCAAGGTCTATTTCGGGGGACTTACTTAATGTTTAAAAAGCAGGGTTCTCTCCTTTCAAAAAGGGTTATTTTTACAGGTTTGCCTGCCAGTTCTAGGCCTGAAGCCATGTTTTCCTTGCCAGCCTAGTGGCTGACACAATGTGTGCTGTAGTAGCATTTAACCACATTGTTATTATAATATTAATTTTTCGCCGTTCACGCTGTCTTCATCTATTGTGTCACTGCGCCGTTCACTATCACTAGCACGCCCAGTGCTCACTTTTGTGTGTTTTGGTTATTTGTACCTTTATTGTACTGTAGTGCTGTAACAACTACCTACAATATATATCCCTTTTCTATTTTTCTTGTGGTCTCCCTTCCTTTTTTCCCCTTCTCTTTGTGATTTACATCACTGATTTGAAACTTGCTATTTTAAATGATATCCAGTTGAGACGTTGTTGTTTTGCTAAAAAATAATTGATACTTTGGCACTGAACATTCAAATATTACACAAAAATGACAACACTCACTCTGTGAATCACTTCATAGACATTCAGATACATTTATATCTTCACAAAGAACAATGAATGTGAGTTTCATATGTTTATCCATAGCTACCTCACTCCCAAGTCCTCCCTATATTCCATAACTCGGAATAGCCCTTCTCTATTTGGGGAAGGTAGTGGGTTTCCTATGCATGGCCAGAGCCTTGTCCAAAGTCGGTCCTGAAGGGCCGAATCTAATGCCAGATTTGTAGCATATCCCCATATAGATAAATATAGTTAGCTTAAAAATTTGGCATGGATCCGGCTCTCCAGGACTTACTTTGGACAACCCTGATCAAGATCCTCAATGGGATAGCTAGGAACACTAAAGAAAACAAGTTCGTTCAATACCAGCATTTCATTGCAGGTAGTGCTGGTAGGAGTAAAGACCACACTTTGCCATAAAAATGTAAAGATATTAATGATTATTTCTTAATTTGCTCATTGTAATTAGTAAAAATTATCCATCAAATTAAAAAATAAAGCTATTGGGCCCGATTCACAGAACTAACTTAAGACAAAATCCTAAACTTACTACCATTTTCGTATTCACAGAAGGCACTTACTCTTTTTGGTATTCACAGAAGACACTTACTCACTTCGGTATTCACAGAAGTTAGGAGTCCTAACTTTAGGACTCCTAAATGCCTTCTGTGAATACCGGAAGTCTTAAAATTAGGATTTTTCTCAGTTTAGGAGTCCTAAAGTTAGGACTCCTACCTTTACTACTACTAAACTGAGAAAAATCCTAGTTTTAAGGCTTTCGGTATTCACAGAAGGCATTTAGGAGTCCTTAATTTAGGAGTCCTAACTTTACTACTACTAAATTGAGACAAATCCTAATTTTAAGACTTTCGGTATTCACAGAAGGCATTTAGGAGTCCTAAAGTTACGAGTCCTAACTGTACTAATACTAAACTGAGAAAAATCCTAATTTTAAGGCTTTCGGTATTCACAGAAGGCATTTAGGAGTCCTAAAGTTAGGAGTCCTAACTTTACTACTACTAAATTGAGAAAAATCCTAATTTTAAGACTTTCGGTATTCACAGAAGGCATTTAGTAGTCCTAAAGATAGGAGTCCTAACTATACTACTACTAAACTGATAAAAATCCTAATTTTAAGACTTTAGATATTCACAGAAGGCATTTAGGAGTCCTAAAGTTAGGACTCCTAACTTTTCTGAATACCGAAATGAGTAAGTGCCTTCTGTGAATACCAAAATGAGTAAGTGTCTTCTGTGAATACCAAAATGGTAGTAAGTTTAGGATTTTGTCTTAAGTTAGTTCTGT
Organism: Triturus cristatus; assembly: GCF_964204655.1. Classification (NCBI taxonomy): domain Eukaryota; kingdom Metazoa; phylum Chordata; class Amphibia; order Caudata; family Salamandridae; genus Triturus; species Triturus cristatus. The sequence goes on from NC_140588.1 coordinate 897,069,677, forward strand.
GAATCGGGCCCGAAGTCTTTTGAAAAAGGCAATCAAATTTTAGACTGTTGCATTTGTATTTTTACAGCCTGATGTCTGGAATACTAAAGAACGACCAAGAAACACATATAATAATAATATGAAATGTAAAATTACCCTTTTTTGCATGGTGGATTCTTACTGAAACGAAGCAGCTCCTGTGGCCTTATAGTATGAACAGACGGCAAACCTGAAATGGAAAACGATTTTTAGAACATAACAAGAGAGCACTGAATACATTTTATTACAATAAATGTGTAAATGCCGCCTTGTTTTTTTTTGCGGAGTACAGTCATGTATAAGGTTTTCACTATCTGCTTTAAGGTGGGAGGTAGTAATTACAGTTTTAATAAAACAGGGTTTATGCTTCTATTGAGCAGTATGTGCTTTGAGAGTAAACAAGACCTTAAGTCATTCGTTTCTTTGGAAAAAACAAACAAATGTGGGTGTGTGACAAAGAAATGCGTGGAGAGGTAGTCAAAACATAAATTGGGTCCAAATTATTTATTTATTTAGTGCTTTATAGAGCACTAACATGACCTGTTAGGGTATCAGAGCGCTTTACAGGGATAACAAGTTGTGTACATGTATGACATAAACAAAAAAGAACATAAGAAAGGAAGTGAAACACTTGGGAATGAACAGGGTGTATATCATTTTCTGATCAAAATGTAGAGAAATCCAGCAATTACATATGTGGGAGTACCGGGTAAGTATACAGTGGATAGCAGCGGTCAGTCCAAAGTGTAGCAGCAGAAAAAATAAATCAAGGCCGCTGAACGGTGTGTGAAATGCATGAGTTATGGGAGGAACTTGCCCATCAGGAAGGTTTTGGCTTCCTTTTTAAGGAATTAATACTGAAACTGTGGAGTCCTGTGCTTCCAAAGTACTTTTAGTATTTTAAATGTGGAGTATGGAAAGTGACAGCTTAAATGGCATAAATGTGTTTTCTATATTTTTTACAGGGTAGCGCCAGCTACATTTATCAGGTTCCTTAGGGGGTGTCATGGTTAATCAGTTTTTAACTTCCGCAAAAGGTAAAGGTCTCCCTTTTTTTTTAACGTTTGCTTTTAAACGGTTTTATCATTAGTGAATTGATACTCGATTTCTCTAACCATATTGTGATAAAAGTATATGAAAGCCTAGCTGGACGCACCCCGGTAGGGACCCCAGAGGCAATTGTTGCCAAATACTAAGACAATTTCCATTTGACTTGTGTTAAGCATCAGCCAATTTTTCCATATCCAGTGCTCTATGTCAGCAAAACCGCTACAAAGTGAGCCCAGGCAATCGTACAAAGCAGATTCTTCTTTGCTCTGGTTACACGCGACCCTTGACCTTGCTGGTAGGCCGCTCCCCCACCACACAGCTCCGCCTGTGTGCCCTGCCGCTGCCGCTGCTGTTGAAGCCGAGACCCTCCTCCACCCGCAGGCTTCCACCTGCGCCTCATCCCTGATGGCCAGTGGTAGGCCCTAGGTTTGTATCTTTGTGCCCGCTTCTCCTTCTGTCTCCCCCTCGCTGCCCTTGATTTGTGCCCAGTTTTTGCCTTCTTTCTCCCCCTCGCTGCCCTTGATTTGTGCCAGTTTTTTGCCTTCTGTCTCCCCCTTGCTGCCCTGATCTGTGCCTGTTTTTTGCCTTCTGTCTCCCCCTCACTGCCCTTGATTGTGCCCGGTTTTTGCCTTCTGTCTCCCCCTCGCAGCCCTTGATTTGTGCCCGTGTTTTGCCTTCTGACTCCCCCTCGCTGCCCTTGATTTGTGCCCGTTTTTTGCCTTCTGTCTCCCCCTCGCAGCCCTTGATTTGTGCCCATTTTTAGCCTTCTGTCTCCCCCTCGCTGCCCTGATCTGTGCCCTTTTGCCTTCTGTCTCCCCCTCGCTGCCCTTGATTTGTGCCCGTTTTTTGCCTTCTGTCTCCCCCGCGCTGCCCTGATCTGTGCCCTTTTGCCTTCTGTCTCCCCCTCGCTGCCCTTGATTTGTGCCTGTTTTTTGCCTTCTGTCTCCCCCTCGCTGCCCTGATCTGTGCCCTTTTGCCTTCTGTCTCCCCCTCGCTGCCCTTGATTTGTGCCTGTTTTTGCCTTCTGTCTCCCCCTCGCTGCCCTGATCTGTGACCTTCTTCCTTCTGTTTCCCCCTCTCTGCCCCTGTTGTGCCTGGTTGCCTTCAGGTGCCCCCACCGCTCCCCTTCCCGCTGTTGTGTCCTCTGCGGCCCTGCCCCCTCACTGCCCATTCGCTGCTCTTGCCTCCCACCTCCCGCCTCCCAGCTGCTCCTCCCACCCACATCCCCATATATGGCGGCCGCTGCGTGGTGAGGAGAGCGACCCTTGACCTTGCTGGTAGGTCGCTCCCCCACCACACAGCTCCGCCTGTGTGCCCTGCCGCTGCTGTTGAAGTCGAGGCCCTCCTCCACCCGCAGGCTTCCACCTGCGCCTCATCCCAGGTGGCCAGTGGTAGGCCCTAGGTTTGTATCTTTGTGCCCACTTCTCCTCCTGTCCCCCCTTGCTGCCCTTGATTTGAGCCCGGTTTTTGCCTTCTGTCTCCCCCTCACTGCCATGATCTGTGCCCTTTTGCCTTCTGTTTCCCCCTTGCTGCCCCTGTTGCGCCCGGTTGCCTTCAGGTGCCCGACCGCTCCCGTTCCCGCCGCTGCGTCCCCTGCGGCCCCGCCCACCTCACTGCCCATTCGCTGCCCCTACCTCCCAGCTGCTGCTCCCACTCACATCCTCATATATAGCGGCCGCTGCGCGGTGAGGAGAGTGACCCTTGACCTTGCTGGTAGGTCGCTCCCCCACCACACAGCTCCACCTGTGTGCCCTGATGCTGCCGCTGCTGTTGATGTAGAGGCCCTCCTCCACTCGCAGGCTTCCACCTGCGCCTCATCCCTGGTGGCCAGTGGTAGGCCCTAGGTTTGTATCTTTGTGCCCACTTCTCCTTCTGTCTCCCCCTCGCTACCCTGATCTATGCCTGTTTTTTGCCTTCTGTCTCCCCCTCGCTGCCCTGATCTGTGCCCGTTTTTTGCCTTCTGTCTCCCCCTCGCTGCCCTTGATTTGTGCCCGTTTTTTGCCTTCTGTCTCCCCCTTGCTGCCCTGATCTGTGCCCTTTTGCCTTCTGTCTCCCCCTCTCTGCCCTGATCTGTGCCCTTTTGCCTTCTGTTTCCCCCTCGCTGCCCCTGTTGTGCCCGGTTGCCTTCAGGTGCCCCCACTGCTCCCGCTCCTGCTGCTGCATCCCCTGCGGCCCCGCCCCCCTCACTGCCCATTCTCTGCCCATGCCTCCCGCCTCCAGCCTCCCAGCTGCTCCTCCCTCCCAGATCCCCATATATGGCGGCCGCTGCGCGGCTGCGCCCTTAGCACCAAAGGCACGCCTTAGGCAAGCCTGTCTGCGCCCGTCTGTGCCTGGACCATGGCCAGCAGCAGAACCCCTGGTCCCCGCACCCGCCACAACGACCGCCGCCGCTACGATGCCAGCACACTCCACGCTCTCAACCCCGGACGGACCCACACCTGCTTCAAGGCTGCCCCGAAATGCACACACAGCCCCTTCACCTGCCGGAATTGCAGCTACACCAGCCTCAGAGCCACCGAACAACCCGCCAAGAAAGACCTCAACCACCTCCGATGCATACTACTGAACACCCGCTCCGCACGCTCTGGGACCTGCTCGACACATCATCCCCGGACATCGCCTTCCTAACAGACACCTGGATGAACGACTCTTCCGCACCCGACATCGCCATAGCCATCCCAGACAGCTACAAGATCAACCGCAGAGACCGCACCAACGGAGTCGGAGGAGGAATCGCCATCATCCACAAGAACAGCATCAGGGTCACGACCAGCACCGACGACACTCTCAGAACCGCCGAACACATGCATTTCCAGATCCACACAGACCCCAACTCCACCCTCAGAGGTACCCTCGTCTACAGACCCCCCAGAACCCGACCCCAGTTCAGCGACTCCATCGCCGACTTCATCAGCACGCACGCCCTGACCTCCACCGACTACATCCTCCTCGGAGACCTGAACTTTCACCTGGAGAACAACAACAACAGCAACTTGACAACCCTGATCGATAACCTCGCCAACCTCGGACTGAGGCAACTCGTCACAACGCCTACCCACTCTGCAGGCCACACACTTGACCTCATCTTCTCCGCAATCCCCCACGTTGCCTTCAGCCACACCACCGAACTCCTCTGGACCGACCACATGGCATCCACTTCTCCTTCCTGAAACCCACCATACACCACCACACCCAACAGATCCCTCGCCGCAGCAGGAAAAAAATCACCGAAGACCAACTACACGCAAACCTTGCTCTCAGCCCACCCACCGAACCCTCCAACACCGACGACGCTGCCCACAACCTCAGTCGCTGGATCGACGACTGCGCCAACACCCTTGCCCCGCTGAAGAAACCCCCCCACAGAGACATCAGCAAGAGGGCCAGCTGGTTCACCCCAGAACTCCTAGCCTCCAAGCGAGCCTGCCGGAAGCTAGAGAAGAAATAGCACAGTGAACAGACTCCGGACAGCTACGCAGCCCACAAGGACGCCACCCGCAACCACCATCACCTCATCAGGACTGCCAAGAGGACCTCCTTCAAAGACTCCCTCGACAACAACGCACACAATAGCAAGGAGCTCTTCAACATCGTGAAGGAACTCTCCAACCCCAGCTCCAACACCAACGACATCCCGCCATCGCAAGCCCTGTGCGACTTGTGGTAAATATTTCATTACCTGTACTATTTTTTATGCGGTAAAGTCTAGTAAGAATAACTCAGTAAAAATAAGAGGCAGAATCCGTGGTATTAGAGGTTCTGAAAGGCTTTATTCCTCTACAAAGGAATTATGGTTCGAACCATAGGCATCAAATTCCATCACCACGAGGGTTCAGGAAGGGAAGGCAATACATTATTGACAAGTAAAGATATTTATATGAAAAGCATTACATTAAGACAGATGCAGGAGGCGTAACAGCTGATAATACAGATAATAATACACATACGTAATGAAAAGAGGCGTACATATAGGCGTAACTAGAAACGTCATTAAACATGATGTCACAAGTGGGTGGATCCATAAGAGAATCCTGCAATGTCAGCAGAAAATACTTGGCAGAGATGCGCGCGCAGCCATATGACGTGTGATTGACGTGCAACTAGAGGGTGAAGGGGACTTGACATTTAGTTCTACATGTGGAGACAGAAGTCTGGGGGGTCATGTCAACCTAATCCCAAATCATATCTAATATCTTATGTTTAAAGAACTGTATTATCCAAAAGGAAAGGTCTCTAGGATGGAATCTATTCTATACTGACTGTTAGTGCGTGTACAAGCGTCTAAGTGTCTACATGAGATGCGAGGGGGCAGGAATCCTCCATAGTAACAGGGGCTATGAATTACTTGCATGAGGACAGTGAGGCCTGGCCCTTTGCTCGGTAGCTGGAAGACTGTTTACCTAAACTACTAGACAGGAATGCATCGGATGAGGAGCGGAGCAGATAATCTTGAAGGTGAAATACAGTTTTTGGCAGGCAACGGCCGGATCAGGCACCGTTAGCCGCGCAGGGAGTAGGACAAAGTTCATGGATACAGATGCTCAGACTGGAGCTTTCAGAGGCAGAAGGCAGGAAAAGGCTTGATGGCAGAATTCAGGGCCTACTCGCCTGAACTGTAAAACGTGGAAAGTGAACCACATAAAATCGGTGGCCTTTCATACTTAGGAACGGAATATCCGACTCATTCATCGCGGATCTGAAAGAGGACATGTTGACGGTGGACGCACATGTATTTGCGTCTTCATAACTGGAACTGGAGGGAACATACATGTACTTGTAGCATGCACATGGAGCCGTTGGGGTCTAAGATAGGGGACATAACCGATCATAGAATTCATATTTCCTCAGACTCCCTCGCCACTTTCTTCCACCGCAAGATAGCAGACAACCACAACAGCTTCAACACCCAGACAGCCCCAACAGACAGCAACACAACAGTCTCTCCGCATACCATCGACCACGACCTCCTGCTAGCCTGGACCAGCGTGAGCATCGATGACACCATCAAGACCATGAGCACAATCCACTCCGGCTCCCCGTCAGACCCATTCCCGCACCACATCTTCAACAAAGCCAGCAGCTTCATTGCACCCCATCTGCACAACGTCATCAATCTATCCCTCGAGACCGCGATCTTCCCAGAGAGCTGGAAACACGCCGAGATTAACGCCCTACTCAAAAAATCCAATGCAGACCCTAGAGACCTCAAGAACTTCCGGCCCATCTCTCTGCTCCCGTTCCCGGCCAAGGTCCTCGAGAAGATCGTCAACAGACACAGCTAACCCGATACCTCGAAGAAAACAGAATCCTGGACCCTTCCCAGTCAGGGTTCTGCAGCAACCACAGCACCGAGACCGCCCTCATCGCTGCCACCGATGACATCAGGATACTGCTGGACAATGGTGAGTCCGTAGCCCTCATCCTCCTGGACCTCTCCGCCGCCTTCGACACCATCTGGCACCGCACACTACACGCACGCTTCCACACCATAGGGATCCGAGACAAAGCACTGGAATGGACCACCTCCTTCCTCTCCGGCAGAACCCAGAGTGTCCGCCTCCCCCCCATTCCAATCCGAAGCCTCTGAGATCATCTGCGGCGTACCCCGGGGTTCCTCCCTCAGCCCGACACTGTTCAACATTTACATGGCCCCGCTCGCACACGTCGCCCGACAGCACGACCTCAACATAATCTCCTACGCCGATGACACTCAACTGATCCTCTCCCTCACCAAGGACCCCATCACCACCAAAGCCAACCTCCATGAAGGAATGAAGGCTGTCGCCGACTAGATGAAAACCAGCCGACTGAAGCTGAACTCGGACAAAACGGAGGTCTTCATCCTCGGCTCCAACCCTTCAGCTTGGGACGACTCCTGGTGGCCGACAGCACTGGGGACAGCCCTGACACCCACCGACCACACACGCAACCTGGGAATCATCCTCGACTCAACGCTCCCCATGACCAAGCAAGTCAACGCCGTCTACTCCTCCTGCTTCAACACCCTCCACATGCTCCGCATGATCTACAGGTGGATCCCGACAGATACAAGAAGAACAGTCACCCAGGCCCTCGTCAGCAGCAGACTCGACTACGGAAACGACCTCTACGCGGGAGCCCTGACCAAGCTCATCAAACGAGTGCAACGCATACAAAACGCCTCGGAACGACTGATCCTCGACATACCATGCCACGGCCACATCACCCCCACCTGAGAAACCTGCAATGGCTGCCCGTCAACAAGAGGATCACCTTCAAGCTCCTCACCCACGCACACAAGGCACTCCACAAGACCAGCCCAGCATACCTCAACAAATGACTTTCCTCTACACCCCCAACCGCCAGCTCCGCTCCGCCGACCTCGCACTCGCCACCGTCCCACGCATCCGAAGAACAACCACCGGTGGGAGGTCCTACTCCCACTTAGCCGCCAAGACCTGGAACACCCTCCCACTGAACCTACGACAGACCCAAGACCTGCTGACCTTCAGGAGGCTACTCAAGACCTGGCTGTTCGATCAGTAGCACCCCCCCAGCACCTTGAGACCCTCACGGGTATGTAGTGTGCTCTACAAATGTTGTTTGATTGATTGATTTATTGATTGATTGATTGATGAAGGTAAATACTATCTACATAGCCCACCAGTGGCAGAAGCTCTTCCCACTTAGCCCCACATGCTCCTAGCCAGCCTCCTACTCAGAGTCCCACTTAAATCATGCATTAAGTGTTGGAGAGGGGAGACCCAAAGAACATTCAAACAAATTCATATTCATATTGTAAGGAGCACAAAACACAGCACTCTGGATGAAGAGTTAACTCATAGCGGCTTATTACAATGTCAGTGGGAGTTTCCTCTGACCGACACCATAGCCGAAACTGGACTGACAGACCTCCGGTCAGCGGTCCTGACCACCTAATTATGATGCGAGTGCAGTCGCATTCCCACATTTCCCTATGGGAGCATGTGTAAGGGCCGTAAACGGGCCGTAGCACAAGCTCCCATAGGGAATTGGAAGGTTGTGTTAGTCCTTGCAACCTGTGGCAGGCACCCCAAGGTGCCTGAGACAAGGTGTAGGAATCCTTGGCCCCCAACCGGAGGCCGTAAACAGAAGGGGGCCCTTCATAGGGAGCCCCAAGCATGCTTTCCGACAGGCTTTCCATGTGTGAAAGCCCAGCATGGAAAGTCTGCCGGAAACTGTACATCATAATCCGGCCGCCGTAAAATGCCATCCATATGGATGACGGGCTCCTTGAGCCCGCCGGAAGCCAGCCGGAATGACCAGCCGGTTTCAATTCTCCCCGGCAGTATTGTAATTAGCCAGTTGGAATTGAAACCGACAATCTCGGTCGGAGGTTTTACGACCGAGATCGTAATAGGACCCATAGTTGTTCAAAACAGAAGTGACCTAACATATGTGTAGTAGTCTGTCTATTGCTCTATTCATCACTGTCTATGATGTCATTGCCATGGTGACAGAATGTGTTGGTTTGAATACCAGGGTCAGTTATTGTAGTTCCAGGAAGCTGTGGAGATGAACAGTAATTAAAATAAGTGCTCTTACACTTACTTGTCTCAGTGTAATCACTACAAATTTGGGGACGAGTTGGACTGTTCCTCTCTCCACCCACATGTGCTGCACTGGAGTCTCCATTTTTTTCTCACCAGGGTCTGCTGTTTCCAGTGTCATGTCTGTGACCTCTGTTTTGACATCAGCGCTGTTTGAATGACTGCTATCAACATTTCCTTTGACATCATTATGGCTGTTTCCCTACACTGGAGTATATAAATCCGAAAGGAAAAAGTGAAAGGAAGGTCAGTGAGTCTCCACGTACTTCTCTGTGTGTCAGTAAGTCGGCGATTTGTATCTGGATTGCTTTGCTCTGCTTCAATGCCATGATCCTCACCTACATTTGCTGTGGCACAAACAGTGAGTTACCTTGGGTTTCCTGGTGGTGTGTGGGACTCAGAGCGCTGTGTTGATCGTGCGCATATTACTGATTGCTCAGAGGTCTTTTTGCATTCGGGCTAGTCCTGAATGGTGATGCAATGGAATGATCCTGCGCTGTTGGTGAACTCAGGAAGTGCGTTACTGTATGAATCATCGTGTTTTGATGTGAAGGGTCTCCGTTGGATTCATCTACGTAGCAGCGTGTCATAGAGCATGCCAACACACTGTTGGTTGTATCATCACGTTTTGGCTGTTGATAAGCATCAGACGCTCTTCCTAGTTTTGCCCTGTGTGACCTTATCACATTTTGCCTGCGTCTGTGCACATGGAAGTATTGAGTCACAAGCACACAAGAACGTCTCTCGGCAGTTCATCGGATCAAGTTTCTTCAGAGCGTTACAGCACTTAAACTGATGTTTTTTTCACTCGCTGTTGGAGGATTTTATCTCCATTTCTTACCGTAAGTAATGCGGAGGAGACTACGGCCCGCATTAGCGTTTGACTCAGTGCTGTCACTATTGTAGTTTTCAAGCATTTTGGATGCATTGATTTTGTGCTGATATGGTCACGTGTACTGTTGGGAATGTTTTACTCAGTTTGGTCAATTTCAGGCATCAATGGAACAGAGGAGGACTCTTTGCTGTAAGACAAAGCTATATGTGGCAGTTTTTAAGTACATTTGTCATTCATTTTACAGATTCTTCTGTTCATGTGTGTATAATAACCAATTTTCTTTGCAGGTGGAAGTCAACTGTCTTAGTATTCTTCTTCAGATTTGTAAGGTATATTTCGTTTAAGATGCAAAATGTACATCCTCGCCCTCTATTTTTACAGCTTCTGGGGGATCCACCAATCAGGTGGAAGGTGTGGTACAGGGCTTTCGTCAAATACTTTGGTGCCATGGGGGGTACAAGGTTTAGCGCTGAACGGAAAAGATTCATACTAGAGCACAATCTAGGGTTTTAGGGACAAGCTGTTCTCGAGCATTGACCTTCTCTTGATGTGGTTAAGGGAGAAGAGGAGTTAAATGTGTTTGATAAAGCAGTGAAAATGTTGGAGAAACAGTTTGATGTTGAAGGTTGACTGGTTGTAGCCAGACACAAGTTTTTTACAAGAGAACAAGACACAGATGAAAGCATTGCGTCATATGTTGCGGCATTGCGCATTCTAGCCTCAGAATGTGAGTTTGAAAATGTTACTTCTCAATTAATTCCAGATCAAATTGTGGTTCATTGTAGAGATAAAAAATTCCAATACAAATGATTAACCCTGAAAAATCTATCTTTAGAAGAAACGATTACTATTGTAAAGAGAATTGCGCTTTCACAGAAAGCCTCAAGAAAAATTAAACCTGGAAAGAATGTTGTGGGGGTGGTAAAAGAACATAGAGATCAAGGCGAAAAACAACAAGGGGATAAAGATAAACAACAGGGTGAATCTGTTAGACTTGAGAAGAAAGGAGGTTCGCAAAAGAATGTGTGTACAAAATGTGGGTTTCCCTCGCACATTCCTTATTCCCGGATTTTTCCGGCGAGGAATGCTTTGTGTTGGAAATTTCCTAAACAAGGTCATTTTGCAAAAGTGTGTGGTATCTGGGACAATGTCAATGCTGTGTATTCTGAGGAAGAAAAGGGTGATTCAGTGAGTGATGTTGTTAGTTCATTAACTGATGTGATTATGGTAGTTAAGGATGAGTCAGAGAATTGTGTGGATCTTGTGGTTGACTTGAATATTGATGGTAAGTTCATACAATTGTTGGTGGACTCTGGGGCACGTATGATGATGATCGCAGTAGAGTTATTTGAGAGTAATTGGGTGAACAAACCTCTCCAACCACCAGACAGGAGTCCTGTTTCTTACGAAGGCGGGAAGATTGAGTTAAAGGTTTTTTTTGAGACAACTTTAATTTTCAAAGATAGACGCATCCAAGGAAAGGTTTATGTCGCTAGGAAAGGACTCAATATCATGGGATGGTTTCACCTGGGTTTGTTTGGCATGACTCTTAGGCCAGGTACAATTGAGAAAGTGTTGGTGGTGGGTGATTCCATTCAAGGTGAGAGTTTGATCACATGGTCCAACAAATTCATGAGTGTGTTTGCAGACAATTTGGGATGTATCAAAGGTTTCAAACATTTAATGAAGGTGAAGGAACAAGCTATACCTGTTAAGCACAAGTTACTCAATGTGCCATTTAGCATCAGAGATGATTTGTCAGATGAGCTTAAGAAAATATGTCATCGAACCTTTTGAGTAGTCTCTTTTGTTGTCCCAATTGGTGGTTGCCTGCAAGAAGAATGGGAGTTTGAGAGTGTGCATTGATTTCCGCAGTTTGAACTAAGAGACCTGGGTCGACTCTCACCCACTTCCTCGTATTGATGATATTCTTTCAAAGTTTTCTAGTGCTAGATATTTTTCGAAAATAGATCTTGCTTCTGCCTACCACCAAGAGGAGTTGGATCCAATGTGTAAGCATTTAACGGCTTTTGTGTCTCCTGTTGCTACCTTTCAATTTAGAAGAATGCTGTTTGGGTTAGCTTCGGCAGCCTTGTTATTCTAAAGTGTTATGGAGAAAGTGTTAGAAGGAGTGAATGACACAGTGGTCTTTCAGGATGACATTTTGGTCGCAGGGAAATGCAGAGTGTCACATGACAAAAATCTTGCTGAGGTCTTGGACAGATTACAGGAGAAAGGGATTGTTGCCAACAAACATGAGTGTGTTTTTGAAGGGGAATCCATTGAATATTTGGGTCATCGCATATCTGGTGACAGAATCGAACCAAGAGAAGGACTCATTGAGACTATTGTGAATGCTCCGTGCCCTATGACCAAAGAACAAGTTTCCTTGTTTTTGGGTGTGTGTGACGTTTACACAACATTTATCTCAAATTTTGCTGCAAACACTGTACATTTGAGAAGTCTACTCAAGAGGAAAGTCATGCTTGTTTGGGATCAATTTTGCCAAGATGAGTTTGTTCGTATAAAACAAGAACTAGGGTCTGGTAAGATTCTTACACCTTTTAATCCTCTCAACCAGTGCGTTGTGTCAGTAAATGCAAGCAGAGTAAGGAATATACTATTGGTTTTGCCTCTCTAGCATTACGACAGAGTGAGAATAATTACTCGGTCATTGAGAGGGAATTGTTGGCATGCTGTTGGGCTGTGGAAAGGTTCATGTGTTTTTTGGGGGTTAAACATTCAAATTACTTACTGACCACAAGCCTCTCATTCCTATTCTCTATGGGAATATTATTAAGAATCACACGCCAAGATTCGCAAGACTAAGCTCTAAATTGTTACAGTACAATTTTGAAGTAGCACATATTCCTAGTGGAAAGAACACACGGGCTGATTTTCTCTCGAGGTCTCCCTCACCGTTGGGAAAACGGGAACTCACCGATGATGTTGAAGATGAAGAATATTTGATTGCTGCTATGGATGCTTGTAGTGTGGGTTGCTTTACTGAACGTGAGTTGTTTGGTGCCATTGAATCTGATTCTGTTCTCATGAGAGTGAAGGAGTATATTGTTTCTGGGTGGCCTAATGAAAAGCATTTGGATGGAGAGGTACAGCCTTTTGTTAAGATTGCTGATGAGCTTACTTTGGAGAGAGGTGAAATGATCATGCGGGGAGATAAATTTGCTCCCCCTGAGGCTTTAAGATCTCGCATCATTGATTCAGGTCATGAAGGTCATCTTGTACAAATGAGTACCATAAGGAAGATATGTAGCGTGTACTGGTGGCCTTCAATGGATCCCCAAGTGAATGATGTTGTTGAGGGGTGAGTGACGTGCTGTACCAGTGACAAAGTCATCAAGGTTGTCAACCCACCCATTTAAGAAGTTGAGCTTCCCAATGGTCCTTGGATGAAGTTAGTTGTGGATTTCGTGGGTCCTTTCAATGTTTTACCGAACAAATACAAATTTGCATTGGTCTTTGCTGATTACTTTAGTAAGTGGTGGGAGGTTCATTTCTTGATTACTCTCAATACACAGGAGGTTATCAAGTTTTTTCAATGTTTGCCAGAGAAGGGTTTCCAAAGGAGATTGTATCAGACAATGGGTTACAATTTACGTGCAAGGAAATGTCAGATTTTTTATGTCAGTCTGGAATTTTACACCGCTGTGTGGCCTTAGATCACCCACAGGCTAATGGTCTCATTGAGCACACGAACCGTATCCTTGTTGAGTGTGTTCAAAGGGTAGTTTCATGCAGAATAGAGATCAAGGAAGCGGTGCAGAGCATGTTGTGGGTGCATCGCACTACTCCTAATCCAGTTACGGGTACCAGTCCTTTTGAACTGCTTCATGGGAGAGCGGCTCCTTTTCATATGTGTCCTGCTGGGATGAAGAAATGAGGTTTATCAAAAGATTGAGTTTCGCCAAGCAGATGTGGGAATGCATACCAAGTCATTTCACTCAGATGTGGTTGGCTTTGAATCCAGTGTCAAAGTGGGAGATTGGGTGAGAATTAAGTCACCTCACAATGTGGCAAAGGGTCTTTCAAAATTTGGTCTTCCAGTTAAAGTGGATGCCACTTCACATTTTGCTGTGAGGGTCAATGGGAAGAGTTGGTGGAATCTGTCCAGAATTTACAAAGTTCCTAGGAGAGTGGTGCTGCAGTTGGGGCTTGAGTCTGGAGGTGATACTGATGTGTCTGAACAACCTCAGAGCGGGAATATTCAGCAGTCTTCTCAGCCTCCCAAATTGTCTCTAAAATATGTTACTCCACGTAAGAGTGGTAGGAGAAGTGTGCAGCCAAAACGGTTGAATCTGTAGCTATTTTGTAACGGTTGGATCGATAGTCATTTTGTTTCCTCATTGAGGCCACTGTTCTGTTAATTTTATTGTTGTATCAATATTTTTTCTATTGTTCCTCTTCATTTGTACATGCCTTATCTCTGTTCCTTTATTATTGCAAATGTTTTGTGCTTGATCTTTTTTTAGGTATTTCTGCTTATTTTCATTTTGTGGAAAGAAAGGAGATGTTGTAGTAGTCTGTCTATTGCTCTATTCATAACTGTCTATGATGTCATTTCCATAGTGACAGAATGTGTTGGTTTGAATACCAGGGACATTTATTGCAGTCCCTGGAAGATGTGGTGATGAACAGTCATTAAACTAAGTGCTCTTACACTTACTTGTCTTAGTTTAATCACTACAATAGGTCTTGTCCGAAGCCCCAGAAATCCATAAAATGTCCATGGCTTTCCTTTATGATCCACTGCTGGGAACCCCTAACTGGGTGTCATCCAGTCCGGCAGACTCCATATACCTCCACATCAGCATCCTTATCTCATAAACATAAACAACATTTCTCTGCAAACGGTCTGTAATAGACTCTCACACATCGCCCACATAAAAAATAGATTAAATGAAAATTATATTTAAAACAATCTGTTTAAGAATTTATTCAAGCATCAGGGCAAGGTTCTGCAGAACTAAGTTGGTTCTATCATGCCCCCCCCCCCCCTGAAAGGCTGGGGCCCTGGGCCAGATCCCATTTTGCTCATGCCTTAAAACGTCTCTGCAGAGACACTGTGACAGAGTGACCAGATGAATAATGCCCTCTGTCCTATGCAAGACAGCCAAGTCTCTCCCTCTCTCTTTTCCCACGGCCCTTCCCCCTGTCTTTCTAGTCAGCTGAGGAGCTCCCCAATTACTGCAGCGGGAGTAGGCACGAGAGAGAGTTGGGAATCTACAGATCTCTCTGACGATCTACAGTCTTCACAAAGAGGGTAGCCATCAGGGTCTTGTTAGCCTCATAGGCTCATGTTTGAGTCATATTAGAGCAAAAGCCAACCTCAGCCTCGAAGACAGGCATCCCTGTTTAGCCCTTCAGTGAGAAATATAGAGTAAACGGCTGATGTCATCGAGGCCGACATAATCCCATCAGAATCTGTGACGTCACAATGACATTGACATCGGAAGTCGATACAGGAATTGCGATTCTCCTTTTACCATGACCAGAGAATCTGAATTTCATTGAAGACACGGAGGCTAACTGTAATAATTAAGTCAGGCTCCAATACAGACAGGTTGAAGAAGTTGTCTTTATTCTTTCATGAAAGATCCTATCCAACAGCATCTCATCAGCTCCAACCGCTAACTGAGCACCAAGCCTCCCAGCTCATTCTAAGAACCCCAGTATGTCATACATGGCAACATCACCAGCATGTCATACACAGTAACTACAATGGAAATGGAAGATGCCACACATCTCCCTTCTCTATAAAACAACATAAAGCATAAAGCATTAAATAAAAAACAATAAGAACAACAACATTAATGAACATAGTCTTTTAAGTAATTAGGACGTGAAGAACATCTCAAAGAACGTCGTGCTCCCACAACCGGATTAGTTGAACACTTCCTCAAAGAATCCTCTTTTAAGATATCTCTCTCATCCATCTTGCCAAGTCCTTCTTTTAGAACTACCACTCTGTTAAGATTCCATACACGGTGGTCTTGAGTCTTGATAGCATTCCTAAATACTTTGGTAACAATCATAGGTTTAAAATATTTTAGATTTGCTTTGCCACTTTGTCCAGGTTTTTTGATTGCCACCTTATCCCCAACATTTACCTTTAAAGCCTTGACACAATTCCTACTATCATAATTAAACTTTCTCTTACCGACTTTACTATCTTCCCTTTCCTTCAGTTCATCTTCATCACACACATCCACTCTGCCCTTGCTCACACTGTACTCATTGACCCAACTTGGTTCTAAATGCGTGTTTGGAATTCTCCTACGAAACAAAAAAAATGGAGTTTTCCCTGTAGTTGAATGAGGAGTTTTTCTATATTCCTCAATTTTCTTAAGAACTTCACTCCTCCAATCCAGAGCTAAAGCTTTAGCAAGAGTAATTGTCTCTTTTACTACTCTGTTGAATCTCTCTACCATCCCGTTAGCTTTGGGATGATAGAGAGCACATTTTTTATGCACAATCCCACAAGAACTTAGTAATTCCTCCATTTCTTTGGAGACAAATTGTACTCCATTATCTGATAAAATCGATTTAGGCAACCCTTCTCTGCCAAACAAAGTTTTTAAACAGTTAATGACACAAGTTGAATCAATATTAGTTAAAAAAAAAACTTCAGGCCAACGAGAGTACATATCAATTATGACTAATAGATAAGTCTGAGAACCCGACATGTTAATTGGACCTAATATATCCAAGGAAATATCATCCCATGGTGACTTGGGTCGAGACCTAACCACCATAGGCTGTACCCTGGGTACCTTAGATTTATCACTCACATTACACAAAACACAGTCACGGATTTGTCTCTCAATAAACTTGTCCATACCTGGCCACCAATATGATGAACGCAGCCTTTCTTTTGTTTTTGTAATCCCAGGATGGCTAACATGATCCAAATTTACTAACTCATGTCTAAGTTTCTCCGGAGGAACCAATTTCGTATCCCTGAATAATAAACCACCATCCACTGCAAGTTCATCCCTCACATACCAAAAAGGTTTAGACCTCTCCGAGCCACATTTAGCGCTCACCCAATTAGTCTGAATCAGATTCATAACTTCTTTGAGAGTATCATCTCCTGCCACCTCATCAGACCACTTCTCTTGAGAAATATGAGTAGGTTCCACCATACAAACCCATTCATCACAGTCATCCACATCGTTGCAGTCATTACACTCCTCAGACACCAACCTAGAAAACACATCCGCCACCACGTTATCCACACCAGGAATATTTTGATTGAAAAAGAGTACTCCTGGAGACCAATTATCCATTTAGTAATTCTACTCGATATGAAATCCAACCCTTTATTCTCAAATATTTCCACCAACGGCTTGTGATCCGTTCTAACCTCAAAATTCACACCCCACAGACATTTTTTCAATTTCTTTATGGCCCAAAAGATTGCTAATGACTCTCCCTCGACAACAGAATACCTGGTTTTAGGATCCTTCAGGCCACGTGAAAGAAACATAATAGTCTTCATTCCTTCAGGACTCATTTGTTGCAATACAGCACCAAGCCCTTTTTCACTTGCATCAGTTGTCAAAACAGACTTCAACTTAGTATCAAAACTCTTCAAGAACGGCGCAGCCGCTAACTTCTCCTTAATAGAAGAAAATTCATCCTGACAACCACTAGACCACACAAACTTAGAACCTCTTTTAAGAAGAAGTCTCATATTTGATGTTAATTCTGAAAAGCCTTTAATAAACTTTGCATAATATTCAATCATGCCGAGAAAACTCATAAGCTCATCTCTAGAGGCAGGTGCAGACAACTTCCGAATCGAGCTAACCAAGTCTTCTTTAGGTCTAACACCCTTACCCGAAATGTTGTGTCCAAGATAATTCAACGAATCTGTTCTAAACCTACAATTTTCAATCTTTATCGTCAAATTCCCATTACTTAGCCTTAAAAGAATATCTTTTAGCCTCGAATCATGTTGCTCCGTGTCATTACCAAACACCAGGATATCATCTTGGTAAATGCACACCCCTTCAATGCCTTTAAGCAAACTTTCCATAACCCTTTGAAAGACTGAAGCCGCAGAAACGAGACCAAAAGGCATCCTAATGAAATGAAAGGTTCCAAAAGGCGTAATAAAGGCCGTGAGATCTCTGCAAGAAGGTTCAAGTTCAATTTGGTGATACGCTGACGTTAGATCGATGGTACTAAAAACCTTAGCTTCCCCCAATAATGCAAGTAACTCACTCATATTCGGCAAAGGATATCTGTCTACCACTACATTCTTATTCAATTGGCGCAAGTCTATGCATAGACACAACTCCCCATTGGCCTTCCTTGCGGCGACCACCGGAGAAAGCCATTCAGTGCCTTCCACCTCTTCAATGATACCATTATTTTTTTTACTTCTCCAACTCTTTCATCATCTCATCCTTAACAGACAAAGGTACTCCCCTGACCTAACAGGACACAGGTATGGAATTATTTTTGAGCTTAATCCTATGTTGATAACCCTTTAAGCAACCTAGACCATCATTAAAGACTTTTGGAAATTCCATCCTCAATTTCCTGGCGAAATCACCATCACTTAGTTTATCAACAACACACACCTGGTCTTTCAACAATATTTGAGGCACCGCATTGGGATCTAAGTAAACACCAAGTTCACCCTGATGAAACCAACTTATCAAACTATCACCTTTTTTTGACACATAAACCTTCCCTGAAGTCATCCTATCTTTATACTCAATCATGCCCAAAAAATAACCATGCAACTTTATTGTTTCTCCTCCGTAAGCCACTGGAGTTATGTCGGGCTTCAACAACTTCACCTTGTGTCTCAACATATTCATATAAAATTCATTGGACACAATTGTTATTTTAGCACCAGAGTCGAATAAGACCCGGGTTGAAATTCCATCCACTAAAATTTCATCATATGGGCATGTCCTCTTATTGTTATGACCACTAACTTCTGAAATGATTTGTCCACATTCATAATCTTCATAACTCGTATGGGAACCCTCACCCTCACAAACATCTATTCTTTTGACTCTAGGAGGAGGTTAGGTTTTACAAACCGATGGATAATGCCCTTTCTTTTTACATTTGCTACAAATGTTGTTCAACGCAGGACATTTTTGATCATTTGCCAGGTGACCTAATTTGTCACACCTAAAATATTTCAAAGAGGAAGTAGTACTATACGTCCTTCCTCTATTATTCCCAAACTTCTCCTTGCCATCCATTTTGTGAGAAACTTTCTTTTCATTCACACTTTCTACTTTGGGGTCAACTGTCTTATCTTTGTTAATAATAGCAACACATTTCAACGAATGTTCAATTCTTTTTGCCACCACTATTACCTCATCTAAGTTAGGCTCATCCCTTAGCCAAAGTTCTTCCCTAACTTTGTCCATATTGCAACCTAGCATGAACTGATCACGCAAATGCTCATCAACTAAGCCCTCAAATTTGCATGAAGAAGCTAACTTCCTCAAATCAGTTAAGTAACTTTCTACTGTCTCTTCACCATGTTGCATTCTTTTGCCAAAGTGATACCTTTCCAAGATAGTACTTATTTTAGGTAAATAATGTTTGTCTAATTTACATATGTAAATTTCATAGTCATTCAACCCTCGTGCCTCAGCAGCAGACAGTTCCGGTAAGTGATCAAAGACATCCTGCCCTTCTGACCCCAAACAATGGAGCAATAGCAAGGTCTTCCTTTCCGCACCAAGAGATGCACCACATACCCTCGCATATCTTTCAAAAACTCTTTTCCATTTCTTCCATTTTATTGGAGGTTCACCAGGAGAGGCTAAGAAGAATGGAGCAGCAGTGACGTTCTGCATAGTTCCAAATTTCAACTTGTAACTTGATGAAACTTTTCCTCTTTTTTTAAAAAAAATCTAAGTATCCCAGATGTAATCCCGTCAGCTATTGTTACAATCCTAACCACATGTACATGCAGCTTTAAACATAAACTTTAATGTAAACACATACTATGATGCCACCATGTTGTCACACCACAATCAATGTGTACGCAGTAACGTGCCTATCTTAGTGTAATCAAACACAGAGGACTGTGATGTGACACACCAGCACCATATTGTATGCAAGTCAAAGTTTTAACAATTGCCCTCGATCTTATCGTAAACTGATACAAACTTCTTGCCGCACATAAATCTACAGAACATCAACTAAATGGATAAACTGTTCCAAAATGAAGAAAAAGTAAAATGACCTGGTAAAACAAATCTAGAGTTCTAGCCGCCACACGCTAAATAAACAAGAGAAGAGTAGCGTGCGCATCGCTGATGCACCTTAGGGATTTCAAAATTGAGGCGAGAGAGAGAGCGCCGCTACTTTTCCAGTGAAGAACAGCGTGCGCGTCGCTGACGCACACTAAATATTCAAGTGAAGAGTAGCGTGTGCATCGCTGGCGCACCTTAACGACTTCAAAGTTGAGGCGAGAGAGAGCGCCGCTATGCAGTAAACACGTAGTTTTGCCTCGAGAGCTGTGATCTTAAAGGAACTTCCTGGTTACCATCCTTGAGCGCCGTGAAATAGAATCACTTCCTGGTTACAATTCTTGAACATCGTCACAAAGATCCGTAACTAGGCAACAGCATCAACACAGGCCATCACGCAGTCTCACGTTGTGACGAGTCACGCATTGCACGCTACCTTGAATTTTCTTCTTCGTGACAAACGCGCCACAATCAGATGGAACCTCGCGTGCAGAGTGAGTCTTTGTTTACTTTCAAAGCTTTTAACCGATAGCTTATTGACTGCTTTGACTACCTTCCAACATGCCAAAAACGAACTTCAAAGAATTGCCACAATTTTGCTTAAGTTGTTGATTACAGAACCTTTTCTGTCAAATGATGAATCTCAAACAACGCAAATACATAAGTTGATTACAGAACCTTTTTCTGTCAAATGATGAATCTCAAACAACGCGAATACATAAGCGGTACACACCGAAAGCTCCCAACTCACACACACGATAATATAAGTGAGCACTGTGTGTCGAGCACCGCCACTTCTTTAAAATAGCTCGCGCTTAATTTGAAATTGAAAGTCATCAAGCATTGGAGATAGATGTGGCCTTAATACTTGCAAACTCCCCATCTCTTCGGACAAATGACGCGTGTTAGGATCTTCCTCTTGAAAAGACTGCCGACTACGCCAGTGTAATAATTAAGTCAGGCTCCAATACAGACTGGTTGAAGAAGTTGTCTTTATTCTTTCATGAAAGATCCTATCCAACAGCATTTCATCAGCTCCAACCGCTAACTGAGCACCAAGCCTTCCAGCTCATTCTAAGAACCCCAGTATGTCATACATGGCAACATCACCAGTATGTCATACACAGTAACTACAATGGAAATGGAAGATGCCACACTAACATTATGCATTATTCTTTTAATGCAACTTCAAGTACAGCCACTTAAAAGTTACATCATAATGCAAAGCTCTAGAATAAAGAAGTGTAACTTGGCAACAGCTGCATAGAGATCTGCCCCTTTTGAATGCAATGAGAGCAAAAGGAAAAGTTCTTCCAAAGGCAACGAAGTCCAGAAACTGACATCATGCAGGGAAGGCATCTCCTAGGAACAGAGGAAAAACGAGGAGTCGAGAGTTCCTTGCAACGGATCGTGATGGCAAACCAATCAAGATGAATTATCTGAAAAAGGACAAAATATTAGGAAATTGTACTTAACACCCTATGTAAAGGAGAAAAAGAAACTGTGGTAATATATACTACACATAATAAAGACAAAATACAGTCAATAGTTGTATTGTAATCTAAACAAAACATTGCACATAACATTCTTGGAAGAAGAACTGTGTAGTAAGGCGAAGAAATGTTTAAAATCCACTCCCGGGAGGGAGTGTTGGGATAATGTTAGCCTCCGTGTCTTTAATGAAATCCAGATTCTCTGGTCATGGTAATAGAGAATCGCAATTTCATTACAAGACCGGAGGCTACCATTATGCATGTTGGTAGCCAAGTAGAACTACATCAGACATGTGTTCAATAGGGTTGCAGTAATGTTTTGAAAAGGTATAGGAGCTAGACCAGTCTGCTGCTTTGAGAATATCATCCAACTTTCTTCCTTTCCAAAAGGACTGGCTAGCCATAGCCCCTCTTAAAGAATGTGCCTGGAACCTAAGGAGGTCGATGCCTGCCAACTGCAGAGCCAGTTTAACCCACCTAGCTATGGATGAAGAAGAGACAGGTTTGAAGGGCTTAACAAAATATATAAGAAGTTGTTTTACACCAGTGGTGTGATGAGGGTCCATCCTTGAATCATATTCCTTCATGCAATCCACGCCACATAATTTTTTTCAAGCGTCAAATCTAGGGTAAAAAAAATCATATCAGACATCGTTTTAGTTCTTTTGATAATTTCAAATCTGACACCGAACGTGTCATAGGATCTATTGGATATTTCCAACGCTTTAACGTCCGAAACTCTACAGCAGGAAATTAGACAAAGGAGAGAAGCTAGTTTGATGGAGAGTCTCTCATTATCTAGCAAGTTATTATTCAGCCAGTTACAAAATAGTTCAAGTAGCAATTTATTGTCCCAAAGGGTGTCATATTTAGGTTTTGGAGGTCTTTTAAGCCTGATACTCTTCATAATTCTGCAAATTATAGAATTTTTCCCAATAGTTCTACCATTTAAAAGGGAGTGACCCGCAGAAATGGCAGATCTATAACAGATAATTGACCTATAGGAAAGACCTTGTTCAAATTGTTCGACAAGAATATTGGCTACATGCACAATAGGAGCCTCCACGGAATTCAGGTTCCTTTCCAGGCACCAACAAACCCATCTTTTCCAGATGCCGTTGTATCTATAGTGTGTACCGGGGGCCCAAGATTCTTGGAGGAGAGAAGATGCCTGCGCTGAAAGCCCAGAGATTTCATTGGCTTGCCTGACACTTTCCAGGCAAGAAGGTTCAAAGTCCCGTTCAGAAGAAGCGGATGATCCAAACCGTCTTTGTCTCTTAGGAGGCCTGGTGAATCTGGAAGTAGAAAGGGTATTTCGTAAGCTAATCTAAAGTCGTTGGGAACCAGGCTCGGGATGGCTAAAAAGGAGTTACTAGGACTATTAAAGATCGTTCTGTCCTCAACTTCTGACGGATGCATTGGATCATCGCAAAGGGGGAAAAAGCGTATCCCAGAATGTCTTTCCAAGGCTGGAGAAAGGCGTTCACTGCCAGAGCAGCCGGATCTGGCATCCAGCTGAAGTATCTTGGAAGTTGGGACATGAGTCTGCTTGCAAAGAGGTCTACTTCTAGGGGACCCCAAAGACAGTCTAGACTCTTGAACACGTTTGCGTTTAATTTCCAATCGGTGTGATCTACGAGGAATCTTGAGTTCCAATCCACACAGACATTCTTTAGACCTGGAAGGTATTCTGCTCTTATGGAAATTTGGTGTTCCAAGCAGAACATCCACAGTTTTTTGGCTAGGTTGGAGAGGTCTGGTGACCTCGTGCCCCCAAGGCGATTTATATAGGCGACAGCTGACATTTTGTCCATCTTGAACTTGACTGACCTCCCTTGAAGGGATTGCTTGAATCTCATTAGGGCATAAAGTCCAGCGGTTAACTCCAAAAAGTTTATGTGGTGCAAACTCTCCGAATAGGACCATAAACCTCCTGTGTTCTGATTTTGAAAACAAGCACCCCAGCCATGATGGCTGGCATCCGATTCCAGTATGTAATCCGGGGAAGTCCCATAAAGGGCTTTCCCGTTCCATGCATCTAGATTCTCTAACCACCAAGTCAGTTCCGTCTTGGCTTCTGTGTCTAGGTGAATGTGCTCTCCGTACCAAAGGCCGGAATGAAGGGCCCTGTCCTTGAGTCTTTGAAGGGCTTGGTAATGTAGAGGGCCCATAAAGATAGCTTGAATAGATGATAGGAGGCCCAGAAGTCTGGCTAGAACTTCAACAGCAGCACAGAGATCTGCCTCTTTTAAATGCGGCTTCAAGGCAGATAAGTTGTGTTCTTCCTATGCTCTGTCTCTGTACTGTTGATTTTATCTGTGTACCTATTTATATCAACCATTGTGTAGCTGTTTGCCAATTGTACCTTACTTGTGTTGTCACAGTCTGCTTCCCTGACTTCGGTGACCTTTTTAATTCCTTTTTTAACTCCTTTCACTTTGCTCAGGCCCTTCCATGCCTCATTACTCCTTCTGTGCTACTTACAGCCTTTTGCCCTCGCCGACCCTCGCTCATATGCGCGACCCCACTCAGGCCCTCCGTGCCTCACCCCTCCTTCGCCGATTCCTTCTATCCGCAACTATGCCATAACTAACAGCGCTTAACTAAATGTAACTCCGTTTCCCCTACCTTCCAATTTTGGGGTTGCGGCTCGCAACCACACTCGTCGCTTTTGTTCTCAAACCCTGAGACGCCTTCTCTTCATGCCGCCGTAGCGACCATGATCGCCAAGCTTCATTTCGCATCCCGAGTGCGGCGCGGCCGTCCTCGCAGCTCCAATTTATGGAGTGCGGGCCGCGTCGCACCACCGTCCTGTCTCCGGTTTCTTCATTAGAGCACGATAGGCCTTTTACCCATGCTAGCGTACCTAATAAAAAATTTTAAAAAGAAAGAGGAACCAGCGGGAAATCATCAAAGGGCTTTCCCGCATTAGAGGAGAGGCCCTTAGCAACCAAGCCTATCACGCCAGGTACGTCCTTTCATTATTAGGCTTGTCTAGGTTGCCTACTACGAAAGGTTGTTGCAGGTATTTAAACAGTATAATGATTTGAAAACATTGGAGACAAAGACATGGGACATTTTGGGTATCGTTTTGTGTTTGGTCGAAACCAGAAATTAGTAATATGATTCAACAGCATTTGATTTGCTGGCAAAGCAAAACGATAGATGAAATTCTGAGGTATGTCAAATATTGTAGTGATGACATTGAATTAAGACATAAAAAGTTAAAAGAGAAAATGATGTGGGCACAGGTGAAAGTGGCAGAACAGCAAGAAGCTAATAATAGCCCTCAAACTAGTAATCATGCAGGTGGTCAGAATCAAATTGGACAGAATTTCAGTGGAGGTAAAGGAAAGGAAAAATGAATAAAGAGAAAGCTATGAAGAAATGTCCTTGTCATTTGTGCAGAAATCTTGGACATTGGAGGAATGAGTGTAGATCTAATAAAAAGGTTAGTGGGGGAAATCAAAATTTAATTCCACAGATGCAGAATGAGGTGGGTGTAAATCAACAGCAGCAGCAGCAGATAGTTACCCAACAGTTACAGGTGCCACAAGCTCCCATGCCAAATAATGTGAATGCTCAAGTGCAGAGGTACAGTGTGAGCATTGGATATCATGGAGGTGACCAGCTTGGTAGGAATCAAAGTGTGATTCCGCAGTATTGGGTGCAGTGCAATGGGAGTGATTCAGACTCATCTCAATGACGGTGCCTGAGGGGGGAGGAAGAGTGTGTACTTGGAGCATCCTTGGCGGTTGATCAATCAGGTCCATTTGTTGACGGAAAGGTGGAAGGTAATGATATTACATTCCTAGTGGATACTGTGCTACCCATTCTACTGTGAGAGCAGCAGAAATTCCGAATCTACCCCTCTCGGGAGGAACTATCAAAGTTGTAGGAGTCTTGAATAAACATATTAGAACGCCAGTCACAAATCCAATAGACGTTCATATTGGAAACTTCAAAGACATGCATTAGTTTGTGGTATGTGACTCGAGCCCAGTGAATCTTTTGGGAAGTGATTTACTATGTAAAATGAACTACACCATCTATTGTACATCAGATGGTATTGCATTTCAGACACCAGATGAGGATGTTGAATTCAAAATGATGTTAGCAAAGCAAGGGACAGAATTGGATGAATTGTTTTCACTTCTCAAAGAAGAGAATTTGCCTGAAGAATTAAAGAGTGCAGTGAATCCAGATGTGTAGGATTTTACAGGGAAAGTAATTAGCTTAATGACAAATGTAGATCCAATTCAGGTAATAGTGAAGGATGGTGCTGTGTATCTGAACACACCTCAGTACAAAAACAGTCCAGAAGTGATTGCAGGAATTGCTCCAGAAATTGACCAAATGATTAAACAAGGAATTTTAAAAGAAATAATGAGCAGTCCTTGTAATTCGCCTATCATAGGTATCAAAAACCCTTGTGGGAAGTACAGGATAGTGCAGGATTTGCGTAAAATTACTAAAAATGTACCCTGTTGTCCAGTAGTGCCAAATCCAGCAGTGATTCTTTATCAGATTCCCTGTGATGCTGAATGGTACACAGTGATTGATTTGTGCCAAGCCTTCTTTTCGATTCCTTTGCATCCGGAAAGTCAGTATTTATTTGCATTCCGGTTCGGAGACTATGTCTTGGCATGGTGCCGAGTTCCTCAAGGGTACACAGAGAGCCCCTCAATCTTTAATCATCTTGAAAAAATGTCTGGAGACTCTAGTCATGCCAGGAAATTCGGTTTTGGGTCAATACATTGATGACCTATTGGTGGCATCAAAGACACGAGAAGCCTGTGTGACAGACACAGTTGCCCTATTGAACCATTTGACAGGAGGAGGACAAAAAGTGTCCTCAGCAAAATGAAAATGTTGTAAACAGGAAGTACAGTACCTTGGACACAAAATATAAAAGGGAGTTAGGAAAGTAACTCCAGAAAGAATCAGTGTGATCAGTGTGTCCTCCCAAAACACAAAAGGAAGTACAAATGTTTTTGGGAATGGTTGGATATTGTCGACAATGGATATGTTTTAAATTTTTCATTTATTTGAGAAGTTTTATATAGCGCTGACCTGACCCGAGGGTATCGGAGCTCTTTACATCAGTTACAATGCAGAAAGCAGTAATGCAGAAAATCCCATAATAAAGATAATAGCATAGGTCAATGGCGGAGAGTTCAAGTTCAGAGCTTTGCTGACGCATATGTGGTTTTTCACTGATTGCAAAACCTCTACAGAGGTTGACACGAAAAAATGTGAAAGATCCGATTGTCCTGGATGATGAAAGTATGGATGCTTTCACAAAATTAAGAAGCAGTCTTTGTCAAGCTCCTGCATTGGGAACGCTAGACTATACAAAAGAGTTTGCGTTGTACTGTTGTGAGAGAGATGGGTGTGCACTTTCAGTCCTAACTCAGAAAATGGAATGGCACGATGTCCAGTAGCATATTTTCCTGCTACTCTGCATTCAGTAACTGCAGCATTGCCAGGAAGTTTGAAAGCAGTAGCAGCTACTTACATGAGTCTGGAACAAAGTGAACCGATTGTGTATGTGCCACATTCTGTTGAGATACTTTTGACTCGTACCAGAACCCAATATCTAACTTCTAGTCGGCTGACTAAGTACAAGAGAGCGATCCTGGGTGCTGAAAATGTGACTGTGGTAAGGGGCACTACTGTGAACCCGGCAACTCTATAGCCAAACTCTCGTTGTGAAGAAGTGAGAGAGGAAACGGATCATGATTGTCTGGATGTGACAGAATTATGCACCAAACCCAGGACAGCCATAGAAGATAGTCCGTTGGAAGAATCAGACAGTGAAATGTTTGTTGATGGATCATGTTTGAGAAATGGAAGACGTGAATTATGCACTGCCTATGCTGTTTGTACCATAGAAGGAGTTCTCGAAGCATCCTGTCTAAAAGGAGTAAACTCCGCCCAGATAGCTGAGCTGATTGCTCTGTTTAGAGCATGCAAAATTGCCAAAGGCCTGAAAGTAACAATATTCACAGACAGCCAATACAGATTTGGAATTGTACATGATTTCAACCAGCTATGAATGCAAAGCGATATCTGACTTCCTCAGGTTCCCCTATTAGAAATGGTAAAACTGTAAAAGAACTATTGGAAGCTTTGCAATTGCCCAAAAGAATTGCAGTGGTCAAATGTGCCGCACATCAATCAGGAGATGATTATGTGACGAAAGGCAACAGATGTGCTGACCAATTAGCACGTTACTGTGCACGAAATACAATGGCTATAAATAGAACAATTGAAAGGGGAAATACCGGACGCCAGAACGAATCGATACCCCCATAATACGTACTAACAGTAAGTAATTGTACAAAAACTAACGTACACCCAACATGAACACAAGGGAAATTGCTTTGCGCATGACAGAACTAACATGTAAATAAATAATATTGCAATAATATTCATATTTTGGAAGAAAATGAAGAAGTTGCATGAATAGGCCGCATGTGCATCCATGTTTTGCATGTTGTATCTTGCTTTTAAAGTAATTAATAATGCCGCTTTTTGCACTAAGCTTATGCTAGGTAACATTAATGGGGATACTGCAAGGTGGGAGGTAAACCATATAATTAATAAATGTTCATTTTCATTTTCTTTAGAGTGCTGGATGAAGCAGCCATCTTCCTAAACTTATGTGTCAGGGGGAGCTTCAAGGAGTGAGTTTGTTCTGTCATGAGGCAAGAGAAGACGCGCTGTGCACCGCAGATGACATGAAAAGGGTGAAGGCCAGAATGTCAAATGACTGCCAAATGTTGTACCCAGGCGTGGGACTGGATATACACTCTGCGGATTATATTATTTGTGAAAAGAAAATGTTCAATTTTGTATCTTATGTGGAGAACGTGAGAACGAACTAAAGCTCAAACCCTGGGAACTAATAAAAAACAATGCATTTGATGAATTAAAGGTGAAGTCATGTTGGTGTGACAATGCCACCTCCCAAGCCCACCAATCCCTTTGCGAGTTTGATGATAGTTTGCAACAATTGTGGGATGGACATGTCAATTTTAGGGTATAATTGGGGTGCCTTTAGGGGTGTGGTTTGAGCTTAGGCTGGCAGGAGAGAAAGAGGGGAGATGCGTCGCTGTCCGTCAGTTTGCAGAGAGGCCTAGATGTTCCTGACCTGTCCTGTTCCTGTCCTTATATCCTTTGTTCCCTGATTCTGTTTCGGGGGACCCCCACCATCTCCTAGGCCAAGGGGTGGTTTACCTACAGACCGATCGGTTTGTATTTAGACTATATCGTTCCCAAACTCTAAATATTCATGTATTTTGTCTTTAAAACTTTTGTCTCTCCACCTATCCACTCCGTCAATGATATATTTGATGTGTATTATTAAATGAAACTATTGTCTCGTCATCTATCCCCTCCGTCAGATGTATTATGTTTCGCATATATTTTTGCTGAAACTTTTGTCTCTTACTCTATCCACTCTTTCATTGCATAAAGTCATTGTTTTGTTTCGGATGACTTTGTATTCATTGACATTTGCATATATAAATTTCTCCTTTCGTGAGGTTCAGTGTTTATATTTTGTGACCAAATGCAATTGAGCAAATCCATAATATTTGAGATGATATCATTATTAACTTAACCAAAAGTCTGTGATCATTTAATTGACTAAATGGTTGGTAAATTAATAGATCATTGCCATCAACTATTCAACTAATTGGTCCATCGACCAAGTGGAAGGAAAGTTGATGTAAAGATAGTTAGGTTGTTTCATTTTAACCTATGTTAATAAAGAATTGAATGTACGTATAAATTGACCCCAGCGCATTAGGGATTCTGGGTGAAAATGTAGAGAGATGTTATTGAGTATTGATCCCTGATAAAGTTTTGCTATCAGCGCTGGATCACTAGTTATGGAAGTGATATATGGGGTTATAAGGAGGCCAATGAATTACAGGTTGTTGAAAATAGGTTTATAGGGCGCCTATTATAAGTTCCCCAATCTTCCGCCTCTTATATTGTCAATGAAGTAATTGGACTGAGTTATATCTCAGATTTCTTAGCACTCCATCCTTTACTGAGATGGATCACGATATGGCTAAACCCAGACTTGGATTTGAATCAGACCATTTCAAAAGGCTGCATGTCACTTGAGAAGGCTGGAACCGTTCCTTAGCTTAGTTACATAAAAGCCCCTTTCACAAAACTGAGATGCCTCAATCTACACCTGAACCCATAATGGATTGTTCGGGAGGAATTAGCATGGTTTAAGAGACACTTTTTATCTGCAGCCTCCAAAGAGAGAGAAGGGAGTGAAGTGTGTAAACCCTCTGTACGAACCTATATTACATTGAAATCAAGTATTTCTATAGAAACCTATCTCACAGTGGTAACGAATCCTCATTATCATTATCTGTTAATGAGATTTAGGTTAAACTCATTGCATTGGCTGTTGGCCAAATCGTGGGGGTGGAACCAAGTTGTAAACGTAGGGTGGTGCAGTTGTGATTCCTTTTCAGAACAGGACACTATGGACCTTGTAATGTTTTGTGAACATTATAGTTCGCTGAGACAGTATACTTTACCTTTACTGAGGAGAGATTAATTTGCACAAGTTAGGCTTGCTTCAACTTTTTTACAAAATATGTTGAATGAATCTATATGTTTTAATATGGACAGTATTTCATTTATTGAATATTTTATCATTGTTGTTTATCTGTGTATATGTCTTGTTTAAAGATTTTATGTTGTGTGATTGTATATGGATTATTGCTTTCAGCTTCTGATTGCCAGAATCTTTCATGTTTTTAAGTAACTGAAAAAATAATATTTGACTGACTGTATTTAAATCAAGGGTGGGGGAAGGTAG
The DNA here is from genome assembly GCF_964204655.1 of Triturus cristatus. Lineage (NCBI taxonomy): Eukaryota > Metazoa > Chordata > Amphibia > Caudata > Salamandridae > Triturus > Triturus cristatus. The sequence goes on from NC_140588.1 coordinate 897,099,748, forward strand.
AAGGAGCTATGATCCATTCAGCTTCCTTATAATCATTCAAAAAGAATGGGGAATGGATCACTTGTACCTGCAACCAGGGTCTGGGTGTTCTAGCCATTAGTACTTTAAAAACCCTCAGTCACGTGGACAGGTCGTTTGGCGGTTTATCTTGATTCTCCCTCTGTATCAGATACGTGACAGCATCATCATTGGGTCACTTTTTTGTATACTTCCTCCACCTGGAGGGAACCACTGGCTATTTCAGTAGTGATCAGTAATGGGTGACGAGTGGAAGTGCTCAAGTGGGTTGAGTTGGTTAAAATGTAATCCCCACATTACCTAAACGGTAACTTTATTCAGTTTGGTGAATGGGGAGAGTTTAAAAACAGTGTTGTGCAAAAAGGACCTATTTATGAGCCCACTGCACTCAAAAGTCCAGATATATGGTCAACATGTTTCAGCCCCTTAGAGTGCCCTTGAGGGGTTGGGAGCTTTCTTCAGGACCTATAAATCGATGTAGGAAATGGGTAATGTCGTATTCCTAAGGGATATAGTCAGAATATTATTTATCTGATTGTAAGGTCAATAGTACCCAGAGTAGGGATAAAGAGAAGTGTAGACAAAAACCGGGGTGATACTGAATGTGAGTTTAAAAACAGTTTAAAACAGTTTAAAAGTGATTTCATGATGATGATTGTATTGTTCAGCTTAAACATGTCATTGAGAATATAAGCAAACAAGATAAAAGGCAATTCTTTATTCGCTGTACATCCTACAAAAAGCGGTGGGATAAGCTGTCCTATGGCCGGGTCATTTTGACTTATGCGAGTGCGCAATATAATCAGTAATTAGGTGGGTTCAAATGGTGGCACGTGTTGTTATTAGAAATATGTATGGCATGCACTTTGCAATGTGAGCGTGGTTCGAAGGGGTACTCCCACGAAATGCTCACAACCAGTTTAAGACTTAAGGTTGAGTATCAGCATCGTATTGTGGGATTCGTTGATGGCAATACGAATATATATACATTGTGGGGCACTGTGCGAAGTTCGGAGGTATTGCGTAGCGTTGTTTCCGTCATTGGCTGAACGCGCATGGCTGATCGGTCATTGCGTGGCGTTAAAAGACTCAATGGCCCATGAGCGGTCAACGTGCAAGTTTCGAAAGCCCCGCGTTTAATAATGAGGTAGGTAAGAATACATGTATTAACACAGCGTGGTGCGCATTGTCAAAACGCGAGTTCTGTGTAGGGGCATATAACGTGCAAGTTTCGAGTGCAGCGCACTTACTAAGGAGACTAGCAACAATACATGTATTCACACAGCATGGCGCGCGTCATCATCATAGCGCGAGTTCTGTGTGGGGCACATACCTTACGGAGTCCTAATTAGGGCTTCATCGGGAGACTGGCAGCGCTAGGCCCTGCTGAAATGTTCAAAAAGGTTACAAGTTACAAGTGATCAGGGCAAGATACGTTACTTGGGCTCCGGTGGTGGTGGAGTCCTTCAGCTTTCCATACCTAGTTCAGCAGGCTGCACGACTTGTGCTGACGTTTCAGGATCCCGGGTGGCTCGAGAGTTGTAACAAGTAGCCATTAAATATCAGAACCATCAGTTGTGTAGTGAGGAAAGACTACAGAAAAGAGACTACTGGATAGGTTGCATGGAATTTTGGAAAAATCGTTGTGTTAGGTCTAAATTATTGGATAATATTAAGGAGTCTGTAGTAGTCTAGTAGTTAGTTCAGTAAGGTGATCATTGTTATATTAACCATCTATGATAGGTTAGGAGATTGTCAAGGTTTATTTTATGCTGAGCCAGGGAATATTATCATTTAGTCCTGTGGAGTCTGTCTTCAAGCGGTGTACCCATCTTTGCTCTTTCTCAAAAAGTATTTTCTCTGCTTTCTGGGTAGTACCGATCAGTGTTTCAAGGACAACCCAGTGTAGGTCGTCAGTGGAGTGTTCTAGCTCAATATAGTGGGTGCTCATTTTGGTCGTTCCTTGTTTACACTTTACATTACTTCTGTGCTCACAAATCCTCTGCTTTATTTTGCAACTCATCATTCCAATGTACATGAGGTTGCAGGGACATGTAATCATGTAGACAACGTGTCGAATTACAGTTAGTGTGTTGTATAATTGTCCACTTTAGCTCCGGTGTTAGTTGGATGCATTTCGTGGTGGTGGTTAATTTGCATACTGAGTAGTGTCCACAAGGATAGTGGCCAATGACTGGTTGCATATTCCATAGTGTGCTAGTGGTTTCATTCATTTTGGGCTTTTGGGGTATGTATGCACCAGGATATTTTTGAAATTTCTTGTTCTTCTGTTGGCGAATCTTGGTTTTGGCCAGTCTTGTGAGCCTGATGTTACTATACGCCAATTTCTGTTTATTATCTTTTTGACTGCGTTGCTTGCTATACTGCTTGTAGTAAAGCAGGTCGGTGTGTTCTGTGTAGGGGGGTTTGGTGTCGTTTCAAAAAGACTTTCTCTTTGTTGGTTCCTTGCCCTCTTTTGGCACTTCGCCACTGTTTTGGCTGGGTAGTCCCGCCTTGATAGTTTTGAGCAGAGATCTTTGGCTTGCGTTTTGTAATCCGTTAGTTCGCTACAGTTTCTTTTGAGGCGATGAAACTGGCTGTAAGGTAGATTGTCTCGGAGTGGGCGCGGATGGAAGCTGTTGTAGGAAAGTAGGCTACTCTTAGCAGTTGGTTTAAAGAAAGTCTTGGTTCTGATGATGTTATACTCCACATAAACGGTTAGGTCCAGGAAGTCCAGTTGTTTCTTGTCCGCGGTGTAAGTGAACTTGAGGTATTGGTCCTGTGTATTGATACAGTCATGTAAACTGTGTCGACTGTCTTCAGTGCCTTCCCAGATCACAATTAACCCTGGGCGTAGTGGGCGTAGTGGGGCTACGTGGAGCATCGCGTAGTGTGGCCAAATCTACGCACACTCACGCGTTCCACATAGCCCCACTACGCTCCGCCCGCCTCCCGCCCGCCCTCATTTTAAAATAATTTAAAGTATTTTAAAAGTAAGAGAAAATGCCTTACCTGCGGTGCGGTGTCCTGGGGCTCCCTCTTCCTGGTTCACGGCAACTTCTTCTCACAAATGCGCATGCACGGACGCCCGCGCATGTGCATTTCTCGTGAGAAATGCGCATGCGCGGCCGTCCGCGCATGCACATTTGTGAGAAGAAGTTGCCGTGAACCAGGAAGAGGGAGCCACGGGACGCTGCACCGCAGGTAAGGCATTTTACTTACTTTAAAATACTTTAAATTATTTTAAAATGAGGGCGGGCGGGAGGCGGGTGGCGGGCAGCTCTGCTCCGCCGTGGCATGTGCGTAGCGCTGCCTGCTATGCCTACTTCGTGAACCGCGAAGCAGGCAGCACTACGTACACTCCGCAAGCAGAGCAGAGCACCACGCCCATCATTAATCACAATGACGTTGTCTATATACCGCTTACAGAATCGGATCTGGTAGGGGTTGTTTGCGTTCTGTATGAACGTTTCCTCGAAACTGCTCACATAGAGTCTGGCCACACTAGGGGCAAATGTGCTTCCCATGGATGTTCTGTGGCATTGTTGGTACATCGTCCCATTGTACTCGAAGTAATTTTCTGTGAGAGCGAGTTTGCAACACTCCAGGAAAAAGTGTCTGGGTGTTTGATGAGGCCAGTTTTGTTCAAAGAGCAGTTCCTCCAATGTCTCCATTGTTTTCTGTTGGGGCAAACTAATATATAGGCTCTCTACGTCTAATCCGACTAGGAGCATGGCGTCGTTCGAGAAAGTCTCTTCCTTCAGGAGATTAAGTAGATCACCCGTATCCTTCAGGTAGGTTGGTGTCTTTTGCACCATGGGTCTCAGGTATTGGTCTGCAAATTGGGAAAGTGGTTCTAGGACCGACCCTATACCTGACACAATAGGGTGGCCCGGCGGTGGTCTCCTTGCCTTGTGTATTTTTGGGAGCGAGTAGAAGTAGGGTACTTTTGGTGAATTCGTCCTCAAGAAATCTGCTTCATTTTTAGAGATTCATCTGTTCACTTCTGCTTCTTCCACCATCATTCTGATCATTTGTTGTAACCTAGGAGTAGGATCCATTTTGATGATTTTGTAGAATTTGTGATCAGAAAGAAGTTCGAGGCATTGTTGGTCATAGCCGTCTTTGTTCAGAAGGACAATCCCTCCGCCCTTGTCGGCGGGTTTGATTATAAGGTCCTTGTGTAGTCTGAGTTCCTCTAAGGCTTGTTTCTCGGCCCTAGTAGTATTCATGAACGTTTTTTTGGTTTGTTTCCTGATATCTTCAACCTCCTTCATAACAGCCTGTTCGAATGTTTGGATTTCTATTGGAATTTGATGATTCAGGGGGCAAAAAGTGGATTTAGGTTGTAGTGATGTGTCGCCATCGGTGGTGTTCTCCTCTTTGTCATTGAAAAAGGCCTTTAGTTTTAGCTTCCTACAGAATTCTGCCACCTCGCATTGTATTTTAAAGACATCAAGTGTCGGTGTTGGTACGAAACCTAGACCTTTGTTTAGTACATTCTCTTGTTCTTCGGTCAGGGTAATTTCCATCAAATTGATTACAAGTGGGTCGTGCTTGTTCCTGGTTTTTCTTTCGACATGTTTGACATGCTCCTGGTTAGGACTTGTCTCTCTTGATCTGTCCAGGTTACTCTTTTTCTTCGTCCCCTTTGGTTGGGTTGGCCTCTCCCTAAAAAAGGCAGTTGTTGCATATACGGTCCCATTGGTGGTGGTCCTGCGGTGTATGGATTCATCCATCCATGGTAGTTTGGTGTGAAGGGTTGGAAAGGAGGTGGCGGTTGGTCTCCATATTGTGGGTTGCGCCATGTCTTGGGTCTACGGCGTTGTTGACGTCTGTTTGTTCCTCTATTTCCCCTTGGTTGTCTTGTTTCTTCGCCACTCCAATCTGAGTTGTCTGTTGAGTTACCACTGGTATCATTATCTGTTGAGTTGTCGGGTGCTTTGTAGTCATCCTTGCTATATGTATGCATTTTCTCCATTGAGAAGCGTTTGAGGTCTTTGCCCAATTTTTGTATTTTGTTCTGGGTTATGTATTCCTTCGTCTCGTTCATTTCGCAGTTGATTTCCTCTAGGTTTTTTCTATATATAGTGATATGTACCATATTCTTCAATTTCGTCTCACTCAGTTGTATTTTAATTGTCAGTGCTTCTGTTAATCTTGTTGCAGTTTTTATGATCTGAACCAGGTAGTCTCTGGTGCATTTCCAGGAGATGGCCGACCAATCTTTTCGGAATGCTAAATCTTGAAGGAAGATGCGTGGAGCATTGTGTACCCAGAGGCCTCTGGGTGCTGCATTCGCGCGAAGATATTCAGTCATGATTACGCCATGAATAGCAGTTCTCACTTGTTCTTTCTTAGTTTCCAACAGATCGTCCGAGTCATTATTTTGTGCAAGGTTTTGAGATAGATAGCTATCTTGTAGTAGTGAGGGTAAGGAAAGAATTGCATTAATCTCATCTGTTGAGTAACTTAGACCTAAGTTCTCAGCCATTATTATCAATCTTTTTGGGGTACTGCCAAACCGATTTGGTGGCTTGTGTGGAGAGAAGTCTCCAAAAAGGATTTCGAAATTCCAAGTCGGAAAATATTCACACTGTTGCGCGCTGCTAAACGTATTTAAATCAAGGGTGGGGGGAGGTAGAAGGAGCTATGATCCATTCAGCTTCCTTATAATCAAGTCAAAATCAATGGGGAATGGATCACTTGTACCTGCAACCAGTGTCCGGGTGTTATAGCCGTCAGTACTTAAAAAACACTTTTTCACGTGGACAGGTCGTTTGACGGTTTATTTTGATTCTCCGCCTGTATCAGATACATGACAGCATCATCATTGGGTCTCTTTTTTGTATGCTTCCTCCACCTGGAGGGAACCACTGGTTATTTCAGTAGTGATCAGTAATGGGTGACGAGTACCTAAACTGTAACTTTATTCAGTTTGGTGCATGGGGAAAGTTTAAAAACAGTGTTGTGCAATCAAGATAAGCCGCCAAACAACCTGTCCATGTGAATGAGGGTTTGTTAAGTACTGATGGCTAGAAGACCCGGACCCTGGTTGCAGGTACAAGTGATCCATTCCCCATTGATTTTGACTGACTGAACAGAAAAAATAACATGTGGGCTCTGGCTTTCCTTTTCACAGAACTCCATAAGATACAAGAGGGGAAAGGGAGGTGACAGGAATCATAGGAGGGCGCAAAGACAGCATGTCAGGAAGTTCTTCAAGCCTAATCTTCTTTTCCTAGCAGTGGAAAGAAATAGGGGGTGTGGGGCTGCACACAAAGGAACAGGAAAGATTGAGCAAGATCATGATGCCACACCAGATCATGTGCTAATTGGGATGTTCCAGAGAGGAGGGAGAAGTGAGGTGAAACATGTTACTAGCCCTTACTCCAAACACACTGAGACATCAGGTGGATAGTTTTACTTCTTTTATGCATAACCTGATCTTAAAAACTAATTATACTAAGTCACATATCATGTCTTGTGGCCCGGGCAAACTAAGGTTAAACAAAATCAGTATCAACGGGCACGATTTGACGAGTGTTGATAACTTTTGTTACCTATTGTTAGCCTTTCGTTCATCAGGGTCATGGAATCCCCATTTTGCTCAGGCCAGCGCTAAACCAAAGAAAATCGTCGGCACAGTTTGCAATCTTATTAGACCAGGCATTCGGGGGACTGTGTTCCCTCCACTGAAGGTATATACTGCGCAATGTATTAGATCAGCCAGCTATGGTGCAGGAATTTGGGATGTTACTAAATGTTGTCCTTTGCAGGCTGAGGAAAACCGCTTCTTGCGACAGTTGTTGAGCTTATCGCCATCCGCTTCTAGTCTCATTACCCACTTTGAGTCGAACCAGGGTTTTATAGAAGACAAGGTTCAGCTAGCACCACTTTTATTATGGGTCAGTATCTGGTTGAACCCAGCAGCTAAGCTTTGTAAAGATGTTATATCGGATTGCCTGACGTTGGATAAGGCCTATTCCATACCGTGGCTGAGTTACACACAGGACACTCTTGGATCCCTCGGTATATCCTCTTGGTTTACTGATCCAAGTTGTATCCCCAAAAATGCCAAGAAGGCGGTGAATATATTATTTAAGGACTATTGTGCTAACATTACACTGAAAAATGAGATATCTAAATCCTCGGTGTTGCACTATTGTAATCTCATACATACAGATGAATCCCTCTTACATTTTATCCTTGGACTTGTCTAGAGGGGAGCGGTCACTTCTCTTTCGCTTCAGAGCAGGGTCAATTCATTGATCCTTATTCTTACAAAAAATTCTGGACCCAGTTGGAAATATAGTTTGCATTTGTCCTTGTGACAATAATTCTGCACAATTACTATTGCATTATTATGTTTTTCTGCAATTTGCAAAGCCTAGCACGAAAGCACTTTTTAACACCTTTGTTACAGAGGCTAGGTTTTCAACGTTGTAGACCAGCTCTCCTTTATATACAATTTTTGAGTTTACCCGAAGTTGATTTCAATGTCTGTACTTTTTGGAAAGCAGCCATTAGGGCTAGAAAAACCATGTTAGGTTAATTCGCTAAAACTATGGTTTAATACATGAAGCTTGGCTGAGAAATTTTGGCTAGCATGAGCATATAGCGGACCCAATAAAGAGTTTGTTGTTCTCTCGCCTTCCCCATTATTCTTTTTAAATCTCAGCCATTATCTGTATGAGTGTAATGGTGTTTTCAAAATTTGATTACCACTTGTACTTAAGGAATTTTAAGGCTGTTTATGTACATATACCTTTTTACCTGTTTTTAATGCAAAATCATTTTTAAAATGTTTTTTGTGAATTTGGCTATGTGCGATATTTCTATGTACTTTTATGGTCTATTTCTATTCAGAACGAAAAAAATTATATTGATTGAAACGTGCTATTAATGTGGGGCAAATAGATGTTTACTTCAATTAAATCTGGAAAAAGTGATTAATGTTTGCTAGTCTGGTTGAGATAGCGAGAGGGGCTTTTTCGATTGCTCTTTTGAGGTGACTATTATATTGGGTCTACAAGGAGGAGCATTGCATTACTACTACTGGTCTGTTATTGTATGTCGGAACCTTGCATCAGGCTGGAAACCACTTTGGGTTGGACAATGGTACCATTGAGCCTTCCACCACTGATGTTAACTGTAGGGGATGATAATGTTAAAGTAATAAGTGAGGTGGCGAAGCACAATGTTACAGATCACATTCTTGTTGACTTAATTTTTTTCTCTTTTCTTTTATGTTCGTATCTGTTTATTGCAGAGAGTTGCTCTATAATGCGACTCTAGGCTTATAGGCCTGAAGCCATGCTCAGGTGATGACAGGAGGCTGCCCTTCTGGGTTTATCAGGAGCTTTAGTAAAAGTGGGGGAGATGAATACCTCCCATCGAGACCTCTTGTTAGAAGAGATTATTCTAAGCAAAACTTAGCTGTGCACTTACTTCAAGAAACTAATTTTTCTGGAAGCATGGAATTTAACCTTAAGGGAAGAGGAGCAGACATTTATTTCTAGCATTTTATACAACAAAACAGTGTGGTGCTGGAATCTTCCTTGTCCCAGACTACCCATCTAAAGTAAAAGCTAAATAGAGCAATACATTTTTTTGAAAGGCCTATGGAGGGGTAGGATTGTCATAGTTGAAAATGTGTAACGTTGAAAGTAACTTCAAGAAGATTTTGGGTATAATCTGTAAAATAGACTTGAAGAGTTACTGGAAGGGTTTATAATGTGGTATGTTCCCTGCAGATAGATAGGTTAAGTAAAAAGAGGGCTGGTGTTGATACGTCCAAAATAAATTGTCATCTGGTTTTCAAAAGAATATAATCAACAAGGGCATCTGGTAGATGTATATAGGGAATGCCACCTAGAAGAAAAGCCCCTTATCATCTACTCTGATATCCATGATTCCTACAGCAGCATCAGTGATGGTTTTTAACAAAACAGCAGAATTGTGCATGTGATGGGCACAGACATAATATCATTACCTTGAATGGATCATGATGCCATTATCATGCAATTGTCACCTTGGTCAAGATGTAGGAAGGGTACAGGTTATATATGTAATGATACACTGCTTTAGGACAGAGTCATGAGAGAGAAGCTGTGAGATACTGAGGAATGAACCTGCCTGGTAAATGGTACGTGGGCATATACCCATGCTTTCAGTGAGCTAATTGTATGTGAATCTGGTATGCTGATTTTTGTTTGTCCATTGTAGATACTATTCTAGCATGCATTCTGAAGACTAGGCCTGTTCATGGTAATGCGAAGTTCCAAAACCTGTTCTGTTTACCTAGTGGGGTGTACCAAGCATGTCCTCATAGTTGACATGGGCTACAGTCCATGTCCTAGATTGTTAACATGAAGGGGTGGTAGCAACATAACGATTTTTGTGAACTTACAGAACTGAGCAGACCATTGTCTCCATTTCAGGGAGTGGGGCCTACTGCCCTACTCATTTAAAGTTCCACTTTTGATGGGCCACCCACACCCTTGTGCTGACAACCCATGTGTCTGTATATATGGTTGGTAACAGAACTCAGTGTTCTGGTGAGAGTTTGGTTGCTGGGAATAGTTGGTGTTAGTAAGAATGGAGACAGAGATACTCTTAGAAATCATATGAAGAACATTTGGCAGGGTATTGCTGTTAGAAATTGGGTGTCTGGTTGGCAGAGGTATGTACTATGTCCATGCAGGAACCACAATCATAGTCAGGGTAAGTCATAGAGACACCTTAAATTAACCTGTGCTCACCCCCTGGCAGTTTGGCACAGAGCAGTCAGACTTAACTTAGGTATTTTTGCAACACTTCAAACACTAAAACAGTGAAAATTGTTTTACACAATAAAGTACACAATAAAATATTACACCTGGTTAGAAAAATAGAACTTAATTTAAGGAACAAAACAAGTCCTAAAGTACAGAAATCCAATCAGTAAAACCAGAATTAATGAATTTTTGAAGAATAAACTGAAAGATAGTGCTTAAAGCATAAAGTGCCAATCGTGGATATCTGGTTGCGCTAGACAGGGTCAAATCCAAAGGTTCAGGCTGACCACGATGGAGCACTGGTTGGATACAGGGACCAGTTTTTGCCCACTGAACAGTACCTTGGTTGCTTCGTCATCGAAGACAAGATGCGGAGTGCAGGCGAGGTGATGCATCGACAACGGTCTACACAGGGAAGGCGATGCGTCAGTTCCGAGCCAACGATGTCAATGCGTCCGCTGTGGGGTCGATACACCGCACCGCACCAGTAATGCGTCGTAGTCAATCCTCACAGCAATAGCAATGTGCCCGCAGTGGTGGCGATGCACCGGTTCCGATCCTGCATCGACAGCGGTGAGTGGATTCTGGTAGAGCAGCACTTTAGACCCACATCCAAAAGTCCAGGACTGGGTTGGCGCCACTTGGCAGGGCAGACTCACAGATGGCAAAGTCATGGTATTGTTGCAGGATGGTTGGAATTCTGTTACGTCCCTGAGACTTCAAACAGGAGGCAAGCCAGCTAGCCCTTGCTGTCACTCTGGGTTCAAGTGATGTAGGTCCAGTAATTCTCAGTAAGGTCAGAAGGGCAGCAGGCAGCAGGTCAGCACAGCAAGAAAACAGTTCTTCCATAGCAGCACTCCAGGACAGTGGCAGTCTTTCAGCAGCACAGCAGTCTATCTTCATGGCAGAGACTTCACAGGTCCAGATATGTACTGAAGTGATAGGGTCTGAGATCCAGTTCTTATACCCAGTGGTGCCTTTGAAGTGGGGGAGACTTCAAAGAAGGGTTGTTGAAGTGCACAGAGGTTCTCCTTTCCTGCCCTGGCTCCCGACTCACTACAGGCAGGTATGCAGCCCTTTGTGTGGGGACAGGACACAGCCTATTCAGGTGTAAGTATGAGGCGGTTCTCAGCTCATCCCTCCCACACTCCCAGGATGGCCCATTAAGTCAAACCTAAGCTACCATTGTGTGTGGCTCTATAGTGAGAATGCACAAATACCAGGTGACATCAATTAGAGACTGGATGCAGGTACACAGGGCTAAGAGCTGGAAAATGCCAGCTTTCTAAATGTCTATACAGGACCCCACCTGGCCATAAATCTATACTAATTTCAAACAAAACACAAGTTATGCATTAATCCAATGTGCTTTAGTACTAACCACATTCTTAGTTAGAAAAAGTTTGTCACAATCATTTCCCAATTTTCAAACAATCCTCTCTTTGCAAGTACAGACAAAAAAAAAAAAAAATCAATATACACAAATCACAGGGCATAAATCAAAGACAAACTGACGATCCAGAACTTCTTGATGTACGTGGGTCATATATGATAAATCAAAATATACCCTTTAAGCATTCAATGTAAAACCCTATTAGAACATGAGACTCAAAGGACAATTGTTGTATGGTTTCTCATCCACACATACAGTCCAATTCCATCCATTCTTGGTTCATAAATTTCAAAGTTTTATAGCCAAATTATATTGCTCTATGTGGAAAAGGTTCAGCTTATTTTTCCTCCAAAAACTGCCAATGCAGTATATAATCATTTCTGAGAGGTCATCATCAGTGCACAATATCACTCATTAGGTCTGGATACTAGAAGAAAAACAGAATTACATATTTTTTACATATATGGTCCAGTTGCATCAAGGGTGGACACACCATTGTAGTACTCCATATTGCCCATTAAAGTAATGTGATACCTTGCACCACGCGATGAAACAGACTTTAAAATATTAAACATAGAGTAAATCCTATCCATGAAACATATTTGTTCATTCTTTATGAATTATTTTGTGAATTTAGAGAAAGATTTTCTCTCAAAAGAGTGACCACGTGTTTATTCGGACCCCATGCACATCCTGGTGCTTTAAAGTAAAAATGATTCAAGTTACATGTGGGTAGTTCAGAACTGGAGGCGGTAGCATCAGTTCTAGTTGTCGGGGAATAAAAATCACGCTATAGTGATTTCATAAATATACCTTGTAGTCCACACTACACAAGTTCATCAAAAATCTGTATATCAGGCACTTACACATAGCTGCTGTCCCCTCTAGATTCCATCCAAATCTTTTGCCATCCTTCCGTTATGTAATCCCCATGCAGAAATCAGGATGGGGATCAAGGTGGAGTCCGACGCCAAATGTGGAGAACATTACTCTCAGAGTTGCTCAAGGCGCCTGCTCAGATTCATGCTGATGATTAAATGCTTCGAGGCTTAGACTTCCGGTTTAAAGCGATGGATAGTTGGGAAATGTAGTCTACGATTGAATTGATGCAGAGCAATACAATTGGTGCCTGATTTGATATTCAAGAGTTGCAAAAATGAGAGCACTGATGAAAATTATCTATGAGGCGGTGAGGCGTCACGCTATCACTCCTTATCACATATTGAATCACACAGGAATTGTTGTGTAGGAATACTCTATAAGAAAATAAAGGGGCTCTTATTCAAAATACATGGCACTGCTGGGAGAAAATAGGTGTTTCTTTAAAAAACATTATCAATTTACGATAGTTCATTCAAGCCAGTTTCAGCAGTACCTAGCTTCATTATTAGGAGTGCCTTATGTTGTAACAAATATGAATCACCTCCAGAATTTAGGGGTACCTGCCTCAGCACAGACTATTTAAGGTCAGAAACTGCATGGTTATGTTTAAGGAAATGTTGTACCAATGGGGCTCACATGGTGTGGCAATCTATGCGTGATTTTTGTTGGATAATTCTTTGTCGAACTTCTTGGTTGGTCTTGCCAACATATGCTTTTTCAACATGGACAAAGTATACAGTAAATCACATTTTTTGATTTGCAGTTCATAAATTCATTATGTTGACTAGAGATGTCATTGTACATAAAGGTGTCCTCTTCTATTGCAGATACACAAATCACACACGTGCCACACTTGTGGTGGCCAAGTAGAGGAGGTAATCCCAAAGTAGTCCACAAATTACACTTTGGTCTTTGGAGCTCCGTGTTCGTATGAACAAATTTGTCTCTTAGATTTTTATTTCTCTTTAAAGCAAATAGGGACACCTCCTTAAACGGGTTTAGAAATGAAACAGCTCACCAGTGTTTTCATATCATTTTTTTTTACATCTGACATCAGAGAGGTGAACATTGTGACACACACTCGGCAGTCTGTGTTTTTTTTTTTTTAGGTTCTAGAAGGGCCTCCCTAGGTGTGCACCACGCTTTCTTCAAGGCACGTTTTAGAAGTCGGTGAGGATATTGTCGATCTTTCAATTTCAGGAGTAGTTTATTCACATTTACAAAGTAATTATCTTTTTTAGTACAATTCCTGCGGAGACACAAAAATTGACTAAACAGTAGATTATCATTTAGATCACGCTGGTAGTGACTAGTGTAGAGAAAAAAGGTATTTCTGTCTGTCTCTTTTGTATATAACGTCGTACAGATATTGACTTCTTCATGTTTAATTGTCAAGTCCAAAAAATGAATAGCCTCCTTATTACAATGAGCTGTGAACTTAATGTCACATGTAGAATTGTTGAACCAATTGAGCCATAAACATTACTGCCATTTCTGCGGCAAAGGGACACCCCATTGCAGTCCCCTTTACTTGCATGTAAAAAACTCTATTGAAATAGAAAAAGTTACGTTTAAGGCAAATATATGCTAACTCTTAGATAAACCAGGTTGGAAAACTATGTGGCCTTTGTCATGTTTTCAAATATTGTTCCGTGGCTTCAAGGCCAACCTCTTGGGAATATTTGTAATTCTCAAGAGTCGCAAAATCTCAACTTCAGGATCAAATGTCATCTGGTCTAATTGATTGGTCACATCAGTAGTATCCTTTAGGTAGCTTGGTATGTCTGGAATCAGAGGCTTAAGAAAAACATCAACATATTTAGCCAATAGTTCTAAAATGGAATTCAATCCGGAACTGTTCTGTCGACCAGGAGGATTCTGTGGATTTTTGTGGATCTTTGGGAGTATGTATATCACTGGGGTCCTTGGATTTTTGTTTATCAGAAACAACTTTTCTTTTTCTGTGAGTCATCCCCTGTCAAGGCCTTTATCAATAGGTCTACCGAGTTCAGCCCTTATTGCTGATATAGGGTCACACTCTAGTTTTCTATATGTGCCATCATTCTGCAATTGCTGTGAGATCTCTCTTTTATAATTTTTAAAGGAAACCCTATTTGCTCCCAGCAGTGTCATGTATGTTTAATAAGTGCTCCATTATTTTTTTTTTAATAGAGTATTCCTGTACATAATTTCTTTTGTGATTCCATGTGTGATAATGAGTGATAGCGTGACGCTTCACCCCCCCATAAACAATTTCATTGGTGTTCGTATTTTTTTAACTCTTGAATATCAAATTTGGCACTGAGTGAATTGCTCTGCATTGCTCTGCACCGATTCAATCGCAGCAAACTATCCATCACTTTAAACCGGAAGTCTAAGTCCGGAAACATTTAATCACCGGCATGAATCTGAGCGGCGTATCGAGTATCTCCAAGAGTAATGGTCTCCACATTCGGTGTGGGACTTCACATTGATCCCCACCCAGATTTGTGCATGGGGATTGTATAGTGAAAGGATGGGCAAAAGACTTGGATGGAATCTAGAGGGAACAGTAGCTATTTGTAAGTGCCTGATATACATATGTGTCATGAACTTGTTTAGTGATGCCCACAAGCTATATTTATGGAATCACTACAGCATGATTTTTATTCCCCGACAACTAGAATTGATGCTACCGCCTCCAGTTCTTGGCCACCCACATGTGCCATTCGGCAGCTTTACGCGTGGCACCAAGATTAATTCCTTGATTTCTGACATTCGGATTTGTTGAGCCCCTCTACAGTAGCTTAAATCACTTTTTGTTTAAAGCACCGGGATGTGCATGGGGTCAGAATCAACATGAGGTCCCTCTTTTGAGAGAATTATATTTTTTCTATATTCACAAAATAATTCAAAAAGAATGAACAAATCTGTTTTGTAGATATGATTTACTCTATGTTTCATATTTTAAAGACTGTTTCATGAAATGGTGGAAGGTTTCACATCACTTTAATGGGCAATATGGTGCACTATAATGGTGCGCCCACCCTAGTTGCAACTGGACCATATATTTGAAATATATGTAATTCTGTTTTCTTTTAGTATCCAGACCTAGTGAGTGATATTGTGCCCTGATGATGACCTCCTAGAAATGATTATATTACCCCACGGTTACTTGAGGTCAAAAATCGTTGGCATTTTTTTTTTAGGAAAACTAAGGAGAACTATTTTCGCATACAGCAATATAATTTGGTTATAAAACTCGGGAAATTTAGGAACCAAGAATGGAATAAAATTGGACTGTACGTGCGGAAGATTAAAAAAAAATTAAAATTTGGAACCATTATTGTGACTAAATGTTTCTACATAAGAATGTGATTAATACTAAAACGCACTGGATTAATGTGTAAGTTGTGTTTTGTTTGACACTAGTATTGATTTATGGCCAGGTGGGGTCCTGTATAGACTTTTTGCTGTATTTCACTGATTCCTCCCCACATGGTAGGATTTATTGGCTCATAGCCCAGTGAGTTTTGAACTTTCTAAAAGTGGCATTTTTAAAATTGCAATGGTAAATTTGACTTTACCATTAAATAGGATTTTTCATTAAAATTCAATAGGTACTAAACATGACAGATCTATCTCCTTCGAATTGGGAATTAGAGTGTATTATATGTAATTAGGAATCCCAATGTTAACCTATGGGAGTTGTAGACCTCACAGTAGTGAAAAACAAATTTGTGAAACTTAAAAGTACATGTCCTACCTTCTAATTACCCAGCACCCTACCCTATGGGCTATCTAGGGCCTACCTTAGGGGTGTGTAATCCGTTCGCTTTCTTAGATTATAATAAGGGGCCACAGTAGTGGTTTTCATGTTTACACATGCTCGTTTTATTGGCTTAGATACAATAGTTTGAGTAGCTCTTTCCCTTTTCCTTGCAAGTCCAGGGTTAGGAATCTCCTTGCCGGTCCTTTGTGTGGAATGCAAAATAAATGCATGTCTTTCTTCTAGACACCACCTCCACCATGTTCATTTTGGCAGTAGCCCCCTTACTCTGGGCTAAAATGACCAGTGAACGGGTGCTTATAGGATTACCCTTGACAGCGTAGCCACCACCAGCTTACAACAAGAGTGAAACTAAAGACTCATACCTCTGACAGCGTTTGTGATTGTTCTGCAGTTTCTCTTACTTTACAATACCCGCCCGCTTCCCCCACACCTTAAACCAATCACGCCCCCGCATTAGCCAAGCTCCTCCTGGTGGTGGCTGGGCTAGCTGGCACGTCCATGGGGTTTTTCCTCAGCTCACGGCTCACGGCCTCTCCGTGTATCATGGTATGTTCCCTCACGGCTTACTGGTCGCTCTGTTTCCTCTCTGCTTTGTTCCGAAGCTGCGGCTGTTGTTCCAGTTCCACGCCGCAGGGGAAACCACCTCCGGGGTTCAAACTTCTTTCCGGTTGGTGTCCTCTCACAGCCTGTGTACTCAGTACTTCTCCTCTTCCACTGACACATGGTGCAGGTATCCGTGCATCCCTTTGTATGGGTTCTGACTCCTGGACCAGAAGTCAAGTCCCGCCTCCTCAGTCTCAGCCAGGTCAATCAATCTTAAAAGCATAGGGGTCAGCCTGTGGAGAAAATGTTTCCCTAAATCGTACTGAAGGTAAATGGTTCTACTGAGCACAGGGTGACTTTTATATCAGGGGAGTTTAAGGCATGGAAAGGGGTTTTAAATGCCAAGTCGACGTGGCAGTGTAAACTGAACATACAGACTATACAGTGGCAGGTCTGAGACATGTTTAAAGGGCTACTTAAGTGGGCAGCACAATCAGTGCTGGAGGCCTACTAGCAGCATTTAATTAACAGGCCCCAGGCGCATGTAGTGCATGTAGTGCACTTTACTAGGGACTTATAAGTAAATTAAATATGCCAATTGTGGAAAAGCCAATGTCATCGCGTTTTAGGGAGAGAGCACAACCACATTAGAACTGGCTAGTAGTGGTAAAGGGCACAGAGTCCTAAAGCCAACAAAACCAAATCCGGAAAAAAGGAGAGGAGGAAGGTAAAATGCCGGGGGTGACCCTGCAGAAAGGGCCATGTCCAATAATAGCTGATTAGCTTTTCCTGAGCACTGCCATTTGGTGGATGGTAAGAGTGGGGAGGGGGTGAGTCAGGAGATTCTGTTGTTAAAGGTGGGAACATTTCTAGGCAGGACATGTGGTTTGGTCTTTCTCTGATTGCTATTTCAGGAAGGTTGAGGACAGCCAGGGGCAGAGTATTCACACTTCATTGTACCCATGCCTTGGATATTCCTGCCTTGAGCCAGCATTGTTGCTTACTGCTGTGAGAGCCATCACTTTGCACAAAGGTTATGTCTGCACTGGAGCTAGAAAATGAAATTTGAAAGACAACCACCACAAACCATTTCCAGGACTTAGACCGTGGATCAACGTCCCTTGTCTGAAAAAAAATTAAAGGGGGACTCTAAACTTCCTACTTTGTTCCATTTCCAAGTTCTTCTTAAGTAAGAAAGGGAATGTTCTGCAGATTATTTGAAGGGCTGCTGTGATTAAGCACTGGAGCAGCCATTATAACCTGTTTCCTAAATGTTTATGGTACATCACCTGATCTCTGTGCACTTTGCTGGAGAAGCTGCGGTTCTGCACATTTTCTAGACTCCTACCTGCCTGCTCATCTAGGTAAGGAAAACACCTGGCCCTGCAGGAGGAGGCACTGTCCTGGTGGAGAAACCCAGCTGTGTTCTCAGAAAAAGCTAACTTGTGTTTCTGAGTTAGCGAGCACCGAACCCAGCTGAGTAGGATAACCCGGACTCCCTAGGTGGTTCATTTTGTAAACTGCTTGAAGCAATACCATCTCCATCTACTATCCAGCTTCTCTGGTGTAACCTAAAGGGCTTGTCTACCGATGATTAAATACTGCAAACCTGATGTGACTGCCACTGTAGCCAGAAGAATCCCAGACAGCCAGCCTGGAGGTTGCAACTCCCAAAGAAGGGCAACCATTGATGCAAGCCTGCCTTGTCATATCTGCAGTGACATGACCTAAGAGGTGTGGTTGCCAAGACCCAGCTTGTGCTGTCAGATACATTACCATGTGACCGCAAAGGGTGCATAACAACCATCACAATGCAGAGCCGCCCTCGGCACAGACAGATAAAACACAAGGATGTGTTTTAGACACAGTGTCTTGCACTAGAACTGCATGTTGAAAGGAGGCCAGCATGCCACTGTAAAATCTGTAGCAAGATAAAAACTGACTGACCTAGGGTTTCCACATAAACCTGGTGTTATACTCACACACGAGCCTACTGTAACCCCAAGTTCCCCTGCATCATCAGTTCCTCATAGATGGGTAGGAGCTACAGCTGTGGTAGTAGGCCGCTGTAGGAGGATAGGAACTGCCTCTCCTGAAGTAGGACTTTCAGGTGATTACTGGAGCTTGTCGTACTTTAATATTCGGGACCGCGTAGGGGACAGGGCCCTACCCCTGTCTATCTTGGCATTAGCGAACCGCAAATGGTAAATGCGGCATGTACGAGTGCTTTATATATCGTTCTAGCTATGAATGCACTGCGTACACGTTATTCTGCTTCACTACGCGGGTTCCATTTTGGAAGCAGTGGCCATCTTGTCATTGCCCTCACATAGGCTATAAAGGAGTGAATACGGGCCTCACAGTACATGGGCTTTCCCTCTGACTTCTCTGTGACCTGGGCAGCTGGCTCTGCTGCCCCAGGTCAAACCGGTCTCACGAGCTCCCCTTCCTCCGTCCACCTGTGATTAGCATCAGGGCTTGACCCGTCATAAAACCCTTTCATCCTATACAATCCCCCGGCTAATCTCTTCCACACCTGCTTGTTCCTGCTTTATGACTTGTTTCCCAAAACAGGAGATGCTCATGTTTATTGGGGGGTCTATTGACATACGATGTGGGATCTGAACCTTACTGTATAAATCATTGTGGGCTGGCCGAACTGGAATGTGGGATGGTCATCATGACTCTGCCTTTTCTTTGTAATGTACACTTGTATATTGCCGTATCATAAAACCTAGGAATGTATGCTTCAGGCAAGAAAAAGCGTATTTAAGATGAAGTCCGTTCCTATGATTTTCAGCAGTCTCCTGAGAACATACACGCTGTTGTACTTCTAGGATACCTGTCATTGGTCTGCAGCCAATAAACGATTCTTTGACTTCACCCAGAAGACTCTGTGTTTCTGTAGGTCCGGAACAGGGTGAACCCAGAAGTCATAGGGTGTGTGCCCCTGCAACGCTGGGTCTAAAATACCCAGTACTTCAGTTTGGCGCCCAACTCGGGACGATTTCAGCGGTACCAGTCCAAGCCAGAGGTTCGTGAGGAGCTTCGTTTGGAAATTCCGGAGGAAGGCCGCCACTTCATCGACCCCTGCATGTCGACGTGGTCCGAAAGTCTTTTCTGCGAGGTTCTCCGCGTCCCGACGGCTACGAAGGACTGCTGCCCTGATTAATCGACCTGTTTTGGACCCTTGACGAGATCTGAGAGAGCGAAACAATCGAGAGAGTCTTCTGGTGACGCCATCGATCAGCAATATTCAGTTAAGTATAAGTGGAGCGTCTCCCGTTTGTTTTTGGTATCCTTCGGGATCGTTTGATTTGGTAATTTGGTACTTTGGAGTTTGCAAACGCCAAAACCAGAGGACTCGTGTATTCACGAGAATATCGTATTCGATAATCCTTTGACGTTTGGATCTAGACTAGTGAGCAAAGATGCCTGGTTCTGGAATATTTGGTAGATTATTCTGTTTGGGTTGTGGAAAAGATTTCCAGCTAGAGGAATCATGTCCGGTTCCTCCGGTTGGAACTCCAACTTATGAGCTCTATGTAAAACATGGCGTAGGCCCCATTGCATATAACAAAGTGTGGATCCACTACACCAGGAAAGATGGTGTTTTAAAATGGCCCCAAAATGGTAGTTTTGATACCGATATTTTAGATAATTTAGAAATTAAATTGTTTAAGAAGAAAGCCCGGCCGGCGATGTTTGACTCTTTCCGCTTATCGCGAAAGGAAGCCAAACAAAAGGAAATTAAGTTAGCGAAAAAGAATAAGAGAGAGAAAGGTATGACAGTAATGCAAGCAGCTGTACGATTTAAAGACAATGAAGAGGAACAGATGAATGAGCAATTGCACAGGCAGCATAAGTTAGGGATTGACAAATGTTACCCAGCTTTGCCGCATCTAAGCAGAATGAGTCCGAAGAAAAGGAGAAAGATCCCCTGATGTCACATTTGTTGAGTTCGCCACCCCCGTATGCTCAAACTGCCACGGCGCCTCCCCAGCTTGTAAATATGCCACCTCCAGTGCATATACTGCAAGCCTTGCCGCAACCGCCAGTTGCTTTGCAGCCGGTTCCTATCCCTGTAGCGCAGCCCTCTCAAGGACCGCCAGTTGTGCTTCCAACTGCCCCCACACTTCCTGCGACTTTGCCTAATACAGCAACTGCCTCCCCTAACACTCTTCCTTCCACCACGCCAGTACCTGTCTCTACATCCTCTTTTCTTCCCTCTGTTTTTCCCCCTGTTCTCGCCTCAGCTTCTCCTTCAGCGCGACAGCGCTTAGCTAATGTGGTTACTACATTAATGTCTCCTCTCTTTGAGTCATCTGGTGCGACTCCTGGTTTACAGCGTAAGCAGTTGCACAGCCAATTGCCTAACCCCGATGAGAAAAAGGTAATAGATAACATGGCGCGTAGATGGATCGTTTTTCCTTCACTGTATAATGTGGAATCAGTTGTCAACGTTTTCCATCAATGGGATGCCCCGAAACAGAGATATGTGTTTGAGAAAATGTGCGAAATTCTCTGTGAAGAATTGGAGGATAGTGGTAAAAATCCGAACCCGCAGGAGTTGTGTAGAGTGAGGTTTGATTTTGGAACTGGTATAATTGTGGACCGCGAAGTAGATAAAGCAGTTGCGGTTGTATTGTCCTTTAGGAATGATGATTGCCAACAATCGTTGTTTGAACAAGATGTCCTTGTGGGGAAAAAGGCAAAAGCGCGACAATACCCTATGAGAGAAGTTCCCCCAGTATGGAAGGAAGCGGTTGCAGCTGCCGGTGGTAACCCCGCTGTGGCAGCGCATTTCCAGCGTGTTTGGGTGCATGTTCCATGGAAGCGCTCTGAGGTGTTAGCGCTTAAGCAGTCCTTGCCTGATCCCCGTAAAAACCCAGCAGGTTATTATAAAGAGTTGTCGCAGACGGCAGGGTCATGCATTATGAATCTGGCCGACATAGACATGTTGTTTGGTAATGTTGTTCCACAGCCTCTATGGGGATCAATTCGTAATGTAGATCACAATGCAGAACTAGGGGATACATGGGCTAACATTGTTGCTGCTGATGCTAGACAAACTGGTGGTGCGAAACCAGAACCTTTAGTAGCTGAATTGCCTGGTAGAATCATCACGTATATGAAGACAATAATGCCTGCGATGCGCGTAAATTGGGACAAGTTATCTGCATGCAAGCAGAAGAAAGATGAGACAGTGTCAGACTTCTTTACTAGGTTTGAAGAAACGTTTATTGATCACAGTGGGCAGGATATGAGTACTGAGGGTGGCCAACGGCTGTTTGTGGATAAGTTTGTGCAGAATTTACTTCCTGACCTGTGTAAAAAGTTAAAAGATTCAGAAAGTTCTTGGGCTGTTTCTTCTTCAGCGCAAATACTGGCTACTGCACAGTATTATGAAAACAGAGATAAAGACGAGAAAGATAGAACAGAAAAGAAAACGAAGGAACTGAAGACAAAGGTCCTTTTACAGCAGGCCTATCCGCCACGTAGAGGTCAGAATAATTATAGGCAACCCCAAGGTGTCTATCACCAACCCCAACAGTTTCAGAACAATCAGCAAGTGAACGGGTATTATCAACCACGTGTCCCTGTAGGTCCCAACCAATGTTCATACTGTAAAGAGGAAGGTCATTTTAAATACAGTTGCCCTAAATTAATGCAGCGGAACGGTAATGCGTATGGCGCAAGAGGTAGGGGTGGTCAGCAAGCTCCTAGAGGCGGAGGGCGTGGAAGTGTTCCCCAGAACGCGCGTCCTCTGCCGCCTCAAAATACCATCAATAGCTTTGATCAGCAAGCTAACGCGACTAGTAATACGGCCCAGTATTATAATAATGATTATTATGCAGAGGACGGTGATGCAGAAAATAATGATTACTAGGACAGCCGTAGACAGAGAGAGGGAGTTGTTTCAGTGCCAGTGGATCAGAGTGGACCGTATGTTGAGGTGACTACAGCAAATATAACGGAGCCTTTTCTGCTAGACACTGGTGCTGCAAAGAGTTCAATCATGCACTCAAAACTCCCTGGCGCACCTTTGTCTGGCGATATAAATGTTTCAGTAGGTTTTTCTGGCGCCCCGGTTAGGAACCCGATTTCCAGTCCCATGTCACTTTCTGTTGGACCTTGCGAGCTGAAAGCACCCCTGATTCTGACAACAGGTTGTGGTGAGAATTTGCTGGGATTAGATTTGTTGAAAAGATTGCATGCTACACTGTATTGTTCCCCTTCAGGAGTACAACTTACATTAGGCAAGAAAGTGATTTCCCCAATGTATTTGTCTAAAAATACAATGCCACCTGAATTGTCATCCCTTCCGGATGCCCTTTGGGCTACTGGTCCCAATGATGTGGGCCTCTTGGAGATACCGCCATATGTGGTGACTTTGAAGGCTAATGTCAGACTGCCACGTATTCCCCAGTACAAGATCTCTAATGAAGGGCAGAAAGCATTGTTAGACATTGTCAGCGACTTGATTAATAAGGGTGTGATTGAAGAGACAAGAGGCAACGTTTGCAATAGTCCGATTTTACCTGTCTTAAAACGAACGGATCCTTCACAGCCACCTGTTTACAGATTTGTGATCGATCTCAGAGAGGTTAATAAGATTGTTGTGCCACAGTTTCCGGTTGTCCCCGATATAACCGCCTTGTTAACGATGATTCCAGCCTCTGCTGCATGGTTTTCAGTGATTGATTTAAAGAATGCTTTCTTTAGTATCCCAATTGCAGAAGAGAGCAGAGATATTTTTGGTTTTAGTCTGGGAGGCCGAAGCTTCCGCTTCAAACGCGCTCCCCAGGGCTACTGTGAGAGTCCATCAATATACAGTCAGGCTTTGAAAGCGCAGCTTGATGCACTTGTTTTACCTAGTGGCGCTATCCTGATTCAGTACGTGGATGATTTACTAATTGCCGCGGATACTGAGAAGATCTGTAAAGAAGCCACATTGTCACTGTTGCGCCATTTATCCGCTTTCCATCACAAAGTGTCTCTCTCTAAGCTGCAATATTGTCGACAAGAGGTGACCTACTTAGGTCATCTCTTATCGAAGGAGGGAAGGAAACTGACCCCAGAAAGAATTCAAGCCATTGCACAGTTGAGTGTGCCAAAAACACAGAGAGAAGTACGTGCTTTCTTGGGCATCACTTCATACTGTAGGCATTGGATCCCTAGTTTTTCTTTATTGGCAAAACCTTTGTTAGCCTTAACATGCAAAGACACACCGAATCCTATCCCATGGTCTGAAGAGTGCCAGAAAAGTTTTGTGGAATTGCGTAATGCATTATGTTCAGCACCTGTGTTGGGTACCCCCGACTACAGTAAGCCTTTTACATTGTATGTTCACGAGAAAGATGGATGTGCGTTGTCAGTGTTAACACAGCCTTTTGGCGACAGACCGCGCCCATGCGCATATTTTTCATCAACCTTGGACCCTGTAGCGAGGGCATTGCCAAGCTGTCTGAGAGCGACAGCTGCTGCAGCGATGTCTATCCGACAATCTGCTGGTTTGGTAATGGACAACACATTGATCGTTATGGTTCCACACGCTGTAGACACATTATTAAATAGGACCAAGACACAACACTTGACTAGTGCGCGGTTATCAGGTTATGAACTTACACTGTTAGCAAATCACATACACATAAAGAGATGCAATACGCTGAATCCAGCCACATTGTTGCCAATTCCAGCAGACTCAGATGAGATTGAGCAACATGACTGTCTGTTCAGAACAGAAGAAGAGACGAAAGGGAGAGTGGATCTAAAAGATACTCCCCTGACTGAGTGTGATGGCACTTTATGGGTAGATGGGTCATGTTTCAAGCTCCCTAATGGTGACACGACTGCTGCATATGCTATCACGACTTTGCACACGGTCGTGGAAACTGCACGAGTGCCACATAATTCGGCCCAAGCAGCAGAATTAATCGCCCTCACGAGAGCATGCGTGTTGTCTGAAGGAATGAGAGTGAACATATACACAGATAGCCAGTACGCCTTTGGCGTGGCTCATAATTTTGGGCGACTGTGGAAGGAGCGTGGGTTCCTGACGTCGCATGGAGCTAAAATTCAGAATGGCAAGTTGGTGAATGATCTCCTTGAGTCACTGACCCTACCGTTGCAAGTTGCGATCATGAAATGCAGTGCGCACAGGAAAGTCACAGATGATGTTGGACGTGGGAATGCGTTTGCTGATGAGACCGCGAAAGAAACAGCACAGAATGTGAAGACTAGAATGTATGTTGCAGGCCCCGCAAGATGGGTTAATGATGTGGGAATGTGTGAGAACACAATAGAGAGTGTGAAGTCGCTTCAAGCTGAAGCCACAGAGGAAGAGTTAAGCAAGTGGAGAGAAAGTATGGGTAAGTTGGATGAGAATGGTTGTTGGATTGATCTGACAGAACATAGGCGATGGTTGTTGCCTGATGCATATGTGCTTCCAGTGGTTACTATGGCACATGGAATGGCACATATCAGTACGAAAGGTATATGCAAGTTGTTGGCTCCAGTATGGCAGAATGCTGGGATTCCCAAGTGTGCAGAGAATGTGGTCAAGAATTGCATAGTATGTTTGAAGTACAACCCTGGTAGGGGAACCCCAACTCCAGCTGGTCACTTTGCACCCCCATCATGTCCATTCGAAGTTTTGCAGCTGGACTTTATTCACATGGAAAGATGCAACAACCTGAAATATGTACTGGTGGTTGTTTGTGCTTTCTCGAAATGGATAGAGGCTTATCCTCTGAAAGATAACACTGCCCTATCCACAGCCAAAGCCCTTGTGAAGGAATTTTTCCCTAGGTTTGGGATGCCAAGATTGGTGTGGTGTGATAACGGAAGTGAGTTTGTGGGTAAAGTGATGAAGAATGTATGTGAAGGGCTAGGAATAAAGCAGAAGTTCCATGCTGCAAATCACCCCCAATCAGCTGGACTAGTAGAACGCTACAATGGAGCCTTAAAGCTCAAGCTAGCCAAAATTCAGGCGAGCACCGGTCTTAAATGGCCTGACGCTCTGCCTCTAGCACTCCTGTCCACCAGAATGACCATACACTCACGAGTGGGACTTAGTCCCTATGAGGTCGTCTTTGGCCGCCCGGCTAATGTATGGGGCGTGCCAAGACCGGCGAAATTTAGTGAGATCGAACATCCAGTACTACTCGATTACCTGTATGATTTGACTGTTAAACTGTGTGTTTTGCACCAACAGGTACATGATACTCTTCCCCAAGCCTCTCAACCTCCTGGACACCCTATCAACCCTGGTACGTGGGTGCTAGTCCGAAATTTCCAGCGCAAGAGCAACGACGAGCCTCGCTGGATCGGCCCTCATCTTGTTCTTCTTTCGACAAGATCAGCAGTGCGAGTGAAAGGGAAGAAGCATTGGATCCATGGTACCCACTGTAAAGTAGTCCCCTTGCCTCTGCCATATGACCAGTGGGTCAAGGAGGGTATCGCCGACTCAGAGACAGACATTGTACCTCGTTTTGTACCATTCAGTGACGCACACATAAGAGACACAGTTTCAGACCAAGAGAGTGACAATATTCTGCAGGAAGCTGTGCCACCATCAAGTCGACTGGACACCACTGAGCCTGAACTTTTGTTTCAAGACCAAACAGCACCTGGCCGTCTCCGCTATAATTTGAGACCAAGGCCCATAGACAAGTAAAGATTTTCTTACAATTTCCCTTTTGACATTTTTTGCTCTCCCATCTGAAGGACTTTCTTGATTTTTGTTTTTCGAACCACCATCCGGGTTCTGCCGCTGGGTCGCGGTGCCAAGACTTTGGGGTACAGGCCGAAGACGCTAGGTCAACGGTTCTGGTTGGTCTAGGGCGTTTCCCCGGACTGACAGGCGTACCCCTCAGCAGAAGAAACTCATCCACCGCGAGCGGCCCGAGTAGAGGATGGAGTTTTTTAAGATGGAGAGACCGATTGAGGAAATGAACTCTAACGCAAGGATGTGTAGAATTGTAAAAAGTAAATGTTTTGTCTTTTTGTGCCTTTTTACACTGTGTAGTATCATAATGTTTATTGTAGTATTTGTGTTTTTCTCCGCTCAAAAGCCCATTGCACCCACTCAACAGCCTATATCTCCTTCTACTGCCTCCTCTCACTCTTTTCACCCTTTGCCTGAGCACGAACAGACCAGACGATCAGAGTGTGTAAATAACTCGTTTATCCAGCTCTTGCACCAGCACCAACTGGTAATGAATACGACAAATTGCTGGGTGTGTGGGTTAATGCCCCATACCATTAACAAGGGTATTCCCTACCTGGTGCTGCCGTATAGTTACAATGGATCGTCATGGGCATTCCAAACCATGTTTCTCTATGCTCTAGATACATATTCCCCTCGCCAACCGCGTTCCATCAGACCTCTCACCAATAATAAGGCTTTGATGAGAGGAGTTGCCGATATGAGTAGAGATATCGATGCATACTCATCCATTCCCAAAGAAGAGTTGAGACCTTATGTAGGATGGAACGCAACGGGGTATAGTATTAGTCTGGGTGAAAGACAGCGAAAAATCTCATCTCCAATCTGGGTCGTACCCCACATGGGTCGGTTCTGCTTACAGGGTAATGGTCAGAATCCTAGAGCTCAGCTGGGAAGAAGTGACTGTACTGAAACGTACACCTTCCCGTCACAGTTTTCCCCTGCGTTTTTGGCTGCCAAGGGCACATATTTCATCTGTCATGAACGAGCATATACATGGCTGCCCCCTGATTTCTCGGGCACATGTTATATTGCGAACTTGCTACCGCCGACATTTACTGCTGCCTCTGACTATCACAAGACCAGAGTTGTGAGAGGTGTGATTAGTAAGGAGGACACTGCCGGTCAGGAAGCAGGAGACTTCTTCTTGGGTTTCCTGCCGTTTTGGGGACCTATGGTCAATAGTAGGAACCTGAGACAGCTGACACGTGTGGTTGAATCCACTGTCAATGTAACGGCTGGTGCCCTTAGTAATCTGACAGCTGAGCTCCAAGCGGATCGCCTTATGACTCTGCAGAACCGCATGGTTCTAGACGTTATTCTTGCAGACCGCGGTGGGGTATGCAAGGTCATCCAATCCACTTGCTGCATTTTCATACCAGATAATGCTCCAACAGTGTATCAAGCCATCTCCAAACTCCATAAAATATCTGAATCCATACACGTGGATAAGGGAGATTGGTCACTGGTGGGGTGGTTCTGGGAATTGATATCTGCCTGGGGTTGGAAAGTTCTGATGGTCATTGGAATGATCTTAGCCATTCTTTTCCTGTTCTGTCTGTGCATACAGTGTGCTCCTGCGATATGTGGCCTCTGTGCTACCTTATGTGTAAGGAAACCTGTATCGAGGGACGAACTAAGTAATAGGATGATGCTACAGCAACATCTCCATGACTTTGCGGACATTGACCTAGACTCGGATTAAGATGAGTATAGTGATTGCCTATGTAAGGGCAAAAGGAGGGTCTGTCGTACTTTAATATTCGGGACCGCGTAGGGGACAGGGCCCTACCCCTGTCTATCTTGGCATTAGCGAACCGCAAATGGTAAATGCGGCATGTACGAGTGCTTTATATATCGTTCTAGCTATGAATGCACTGCGTACACGTTATTCTGCTTCACTACGCGGGTTCCATTTTGGAAGCAGTGGCCATCTTGTCATTGCCCTCACATAGGCTATAAAGGAGTGAATACGGGCCTCACAGTACATGGGCTTTCCCTCTGACTTCTCTGTGACCTGGGCAGCTGGCTCTGCTGCCCCAGGTCAAACCGGTCTCACGAGCTCCCATTCCTCCGTCCACCTGTGATTAGCATCAGGGCTTGACCCGTCATAAAACCCTTTCATCCTATACAATCCCCCGGCTAATCTCTTCCACACCTGCTTGTTCCTGCTTTATGACTTGTTTCCCAAAACAGGAGATGCTCATGTTTATTGGGGGGTCTATTGACATACGATGTGGGATCTGAACCTTACTGTATAAATCATTGTGGGCTGGCCGAACTGGAATGTGGGATGGTCATCATGACTCTGCCTTTTCTTTGTAATGTACACTTGTATATTGCCGTATCATAAAACCTAGGAATGTATGCTTCAGGCAAGAAAAAGCGTATTTAAGATGAAGTCCGTTCCTATGATTTTCAGCAGTCTCCTGAGAACATACACGCTGTTGTACTTCTAGGATACCTGTCATTGGTCTGCAGCCAATAAACGATTCTTTGACTTCACCCAGAAGACTCTGTGTTTCTGTAGGTCCGGAACAGGGTGAACCCAGAAGTCATAGGGTGTGTGCCCCTGCACCGCTGGGTCTAAAATACCCAGTACTTCAAGCTACAAAATATTGTAGTATTGGACAACCCTATAAGTGTGATCTATTTCTGTGTGTAGTACTTTGTCTTGTTCTACTATTAAAGTACTTTTCTTTTTCTAAAGACAAGCACAGGTCTGGTTGCAATTAAGCTGACTGTTGAGCACTAAGCAAAAAGATACCGATTTTGACCTTAGCAGAGTGGAAGTCCCTTGTAGAATTTCCTTCCACTAAATTATGAGAGGGACATTATTCCAGCACCCGGGTGCACTGTGTACAGAAAAAATGGATCCTATTTTACCAGTGGGAGAAAAACGACCAGTAAAAATTGCCTTGGGAAAGGGCTGCGTTGCAGGCCAAGGCTCCAGCCAATTGCCTGGACTGCACCTGACTCTCGGACTAGGCATGGAGGGAGCCTTGCATGCTCCCCCCTCCAGTCAACATTGTCTCTTTCCTTTCCCCTCCCTGCCTGCCTCCACGCCCACTCCCCCCACAGCTTTACACCAGCCCCATCCTCCCCCAATTTGAATGGTTGAAAACGGTGATTCCAGCCACCTAAAATATACACACACACATACCCCTAACTCGTAATTGAGGCCTTAGAAGGGAAGAACTTTTATTCCAAAGAATAAAATGGCACTGAGGCCTCTTCTCAGAAAGTCTTTCCCGACATGCAAGGAGGGGGGGCTCTGGATAAAGCCTCTGAGGATGCTGGCGCAGGACAGACGGATCAACCGCAGCCCTTCACTATTATCTACACTGTCTTTCTAACATTTCTTTCCTTCCTGTTAACTGACCTTCCTTATTGGCTGCTTTGCAAATTCTCATTGTCTTGCATTTTAGCACTGGATTGTCTCTGCTATCCTTGAATGAGGAGTATTAGATCAAACCTAATATACATTGTGACTAGCAAGATGCTCTGGACACTCCATGGTCAACAACATAGACATATTTGATCTGATGAAAGGTCAGGATGAAAGGTATGGAAATGTTATGAATCTTTGTCAGTGTCTTCAAGAGGTATGAAAAGGAAGGCATTGATGACAAATGAACAGATTTAATGAGTTAAGTGTTCATCTCGTTTAAAAAAATCTGAGAAGCAATAAAAAAATGCAATCAACCTCATTGGGACCGATTATCCGATAATAACTAAATGTTACCCCTCACCAACGTTGCCACTTCCTTTTACATCAACCAAGTAACCTGTATCCAATTAAAATATCCATTTCCCTAACAATAAAGACTTCTGTTTTTTTGTCTATACCATGCCTACGTTTCTTTCATATGAATTGCTTATTAATTTGTCTTTGGTCACACTAATAAATAACTCTTGTTTCTTTAAAGGGGGACTTGAAAGGAAACCGGATGTACTTTTCCAACAGTATAATGGACCACGTATTTAACAGAAGAGAGAACAATTTTGAGTAAATAAGCCTCCTGAAAATGTTAGAATCAGTCAATTCTTGGGGTGGAGTTAGATAAGCATTTGTCCTTGTCCCTCTGACCCTTTATTCATGCTCTATCTAGGAGATGTGGATGCCGATCTTTCTGATGGATCCTGTTTGCCCCCTATAACGAGGTTAAGAGATCTGGTGGCTCTTCTTGGAGCAATGGTGGGGGAATTGTTAATGATTGATGTTGTAAACAATCAGTTGTCATCTGCGATGTTACAAAGTTGGTTGTAGGCTCTATAATGCAGTGCTTAATTTGTGAAAGAATGAGTGCCAGCCATGTTATTTCGCCAGTGCTGCTGAGTGTAAGGGTTGCCAAATACCAACACTTTCTAGTCTTCATAGATCCCCCCTACATCCATCATCATAGACTTCATGTCCCTTTATCTCACCCTTGCAGGTTCTTTAACATCCCTGCTTTTTTGCTTTACAACTGTTTCCCCATTTTCTTTCCCCTCTTCTTTGACTTTTTTCTGCCTTTGTCTATCATGTTCTAACTTATAATGACAAATAAGTATCAGTCCCGAAGTATGAGTTTTAATGGCACCAGGTGGGGGGCGAACCATGTCCGCACGTCTTGCAAGTTTTAATGGCACCAGGTGGGGGGCGAACCATGTCCGCACGTCTTGCAAGACTTGCTTCTAGATTACAGTCTTTTCAATTTCAGATTGAATATGTTCAAGGGAAAGCTAATGTACATGCTGACTGCATGTCTAGATTGATTTCTCCTACGGAATGTCCAGACAAGATCAAAGATGATGATTGTGAGGTAGCTTTCACCATGGGTAATGTTAATTTAGTGTTTGGTCAACAATCTAGTTTGCAAGAAGATGTTTGGTTTCTGGAAATGGAAAAGGATTTAGAGTTACTTAATGTCAAGAAATGTTTGCTGCAAGGTTGGCCGCAACAGAGAAAGTTATCTGGAGACATGATGGGTTTATTTAAAGTTCAAGAAGAACTTGCTGTTGAAAATGGTTTAGTTTTGAGGGGTGATAAGATTATCCCTCCCTTTTCTCTTAGAAACACAATTCTCGAAATCGCTCATGAAGGGCATTTAGGGATCTCTTTCACCAGGAGACGTGTCAAAGAATTCTTTTGGTGGCCAAGCATTGATATTTGTGTTGATCACTTTGTACGTTCATGTGTTCATTGTTCGAATAGTGACAAATCAGCTGTTGCTCTACGTCCGGAACCTCACCCTGTAGAATTTCCGGTTGGTAATTGGTGTAAACTTGGTTTAGATATCATTGGCCCGTTCAACATTTTACCTAAAAATGAAGCATTTGGAATAATGCTTATTGACTGCTACTCCAAATGGCCTGAGGTCAAGATGGTCAAGGAAGTCACGTCTCATAGTGTTATTGAGTTCTTAGATGAGATTTTTTGCAGGGAAGGGATTCCACAAGAAATTGTAACAGACAACGGACCCCAATTTGTTAGCAAAGAAATGGAGGATTTTCTTTTTAAATGTGGAATTACTCACAAGAGAATTGCTGCTTTCCATCCAGAGGCAAATGGCCAGGTTGAGAGATTCAACCGTGTTGTTAAAGAGGCTATTCAATTGTCTGTTAAGGGTGGTTTAAATTGGCGTAATGCTTTACAATCCATGTTATTGGCATATAGGACTTCTCCCAATTCTGTCACCCTGGTCAGTCCTTTTGAACTTTTAATAGGGCGCAAACCTAGCACTAAATTGACCCCTTGGTGGATGAAGAAAAACATAAATGAGTCCAATGAGTCCTTCAAAGTGGATTATGAAGCAGTCCAACGGAGAGTTGAATTATACAAAAATAAAATGAGACATACTATGAAAAAAAAATTGGGTCCCCCAACTAAACATGTGATTAAGGTGGGAGATTTAATTCGCATTAAAAAGAAAGAAGGTGTTAGTAAAGGTTTCCCCGTGTGGTCAAGTCCAAGAAAAGTAATTGAAACATTTAAGAACGCTGTCAGAATTGAAGGAGGTTCAGTTTGGAATCTAAACAGAGTCTCCTTGTTTAAAGGTGTTACCAGTTGTCAAGAAGATCATACCAGTAATGTATTTCTGGACCTTGGGCAGGATAACGACCATGAGGATCTTTCTCCTCCCAGTTGTAGTTCTGGTAATTCTAGGTTTGTGCGCACCCATCGCCTTCCTGCAAAGTACAAGGATTTTGTCATGAGTTAATTTTGTCGTTATCTTATGTTATTATTTATTTACTTATTTGATTGTCTCATATTGTTTTCCTTTCTATTTATTTCAAGGGGGAAGGTGTGTTGGGAACAAGGTAAGCTGACATGAGCAGTCACGAGCGTGGCTCTTCGCTTCAGCTCGTGACTGACTTGTGTCATGTTAAGAATGTATCGTTTTAAAATGGTTGGAAGGTTGGGTCTGTGTTCTGGTGGGGAGGTTAGGCATTCATGACTTGAACTTGTTCTGAGCAGACGTGTCATTAAACTCACGTCGCACTCCATCTATGACTCGTGTTTTCTTTTTGATGGATTTCCCACTTCCAACACCCATCTGCAACCACTGGCTTACATTAAGCACTGCTATAATGTCCTCTATCGATAAACCAATGTGGCCTTTGCAGGCTCTGTATAGGTGGGTGCATTGAGATGCAAATGGAAAAATTCAATAAAGAGCAACATGGAATAAAGAGTAAACAGCTTAGATATCTGGGGGCCCCTTACTTTTCAGATTCCATAGGTCTCTATGTTGCACACCGATCAAATCATAGAGGACACTCAATAGTTTGTGAGAATATCCAACTCAATTGAAAATAATAGACTAGGGTCCTGATTATCACTTTGGCGCAACAGCGCCGGGTCAACGCTGGCGTCGCTGCACCAAAGCCACACAATGTGCAACTCGTAATACGGTCAGCAGTCCTTTGGCCATTCCCATGGCGGTGCCTTGAAAACAGACACTGCAATGGGAACGGCCAAAAGGTTCCAGCACAGCATGGACGGTGACGTCCATGCTGTGCTGGAACTGGGGGGAATACAGACAGAGGGGCGCATGTTGTGTCCCCCTGAATGTATCCCCATGGCATGGGGACATGGGGTCCCCATAGGGCCCCCTTTGTTCTTGCACCCCCAGCTTTTTAATTGTTTGGCTCTGCCATGAAAAGGCTGGCAGTGCAATAACTCAAAATATGCCAGTCCAATACGACAGCCCCACACTATTTTGGTCGACCCCGGAAGCAGCTTGGTCCTGGCTAGAACAAAAGGGTCTGGCCAATGTGAGGGGTGGAGGGACTGGCTCTGCTCCACCGTGGCAGACACAACGGTGATGACGAATACAACCCAAGAAATTATCACAGGGCCCCACCAAGGAAAAGGCAGCAGAAGGGAGAGCCAAGGTGGTGAAAGAGGTGGAATAACACGTAATGGTCTTGTC
Organism: Triturus cristatus; assembly: GCF_964204655.1. Lineage (NCBI taxonomy): Eukaryota > Metazoa > Chordata > Amphibia > Caudata > Salamandridae > Triturus > Triturus cristatus. Next base: position 897,133,283 of record NC_140588.1, read on the forward strand.
TCCCATGGGCTCAGAATCAGAAGCACAGAACGATGATACCTAACTTGCCATAGCACTTGGGAACAGCCCAGCGGTCATGCCTCAAACTGCTGATGAACTGATGTGATATAGCCCCGAACAGGTTTGGAGGCGGGTTGGGTGGAAGGGCAGTTAAGATTAAATAGTGGCAAGACAATGGTTCCAAAATATACTCCTATTCTAAGAGCTGGGAACTATACCTTCCAACAAGGGCCGATGGCAGCCACAAAGTTGAACTGGCTTGCATCTATAAAGACAATTTGTGGCTTATTTACTATTATATTTTTTGTTTTAGTTATTATTGCATTACAGTGCTAATGGCCGGCCACCCGTTGGTGAACTGGCCTGTGAGTGGGAGTTTCTGTTGAGTTGTTTGTTAAACTTGCATAGGTTGACTCTAAGCACACGAAGGGGGAGAAGGTATACACCCTTCACATGGGAGAGAACCCACAACAATGCATTGATGGGAGAGTCGTAACAGGGGAGCAAACACTTGTCTATGTCTAGATGCCTCCAGAGACGTATAACCTGAAATATTACTGTTAACTTTGAATGTCCGTGGGCTAGCTGGATATACTAAATGGTATAGAATAAACCAATACCTTCAGAGGTGCAAGGTAAACATAGCTCTGATACAGGGAACCCATCTCACAGCACAAACACTGGCAGCTATGAGTAAGCACTGGAGGGGAACTCTTATAGGGACTACATATTCCAGCTATGCCAGGGGGGTATTGAATTAGGTTGCCCCTAGGACACTTCTAGAGATGCAATACACGTGCATTGACACAGAGGGCCGCTATGCAGTGGTTGGGGGCAAATTGGATGGTCTCCCGATATCATTGATATCGCTTTACTTCCTCCAACACCAATCAGACTGCCTTTTTTCAGTTTCTCACGCCCACTCTACTACATGACACAACGACCCCTACCGTTAGGGGAGGAGATTTCAATTGCACACATGACCTTGATAAAGACGATTTAGGACCTCCACTCCCAGGCACACAATCAGGTACGTTGGCCCTGGGCCTCCAGCAATGGGCTATGAACCTGCAAATATGGGAGGTTTGGTGGAATTATATCCCAATGCGAGGGAATACTCCTCTATTCCGGACTGCATGACCTACACTACCTTACAGATATATTGTATATGGCTCACTTAATGCAGTAACTCGGTGGCCCAAGTAGAGTACCTGGGGCGTACCCTGTCAGACCATAGTCCATTAAAACTGGGACTGACATGGGAAGCAAGTAGACCCAGAATTCCCACATGGCAACTGCCTACTGAGGCGCTCAGGGATGCACCATTACACACTTCTCTCTCTATATGCGTAGACACCTACTTCCAAGACAATGAGGAAACTGAAACCAACGTATGGACTGAATGGGATGCATTTAAGGTAGTATTGCGAGGCCATATGCTTAAGGCAGTCTATGGTACTAAGCTATCCCTCCGTAAAGAACTGACACAATTGGAACTAGAGATAGGTTGAATAGAACCTGAGATCCATGGTGCCCCAACAAAGGCAAAAACAACAGTTGATGGACAGAATGCAGAACAATGTCATACATTCACCCCAGTACAGAGATCTGGGCATAAATCCATTGTTTTTTCGCTCACCATGCCATTCCAGTCTGAACCCAGCCATATGCAAATCAGTCTTGACCCTGTGCCTCATGGGAACAGTCCAGCCCGAACTGCCAAGCCAGGTCCTCCCTGGACTGGAGCCAAGCATCCTAGGACCGGTTTCCGGGTTTCACCCCTCTTCAGCCAGGATAGCTTGATTCCAGTGGCATGGAGAGCACGGGACTCACGTCTGAGCATACCCGTCCCACTCGGGGTGACAAATGCAAAAACAACAGTTGATGGACAGAATGCAGAACAATGTCATACATTCACCCCATTACAGAGATATGGGCCTAAATCCATCGTTTTTTCGCTCACCATGCCATTCCAGTCTGAACCCAGCCATATGCAAATCAGTCTTGACCCTGTGCCTCATGGGAACAGTCCAGCCCGAACTGCCAAGCCAGGTCCTCCCTGGACTGGAACCAAGCATCCTAGGACCGGTTTCGGGGTTTCACCCCTCTTCAGCCAGGATAGCTTGATTCCAGTGGCATGGAGAGCATGGGACTCACGTCTGAGCATACCCGTCCAACTCGGGGTGACAAATGCAAAAACGACAGTTGATCATCGTTTTTTCGCTCACCATGCCATTCCAGTCTGAACCCAGCCAAAGGCAGCATTGCTGGCAGAGACTAAATTAAATTACTTTGAAACAATAGAGCGCCTGGGAGCCATAGATTATAAAGAGCATATGGCAGGACGGCATGCAGAAGGAGATAAAGCTGGTAGGATACTGGCCTGGCTGCTACGCACAGACACAACCAGGAACCCAATACTATCTATTAAAGACAGCAGGGGATATGTTGTCAATGCACAACTGGATAGAAACACATACCCTATATAGTGCTCCACATGCTGATGACGCAACAGAACTACAGTCTTTCTTAGAAGATATGGGACTCCCTCAGATTCCGTCAGCAACACTCACTGAGCTAGAATCTCACATTACAGTAGATTAGGTAGAAGAGGCCATCCAGCAAATGGTGAAAGGAAAAACGCCAGGTGTAGATGGCTGACCCTTAGAATTCTATGTAACTTATCAAACCCGGTTGTCACATCGCTTACACCGAATGTAGATGGAAGCATATAATACAGGCACACTACCCGCTTCCCTGCAAGAAGTAATATTGGTAGTACTCCCCAAACCGGGCAAAGAACCGTTGCTTCTGGTTTCATACCGCCCCTTATCCCCACTAAATACCGACTATAAGATCCTAGGGAAAATACTAGCAAACAGATGAATAGACGTGGTGCAAATATTAGTACACCCAGACCAGAATGGTTTCATGCCAAACAGGAATACCTTCTTAAACCTACGCAGATTAGTCATGTTGATGGATTGAGCAAAAACTTCAGAGACACATTGTTGGGTCGCGTCTCTAGATATTGAAAAGGCCTTCGACACATTGAGCTGGTGCTACCTGAAAGAGGTACTCACAAGTTATGGGTTGGGACCCCAGTTTTTGTGGTGGATAACCCTATTATATAGTTCACCAACAGCAAGGGTGCAAAATGGTTCTGTTATATCGGAATCATTCAGGTTAGAACGGGGCACCTAGCAAGGTTGTCTCCTCTCACGAATTATATTTGCATTAGCAATGGAACCACTTGCATGCATGCTGTGCTGGCGAGCACAAGAATGAGGAATACGGGCATATGACAGATGGCATTTGATATCGCTGTACCCGGATGATGCATTGGTGTACTTATGCGGTAATGAAGCAGACCTTCCGGATCTGATGAGACTACAAGAGCAATTCGGAAGGGCGTCAGGACTAAGGGTCTATTGGGACAAATCATTGTTATTCCCAATGACATACTTAACTCCTGCGCAAAAAGGGACACTCCCAACCACTCGTCTTCTCTGGTCTTGCGACTCATTTAAATATTTGGGGGTACCTCTTGGATGGGAACCTGTGTAAGATACTGGCAAGCGCTAGATCCTCACTACCCTTTTGTACAGATCTACCACTCTCACCAATGGGCTGCATTGCCATCTCTAAGATGTTATTACTACCAAGACTACTGTACTTTTTTACAGCCCCCCCTACAAATACCACGGAGAATATTTAGGGATTTGAGGTCAATACAGTTGGCCCTGATATGGGGAAAGAACAGGAAACTGGTCTTGCTCAAAAAATTATATGCACCACTATCGGAAGGGGGTCTAGGAGCTCCGAATTACAAACATTCTTAAGCAGTAAACCAATTGCAATGGCCTATGTGATGGACAACAGATCAAAATCTTTCAGAACTGGGAAATTGGACAACCCCGCCGCACACTGATTTTGGAGGGATGAACAAGTACAAAACCCCTGACAACATAGAAACAAGGCAACCTCTTGATGACCAGAGCACGCTATTGCTAGTGTCACTATTTCCACAAGAAAAGCCCCCTCACCCCTAATGCTCTGGCACTACCCCTTTGGGTAACACAACACAAAGTCACAAAACTGAAGTGACAAATTGGGCCAACGCAGGTCTCACAATGTGGGGTGACATATTCATATACAAAAAATGTACACATTTAATACTGTGGTGGACGACTATGGGATACCAGTGGCCTCATTTCTCGTATATGCTTCATTGACAAATGAACTGCGAAAAGTATAGAGAAAGACACATGAGGAACCAGAGATCTCTAATATACTCCACCTACATTTAATCACCATGCTTTATACCTCAATACGTCTAGACAAGACTCCCCATTAACAACACTACGGGCTTACTGGGACACAGAGTTAGAAGTTACACTGACAGACAAGCAATGGAAACAATGTCTGGGAGTCCCAAAAACCATCCCAATAATTGCATGCTAGCTTAAATACACATAGTTTAACTACCTTCATCATACATACTTAACCCCGCAAAGGATAGTCCAGATGTACCCAGACACCACAGACAACTGCCCGCGATGCGACACCCCCAAGGCCACATTCACACATATGATATGGTTGTGTCTGAAAATAGCAGCATACTGGTCAGACATAGCCGATATACTGACAGAAGCCACTGGCACGATGATACAAGTGAGTGGGCAGCATTTTTTATTAGGGATCCCCAAACGGTCATTCAAACGCAAATCATTGAATACATTTATAGATCTAGCACTGGTAGTTGCCAAGCGCAGACTGGCCGTGAGATGGAAGGCACGTCTATCTCCGGCACGTCTATCTCTCCCATTCTCACTCTGGCTTGGCGATCTTAGCATAACCCTAGTAGCTGAACTAGTGAGAAACAGGGACTCAGCACCGGACCGCCCAAGCATAAATAATTCTCTAGATTGGAGAACATATCTCACTACCTCAGCGACTAAATTGATTGACAACCCCAACACGACCCCCTGATAGTATACTAGATAGCCACATAAACAAGGCTGTGTGGTGTGTATCATCAACCAGGTCTAAATGAAAATGATAACCTCTATATTGACATATTCAATTTTAGAAATGACCCATGAGAGTTCTACATTACCAAAAAACCTTCTGCATATCATCCATAATCACACATATTTTTGAAAAACAATTTATTAATCTTTTTGTAGACATTTTTTGTTTAATATAACTTCATGTACATGTATATATAGAATTTCACACATGATATGAATAATTTTCACACTATTTCTTTTTACAAATACTTAATACACTAAATTCACAGAAGACATCCCTTACATATGTAAAACACTATTTAGCCATCATTCAAAGCTTTTATCATGCTCACACATACTTCCATTCATACATCACCCTTTCAAGACGTGCTATCTAAAAAAAAAAGAAAGAAAGAAAATAGGACCTAGATTTGGTCTCAAAGATATCGTCAGGTGGACTTAATCATTCATTTCTCAAAAAATCTTTTACTGGAGATACAGATCTCCAAAACCACTTTTCTGGGAACAGTTCGCACTCTACGCACGTTTCAGTGGAGGACCACCTTCTTCAGGACCAAAATTTGTTGACAGTACATTTAAAAGATTCACGGGATGTCTTCAAGAAAGATGTGAGACCACATTTATTCTCTCCAGAGAAACCTTCTGTAATATATCTGAAAAGTATGGAATTCTCCAGCAGCTAAACAGAGAAAGTCCGTCTAGATGATTGCCAGGCCAAATGTCAGTAAGTCAATAGGCAAACAGCCCTGATGGACAGGAAACCTCCTTTCTTAGAGCACATCTTAATTGAGGGGTCTCTCGATAGTAATCCTTATTTCAAATAGTAGTGCTGTGTTAAATGGTCTTCTTTTAGATTCTTTCGTTGTTCCAGCATATGCTGTCTCTGTGAATATCCTGCCGCTGGCAGTTGCTAGACTTGCCGGACCAACCCGGGTTACTGGAAGTGTTTTTTTATATAATTCTCGCGTGAGTGTAAACAGCCACGGCCAAAGCTTGCGATAAGATTGATTACTATCGAGAGACCCCTCAATTAAGATCTGCTCTAAGAAAGGAGGTTTCCTGTCCATCAGGGCTGTTTGCCTATTGACTGACTGAAATTTGGCCTGGCAATCATCTAAACAGACTTTCTCCGTTTAGCTGCTGGAGAATTCCATACTTTTCAGATATAATACAGAAGGTTTCTCTGGAGAGAATAAATGTGGTCTCACATCTTTCTTGAAGCCATCCCGTGAATCTTTTAAATGTACTGTCAACAAATTTTGGTCCTGAAGAAGGTGGTCCTCCACTGAAATGCGCGTAGACCGCGAACTGTTTCCAGAAAAGTGGTTTTGGAGATCTGCATCTCCTGTAATAGATGGTTTTGAGAAATGAATGATTAAGTCCACCTGACGATATCTTTGAGACCAAATCTAGGGTCCTATTTTCTTTCCCTCTTTCTTTTTTTAGATAGCATGTCTTGAAAGGGTGATGTATGAATAGAAGTATGTGTGAGCATGATAAAAGCTTTGAATGATGGCTAAATAGTTAGCATTTTTTACATATGTATGGGATGTCTTCTGTGAATTTAGTGTATTAAGTACTTGTAAAAAGAAATAGTGTGAAAATTATTCATATCATGTGTGAAATTCTATATATACATGTACATGAAGTTATATTAAACAAAAAATGTCTACAAAAGATTAATAAATTGTTTTTCAAAAATATGTGTGATTATGTATGATATGCAGAAGGTTTTTTGGTAATGTAGAACTCTCATGGGTCATTTCTAAAATTAAATAGGTCAGTATACAGGTTATCATTTTCATTTATAATTTTTCTCTACTCCCTCCTCTAGGGCCTTAAATTATCTCAGGGAGTGCCTTTTGTCTTTTCCTTAGCATCAACCAGGTCTGTCACTGAGGATAAAAAATCCCATCCACATAAAGAGGGTTGTCGCTCACTACACCAGCAGAAGGCATCACTACCTTCCCTCCTAGTGATTTACTTATTAATACAAAATTCGAAAATACCCAATATACGGTCCATATATAGCACTCGACAGGTTTACCTGACACAGTAAGTGCTACTATATAATATGAAATGATAGATACTAGAGTCAATAATCTTACACTAAATTATTAGTCAGTTACTTTCCTATTTTTTAGACAGTTGTAAATGTTATAACCAAAGGAAATGATGGACGGAGTGTTGAACATTGCAAGCACTCACCCCCAGTCAACTGATCTGGGTTTAATCCATCACCGTTCTTTAGCCCACTCTGCCACCCCAGTTCAGACATGGCCATATGCAAATCAGTCTGACCCTGTGCCTCATGGGAACAGTCCAGCCCGAACTGCCAAGCCATGTCTTCCCTGGACCGGTTTCTGGCAATTCAGCCGTCTTCAGCCAGGCTTGCTTGAATCCAGTGGCAAAGTGAGCAAGGGACTCACGTCTGAGCATACCCTGCCAACTTATGGCGAACAAAGCAAAACCAAAGGAAATGATGGACGGAGTGTTGAACATTGCAAGCACTAACCCCCAGTCAACTGATCTGGGTTTAATCCATCACCGTTCTTTAGCCCACTCTGCCACCCCAGTTCAGACATGGCCATATGCAAATCAGTCTGACCCTGTGCCTCATGGGAACAGTCCAGCCCGAACTGCCAAGCCATGTCTTTCCTGGACTGGAAACAAGCTTCCTAGGACCGGTTTCTGGCATTTCAGCCGTCTTCAGCCAGGCTTGCTTGAATCCAATGGCAAAGTGAGCAAGAGACTCACGTCTGAGCATACCCTGCCAACTTATGGCGAACAAAGCAAAACCAAAATAAATGATGGAGCGAGTGTTGAACATTGCAAGCACTCACCCCCAGTCAACTGATCTGGGTTTAATCCATCACCGTTCTTTAGCCCACTCTGCCACCCCAGTTCAGACATGGCCATATGCAAATCAGTCTGACCCTGTGCCTCATGGGAACAGTCCAGCCCGAACTGCCAACCGGTCCTAGGAAGCTTGTTTCCGGTCCAGGGAAGACATGGCTTGGCAGTTCGGGCTGGACTGTTCCCATGAGGCACAGGGTCAGACTGATTTGCATATGGCCATGTCTGAACTGGGGTGGCAGAGTGGGCTAAAGAACGGTGATGGATTAAACCCAGATCAGTTGACTGGGGGTGAGTGCTTGCAATGTTCAACACTCCGTCCATCATTTCCTTTGGTTTTGCTTTGTTCGCCATAAGTTGGCAGGGTATGCTCAGACGTGAGTCCCTTGCTCAATTTGCCACTGGATTCAAGCAAGCCTGGCTGAAGACGGCTGAAATGCCAGAAACCAGTCCTAGGAAGCTTGTTTCCGGTCCAGGAAAGACATGGCTTGGCAGTTCGGGCTGGACTGTTCCCATGAGGCACAGGGTCAGACTGATTTGCATATGGCCATGTCTGAACTGGGGTGGCAGAGTGGGCTAAAGAACGGTGATGGATTAAACCCAGATCAGTTGACTGGGGGTGAGTGCTTGCAATGTTCAACACTCCGTCCATCATTTCCTTTGGTTTTGAGTTGTAAATGTTATAACAAGGATATCTCTTAATATACAGGAGACCGGGAGTACGCCTGCTCTAGGACAGGAACACCAACGTATGTATAAGGAAATGTTCTAAAATGTAATATAAAAAGGTATTACGAAACTGTAATGATGTATTTAGAAATACTAAGTTGAAGAATTGTACCTAATTGATGTAACCACCAGAGATGTACATTATACATGATGTTTAATCACAAAAAACCTATAAAGTCATATAAAAGAAAAATAATATTAAAAGAAAACGTTAGTAGTTGATTTAAAAGTTTAATATCCGGAGTCGCTGTGGGAGCTGTAGAAAGTGAACCTTGCTAATCGATCTGTGTACCGTCTCTTCTTGGCATTGCCTTTGCCACCTTGAGAACAGGGGTTGCAAGGGCTACCCCTAAATAACGTCCATGCTGGTGTTCCTGTCATTGTGAGTTGTTAGTTACTACCTTCACCATGTTCAGGGCAGTCCGAAAAACCCTATTATAAATCATATTTAAATCTCTGCTTATATTATAAGAGCAATGGAGCTATCAATATATGTAGTATTGTATGGAATGATTATAATATGATGTTTGGACAGATTTCAAGCTAAAGGTTGCAGTACTTGAATATGTTTATGTGATATTTACATCAATTTTTACATGCTTTTATGCATACTGGCTATGAACAATTACATACATGGATCAAGAGGGGACCCCTTTCAGTGCTGATTATGGAGGAGCTCAAACCACACCCTCTTAAAGGGTCTGTCTGGTCCCATAGTCTTGGGCTTTAAAATGCTTCAATGAGCCATGCCACAGGTCACATTTAAAGAGGATAGCGACGTGTGGGCCACCACACACCCATCTCATGCAAGTAGCGCGTCAACAAATGTTCTTGCTCTACTTTGTGCAATGGGGAAAACACAGAACAGAGCTACATCTCCTAAGATTGGCTTGCTATTGGTGTTATCCCCTGTTCTAGCTCACACAAAGTGTGCCTTGTGTGACGCACGGCCTTGCACTATTGTGCAGGAGTGAGTGTGCACTGTCTAGCATACCTAGCATAGGATTTTTACTGGAAGAATTCCCCTTCCGCTGCAAATTCCTATGTGTAGACGGACTGAGATAGATCCCACACTTTGGATGTGTGTAATGGACTACAGCACACATGCAGTGCAAAGGGTTTTGAGCAATGAAATAATTTCCCCTTGTTAATTTCTGCGTTAAGAAAATATAACCTTTCCAGGAAAAAGTACATTTTGTGTTTGATTGTAAATACCCTTGCAAGACGTTCTGTATCTCTGCACGAACACAAAGGGTCTACTTGAAAGGGTCCCAGTTTGGAGGAGAAGACCACAAAGGACAGATACAAAATCTTGTCAATATCTGCAGTTCTTAATTGAAAATGATGAATGATACGAGTGTTGTAAAGCAAGACACAAAAACTATCCCATGGTAGGGTTGAGAAAGAGCCCGACTTAAGTCTCCCAGGAGAGATATCTGGGATGAAATGTTGCTGCAGAAAAAAGAAGCAAAATAAGTGGAAAAATAGACCCTAATTATGATGTCGGTCGGACGAGCGTCCGAGCAACATCGTAGCGGAAACTGGACCGCCCGACAATGAGTAGGCGGTCCCACTTCCATTATTATGATGCGACCGCCTTCACAGCGGCTGGAAAGTGTATATTTTCTATTGAGGCCTGTGCTGCTGGTAGCACCACCAGCCTCAATAGAAAATATACATGTTTAAAACATCCATGCACCATGGGGCAGGCACCATGCCAAGCCTGCCACATGGTGCGGGGATGTTTAAGGGGGGCACTATAGGTGCTCCCCTTGCCCCATAGAGGAGGGACAGAGGGGAAGGAGGCCCTGCTAGGGGCCCCCAAAGTCACTTTCCACCTGCCTTTTCATAGAGGGAGGACCACCATCAAAGGGAAGGCGGGAGGTGACATCGTAATCCCGACGGCGGAGCCTTGACTGGCTCCACTGTCATTTTGGTATTACTATTCTGCCCGACGGGCTCTGTGAGCCCATCGGAAGTGGAGCACAATTCCCCTGTGGGTTTTCCCTCCAACCGTCAGTATCATAAAACGGCAGTCGGTACTGTAACCTATGATATCGGGCAGAGAGCCTCCGACGAGCTGTCGGATGGCTTTCTGCCCCACATCATAATCAGACCCATAGATTGAATCTAAGTTGGCAATGAACATGACAAAAAATAGGAACACAAGAGCGTTGTCATGCATCCTTCTCTGGCGTTGTGACATGCCCTTCTCTGTCCAAAGCTTCTTTATATAAGCGCTGCATTATTTCTCAACACAATTACACAAAGCCCATTTACCACCCAGATGGTAGCCCTGTGTCCTGACACACTGCACAGATACAATGTGGTCTTTCAGCGGTGCAAGATAACTTTTGTTTGGGACTCAAGCATCTGTTGCTATGTCAAACGTGCTGCCACGTTTGTGAATTACTCAAGCTTGAGAACATGTTTTCAATACACAAAAAGTCAAAACGACTGGCATTGCCAAAGGCTGATAATAGTGTTAGTGGTACAAGCGCGCTGAAGTGGCCTCGAGGCACTGTGGGTGCTCAAAAAATGAACTCAAACACATAAAGAAAGGAAGCGATACTGGAAAAAGGATAGGATGAAGCGCATAGAGTCTGAACCATCGTCGTGAGGAACATTGTCAAGTTTCTATCAGCAGCCAAGAGATCATTAATGTTTTCAAAACTTCCAGAATCAAAGCTCTCTAATTCAATTTTTTGCAATCTCAGTAACAAACTCCAAAAGCCGAGAGAAAAATACATAAGCACGTTTAAAATAGTTAACAAGAAAGGTAAAACGCCATGTGGTTCACGAAATCAATCCAAAAAGGATTAAGAGAGAACAACGTGAGGTATAAGAAGCTTAAGAGACTAAAGACAATTACTGCTCTACTGGGCTGCAAATCAAGTCCAACACAGGACACAGTTATTGATGAGAAACAGTAAGGGGGAAACAAAGAAAGAATAGCTAAAGGAGCAAGTTAAATACCAAGAATGTTTTCAAGAACAAAAGTACAGAGAACAACTTTAAACGGGTGGCTTACCGGCAATCGATTATGGGAGTGTTTTATTGAGCAAGACAGAGCCTGGGTTATAAAGCTCTATACTTGGGTGAAATAGATTTTTAGGAACGGCAGGCTTAAAATCTCTCAGATTAATGTCTGTCAGCCTTGAAATCGCCGCAGGACCACATATATTGACGTCCATAAGGGGCGCCAGGGGCGTCAGCCCTATAGTACCCCGGGCACAGTTTTTGCTGCCCATAAGGTTCAAAGGGGCTTATTTACAAGCTCCTTGTGCTACAGGTGCGTCACTTTTAGTACTGGAAAAAGCGACTTACTGGCGGCGCAAGGGGCTTGTAAATAAGCACCAAAATGTTTTGTTTAGTTTACATAGTCTCCACTCCTCGCTCTTCACCCAGCAACATACATAGTGCCAATATCGGCAACACTCCCCATTCCCCCACAGCAATATCCTGGAGAAATAAACAGACAAGACACCTTCTTTGTGGAAAAAATTGCTGCAGGTTTATTTGCATAACAAATATGCCAACATGGTGGTTATCTTACGAGCGATCCCAGGGCAGGCAGCCCCTCGCCGCCTGCCCACCTGATGAGCCAAATTACACCGTGGCCATAGCCAATCGGTGTTTGCCAGATTTGGGGGAGGGGATAATCCCTCCCACCGGTGGACTGCCAGTCCACCCCATTACTCATGCCCCCAGAAGGGGGCGGAGCATTCCAGGCAACCCCCGGTTGCTCAGGTCCACAACCGCCCATAGGACTAACGGGGCGCCGTCGCTCCTCCAGGGTCCAACGCAAGGACCTCCCTGGGGATATTTGGCCTTTGCACTCTTGTTGTGCTCATGCAGAGGGTACCCCTATGTAGTTTACAGCCTCTGGATCGCCCTGTAACTGATATAACTAAAGCACAGCGTCAATTAGAGATGATGGGACTGTCCAAGAGCTGTAATGAGTCTTTTCCTGCACCAGTCACCCCACAGTCAGGTTGGCCCAGACGGACCTTGTGTTCGGGTGCCAGATAGGACAGGGCCTTGCCTTCGCATGCCGCTGCCTGGGGCAAACACAATGACCGTGTACTGGCCACCGCGTTGCGATGCCCTCGCGTTGCCTTGATCGCTTGATGAAATTAACTTGCCAATTCGAACTACTCAAACCTACACCTTGGCACACAATGCCTGTGTACTGGCCACCACGTGGTGTTGCCCTCGCGTCGCCTTGATCACTTGATGAAATAAACTTCACAATTGGAACTACTCAAACCTACACCTTGACAATAGTGCATCCCCTAAAACAGCAACTGGCCCTGTCTGGTCATATTTCCACCTAGAATGCCTCCCCCACTGGAGGTCTTATTCCCGTGGCGCCATGGGGTGACTATTTATGCATAACTCATCAGAAAAATGAGAATGCCTCCAAAGGTTACCTTCCTATAAGACATGGAATGCCATAGTGGATCCCCAGTGCTGTAAATTGAACCAATCGCGCCTAACAAGCCCACAACTGCACCCACCATGCAAACTGCTCAGGATGCCCAGCACCTAGACCGCCCCCGTGCCTATCCATGTTCAAGGACATCCGATGTCATAATTAACTTAGACAAACTACTAATACAACTAAGCAATGCGACATAAAGTATTGCTATGATATCCCACAAAAGAAAGCCAGAACCCTCTATGTTCTCCCTCACTATTAGCTTGCGGGATTGCACGAGCACTCCCACGACTCTGTGACACCGACCACAAACTATCAAGGGTGCTGCATGACTATTCAAGTATCCCACAGCAGCACGTTCTAAAGGCCAAATATCTGCTGCAGGGCAAGAGACTCACGGCCCACTCTGTGTCAGACTCAAACTATGGACAAATCAAAGGTGGACGACTGGCTCCATGAGTTGAACCCCTAGTAGCCAAAACAAACTTTAACTAGTGTGTAGTGGTAGGTCCTGAGCTCGGGCCTCGGTAAACAGCTGAGGTTTCCAACCGCGGGTGGGAAACCCCAGTGTACTGGACACAACACAGATTCTTTACTGATAGAGAGCACTGCGTGGATATATTTGTAGTTTGTGCCGTATAGAATTACCCACCGCACAATACACAGAGTGCTCCTTACACTATGCCCACTATTATTCCATTAGTGCAAAACTGCACTGTACTGTTATTGCCAATAAAAACTTGATAGGCGCCCAATCTGCCATTATTTGGAGCCAGGGACAAAGCGGGCAAGATAGGTGTTTCTCACTGCAAAAGAGGAGTAGCCAGATAAATCAAATCTAAGTCGGGAGAGCGCGCAAGGCATGTCAACGCCTACTAGTCTCCCTTCCTCTCACACATGGTTACCTCGCCGTGATATTGTCTCCCCTTGCTTTGCCCATCTATCCTGACCCTGAACACTTGCTGGTTTGCTGTGTTGCTTTGACGGCTTGTCTCCCGGGATTCTTATTGAGGGCTGTCCTGCCTCAGCGCTGAGCCCGAATGTGCTGAGGCCTCCCCTATTGAATTGGTCCACAATGTTTAGAAGCACCAGAAAATGCCACCACCCTTTCCACGGTGAGCTCCGGCATGCTGACCATCGGAACTGCGCTCAATGGGTAAAGAGGAGCAAATACGACCAGACTATTCTACCGGCACCACACTGCCAGCAGCAACAAGCCATTCCAAATGCACTTCCGGTGTCGCCGTACCTACGCCGGAAGCCCTTTCCTAAACCATGAGTGGAACCATTTTAACGAACAAACAGACATTCCCGGGCTGCTTAACAATCCTGCGTGCCTATATTGTAATGGTGAAAGTGTCACCCATAATCAATAAAACGTCCCCCATTCTTACACTGAAGTTAGAAACATGTCCCACATAGCAATCTGAAAATTTGGCAGCTATGTAAAGTATTGTAACTAACACACAGTACACTTGTTATCCTGCCACCGTTGTGTGGCCCTCCGATGCCAAAATTGCAAATGAAATGAACAATCCAGACGTACTCAGGCATGAGGACCGGGCATGACGAGAAACACTCATCCAAGAGCCACCACTCAGGCAGCAGTTGCCCTGATACAACCGGCGCTGGCAATGCGCATTTAAGAATCTACTTGGCCTGTTTCTGCGAGACTCAGCGCCTAACCATCTGGGCCTCGCCGCCTGCGGAAGTGTGGGCCTCTGGTCCATGACCGTGTGCTCCTGCGAAACAAAACTGCAAAAATAACTGTATGCAAACAGGCACTCCCGCACCGCTGATGCCATTATCTGTGGTTAAAGTGGTTAAATCCGTGTGCGATGAAGAAAATGTGTGGGCTATTCCTCTGCTAGCTGGACAAAATCCCAACCTGACTTCTGCTCCAGCCACACTTTAAGCGCGTGCACTGCAAAATAATTCCCACAAGGCGAGTCCAAAGTGCTGATTCAAACACAGAAAATTGAAAATGATGGACTGTATTTGGACCGGGGCTGTCCTCCAACGATTGTATGATGTTACAACGCATGCTGTTACAACTAAAGTTTTACAACGCAAGTGCATTGACAACGCAGGACATTGCTAACATTAAAAAAGTGTAATTTACTATTCCAACTCCAGTCCACGTAACAGTAGGGAAGGTGTTGGGATAGTAAACTACACTATTTTTATTTATTTATATTTTTTTTTTCAAAAACCTTTATTCTTTTAAATCAGTGACACAGCTATTCAGCCGACAACCCGGAGGTACGGCAGCTTTAGAAACACAACACATGCGAGCGTCCACATTTCACTGACAGGAAAGTAAAAGGTTCTGTTTTAAATAAACACAAAACCAAACCAAAACACAAGCAAGGCGATAAGTACTGTAAGCACCAAAAGGGGTTCCCATCAGGGGGAGTGAGCCCCATTTCGTCCAACAGACACAGGTCTATAGTAAGGGAAAGGAGGGGAAGTCAGAGACTCAAGAAGACAAACACATACCAGCAAGGAGTTCAAAGCCGGAAAGAAAGCTAAGGGGAGAGCTGCTCCTCAGGTGGGTCCGGGTCAGGGGGCAGGCATATGCCCCCTCTGTACTGGTTCCATCGCCCCCATACAGAGTGCCATTTCCGAGGGCGCCCTCGAGCACAATACACTGTCTTCTCCCTAAACATGCTCCAATCCATGTTTTCCATCCACGCTGTCAATGTAGGAGGCCTATTAGAGCCCCACAGACGAGCGATGTCGCTCTTGGCCACCATGTTCCCTAGGGTCACCCACTGAGTCTGTGCCGCGTCGTGGTCAGTAGGACCCCAAACATTCAGGAGACAACACCGCGCCTCAGGCTGCATGACGATGCCCGTCACCTCCCCCATCACCTCGTGGATTCGCCTCCAAAACTCCATAATCGCACCGCATTCCCAAATAATATGTAGGAAGGTGCCCACCATACCACAGCCTCTCTTACATAAGCCCTCCTCAGAGAAACCCATATGGACCAGCCTGGGCCCCGTCACGTAGACCCTATGGAGTATTTTAAGCTGCACCAGCCGCAGGTGCGCGGGGATCGCGACCTCTTTGGGAGAAGAAACTGCTTACTGCCAATCCTCATCATCTAGTTCAAGGCCATCCCTGGTCCATTGATCGCGCAACCCTAGAAGAAGATCCGCCCGAACATTAATAAGTTTCTTATAAATGAGCGAGATCGTACTCTCTGGCATATGGCCATCCAGGATCCGGTCCTCTAACGGAGAGGACTCAGGCACCTTCTCCCCTTCTACAAGGACTGACCGCAAGGCGTGGCACACTTGAGCGTATCGGAAGAACTCTGTGCTCCCCAGCTCATATTCCTTCTGCAGCTCCTCGAATGACTTTATCCTACCCTTAACCAAAAGGTCTCCAACCCTGGATATACCGATCAGGTCCCATTTCTCAAACCCTTTTGTATGCCAAAGCTTTCCCAGAATATCGGAGTCAAACAGAGGGGTGGCAAGGGTAAGCTTACCCTTCCAGCCCAGTGAATCCGTCGCCACCCTCCATACATGCACGGCCACCCTGGTGGGCCCCGTAAGGGTTAAGTCAGACGACTTCGAATACAACGCTCTGTGGTAATTACCCCCACGTAGCAACCATCGGTCCATGGCGAAGCCGGGGCTCAGCGCCGGACCATATACACCATGGTTAATCGCGCTCAACTGGGTGGCCCAGTAATAACGTCGAATGTCTGGAAGCGCGATACCACCGTCGTACCACGGAAGCGTCAACTTAGCAATCGCTATACGCGGACGCCCTTCCCACAATAGCGCGCGCTGGTGGCTTTCGACCTCACAGAAGTAACTGGCCGGGACCAAGTCAAGTGTATTCTGCAGGGCATAGAGGAAACGGGGAAGAGACATCATTTTGAACAGAGCGGCACGGCCAAGGAGGGAAAGCGGCAACCGCCGCCAGCCCGCCACGTCCCGTCGCAGACGTGCCAAGGGAGGGAGCAAGTTCTTCTCGTATCGTAAAATGGGGTCGGTGGAAATATAGATCCCCAAATACAAAAAGCCCTGCTGGGCTATCTGGATTGAGCAGTTGCGCGGGACAGGCGGGACATCCCCACACAGGACATACAAGTATGACTTCCCCCAATTATTGACAAGACCAGAGTTCCTACCGAAAGAAGTCAAGACGTCACAAACCACTATCAGAGATTTCTTAGGCGAGGTGAGGTATAGCAGAATATCGTCGGCGTAAAGTGAAATACGGTCTTCGTGGTCAGGCAACCAACGAATCCCACGTATATCCGGGTGCCATCGTATCCACGCCGCCAGCGGCTCAAGAGCAAGGGCGAACAACAACGGCGACAGGGGACAGCCCTGCCGGGTGCCTCCCCCGAGCTCGAACGGTGCCGACGCCCGCCCGTTCACCACGACGCTAGCAAGAGGCCCCTCATAGAGCAACCTCACCCAGCCTACAAATCCAGGCCCAAAGCCGAACTTGGCTAGCACAGCCCACAGGTATGCCCACTCCACCGTATCGAAGGCCATCGTGGCATCGAGGGACACCACAATAGCCGGCTCTCGCATCGTGCCCGTCCTAGCAATCACTCCATGGAGGCGTCTAAGATTCCGTGCAGTGTTACGATGCGGGATAAAGCCCGACTGATCCGGGTGGATCAAGTCGCCAAGCACCCGGACCAAACGGTTAGCAAGGATCTTAGCAAGGATTTTCGGCTCGGCGTTGAGAAGTGATATCGGCCGATAGGAGCCACACTTGTCCCGGGGCTTACCGTCTTTATGTATTACCACAATCGTCGCCAGCCGTTGATCGAGCGGAAGAAACCCATTCACCCGCGCCTCCACGAACATGGCGCGCAGGTGAGGAGCCAACTTATCCGGACGAAGCTTATACAGCTCAATCGGCAAACCATTTGGGCCCGAAGCCTTACCGGAGCGCAACGCACGGATAGCAGACGCCACTTCGTCTACAGTTATATCTCCTTCGAGGTCATCCCTATCAATGGCAGAAAGGCAGGGCAGAGCGATATCACGCAGAAGGTCACACGAGTCCTCAGTCGGCCTATCCGAGACCGAGGTGTATACCGTACGAAAATAGTCCGAGAAACACTGAACTATACCGTCGGGGTCAGTGACAACCTCTCCCCCATCCGTCGACAACTCCGGCACCACTCGATTAACACGCTCTTTTTTATCCAACCACGCCAGCAATTTCCCGGCCTTATCACCAACATCGTACAATCGACCCTGCTGCTCCCTATGGAGGGTCTTGGCAGCGTTCGTCACCAGATCCCTATATTCCAATTGCTTCAGGCTCAAATTATGCAGTGTGACCGTTGCAACATCCTCTTCCAAGGCCACTTCTAAAGCCGCTATCTCGTCCTCTACTTGTGTCACCTCGGCGTCTCTCCGCCGCTTGGCGGCCACTACCAAGGAAAGGGCCTCCCCTCTCAATACAGTCTTAAAAGCTTCCCACAAGGACACCGCAGAGTCAACTGAACCCTGATTATCTTGAAAATAGTGGTCAACTGTCTTCAGCAACGCACTGCGCAGCTTGGGGTCACGAAAGTACCAGGGGTTAATGGGAGCCACCCTGCCCCCCGCCACCTGGCCAATATCCAGACGGGCCCACACCGGTGAATGATCAGATATGCCCCGTGCCATGTGCCTAGCCTCAGATACCAAAGAGGCGTGCGCAGCCAGAGTGAGCAAGTAATCAATGCGAGAGAGACTCCCGTGGGCCCTGGAATGAAAGGTATATTGTCTCTGAGTGGGGTGCCGTAGCCTCCAACAGTCTACCAGACCAAAAGTATCTATAAAGTCGGGAAGCCACTTCTGAGCACCCCCGGTGTCTCTGGGCGGGTACCTATCGAGCATTCCAGAACCAACCGCATTGAAGTCTCCTCCCACCACTAGCATCCCTTCGGGGAGTTCCAACAAGGCCTTGCCCAGATCAGCAAACGTGGAGGCCTGCAGGGCAGGAGGGACATAAACAGAAACCAATACCAACGTTCTGCCCTCCCACCTCCCCGCCACAGCCACAAAGCGCCCCCTGTCATCAGCAATGGTGGAGTCAACCTCGAATGGCAGGGAAGCTCTAACAAGTATGCCCGCACCCCTGGAGCCCGAGGAGAACCCCGAGTGAGCAATGAATTTATAACCCTTTCTGTTAAGTGCATAACACATATTCCCTATAAGGTGGGTCTCCTGCAGGAGGACCAAATCTGGCGAAGTCCTTTTCAAGAATTGCAAGACTATCCCCCGTTTAATACGATCCCCTAAGCCATTAACATTCCAGCTAATTATGTTTAAGCCCCTATCCCCCATCCTCGAACACAAAGAGACCTCCACCCCCCCCGGAGATCCACGATCGGACAATACTGACAACCATTGCTACGCCTTGCAAGAAAAAAACAACAACCCCCAACAACAACCCCCACATCCCGAATACCCCCCCTCCCTGCACCCCTGCATCAGCTTACAAAGCCCCCCCAACTTGCAGTGTGCCTGTCGCCCTATCAAAAAACAAAGCTACAAAAAGTACCCCAAGGGAGGAAAGAGCCCCTATCTTCCCCCCGCCGCCCTCCCATTACTGCAGTAAGGTGCGAGTCACTGTCCGGGGCTGAGTCAAAACAGGCCGACACCGGAGGTATCACTTCTGTCCATCCCGGTCGCCTTCCGCTCCATCCACGCTGTCCCGGCCGGGCTGTCGCCGAGGGAGCGCATCCAACCAGTCCCCTGCCATGTCCGGTGATTCGAAGAAGAAAGTCCAATCCTCATACACCACACGTAGCCTGGCGGGGAAAAGCATGGCATACTTCAGGTCCATCTCCCTAAGCCGCCGCTTCACCCCCAGGAAACTTTGCCTCTGTTTCTGCACCATCTGGGTGAAGTCAGGATAAAAGCTCACAGAGGCGTTCTGAAAAGGCACCGGGCCTGTCACCCTCGATGCTTGCAGGATAGCGTCTCGATCCCGAAAATTAAAGATCCGGGCGACAATCGGCCGCGGGGGGGCTCCCACCTTAGGCCGTCCGCCAGGCACTCGGTGAGCCCGCTCCACCGCAAAAAACTTGCCGAGGCCCTTAGGCGCAAAATGATTCACCACCAAATCCTCGACGAGTAAATCCACGGAGAGCTCCTCTGAAGTTTCCGGGACCCCAATAAGGCGCACATTGTTGCGCCGGGCCCGACCTTCAAAGTCTTCGAGGCGGCGGGCGGAGAGGTCATTCGCAGTTCGTAACTTACGAACCTCAGCCTGGAGTTCCGAGACATCATCCGCGAGGCCAGTAGTCTTGAGGTACAGGGACTTGACCCGCTCATTGGTTTTGCCCAGGTCCGCGCGAATCAAGTTGACATCAACCAAAATCATGTCCACCTTGTGCGCCAGGGTCTCGAACTGTCGCCCAAGATTGCATCCCATCTATCGCCCCCTTGATATCCTGCAATGATAACTCCGGGGCTGGGGATGAATCGGCCTTCTGTGCTTCCAGCGACTGTCCCGATCCACCAGGCGACCCCTTCTGCTGGGCATAACGATCCATATTGTTGGATTGGGTATAGCCTCCCCGCCTGGTAGTCTTAGACTTCGACCTGTCCGCCTCTGATTTGGTCGACATCTCGAACAGCAGGACGGTCAGTCGCAAAAGGACGTCCCTTACTCAGCTAGAGGAAACAGGGTCAACTAGGACTTCAGCAGCCAGTCAGGACCGAGTGGAGGTCTTCCAGACAACAGAGGATCTGCATGAGGCACTCCCAACCCAGAGCAAACAAAGGGCGAGAAAGCGAAAGTGAAAGTGCAGCGGCATCCGTCTGTCAGTTCACACCTCCCAAGGCCGCTGTTGTTCAATTAGTGGCCGGACATCCTGCCAACGCAAGCCCCTGGCATCCTTCGGAGGTAGGCCGCAATCTTCCGCCATGCACAACTTCGGTCCCCGGTGGGCGATCTTAGCCCGGACAACGTCAATCGCCCCAGCTGTGACTCATCTTCAGGATTCCGTGCATGAAAATCAGGATTTAGGACAGGATGATTGCAGGAGGGCGCGAGGGTAGCGGGAGCTCAAGGCTCACGTGGCCATCTTGGTCAAGCGCTAGGCTCCTCCTCCAACTACACTATTTTTAATGTTGGCACGCCATCTAGTGCAAGTCGATGTAAAGACTTGCGTTGTAATGTCCTGCGTTGTCAATGCACTCGCGTTGTAACAGTTTCGTTGTAATGGTAGTGCGTTGTAAAAGTTGCGTTGTAAAGGTTGTTTCCCTCCTCCAACTCTACCTCTCCGCTGCGAAACCTGACAACTTCTAAAACATGGAGTTTCAGCTGTACATATACAATCACAACGCACCACATTCAAATCCATGCACTGGGGTTACAATGCTGTATGTCCCCAAAGAGCGCCCACTGACCCCCCACCTTGACAGTCCTCACTCACCAGGGATCTCACTCATAGGTCCGGGTAACAATGCCGTCCCTGCCCTCCCTCATTGCACGCAGCCTTCCCCCACTGCTCAGCGAGACACTGAATACAGGTCGTCACCGAGGGGGGAGCGCCCCAGACGGGGGTGGCTCGGCCGCAGCAGTCCCAATGTTCCCCTTCTGGGCCCGTAGGAGACGCGAGCCTCTAATCGAGGCCCGAGTTCCGAACAGCGTGGTAAGCAGGCAATCATTAAGCATCAATTAAGCGATGACCTCGGCCCGCCTAGCATTTGCACCCATTCAGTTCTTCATGGTAGTGTTCAAGTGAGCCCGACCTGAACAACATACTCCCCAGGCGCATCAAAGTCTGGGCCAAGGCATGCAGGACAACCCAAAGCCCCTGCCCTGGGCAGCCATTGGGTCGGATCCACAGTGTTAACGCGGGACGGAATAATTACCCGCAGCCGACCCGACGCCCTCATATCCCCGAACCATGCGACGACCACCCCCACGGCAACTCTGAACTGGGCAAAGCCGCACAGTTGTCCTGGACAGCGTGTCCAGAATAATGAGATAAAATGACCAGGTATGAGTAATTGGCAGGTTAAAAGCTCTTGATGGGTGCAGCCGCAGTTGTCCTGGCTAGCGTGCACAAATAATCAACTGTAGTATCTGGTAACCATACCTGCAAGTCCACCCTGATGCATGCCGTGCGCGCTCAACCCACAAGCTATCTCAGAGCGGTGTACACCTTAACTGCTCTGTAATCCGTCGACACCGAAGCAGCACAAGGGGCACATTGTTCATGTTGTTTGTAACACAGAAATTTTTATCCCGTGCCCTTCCTGTCCGATGTGGCCAAGGGCCACCCGGCCCGACTCAACTGTTCCCCCAGCATGCACCACTTCTCTCACCGCCAGACCAGGGTCAAGCAACTGCACAAAACGAGAAAGCTGCAATGGTAAATAACCCTCAGAGGCTCACGACAGAGAAAGTGGTGGATTTATAATGCCTGCATCTGGAGACAGGGATACCCTGTCATGTACTCCAAGAAAAGCAGTGACCCTGCCCCACTCCACAACAATGCTGACGGGGCCACGAGGCCGGCCACTGAATATGAGATGAGCTGCAACCAGCACGTGCCTCTCCATAAGGCTCGGAGGCACTATCGGAGCTGCAAGCCACTTAGGAACTGTAACCGCTCTCCGAGCAAGCCCCACGGGTAATCACCCACACGCGCACAAATGAAATCAGGCAGGAGAGTCTGCCCACACTTAGACACCACTGCCTTAAAGCTCCCCTCCCGGACCTGTAGGGAGCCAGAAAGCATGAAATCTGGGTCTGAGCTCTGCTGGCCTCGCAGGCAAGGCCCACTTAAACATACAAGGCAGCACTCACCACAAAACCCGACGCCACCGCACACGGGGCCTCGGGTCACACCCCCACGCCGCTCGACTGCCCCCCTGCACAGCACCATACTGGAGGGGAAAGAACTGTGTGTGTGGGGGCTGGCATACCCCTGCACTCACCGGGACAAAGCTGACGCCAGGAACACGACAGCGGGAACCGACACCAGACTAGGGACACGACAGCGGCACACCACGTAAACGGCATCAGGGCAGCAGAAAAAGAGGGCGCCCAGTGGGTGGGAGAGGTATATGTACCTCGCCCCCGCCCACTCCTGCCCGGAAGTGACACGGGCATGGAGACTCTTAGGGGGTCGCAAACACTGGGCGGCTGCCTCTTGTGCCATCATGTGGTACTAAGGGGGGCCGCCCTCTTAGGAGGGTCCCCTTCATGGACCCGGGTCAGCCCGCAGGTGCATTTGGGCTGGGGCAAGAGCTCAAACCTGCAACTTCCTCTCAATGCAAAGGGTGCGTGATGTCACTTCCGCTACCCTGTTGCTCGAAAAAAATTATGGAACGCTGAAGATTCAGCTCCACATTCACTCAAAACAAATGGATTTGGACTTCTTACTGAATATAGATTTGATGATGATGTTTTAACCATACAGATACACACGAGTTAGCAGTGGGGAGTGTCTTACATATAGAACTTGCTGTGGTAAGAAAAACAAAATAGAAAGTGACCCGTATTTTGTGCCTCCTAGTAAATTTTTTAATACTCGAGTGTGAACCTTTCTGTATCTTTTCAGACAGCAAGAAAAATAAAAAAAAATCCCTTGTATCCACAATTATTTAAATATTTATTTAGTTGATTTATATAGTGCTGTCTTGTGACCGGTAGTCACTACACAGTGCTGGTGTATTGACATATATTCAATTCATGTTTCAAATTCCAAGTTGGTAGATGTTGATGCATAATGTCTAGAGGTCTTTACATCATAGCTAACAGTGCTCACATATTACAATTAAAATTGCTGGTCCTCATGTCAGCTCATATACATAATTACATTCAGTGAATGATAAGAGCATCACCTGGCAATGATATTCCGCATGCACAGGACTGCTTGTCATCGAACATATGAAAACTGAGTTAAGATAGGCCCTGGTGGGAGAGCTTGTCTCCCAAATTAGATAGTTCATTGTTCTCCGAATGCATTTCTCATTCTATTGCCTCTTAACAATTCATGGACATTTGTAAAAGTGATGGACATTTCTGAGACATTCGGGATTACTTAACTTTCTTTCACAAGGAAACCTGATTCAATGATCACCAATGCTGAGCCTTCTGAAAGTGAACTCAGTGTCATAAATTGGATTATGCATTTGGGGAGGGGAAACCACTACTGTAAGAAAGTGAGTTATTAATTGGTGTGAATGTGACTCCACCACTAGCAATAAGACCACCAACCTGTCAGGGTAAAACACAGTTTCCATATATTAAACCTAGGCCCAACTCCCTGGTAGATTTGGCACAGAGCAGGCAAGCTTAATTTAGGAACACAACAAAATAAAAATCCCACTGCCGGTTATTATAAATAGATGAACATTTTGAATAAAAGTACACCAAAAAGGCAAAAATCTAATAAGGAGAACCAGAGAAATGATTGTGTAAAAGATTTAAGGGAAAAAACACCAAGAAAGGTAAAGCACCAATCAATAGTCACTGTCCATGGCTGACCACAACCTAGAACTGATTTCAGGCTGACTGCCATGGAGCACTGGTCAGATCCACCAAGCAGTTCGTCCTAGTCAAAGATATTACCTTCTAACTTTGTCTCTGAAATCCTTTAGAATGGAAATTTCTGTTCACACTTTTAACTCTGATGTGTTTCAGCCCCACTTACATCCAGCAAATAAAATTACTGTACACCCTGCCGACCGCCCGAGTCAGGGTGAATGGGCTTATATCTGAACCAATACAAATCACACGAGGTACTCGCCAAGGCTGCCCACTCCCGCCCCTGCAATTCGCGATGGCCACAGAACCTCTTGCAGTTCGGCTCAGGCAGCATCATACAAACAGTGGAATCGGATTTACATCTAGAGGCTTGATCGTATCGATGTATGCCGACGATTTGACTATATATCTCATAAAGCCCGAGGTGAACTTCGCACCCATGACCAGGGAACTGGTACGATACGGAGGATACAACTGAAACTTTGAGATGGGCCTGGAAGGGACTTGCCAAGAAGCAAAGCAAACGGCGCTGTATGCACCATCCATGCCCATAGCAGGGAACCCATTAATCCCACCACTGCTGGACAATGTGGCAAAAATCAGAGTGCAAACGCACGGAAACACAACGGGGAGCGATTTGTTCCCTGATGGTACATTTCTCACACTGCAGCAAATGTGCAGCTCATCACATTGCTCAGCGTTAGATATGCTATTGTATTACCAGATCAGGGCGGCATGCAAGGCTAGATATGGCCCATTCCCTGGGGCTCCAGCGGCGCTGCCCACATTGGAGCTCATCATCACTGTTGACTCTGCCAGTAAACTGGTCACTCGATTATATACCACTACTCAGAGAGAGTCCCCGATCACAGTTCCACAGTCACTTACAGCTTGGGAAGCGGACATGGGTACAGACTTTACTGACCAGCAGTGGTTATTTTGCTGCAATCAATTAGAACAACTTTCTCCCAACTAACTCCTCAGGCTCATCCACTTTAAATATCCTCATCGCATGTATCGCACACCGACACAGCTGCACCGCATGGAATTGTGCCCTGATACATGCTGCTGGAGGTGTGGACACCCCAGGCATCTTTCATACATCTAGCATGGGAGTGCCGCACAATTGCTGCTTTCTGGCTAGCAGTGCTGTCTCACAAAAATTTGCGATCGCCACAGAACCTCTTGCAGTTCGGCTCAGGCAGCATCATACAAACAGTGGAATCGGATTTACATCTAGAGGCTTGATCGTATCGATGTATGCCGACGATTTGACTATATATCTCATAAAGCCCGAGGTAAACTTCGCACCCATGACCAGGGAACTGGTACGATACGGAGGATACAACTGAAACTTTGAGATGGGCCTGGAAGGGACTTGCCAAGAAGCAAAGCAAACGGCGCTGTATGCACCATCCATGCCCATAGCAGGGAACCCATTAATCCCACCACTGCTGGACAATGTGGCAAAAATCTTTACTGACCAGCAGTGGTTATTTTGCTGCAATCAATTAGAACAACTTTCTCCCAACTAACGCCTCAGGCTCATCCACTTTAAATATCCTCATCGCATGTATCGCACACCGACACAGCTGCACCGCATGGGATTGTGCCCTGATACATGCTGCTGGAGGTGTGGACACCCCAGGCATCTTTTATACATCTAGCATGGGAGTGCCGCACAATTGCTGCTTTCTGGCTAGCAGCGCTGTCTCACAAAAAGAACATGACCAAAATCCCCATTGGTGGCCCTACACAGTACCCCAAAAACAGTGAGAAAGCTGACGGCGCTATTACTGCTTATGGCCAAAAGACAGGTGGCAATACATTGGAAAAAGACAACGCCCCCGACTGTGAGGGCGTGGATGCGGGACATCACATATTGCAAACACCAACTGTCACACTATTGGGAGCTGATGCCGACCTGCTCCCGCCCAAAGGACATATGGGACCCATTCACAACTTGGCTTAGAACTGTAGGAGAAGATGTGTGTTAGGCTTGATGATTAGGATGAGGTTGCGCTAAATGTGACACTGGTGTGAGATATATAAATCCAGTTGGCAGGAGTGGACCACAAGGTCGAAACAGCCATGCTCATGTGACGCACCATAAATTGAGGGCTGCACTAGCCTGGTGGTGCTATCAAAAGTGGACTATGTTTGTGACAATGTAAAATGTAATGCATACTTTGTACAGGATGTACAACTGACAGGCAGCATTTCATTTAATTGTATTCTTTTTGTTTGTTTCCTATTTCCTTTTCCTTTTTTTCACCTTTATTCCTTTTCTGTTGATATCCTGTTCATTGTAAAATTCAATAAAAAAAATTTAAAAAACGATGTCTCTGAAATTAAAGTCGAAATCGCACAAGCGTAGCTAGATTGTAGGAAGTATCCACTGAAGTCCTCCTGAAGCCAGACAGCTGTCAGACAAGGTGACGCTGAAGCCATTTGTTCTTGTTGGAAAATCTCTGAGAGGGAGCAGTTCAAATTTCACAGCCACCAAAGTCCTCACTTTGGGCAAATACTTTTTGCTTATTTGGTCAAGATTTCTACCTTTGGATTTACGGGGCTATTCATAAAGTTAAATTACACTTGTGAGTAATTTACACCTGCAACTTACTCTTTTGGCACCATTTGATATGGTATCACACCCTCTGCTACAGGCCATTGATTTAAATGGCTTAGCGTCGAGTTCGATGAAATTCTTTTTGGAGAATAGAAGCCAAGAGGTTTAGACGCCCCTATTCTTGTCAGGTACGAATGCTCTAGCAGTGAGGGTGCCACAGGGTTCTGCTTTGAACCCTTTACTTTGCAATATCTTTTTTGACCTTTGGCACAGCTTGTTGAATCCGTTAGAGCAGAAATAATTTTGCACCCCAATGACACGCTGTTGCTTTTCTCCTTTAATAAAGGTGAAGAGATCAACTCAGGGTTTATTCAATCATGTCTGGGAGCAGTTTTCAAATGGATGCGACAGAATCAGCTTATGTGTAATGCAGAAAAGACGGGGGTCCTCCTTTTTCGTTTTGCTTCTCCTCTCGAGTAGTCCATGTACTGACCTGAGAGTATTACCCCTTTGGCTCTCATACTGACGTGGTCAAAAATGTTGGGGTCAAGTTTAATAACCAGCTCTCCTTTCGGTCTCAGGTCTCGGCATTGGAGGAGACATGTTTTGGGCTTCTCTGCACCTTAAAACAAATCTTGTATTTTCTTTCCATACCTGCTGGGAAAACTACTGGGTTGGATTATACCAGTGCTCACTACCTTGGCCTGCCAGATTACCTGATTAAAAGGCTCCAGATAGTACAAAACGCAGTTGCACTGCTTCTCCTTAAACTCCTGTTCAAATCTGCAGTTTCGCATTATCTACGTTCTCCACACTGGCTGCCAGTCAAGAAACAGATTCTTTTTTGCCTCAAAGAGCCTTATATCATGTAGCCGTCAGTATCTAGAAACAGGAGTACATTTCTTTTCCCCCACGAGGGAGCTTTGATCCTCTCAGCTGGCTTTAGTGGTGGTGCCAGGGATTAAGCGCCTGAGGAAAGGAGGTCGCTCTTTCTCTTTTCTGGCACACATTGCCTGGAACAAGCTACCTCTTGAGCCTCGTCTTGAAGAGCCTGAATTTGTATTTAGCAATAAACTGAAGACTTGGCTTTTTGTTCAGGTTTAGTTCTTTGCCCTCTAGCCTTAGCACAGGGACACTCTTCAGAGCATCTGTCGGGCTTTATTAATTCTTGTTCATTCATTCACTTAAATATAATAAATTAAATGAAAACGGGTTTTCTAACATTTAAATAAAAAAATAGATTCCTACATAAAGTAAAAAAGTTAAGTATTTTATTATGCATTAATAATTATTAGAAGTGACGTTCCAAATTAATGAAAAGTAGTTTAATTATATTTTAATAACAGTTAATGTAACATTAATTTATGCATTCGAAATGTTAAAATAGTTTATAATTAAATAATAAATATCTTTTGATTTTTTAACTATTACACTATTTACTTCTATTTTTTAACAATTTTATATATTTCATTTAACATTATTTCATATGAGCTTTAATTCAAGTCTCTAACTCCATTATTTTTTATGGGAGGGTTTTAAATTACCAGTGGTTGACCATGAGTAGTGCTGGATTTACTCCAGCTCTGAGCCAACTTCCGTTTTGGGTCCTTTTTTGACTGTAGTATCTTTAGAAGTGCAGTTGGTGAAAAGCAATGATCTTACTTGTTTGTGGATTGGTGCATGTCCCTTTTTAACCCCTCCCTATCCCTCTCTAAACCTCCTTTAACCCCTCCCTTAGCCTCTCTAAATTCCTCCTTACTCCTCTGTAAAACCCTTTCCATTTACTAATAAGTATGCTCCTTTTCCCAGCCACTCCCCCTGATCCCTCCCACTTTTACTACTTAGGGGCCAATTATGATGTTGTTCGGGAACTCTTCTGACCGAATTGGTTTAGGAATCGTCTCCGACTGAATTGGGTTCTGTAAGTCCGACTGACCGATTATTATGCTTCCATACATCGTTCAGTCGGAACTTCCATGGGAGCCAGTGTTCCGAACACAAACACAGGCTCCCATTGAAAAAAGGGGTGGTTGGGGAAAACCATGCAACCTGTGATGAGCCCCACATGGTGCCTGCCAGACTGTGCATGTTGTTAAAGATGTGTCCAATGGGTAGCCCCACTGGCCCCAACCGGAGGCCTACGAGTGAAGGGGGGCCTGCTACAGGCCCCCAAAGTCAGATTCTGACAGCTAATCACAATCTGCTGTTTTAATGCAGATTGTGAGTAGACCTTTAAATGTATAAAAATACTGATGATTCGTACAATGTCAAGTTTATGCGTAGATAAAAACACTATGGCAGTGCTTAATTTGTAAAAATGTAAGTGGCCGGGCCCTGAATACTTCATGAGAGGCCACTTCAACTTTCATACTCTGCCAGTGCTGCCAAATGCAGTGCACCTTTACTACTATGTATCACACTCCACCAAATGTGACAGTTTTAATTGTTCCATGTCACCAAAGCCTTAGAATGCCCTGGATGAGGTATGTTTATTTACATAAATATTGCATGTTTGACCAATCTTGTGATGGTACCAAGTGGACTCTTTGTTAGCAATATCTTGACTAAACAAGCCAGTCACGTGAACCCATAAAAATACCACAATGCTTGATGGGGCAATTTTAAGATAAATGAAGCCCGCACAGCACAGTGAGGATTAAAGCATCCCAGGAGTACATAAAGTGGCAGGTGCAAACCAAAAGCGGTGTATTAAGTAGACTGGCTACTCAAAAGAGTGCATAAAGTGTTGAAGTACAGTTGACTTAAGTGCAAGTGGTGCTCACATAGCAAGGTGGAAATCAGAGACTTCCTTGGGTGAAGCTACTACCTCCCCGGCAACCCGCCTTAGGTTTGGCAGGGTATTTTCCCCATTTAATAATTTACCACAATCCATTCAACTAACCTCTGCTCATTAATGCAGTGGTCCCTTTTGCTTCAGTTCATAACTAGCCACGACACCTGGTATATAAAACCATAAAAGACCAAGTTGCCTCTGTGAATGTTTGGCAACTACTCCTATGTCCTCTATCTAACGTTGCAGCTTTATGCTTTTATTTACCGTCCTTCTGAATACTCGAGCAGTTTCATCCAAAGACCACAATTTACCCAGTCCTATTTTTTTTATGCTATCATCGAGGTATTACTTGTAGGCACCCTGATTTCAGATCAGACCAGCCTGGCTAGCGAGCCTTCAGCGGCGGTTCTCAACTTACGGCAGCATTTAACATATGCTCCAGACCTAGCTAAGTCCTTTCTGGTCAATGAAAGCTCCAGCCTGACTTGGGCAGGTGACGCTGATCTCGGCACCTGGAAAACCTTTTTTAAGGTTTTTGTTATGATTTGATCTAATAAACTGGCATCTGCTCTCACCCTCATTTCACCTCCATATGAAAGCGACAGTATAAATCTTGATTTTATTACTGCCACCAGTGGTTGGAGATTGTGCCCCCGAAGAGCTTTTGCAAGGGTTGAAAATGCAAAGTGTAGTGCTAAGGCTTTTCCCCTATTCGCTTCCCCTTGTGGAGCAAACAAAGTCCTGGAGTCTATCTTGATGGCTAGGTAGATGTATGTCGATGTCTCATATATAGTAGCTCTGTTAAGATACCATTTGCCTTGATTTAAGATATTGTGATTTAGCAAGATTACTTTTGTTTTTTTAAGGTTAATCTCCAACCCATTGTCAACTGTAAATGCTGCCAGGCAATTGATTGATCTCTGCAAACCTATCCTGGTGTTGCTCACCAGAAGTAGATTGTTCGCATACAGGATGTTTGACAGCGGAGTGCCACCAAGGCAAAAGATCCGAAATGGTATAATTTAAAGTAGAGGGGTGCAAGGACGCACCGCTGATTCAGACCAATGGATGTCCTCTCTGCTCCTGACAGATGTGTGCCTTCACCGACCTTGATCTTAACCCAGGTATCCGTATAAAGCACCCTCAGAACAGTTTCAAAAGTCATCTCCTCCCATGTAAGGTATGTTTCCTACAATGGTGGGAAACATACCTTACATACATCCATGTGGCAGTTGCAGCACGTGCCACCTTACCTGCAAAAGTAGGTTTTTGAAATTCAGAAATGGCAGTGAGTGGGAGCAAAGAGGTTTCACTAATTGTAATAGCAAGAACACCATCTATATGATCACCTGCCCATGCAACTTGGAATATATTGGAATGACCACGAGACCCGTCAAGATCCGCATTGGGGAACATAAGAGTAACATTCACTGCAGATAAAGTACAACTAAGATGGCAACCCACTACCTAATCCACAATCACGGAACGAGTGACTTAAAGTGGACCGTCATTGAGCAACTTAACAGTGAGATTGGCCTTTTTGAGAAGGAACAAAGATGGGTGTTCCGTCTGGGTACACACGTCGAAGGGCTCAACGACGAAATACTATGGAACCAGTTTTCATGAGATGGGTCATAAACTGGAATCCCCAGACCCGGTACACTTATTGAAACCTAAAGATCAAACATCTCTTCTGTCACATGACTACATCTGTGTGATCAGCAACTCTTGCCCTCACAGTGGGTACACCTTGGCTACCCAATTTAATATTTTTGAGAAACCTTCCACGCACCGGCACAGTGTCAGTAGTGCGATGGTCACTGTCCATACCTCTCAATACCAGATACTAGCACCAATACCACTTGGAATCTTGGGAAGAGTTCTCCCATTTTTGAAATAGCAAATGTCCGCCTGTGTCTCGAAATTACAAACTACTGGTATATCTCGCCCCCCCCCCCCCTCGACCCCCTTTTTTTTAAATATCACCTGGTATTCACTATTTACTCTGACTACCAACAGTCATTATTATTCACTTCCGCATTTGGGGTTTTGCGCCCTCTCTCATCATGTTTTAATATAACTAAAGTGTTACGATTCACGTACCACTCCCCCACCGGTCATAATAATTTGTTCTTTACCCAATCCGTATTGTTTTCCTGGTCCATTTTCAACATTAGGTTAGCGCTCCAGCACTCAACCCACGCATACGTTATGACGCATACGTCATTCCCGGGGACTTCGGTACAACGTGCCACAACCGGAACCTCCTTTGAGAAGCATGGAGAGTCAGCACTACAGCTTCCACAACCCGGCAAACACACAGGTGCATCCGTTCTGATGTCTCCTCCAGAGCGGGAACACCAATCAGTCACTGTATTTATCTCTGATCGAGCTCCATTGTCCAGCAGAGCCGCTGGGAGGCCAGATACGGCGGGGCAGTGTCCCAGGAGCAGTGAGTACAGCATAGCCGGGGGATCTTCAAACTTGTGGAAAGCTTGTTCCACGTCGAAGCAACACTTTGGAAATAATACCTCCTTATTTACCTTTTTTCCTCTAGGTTTCAATTATAGGCACCCCTCCCTCCCATTACAGGCTCATGGGGCATTTTTTCCTTTGTATCCAAGTAGGTTGTTTTTTCCTCCCCACAATATCTTTACCGACAAATTATCATTAACTATACGTTTTTTGATGGCATATGAAACCTACCATATGGATTATTAGACCGGATCCTTTGACATAGTGTGTGTGCTTTATGTTTCATGTGTGTGAGTCTTTGTCCGTTGCCTTTCCTCCCATTTCACCAGCGGGACACGCCACCATCCAACTGCACAATGAATAATGATAAGGAATACATGTTCACTCATCTCACTTCCTTTGCAGGTTTTTTATGATATCACGACGGTTGGCCCTGTTATGTGTTGGCCATTGTAATACATGTACCACCGTTTTTTCCTTCCAGATAAATTGATTCAAGATACCTAATATGGTATCGTATACGTGCATTGGGAATCGACGTGCACAACATCACTTTATATATTTTTTCTCAAGATTACACCTGTCTAATGACTATTAGTGTAAATTCACACACCACATAAATCCGTGTAGATAGGGATCTGTTAAGTCCTGAAGAAGAAGCCTGGGGGGCTTCGAAACATGTTGACTAACCCAGGGGGCATAGCTCATTAAGGCATACATACCTCCGTCCCCACCTTTTTAACAATACCAGCTCACAGGTGTATTAAAAATTATTTTCTAACCGAAGAGCCAGGTATTTTTTAACCTCACTCTCCCATCCACTCCCGACCCTCCCACTCACTCTCCTACACAACACATAGTTGTTCCATAACAAAAGGTGCTCCCACGTATCCGTAGGTTGTAGCACGCCCATCCCGTAGAGGGGCGGGAAGACCCCTATGATGAAGCATGACACCAGGGTCCTTTTGGTGTGTGAGGGGTATTTAAAAACACTGTTTGTTTTTCCCACCATTGTGGGAAACATACCTTACATGGGAGGACATGACTTTTGAAACTGTTCTGAGGGTGGATCTTTATGGTTTATAGACTACAGAAGGAGGAAGAATCCACCTCCACTACTTGTGATAAGTAGTACCTCTCCACTCCCCCCTTTGTTTTTCTCATCCGTATAAAGCAGCCTAATTGCCTCTAATAGGTTATGCAGGATTTCCCACTGCTGAATCTTTGCCCATAGTTGTTGAGTTGAGTTGGTTACTTTTAAAGCGCGGGCTGTCATTCCGGAAGGAGCCTCCTGGTGCTGTTCATGTGGGATGCTGTTAAACGCTGCCTTAAATTCAATGAAACACATATATAGCTGTTAGCCAGTTGCCTTTGCTCTGTTAAGGATTAGGCCTACTGCCATGAGGTTAGTCAGCCTACCTTACTTTCTCATGAACCTTTTCTGGTTCAGCAGATGCCTACCTGTGTTTGACGCCCATACCTCTAGATCCTGTAGCAGTAATGTTGAGAAGTGCTTGAGGTCCGCATCCAGTAATGCTACTAAGCGATAGTTACTTGGGGATGAGGGGGCTCCTCTTTAAAGATGTGATGAATGATTGAGCCTTTCCAGCTTCCCATGATAAGCCAAGCTGCCAAAATGATATTGAACATGCCGGCTAGGAAGTTGGTCCACCATGTGATATGCACTTTGAAGACAGCTTGGGGGATTCCGTTTGGCACGGGAGCACAGTCTGAGTGGGATTTCCTAATAATTTTAGTTATTGCAGTAGCTGTATACTCTAGCGGTTTGGTTGGAATAATTGCCCTAGGGATCTCCTGAGGCTGTAGTAGCTCAACCACATTTAGCATACTTCCTGAAAACTATAATTTTAGGTGCTTTGCCCAGCTGTCCTTACAAAGCTGCCCTTGGGCCTTAATCTATGTTCTTGGTAAACGTCCAAAATTTCTTTGGATCTTTTAGTTTAGCTGCATCCAGGAGTTTAGCCCATAGGATTTCTTGCCTATTTCTTTTAAATGTCCATATTTCTTTTTTCAAGGTTCTTCTCTCCTTTTGCAGAGAATGTAGCAGCTCTAGATCCTCTAAGGCAAAGGTCTTCAATCTGTGGGGTGTGACCCCCAAGGGGGTCGTGGAGTCATGGGAAGGGGGTTGCACATCCCTGGGCCTCACTTCTGCCTCGATTTTGGAAAAAAGTCCCCAGACAGTTCATTATGAAATTAAGATACTAAAAGCTGCAATTCCATTCAGGGAGTGTTGCCTTGTGATGTGAAACCAGAGCTGATCAGACAGTTAAACTAGGTTTCCTTCCAGGATGCCTGCTTGCCTGAAACGAATAGAAATATGGGCTACGAGTTAATCTGAATACATAAAGGGCCATTTGCAGCTGTAAAGAAGCCGGTACTGGCTTTCATTGATCAAATCACGAAAAGCTTTGTGATGAGCTGTGAAGTGCGCACTTCTAATTGTAAATATATTTACATAGCGATTACTATCCCGGAGGAGGTGTTGAAGGCCAGTAAGGAGCATGAAAAACAGGCATTTGCAATGCAATAGGTCTCGCAATTACGCGAGTTTGAGCTATTGGCATTGTAAATAACAATGCCTTTTATTTATGTTTTGGTTTTTAAAATTTAAATAAAAGGCACTGTCATTTACAATCCAATAGCTTAAACTCGCTTAAATGCGAGACATATTGCATTGCAAATCTATTGTAAATCATTGTGGCCAGTTTATTGTCAAGCACATTTCTGTCAAGGAATGTTCCTCGAGTATATCACTTACCAACTGTAGCATTTCTGCGAGTTTGAAATACCACATAATTAAAATAAATAAAAGTACTCCCAGTATTTCTGAAATCTGGGTGAGCCGCCAGAGCTTTGGATGTTTTGAAGTCTGCTGTCTAGGCTTAGGCAAGAGATGTGTGGTGTCTTGCATGTCCTCCAGCGCGTCACCCATCTGCTCTGCTCAAAGTGGAGCATAGCGCCGTGTCAGACGTCACACATGGGGCGGAGCACTACCATATGTGTCAGTAGCAGGGATGCCTGGCAGTGAAGTTGTGCTCAGAGCTAGTGCAACACAAAGGCCAGGGCCACTGGAATTATGTGATTATGCAGCAATTTTCATATAATTATACTTTTGCCACATAATCCATCATCATCTGCTCAAACGGTTAAAAAGTTATTAAAAACAAAGCAACAGGTGTTGCTGAGCAGTGGAAGATCCTTTGTAAAGGTTGACTTGTCATAATTATGTAACTTATGGCTGTGTTTGGGTGTTAAAGTGGTACTAATGAGTTGCAACTAATGCCCAGACAATGTTAACAAGTTTAGAAATGTCAAAATAGTGAAGTGATACTTTCCCAAAATGTGCTGCATCTTTTGCCTTTGCTTGCCACATAATTTATCCAACCCTGCTGCATAATTTGGGCCTCCCCTGCTGCATAATTTCAGTGGCCCTGACTAAGGCCACTGAAAATAGCTGCCTTACGGACTGCATAAACAAATGACCATAAAAGGGGCCCATATAACAATAGTGTCCTCAAAAGCCCTTGTTGGGAAAAATGAGCACTCAAACGAGAAAATGTAATTTTGCGTAGGGCTCCGCAGATCTGTGCAGCGAGGCTGTTTGTGCTGCTCTCGGTAGGCCAGCATTTATAGTCTGTATAAGTCATAAACACGAGGCCTGTTGCCTAAAATATAAGGCCGTTTAAGTGACCATGCGCAACTGCTACAACACTGAATCAGTGAACACTTTTTTACAAAACAAGCAAACCTTCAAAATACTGGTTTGTAAACACCTGTAACACCATTGAGCGATGCACAGTGCACGGGCACAGATGAACATCGTATGCAAACTGTAAACTTAGGTCTCTCCGAGCTGCCTACAAATTTACAACCTCCTGCACGTTTAAAACCAAAGCCCAAGTGACTTAAACCACAAAACTGCACTGCTGATGGTGTTAATGGGACGTCTGAAACCACAAGGGCACAGCGTGT
Organism: Triturus cristatus; assembly: GCF_964204655.1. Classification (NCBI taxonomy): domain Eukaryota; kingdom Metazoa; phylum Chordata; class Amphibia; order Caudata; family Salamandridae; genus Triturus; species Triturus cristatus. The sequence continues at coordinate 897,169,660 of NC_140588.1, forward strand.
CCTGCTGGCAACCTGCCAGGGAGGGAAGCAGAAGTTCAAATACCCAAGTCACTATTGTCCACTGCACCAACCAAGATTTAATTTTGTGGCTTTCTAGTTACATACAGACCGTTTATTAAGGTGGAATAAATACTAGAGGTTTAATAATGTACTAGATTGCATTGCCCACTGAGTAGCACTTTTTTATTTATTTTTAATTCAAGCTGACCCTTAATTTATATGTAGCTACCTGATGATGAAGGACCTGAAAAACGTACAGAATATTTTGTTTTTAGCCAAACCTTTGACACACCCAAGTGCTCACACTCTCAAGGCCCTCCAGCCGCCCCCCAAACATGACTGAAATCAACAACAGCAGCAAACTAATGTAACCAGGAGTCAGTTTTTGCTAAAATAGAAGTGTTTGTTATCATAATGTTAAGAATAAAACTTTTTTAGAAAAACAGTGTGAAAGAAGCTTAAGGGACCATTTCCTCCCCTGGAATTAAAGAAAGCATCCTACTTGGACCTTACAGTTCATCATTAATGACTGCAAATGGTATGTTTCAATGATGATGAATGATGTTAAGCAACCCCCAGTTCCATTCAGCTGTAAAAGCCAAGCCTCCAGTATCCCAGGAAATGTAATATGGTTCTCCTCGGATGCCTTGCACTAAAGTTGTAGCCCATGCATTACAGCCATTATACCCAGGGCCACTGGGATTATGCGATTGTGCAACCACAGCGATTGTCATATAATTATAGATTTGCCACATAGTCAATCATCTGCCACATAAGCTGCTGATTTTAACAAAAAAATGTGTTTATAGCTCCACCGATTCACTAGTTGCTAAAAATCAGCGACACGTGTTGCTGCACACTAAGGGCCCTTGGCAAAGCAGGACTGGTCACCGTTTTGTTGCTTATTGCTATATTTGGGTGTTAAACTGGTATTTATAAGGTGCAATCATAGATTGACCGTCTCTCTGGTGAAAAACAAGCACACTGATCACTTTAGTTAGAAAGGTGTTATCATCCAAATAAGTTTTGCCAAAATATGTATTATTTTTGAAAAAGTACCATTGTGAATTTTTGCGTAATTCTTTTTGAACTGTGTAATAAGCCTCTGATACCAATCCACAGTCACCCACCATAAAAATGATTTGCTGTGGGAATTAGGGACGCTTATGGTTGTCGAGGATGAGGAGTACCAGGTTCCAGAAATATTTGTCAGGAGGGGGTCCTTACGCCTACAAAATTTTGACAGGGGGGTCTCGGCATCAAAAAGTTTGAAGACCTCTGCTCTAAGGAGTTCCGTAACTGCCTAAGCTTTCTTTTAATTTTGGTTTTCATCAGGCTGATAGGTCTTGGAAGAACTGGGCATTTGTAGTGTCCTACACATGCTTCCTTGCTCGATCCTTTGGATGGATATTTTGATACCAGATAGTCAGTCAGGATTCCCTAGGCTGTTATGGGATTTGTATCACTGCAAGCAAGTAGCTTAAGGGTTTCAACAGCATCTTCCACCAGATTGTTGCAGAGCTTGAGCTCCACTTCCGGCGCATTAGATATTCTGAACTGGCATCTTCCAGCAGGACCCTTGCTAGCTTTTGTTTACACTTACTAACCACCAGAAATATTACTTGTGGATGGTGGTCGCTCTCCTGTTGATGTGTGATTCTAAAATCCACCATTTGATTATATAGTACGAAGTTTTTCATCATATAATCTAGATAGGAGACAGACTTATCAGATGACCTAGCTCATTTTGGTGGTCTATCACCTAGTAGACGAACGTTCAGAGTACCGAGGCCAGTCAGCTCACATTCTGTTACTAGTTTTTCCCCAATCTTGTCTCGTCGCTTATAATGTGGCAGACTTTGGTTCGGGAGGGGCCCTATTACCTCAACATGCTTCTCACTTGGTTGATGAAACAAATGTTAGTTAAAGTCTCCAGTGACTTGTAGATATGATGGCTAACATGTATTTTATAACTGTAACGTGTTTGCAGTGAATTTATCCACTTTTGCGACTTTCCTTTTTGGATTGATATGAACGTTTACAAGCACCAGCGACTTTCCTGGTTTCTGGGCCCAGTTATTCAGGCACAGAACCAAAATCCATGGATCAACTATGATTAGTTCTAGGATTTTTACAGGCAAACCAGAATTAGCATACACTGTCAATCCACCCTTTGCCCTTCCAAAGGAGCTACTTTTCTGTGATATTCTACTGTGCTTTATGAACCTTGTGAGGGGAACACTGGCTTGGGCCCATGTGTCCTGTATCATTATTATGTTAAATGAACTCAAGAATTCCACTAGGGAGGCATCTGCAATTTTTGCCTGCAGCCCTCCAATATTCATTGAGCAGATGGTTAGGCTGCCCCATTTCTTAGTGCTAGCTTGAGACACTAGTAAATCTTTCAGGGCTGTCTTTGGTAGAGCCGATGGCAACCAGCTCTAGTCATCCTGGGCTCCCTGCATCCTTATGGTCCTTTGCTGTTCCATCAATGCCTCCCCTCTACTTATTTGGATGGTGAGTCCAAGATGAATAATGAGACTTGAAGATTGGACCTCGGCTGGATGACCCTCCATCACGCCTCTCAGTACAGATTTTAAAGGATCTGACTCCTTGCCATGATGCTGCTGCTCTATCAGCGGGAGAGGATAACAGTCCCCCTGGAATACTATTGCTTCTATTTCCCAGGACTTAAGCAACTTCCTACTCTCTAAAACCTGTGCTGGGAGGTCTGGTGTAGTGAATGTAATGAGGATGGATCTGAGATCTGCCTTCCTCTGGCTGGCAGAAAATTAATGGAGAGAATGTTGTCTGATTCTACATGATTCAGGCCAGGTAATGCTCTTATCAATTTTAAGACATTTGCACAATTTAGGACATCCTGCGTGCCTCTGGATTTGAATTCTGGAATCCAAAGGAGCTGACACCCATGGTCTGTATGCTAAACTGATGCTTGGCTCAGATTGTTTGCTCCTGACATACCACTGGGCCAGCCCCATTGCCTGGGGTGCTGGGACAGTTTACAATTCAATCTTTTTAATGTTTGACCTGAGGTTGCTGACTCAGTGAGCCACCCGAACACCCCTCCACATTTACAGGGAGCCATTTCGCTACACAAAAACGGCCTACCAGCTTCAGAGGTAGTGGTGTCTTCATTGCTTGCTATTTGGTTCATCACTTCCCTTGACTTTGTTACTGGGCTATCATTCTTATGCCATGCTGTGGGGAGCGTAAATTTCGCTCCACACCCAGTCGCACTGCAAAAATTGATATTTAATCCTGCTTATAGTTCCACATTAAGTTTTTTCCATTTGAATCCATTTCACTCCACATTGTATTCCAAAATCTTTATGCTTTTCCTTTTTAATCCACGTGTACGGTGTTGTGCATTTTGAATGCTTCCCATTTCAAGATGTGCCCATCAAGACCTCTTCAAGAACACGATCAAAACGCAAGATTCGTTCAAGACAGCATTTCTTTATTAGAACCCAATGCATTTTGGGCTTATACAAGCCCTTCGTCAGGGGTAACTGCAAGTTAACAATTTAGAAAGACACACCGTTACTATATTGTCTTTTGTATAACATATGAAGATCCATCATATTTCCATTATTACATTTATAAATTTATTTATAAATCTGTGCATAAACAAAACCCCTTCCCTACGTGTGTAACTTTATCTTAAATACTAGGAAAGAGCAATAGGTGGGCTCAGGGCATTTCGAACTTTCTATGACTATGGGACTTATTCACAAAGTTCAATCTAAGGGCGTAAATTTCCACACACTTATCTTTACACCTACGCCTATGCATAAATGCCCACCTAAATGCAATTCGGCTACTTAGGGTGAAGATGTTCATCTAGTGTAGGTCTAGGTGTCCCTTACACAAAGGCATGGGGATTCGTACAATTCAAAATATGGCCTTAACGTTAATATTAATACCTTCATAGACATATTTTAGGCAGAAATTAACCAAATGTAGTTCTGCAAATCTTAGGCATGGATCTTCAGTCTGCCCACACCCAATATCAAATTCTTTAATGGTGCAGTTGAGCAAAGTCGGGGGATAGTAAAAAGAAATTGGGAAACGGAAGCAGGTAGATGAAGATAAATTTACAAAAATCCGGTTGGCAAAAAGCTCTTCCAGGTGGCGGCGTGGAGCCTGCCTCTTCTCCCTATTTAAGTATATCCTACCCACTGTGCACCCTGTCCTGCAGTATAGTCCGCCGATTTCAGGGAATCTCAACATCTGGGTATGCCATGTCTACACGCAGCTGGCAAAGCCTTCCACACAAATCAGAAGATATCACACAGGCAGAAAATACTGGTCTTGAAACATTCTACCTTTTATCCACACCTATCCCATGCATGCTACATTTCAACCTCAGAAGCAGCACCGCCTCTGGATGGGCCTCAACCAGGATACACATCAACAAACCTCCTTTCTGCAGAGCCAGGTTTGTGTTACCTGCTGTGACTTTAACAACCAAACATCTGTGGAAGGTGCAAGTCATACGATCGAAGCTTGACAATGCCCAAATTGACCCTATGCCGTCACTAAGTCCTCAACACAGTAAATGCATCAGGCAAATGGCCATATATGTTTGTTCTTATAATAAAATTGTGACCTTTGCAAGCCTTGTGTTGGCAGGCCCTCAGCCCCCTACCTCAGTCTATGCCACCATGTTACCTGCCTTCTAACACCATATTGGTGACAGATTTTGATAAGTAAACATCAATGTCCCTCTGTGACAAACATCCATGTCACTCAGTAACAATCTATGTATGCCTTTCTCTTCAAACATCTATAAATACTCATACTGTGAATAATTGACACAATAGTAGACCATTTCCTGTATGTGTCACATCTGGCAGTCATAGTGGAAGTAAAAGGTCTGATGCCCACCCTATTGAAGGATGATTCAGGAAAAACTGTGCCTGCACTCCTGCTATGTAACTTCATGTTTGGCACAATTGGCATAGTCCGCTGCGTAACTATGCATATTTATGTAACACAGCCGAAATGTTTGAAAATGGTGGGAGGGTGAAATGGACAACATGCCTGGAGTCATGGATGCTACCCTAATAGTGCCACACATCACTTACAGGTAAAATGGGCTCATTATATTTTTTTACAAAAAAATTATTGATATGTTTTTAAATATGCTTTATAAGTGTGTCTGCAATGTGTATAATTGTTTACTCCTCTTTTTTTTCTTGTTACACGTCTTTGTGCTGGTAGTGTTATTCCCTGATTTCATTGATTTTTATATGATTCCCTTGCAATTCTATTGACTGTCCACGTGTGCTGCGTCACTTACTTCAAAGCTTGGTTGGAGTGAATTAGAGCCTGTTTGGATTGTAGTACATGGTAGTGAATTGTAAGTAAATTACCCTTTGTATGTGTCTTTTTGATATTGCATGTACTTACTTGTGCTCCTCCTTATTTTTCCATTTCCTCCTCCAAATTTGCAGTAGATATTCATTATTTTCCAGCCACTCAACTTCCCACTCCCACTCTTAAAACGTAGGGCTACATGTGTGACATTCTACACACTTGCGGCTGAGAAATCCATACATGAGCAATAGGAAAGGCTTAGATGTAGATCTCCGCCCTTACCTAAGTGACTTGCATTCAGGAGGATGTGAAGGAGTAGCGCAAGACTGATACTTTATGTACTAATAGATGCCTTATAAATCGGACCCAAAATATTTGATACTGAATTTTATTATCCGTGTCTCTTCTATGTTTGAAGCATGCTGGTCACTAGTAAGGGAGCGAAGTCTGGTCTCTTTCTCTGTCTATTGACAGTCTTGTAGGTTAGGTGTTTTCAGGCTCAGACAAACCAAATATGGGGCATATTATCAAGCACGGCGTTAAAATTATCGCCGCTTTAGCGGCAGAAAACTGCAGCTAAAGCGGCGAAAATGGGCTTCATAATATGCTGCAGAGAATTCCCATAGAAGACCATGTTGACACCAGAACATGGGCTTCTATGGGAGTTCTCAAGGGCATATTATCATCCCATTATCGCCGCGATAATTTTAACGCCGTTTCTTGATAATATGCCACTATTATATCTGTTAATACCACTGACTTCTGGCTCAATTGTTTGTTCCAGACTTTTCTCCCAGAATCACCTGGCAGCTAATTCACAAACACCTCTACCAGTACAGAAAGTAATGCCACATCTGTACACTTTTAAGTATCTTACATGCCTTTGTTAATCAGTCCTTAAACGTCCAACTCCCTGTTAGTAAACGTGCATAGACAGCACAGCCCTTTATGTCTGTACTAACTGTACACGAATATTCATTGAATATCCCCAGTTCAGATGTTTTGGGATGAACTCGCAAGAGGCAAACCACACAAAAGACAACTACATCTGTAATACACGATGTCGTCCAAAATGTGAATTGTGAATAGGCTCCGAATGAACATTTTGTATGCAAGAAAAATGTCAACTGTGTGCCAATGTTCTTTTGTTCAATGTAAATGATGTTAGGTTAGTTTGGTTTTATCACATCCAGAATGTTTCCTAATAGCCCGCCAATTTAACATTAGGCAGAAGTGTCAGGTCACATTCTACAAGTATCCCCTAAAAATAAACTTTACTAAAGGCATATTTACCATTTATGCTGAAACCCTAAGAATGCCCACATGAAAACCTGTAAACTAAAGTGCATACATTGCAACCAGTATTATTCAGGGTGCAATTTCAGATTTGAGTGCAAAGCTGAGGTTATTTACAAAGTATGGGAGGACCATGTAAATAAGCTCATTCCTAAACGCATTCCTACTGTAGGCAGCTCTCTTGTAAAATCGGTAATATTGCATTAAATGTGGCCCCAATCCCTGGCAATATTTTTTTATATCAAAGTACATGTGATCTTATAATGGTGCAAAACTGTTGTGACCCATATAGTTTCAACAAATGAAGGTTTTGGCCTGCTTAGTGTCAGGTAAGAGAAGATTAAAGCAGTAGTCATAAAGAAAGTAAGCTTGACAAGAGATGGAGATATAATTGTATGCACAATCTAATCTTCTAATGCAGCTTTTGGTAAGGAGCTCACCTAAGAGGCATGCCTGGCCTTTAAAATAGGCAGTTAAAGAATCTTGCAATAGTGCTTGTTTAGTGGTGTGTTTCACCCAGGTATTGATTGCTTTAATGTAACCTTATAGGCTTCTGCAGAGGGCTATATTGGATGTTAAAAGTCCTGAACCTGAGTTATAGGCTCTAGCCGCAGGCGAGGGATTATAATGAAGGAGAGGGCCTTTAACAATCAGTGTAGCCCGAGGTTGAAGGGCTCTAAGGCTGTTAGAACATTCCACCCAGCAAGGGTGGAATGTTTTAAATTAAAAAGGGAGACCCGAGGAGCCTAGCGCGCGACCAAGATGGCCGCGTAGGTGTGAGGCTCCCGGGGACCTCCGCAACCTCCTACGACTATCCTGAATTAATCCTGTCTCGGATGAGGGGAATGTGTTGGTGAGCCTGAGCTGAGGAGTAAGCACCGTTTGAAGTCTGCGGCCTTCTCCTCGCCAGACCCCGGATTTGCGCTGAGGGGTGACCCAGTGACAAAGTGAACAACAGCGGCGGGCCGGGCCTGGCGAGTCGCGTACCCCGCGCTTTCGCTTTTGCTTTCGCACCCCCTTGCCGTCTTTGCAGGGTTGGGTCGCGGGGTTCTTTGTGCTGGTGTGGTCTCGCTGGGAGACTCGGCCTGCCCACCGGCTGTGACCCATCCCGCCGATATGGGGTGCCCCCCCCGGAGCTTGTGGCCCTGATTGCTTGCCCTTCACGACGTGGCTGGTGCGACCGGGGGTCTGGTGGCCATGGCCACGAAACAAGATGGAGATCGGGCAAAGACCAAATCGACCCGGCGTGGCACCACCCCTCAGGCCAATAGTATGGACCGCTACACCCTCCAGAAGGGATCTCCCGGCGGGCCGCACAAATCCCCTGAGGGCCCTCCTGATGCCCCGGACCTCCCCACGGATCTGACTCTGCGGGATGTCATGGGCGCCATCGCCGAGATGAAGGCCTCGGTGGGCCAGCGGTTCGACACACTGGCACAGAAGATCGACTCGGTCCTCGTGGATGTTGGCCTGGTGAGGGCCGATCTTTCCAAGACCAATGACCGAGTGGATTCTTTGGCCCACACCGCATCGGGCCTTACCACTGAGGTGGCGGTACTCCAGGCAGAGGTGCGCCGGCTTGGTCAGGCGACCGCGCTTATGGATCGGCGCCTGGAGGACTCCGAGAGTCGGGCCCGGAGGAACAACATCCGCATCATTGGGGTGCCTGAGGGACGGGAGGAAGCGGCGGCGGACCTGTTTGTGGAGGATCTGATCGCTACCCATCTCCAGCCACGGGGGCTGAGTAAATTCTTCGCTGTGGAGCGGGCCCACAGGGTTCCCGGGGGAAGGCCGAAGGTCGGAGCCCCTCCGCGGCCTCTCATCGCCCGGATCTTCAACTTTCGGGACAGAGACGCTATCCTGCAAGCATCCAGACTGCATGGGCCGGTTAAGCTTGACAATATGGAGGTGAATTTTTACCCCGATTTCACCCCAGCGGTCCAGAAGCAGAGACTGAGCTTCCAAGGCGTCAAGCGCCGTCTTCGGGACCTGAACCTTAAATACGCTATGCTCTTCCCGGCCAAGCTGCGAGTGGAGGTAGAGGGTTGCACGCACTTTTTTGACCGTCCCGAAGCGGCCGGAGACTGGCTGGACACTCTGTCTGGGGATCGTGATCCGGGGGGCGGGAGGGGGGTGGCGGGGGGAGACGGCACTCTGGATCAGGATTGAGGGGGTAATATTGGACTTCGCTCTGGACACAACTGATGCCACTCTCGATTAAGCGTCTGTTTGTATAATTTCCCCTCCTATGGAGGTTGTGTGGGGTCTACTGGGGGTTCTCCTTCCTCCTCTAGGGGGTTTAGCTAATCTTCACTATATATATGGGGCGACAGGCACACTGCACGTTGGGGGGGCTGTTCGGGCTCATGCAGGGGTGCAGGGAGGGGGGAGTTTTGTTGGGATGGGTGGGCAGGGATGGGGGGGTGTTGTTCGTTTTTACCACAAGGCAAAATTATCATTGTATTAGCTCAATAGTGCTCTCGGGGGGACAAATGATGGCTTCTGTTTATGATGGGGGATAGGGAATTAACTCTGTTGTCCTGGAACGTGAATGGACTGGGGGACAGGATAAAACGAGGGGTAGTCCTGCAGTTCTTGAAGCGAATTTCGCCCGATGTAGTTTTTCTGCAGGAGACGCACCTCATTGGCAATTCCTTCTGCGCCATGAATCGGCGTGGCTACCGACTGGTGGCCCATTCGGGCTTCACGTCTGGCTCAAGGGGTGTGGGCATCATGGTTAAGAACTCGCTCCCGTTGGAGATTGATGAGGTGCTCCATGACGACAGGGGACGTTACGCGGTCTTGGTGGGAAGGATGGAGGGCAAAGTGGTTGTATTTGTGTCAGTGTACATCCCGCCGGGGCTGCAGTCGACTACCTTTGCGGACCTGGGGCGCCTCCTCCTTGGCCTTCCGGGGGGGATTCTGGTGGTGGGGGGGGATTTTAATGCGGTGGTTTCCGGGACTGTGGATCGTCACCCCCCTAGGGACCTCCTCCGGGCCCAAGCGTGGCTTTCTGGTCTATTGGACACTTTGGGGTTGGTGGACTGCTGGCGTTTAAAACATCCCACGCAACTACAGTATACCTTCCATTCGGGGGCCCATGGTAGTCTCTCACGACTAGATTATGTCCTGGTCCCGGCAGCCTATGTTGGGAGGGTGGGAGAGGTGCGCCATTTGGCACGGGGTATCTCGGACCATTCCCCGCTCCTGTTACACCTGGATCTTTTTCCGAGGGGTGAGGGTAGGGTGGTCCCGATTAATCCCTGGTACCTGCGCGACCCCACCATTCGCGCTGAATTGATTAAATCCCTCCAGCGCTATTTTGACGAGAATGTGGGGACCGTGCCTTCGGCTGTCTCACTGTGGGAGGCATTCAAGACAGTACTACGAGGAGAGGCCCTGTCCCTTATTTCCCACACCCGGAGGCGCGAGCGGGAGGAGGTGACCCGGGTGGAAGCTGAGATAGCCGAGTTGGAGGGTAATCTAGAATGTGGGGTGACGGATGCCGTATTACATGTTCTCCAACTCAAGCAAGCGGCCTATAGGGCCCTCATCGCGGAGGCGGCCAGGGGCCTCAGTAGAGAGCAACAGGGGAGACTGTATGATGTGGGTGATAAGGCTGGTAAATTGATTGCGTGGCTGGACAAAAAGGAGAGAGCGAGTCGTGTAGTCCCGCTGATTGAGACAACGGACGGTGTGTGTGTGACTGAGCCGGAAGAAATTGTCTCCTGCTTCGCGGATTATTTCCGTGGGGTCTATTCCCCGTTGTCTTCCCGCTCTGAGGAGGACTCCCGTGCCCTGCTCAGGGATATCGCGCTGCCTTCCCTTTCGGAGGCGGACAGAGTGTCGTTGGACGCCCCTCCAACCTCCGACGAAATTGCCCTCGCCATACGTTCGGTCGCTTCCGGCAAGGCCATGGGTCCTAATGGTCTCCCCATCGAGTTGTACAAGTTGCGACCGGATGCGCTGGCACCACATCTCCGATCGATGTTCCTGGAAGCTCACTCGGTGGGCTCCCTCCCGCTGGACCAGCGTCTGGCTACAATCGTGGTTATCCACAAGGAGGGGAGACCTCGAGACCGGGTTACATCCTATCGGCCTATTTCGCTGCTGAACGCGGAGCCCAAAATTCTCGCCAAGGTCCTGGCCAATCGGCTGGTCGGCGTGGTGGGCGAACTGGTTCACCAGGATCAGTCCGGCTTTATTTCCCAGCGTAACACGGCCCTTAACTTGCGGCGTTTGCATGGGGTACTCGCACGTGTTCAGCACATACGTGAGCCGGCCATTTTGGCGTCCTTGGACGCCACTATGGCGTTTGACACGCTTGAGTGGCCATACATCTGGGCGATGCTTGCGAAGTTTGGCTTTGGCGCAGGGTTCATCAGTTGGGTCAAATTGCTGTATTCGGGCCCATTGGCGCAGGTGGTGGTGAACGGTAGAGTATCGGCTCCGTTCGAGTTGGGCCGGGGCACGCGGCAGGGCTGCCCCTTATCGCCGCTCCTTTTTGCGCTCGCCTTGGAGCCCCTGGCGGAGTGGCTGCAGTGGGAGCCTTCCATCCGTGGTCTCCGTTGGACCCCCGAGTATGAGGACTGTGTAACCCTATACGCTGATGACATCCTTCTGTACCTAGCTTCCCCACGTAAATCACTGATAGTACTGGTTGATGTTTTACATTCATTTGGTCGTAACTCCGGCCTTGTCATCAACTGGGCTAAATCGTGCGTGTATGTTCTCCTTGGGGAGGCTCCTATTCTCCCACGGGGCTGTCCGATCCAGATCGCCCCGCAGGGATTTTGGTACCTGGGTGTCTTCATTACTCTGGACCCGGAGGCCCGGTATGAACGGAACTTGCTTCCCCCCCTCCAGCGCCTGAAGGTAGACGTCGCACGCTGGCGGCGCCTGCCGCTTTCGCCGCTCGGCCGGGCGGCATTGTTTAAGATGATGTCTCTGCCGCGTTTCCTGTACGCTTTGCAGAATACCATGGACCTCGTCCCAGCGCGCTACTTCCGTGAGGTGGAGAGTTTGCAGCGCCGCCTGTTCTGGGACGGGAGGCCGCGTATCGCCCTGGCGAAGCTGACGCTCCCATGGTATGACGGAGGGATCGCCCTCCCGGATATCAAACGGTACTATTGGGCATCCCAGCTGGCTGCGATTAATCACGGCCTGTACGGGCCCGCCTTAAACCCGGCATATGAAATGGATAAGATGCTACTTCCGGGTGGGGACTATAATCGAGCGTTCTACTCCGGCGCGCCCGACGCTCGGCTGACCGGCCCCACGCGTGTCATGGTGCGTGTGTGGCATGCGGCCAATGTGGCGATGGGGTGGAAGGACCGTCTGACCCGGGCAACACCATTATACGCGTCCGAGCGGTTGGGCTCCCTGTGGACCTCGAAGGGCTTCGAGAAGTGGGACATGATAGGCATCAGTACAGTGGGGGATCTCTGGACGAGGGGAGGATTCAAAACGTTCGAGATGCTGCAGACGGAATTCCAGTTGCATGATAGGGAGTACTTTCGGTATTTGCAGATCCGTCATGCACTGGGCTCCGTCTTCCCGGACGTTGCATCCATCCCGGAGTATTCCCCCCTGGAGGATAGAGTGCTGGATGGACATGTTCCGGACAGCACGATCTCACTGATCTACAAAAAACTGATCAATGACCGCTCAGGATTGCTGACTGCCCTTCGCGAGGCTTGGGTTGCCGACGGACTGGAGCTGGACGACGAGGACTGGACCTCTGCGGTGGCCTCCCCGAAAGAGGTGGCCATACCGGCCCGCCTTCGCTTCGTCCAGCTCAAGATACTCCACAGAGTCTACATGACGGGGCCAAGGCTCCTGCGTATGGGCTATGCTGTGGACGGGTTGTGTAAGCGTGGGTGTGGTGCTTTGGGGACCTTTCTGCATATACTATGGGAATGCCCGGAGGTGGAGCAATTCTGGCGTGGTGTGCATGAGGTCCTGCGTGTGGTTACGCATGTGGTGCTGCTACCCGAAGCGAGGAGATGCCTGTTGAATGTGTGGGAACCTACCGACTACTCGACGCCACAGACGTGGTGGGTGACTCTGGGATATATGGTGGCCAAGCGTGATATTGCTCAACTGTGGGGATCCCAGAGGTCCCCGACTGTATCGGCCTGGAAGGAACATATGGACTGGTGCATGTTTCGGGAAAAGGTGGTGTATGTGGCGAGAGGTAAGCCTGGGACATGGGTGAAAGTATGGGGCCCCTGAAACGCCTACCGCGGGGGGATTTGTGCTCCGCCGTTATTGCCCGATCCGTCGCCTGCCCCATCCCCCTAGCCGATCCATCTTCCTTCGCTCCGGGCATTGAGTTTACCCAGCCCTAGTCCTGATCTCTTCCCCTTATTGATACTCCCATGGACTGGTAGGGTCCCCCTTCTAGGGGAGCACATGCTGCCATTTCTGACTGTGGATTGCCTTGTGGTTTTGTTTTTCTGGTTGTTCTTTCAGTTTAAAATTAAACCGTATAGTGTGGTCCGGATGGTGTGGCTACCAACGCTGTTAACTCCTGTGCTTCTTCCTCAGCCGCAATGCATGCTCTACAATGTGTATCATATGCTCCTTTTGTTTACTAGCGGCCGGCCGGAAGGTTGTAGGCCCATCTTTGTATATTTTTATGTGTTTTGTAATAAACGGTTTAAAAAAATAAATAAATAAATAAATAAATAAAAAGGGAGACCCATGAAGACAAACATTGAAATGTTGGCGTTCTGAATTTATACCAGCCATTATGAGACCGGAGCTACTCAATAGTCTTCAATCGAGATATCAACGTTCCAATGTTATAATAAATTCTATTATCTAGATATCACATTGGTGCTGTTTTTAACTGCTGCATTGTATGATTTAAAAAGGTTATGTATTGTCTTTTTTCTGATGCTATCTTCACATCTTTATGTAGCTGAAAAATAATGCTTTAGGTTTAGGTCAACGGGTTGCCTGTATGGTTTTGCCACGTGTAGGATCTACTTTCATGGTTACCCCCCCCCCCCCTCTTTTTGCTGGTGTCATTCTGTTTTCTGACTATTCTGACTGGGATCCTGCTAATCAGGACCCCAGTCACTGTGTACTCTCCCTACAAGTTGACACAGGTAAGCACTTTGGTTCCTTCCTATGAGATACTACTCTAACTGTGATTACAGGCCTGCCATTGCAGTCTGTGTGACCTGCTGCTAGCAGGTCACACAGATATAAGTTTCCTTATATCTGAGGTCCCTGCACTTAAAACCTATAAGTCACCCCTACTGTAGGCCTTTCAATCCTGAAGGCAGAGTGCTTGGTTGTGTGAGGGTGCCCTGCATGACCCGAACACCCCCTACAAACCCAGGAGTCGATTCTCCAGACTTTGTAAGTGCAGTCAGCCATTTTATACATATAGTGGACATCAAGTCAATTATGAGATGTCTAACTATATATATTGGCTGCACCAAAATCAGTCATGTTTGGTATCAAACATGTTGGAATCCTGCCCCAACACCGATTGCAGTGTTAGATGTAGGATCCCTTGTACTGGGGGCTCCCCTAGGGATCCCCCCCTGTATTCCTCATACCAGGCTTTCAGGGTCTAACAGCAAGCTACTGCTGCTGCCGACCACAAACATGATTCTGCCCTCCTACTGCTGAGCCAGGCTTGAGCAGGGGAAGGTAGAACAATAGAATTCTTGTCACAGATAGTTGTGACCACTTTCCAGACAGGACTTTGTGTATTGGGCTGGGGTGGGGGCACTTACCAGCACCACCAGACTGCTTTGAAGGGCACATTTGGTGCCCTCCACGCATACTCCAGTTGGAACCAGTTTAGGGAGCTGTTGGCTCCCGCTCTGGCGTGAAACTGGACAAAGGACATAGGAGTATCCTCCCCTCTGTCCAGCCCCTCCACTGGGAGGGACCCTTTCCTTTTGCTACTTAAGGACTTACTTGTAGGTGGCTCTTCAGATTCATCGTGGGACAATATTCAGATATGAAACCACTTCTACTTCAACCCTCTGGGCACTTTGGACTTCGCTTTGTTCACTGAGACTGCATCTGGGAGACTCCTGCTGCTCCTGGTCTCGTCGTCCTGCCATTCTTCTGTGTCGTCTGTGCCTGTGCTCCATCGATGTTCTTCTCCAGGCCTGTGGGTATCAAAGACATCCAAAGAAATCTCCCTTGGAGTGAAGGAGTCACTCCCCTGCATCTGCAGGCACCTCAACTTAGCTGACCGGTCTGCAGCTCCTGACTTCCTCCAGACTTTGAATGTCCCAGCAACACAGGTCATGGTTCTGTAACTTCCTTGAAGCCTGCACTGTCTTCTCACTGAGTTTGAGGCCAGTATCCTCCGTAGGAACCTCTGGAACAGCACCCCTGTGCACCGCGTTGACTTGCTGTTACCGAGGCTTGTTGACTCTCTTCGACTATCTTTGAGCTCCAAGAAGCTCCAGCCTCCAACATCTCTTGCTACCAAGATCTTCATCCTCACTGCATCCTCTGCACCGTGGACCTGCTTCATTGGTGAGCTGCTTGAGGTCCTCTTGCTACACCTGTGCCTTCAACCTGTGGGTCCTTTTGAGGGTCTTCTTTGGCTCCAGTGGGCTCCCCTGCTTTCTCCGGCCTGCCGTGACTTGTCTGCATGTTGTGCCTTTGGACCTTGCTGGGCCTGACACTGCACCTTCTTCGCTTACCTTGTCTGTTGCTGCTGCCAAGTCTTGTTGGTGCACCCGCCGGACACCGACCTCCTGGTTCTCCATTCATTCTGACGTGGGACAGCTCGTGAATGGCTCCAGGTCTTCCACACATTCTCCTGGTCCTCACAGCTGCAGTGACAAGGTCACCGCAAACCTCCTGCATCTTCCATCATCGGTGGTCATTGGTCTTCTGTGCCTTCTGGTCACTTCTGAGTGGCATAGACTGTATCCCATCTGCTTGCAGGTATTCCTCTTCACAAATCCACTCTTGGATTCCAATGGACTCTTTACTTTCTTCGTAAGTGGCATCTTTACTGAAGTCCTCCATTTTGGTCTACGGCGGTTTCTGATGTCACTTCGCACCTAGGCACCCAGCTTCCCTGGTGTAGGTATCCTAGTTCCTGGGATATCCATGGGTGGGGTGACTCTCCAACCTTCCATCTGCCATAGGGTTTCTTCAGGGTCCTCTGGGAAGGGTCCTTAATCTGCAAAACTGCCACCGTGACTTCCCCATTAACTTGCATTGAGTATGCGGCTGTGTTTCCACTTTGCACACGGCCTCCATAGGGTTCCTGGATTTTTACCTTGGGTGGTTCATTGGGTCCCCAGCTTTCCTAAGTCTTCTGGGTCCAGTCTTGACTTCAGTCACAGTTCGAATTCCACTTTTAGTATAAGGTTTGGTCTCCACCTGGAGACCACTGTGTATTTGTGCTACTTACCTGTTCTCCTCTTGAAAAATTGTGTGTATTGTGTTTATATCTCTGGGAAGGAGATATACCAATGTGTTAGTGAGTGTGTATAATAAATATTACTATTTTTAAAACTACGCTGGGTGATTTTTTTTAGTTTAATCTGCACTACATAATTAGTACTGGTAAAAAAAGCTGATTAATACTCCTTCTGGACTAAGCCTGAAAGTAGTTCTCCACAGCTACCACTTAGAGAGCTTTCTATGGTTGTCTAAGACTACAAAAATCACCATAAGGGTTGACTGGATTAGTGCAGGGTGCTTCACTTAAATAAGTGTGCACCACATTTGCTATTTTTGCGAGAAAAATGCTGTACTATGTTAATGAATAATTGACACAACCCCAGGGCTGCAGTTTTACTAGAATTAGACCTTGCTATGGTCACAAATAAAGTTCAAGGAATGTAACAGCGTTGATAGTTTTGTGTAATGTTATTGGGATTTGTAAGGAGAACGTAAAATTGATGCTACGTTTTGTTCAGTGGACACCTAAAACGGTATCACGTGCTATAGATATTTAGCATTTGCATACACTTTATATATGAGTTGATTTGGTTGGGGGCTTGCTTTTGCAATTCTGAAACATTATAATACCTAAATGTTTACAATAACCATAGACCAGAATTACATCCCACGCTACCATTCTCAAAACCATTGACACATCCATACCCGTACTTACATACCTACTGATTTCTAGATCTACACACACATCAACTCAGTCACCCATACAGCCAGTCGTACAACAACTCACTCACTATTAAAGCCATTGATATATCAACTTATACAGCCACACAGCCACTCACACACTCTCAGTAACCCATAGAGACACTCACAACACCTACTCACTCACCCATAGAGTCGATCACACACCACTTACTCACCTATACAGTTATACACATACCAACTCACTTATTCATACAGATACTAACACATACTTGCTCACCTATACTGTCACTGATATAAGCACACACTCACCCATACGGCCACTCTCACAATCACTCACTCACAATACAGTCACATATATATTCCAAAACTCACCTATACTGCCTTTCACATGTGCAGTCACTCACCCATATACTACTGACACATTGATTCACTCACTGACACAGCCATTTTATTTATTTATTTGAGGTTTTATAGAGTGCGAACATGACCTGTTAGGGTATCAGAGCGCTTTACAGGGATAAACATGTTAAGTACAGCATTAGGCATAGGCAAAAAAATAAGGAATGGGGATTAGGGAATTGAACAACAATCAGTGCAGAACCAAAATCAGCTAGCGACATGTAAGCGATAAAAATGGAAAACCAGCAATCATACACGAGGGGACAGAAGATAGCAAAAGGCAGAGGGAACTGGCAGAACATTTGAAGGAGTGAGAGTTGGTACACAGAGAGTGCCAAGCAGTATAGGAGATTATGCACATATTTGCATACTCACTCACCCATACAGCCCCTCTCAGACGCACTCATGAACTCTCACAGCCAGTGATTCACCCACTCACTCATCCATGAAGGGAGTTGCACACACCCTCACCCACTGATACAGACACTCATACACCCATACAGGTACTCAGGCAACCAATCAATAACCCATACAGCCACTCATGTACCTACTCACCAACCCATGCAGCCACTTACATACCAACTGACAGACTGATACAAATTAGTCACTCACCCATACATTCACTGAGACATGTATAATCACTCACTCTACAGTCAGTCATTCACCCACTAAAACATCCATAAATGCACTCATACACCCAATGATTCATTAATACACCTTGGTGTATACATATTTAACACTGATGATATTTTTAGAAACACTCACAGTAACCTGAGGATGTCATGAGTGATGTCATCAGTGATGTAATTTGAGATGTCATCAGTGGTGTCATCATTGATGTCACTGACCATGTCATGAGTGATGTAATATGTGAGGTCATAAGCAGTGCATTGCAGGGGAGTAAGTTAGAGTTAGCTCAGCTCAGACAAATTTCTCTGGTTTTGTACAAGTGAAATCTGACCCTAACTATAACGTCCCTGTAACCTTTGTTTTTTTTCAGTGAATTCCTAAGGTTTTTATAAATGCTTATTCCTAACTATAACGTCCCTGTAACCTTTTTTTTTTCAGTGAATTTCTAAGGTTTTTTAAATGCTAATTCCTAACTATAACAGAGTAGAGTGGTGGAGAAAGGGGGCTTGCTGAGAGGTTTTCAATGGCCATGCCCCCTTTTTCCACCACTCTGCAAAAGCACCTCCTGGCTCTCTACTAGTTGGTGGTTGAAGTCCACTTGGCTCTTGAGTGTCCTTAGGGGTCAACTAGCCCTCCAATTACCTCCAGTGAGACCCACACAGCTGGGTGCTCAGAGGTGTTCAGAGGCCACACCCTCTCTTTTACTCGGCAAACTCGCCTCCAGGAAAACTCCTAGTTGGGGGCAGAAGACCACTTTAGTCCTGAGGCCCTTAGGAGGTAAGGTGACCTCACCCCTCTGCAGCAGTGAGCTGAGAGGTGCATTTGCAGAGTAGTGGATAAGGAGGGCGTGGGTTCTGACCACCTCTCAACAATCCCACTGTATAGGGCTTACTGGAGGAACCAAATGGGACTTCATCCCCTAAACAGTAGCGCGCCAAAATCTGCATTTGCAGAGTTGTGGGGAAAGGGTTTTTTAAGGCCCCCCCCCTTCCCTGAGCCATTTTCAGCCCCAGGAACCCCATCCCCTGAGGCCTGCCCCTTTTAAAATGTTTCATCAAAAAAAAATGGGTGAGTGGCCACAAGGCCCTCCACGCGGGCCGATTTTGTCCATGGGGACCCCATCCCCTAGAATTTCTTTTTTTTATAATACAAAGGGAGGAGGTCTGTGTGTTCCCCCTCCCCAGGCCAAGTTTGGCCCTAGGGACCCCATCCCCTGGGGTCGGGCCTTGACATATTTTTTTTAATAGGGAGGTGGGCATGCAGTCCCCCTCCCTGGGCCAACCTCAGTCCCAGGTACCCCATCCCCAGGGCCTGGCCACTTCATTTGGGACCCCGGGAGGAACCTCAATGTCCCAGCAGTCCCTGACTACTCCCAGCCTCCTGCAGGAGCCAGCATTGCTTTAGGATCCAGGGATCCGCTGACATGCAGCTCCCTGGATCCCGAAGCAAACTGTCTGTTTACCTGTTCCCTTCACAGCAAGCAGGTAAACAGACGCTGCTCTGCTTTCAGCAAGTGAAAGCATTTTATGCTCTCGCTTACTGAAAGCAGAGCTGAGTTTGCTATGGTATGGCGGGAGCATGCCATATCAAACTGAAATGTTCCGGGGTGGGCCCACCAGGACATTGCTGGAGCTGGCTCTGGGGGGTGGCGGTCCCCAAGGCCATGTAAGGATCCATGAGGGGGCCATGCAGCCCCCTCCCTTCTAAGTAAGCCGCAACTGACCCCCTTCATGGTTGTGTTTATGCCCAGGGAGGTGGCGGTCACCGGGGCTGTGAGGAGGGCCTCCCCTGCACTTTAAATTTTTTTTTTAAATATATGTGTCCCGCGGAGGTGGTGGTCACTGGGGCTGCAGGGGGCCCACACAGGCCCATTATTCTTTTAATAATGTCCCCAGGACCTGGCCCACCCCGGGCCTAATTTAATAAAGCACAGGAGCATGCAATATGATTTTTTTTTTGTCCGGATTTGCAGATCCACCGTGACTCCCACAAAAAATGCTTAAAAAGGTATATGCTTGTCAGTCCTCCACTGAAACAAGGTCCCATCCATCAAGCGTGTGGGTGCTTCGGCATCGGTCCCCGCTACATAGTCAAACAAACTGGCAAACCAAAAAACATGGGCACTCCAAGATGGCGTTGAATCAGAAATTTTATTTCATTAACAGCAAAGCTGCTTCCCAACGCATTTCTTTTAAAAGGTAATAAGCTCCAGCAACAATTGAAAATAAGTGCATTACAGGGTATAGACATAAAAGACATCTTTCTTCCTTTATCCACCCGCAAAACTCATATATAATTATGAAACATAAATATGTCAAAACAAAATATTTATCATTCTCCACGCAATACATATGGGAAAAAAGAAAAACATATGTATAAATCAATTGCCGTAATAACAGATAATGAAGAAAATCCTTCCGTTCACGACTTACGCGAACTTTAGTCAATACCCAAGCATACTCTTATATGTAGCCAAGGATAATACATATTGGTGCCAATTACGATCCGGTAAAAAATTTCCCCGTACGACTCGTATCCGGTCTTTTTACCGTACGAATCGTACAAGTGCCGTACAAACTGGCAATCACGATTCGCATGGTCAAAAGTCCATACGAACCACCTTGGGAATTATTCCCCACACGTCCTCGGGTCGGAAAATGTGTCCGACACGTCCTCGGACGATTTACCGTACAAATGTGAAAAGTGAAGTCCGACCGAGGAATCACGATCCAACCCGTGCGTCCGATCTTACAACCGTATGGTAAAAACACCGTCCGCACCGAACTCCCATTGCAACCATGGAGACATGTGCCCGCATACGCGCCCAACACTCCCCCAGCACCCATACGTTCGAGTCGTACTCCCCGTGAATGTACACCCCCCCTGTATGTACACCCGTGTACGTGTCGAACCCCCACCCGTGTATGTACACCGTGTACGTTCGAGTCGTACCCCCGCCCGTGTACGTGTCGTACCACCGTGTATGTACACCCCTGTACGTTCGAGTCCTACCCCCACCCCTGTACGTGTCGTACCACCGTGTATGTACACCCCTGTACGTTCGAGTAGTACCCCCACCCGTGTACGTGTCGTACCACCGTGTATGTACACCCCTGTACGTTCGAGTAGTACCCCCACCCGTGTACGTGTCGTACCACCGTGTATGTACACCCCAGTACGTTCGAGTAGTACCCCCACCCGTGTACGTGTCGTACCACCGTGTATGTACACCCCTGTACGTTCGAGTCGTACCCCCACCCGTGTACGTGTCGTACCACCGTGTATGTACACCCCTGTACGTTCGAGTCGTACCCCCTCCCATGTACATGTCGTACCACCGTGTATGTACACCCCTGTACATTCGAGTCCTACCCCCACCCGTGTACCTGTCGTACCACCGTGTATGTACACCCCTGTACATTCGAGTCGTACCCCCACCCGTGTACGTGTCGTACCACCGTGTATGTACACCCCTGTACGTTCGAGTCCTACCCCCACCCGTGTACGTGTCGTACCACCATGTATGTACACCCCTGTACGTTTGAGTAGTACCCCCACCCGTGTACGTGTCGTACCACCGTGTATGTACACCCCTGAACGTTCGAGTAGTACCCCCACCCGTGTACGTGTCTTACCACCGTGTATGTACACCCCAGCACGTTCGAGTAGTACCCCCACCCGTGTACGTGTCGTACCACCGTGTATGTACACCCCTGTACGTTCGAGTCGTACCCCCACCCCTGTACGTGTCGTACCCCCTCGTGTATGTACACCCCTGTACGTGTCGAAGCCCCACCCGTGTATGTACACCCCTGTACATGTTGTACCCCCGTGTACGTCAGAGTCATACCCCCACCCGCGTATGCATGGAGCGTACCCCCACCACAACATCCTAAGAACGGAGCGCACCCCAGGCCCCAACATCACAACCGAATGTACGACTCGTACCAAGCCACACACAAGGACAGCATTGTACAACAAAATGGCCCATGTACACACCGTATACACGCCAAAAAACGCACGTACACAACCAGGACAAACCAAAACGACACAAGAATACACCATTCGAATGGCACAAAGCCACAAAACATGTCCAACAACTACCAAAACAACACATTCACTGACCTGCAATTGCCAAAAACAAACAGAGGCCCAAAACACCACCACTCCTTATAACACACCCACCCAAAGTTCAAACACAGCCACACCCACCAATGGACCAATAAAAAGGGCCCACACACACAAACCATGAGCCTTTGCAACAGACTCACTGCTGCCAGACCCCACAGACAACCTACAGCACCAAACTAGAAGCTTCACCACACCTTACACTTGCACACCTTCACACAACCACCTTCTTAAACACCCCCTCATCACATTCACACACACCTGCACAACCACACCCACACACCCACAACCATCCACCCACCCCCCCCACCATCCACACCCACACCCCTCACCATGCCCACTAACAAGAATCCAAAATTCAGTAACCGACAGTTGGAGGTCCTTGTCGATGAAATCCTCAGAGTCGAGCCACAGCTCTTTGGAACATTGGTCAGACAGACCAGCATTGCAGAAAAAACAGCCATGTGGCAGACCATCGTCGATGCTGTGAATGCTGTTGCGGACACCAGAAGGAACAAGCAGGAATGCCAAGCCAGGTGGTACGATCTGCGGAGGAGGGTCCGAGCCAAGATGACGGATGAACACAACCAGGCCAACGTCACTGGAGGAGGGCCGTCCCGCAGACCCATACACTACCATCCCTGGGAGGAGAGGGTGATGGCCATACTGCCGGTGGAGGCAGTCGAAGGATTAGGAGGACTCCGAGACCCGGGTGAGTACACAAAAAACGCACCTCACATAGGGGGAACGTCATCCACAACCAAACTCACAAACAGGCACGCAACCACTCCAAGCTATCGCATGACTCAACCACACTCCATGAACACGCACATGCCACTGGCGCCACCATGCCCCATGCACCCAGCTGGACAATTTCAAGTCACAGGCCACAGAAGACACCAACACATGACACGGTAACCTGGATGGCGGGAGGGTGGGCCCCAAAATTCACATAGTGCAACTCAGAAGCAGACAACAATGCCCTCTGCCCATATGGCCTAGGTCACAGCCAGACAAACACTGTGTCCCCACACAGGAAAGACTCGCCAGCAAATGGCGGACGCCTTGCATTAACACATGGGGGTGAAGGCACTGTTTTGCACATGACAGCAGCTAATGAACAGCCAACATTGTGAAAGAGTGGCAGCACACACCACCACAGCAGCAGCACAGAGACACACACTACACCCAATGGGTGCCTGGAGATCAGAAACAAACTCACATCAACAAGCCAAGGGCCATTCAAAGATCTGCTAACAGTGTGTGCCCAGGAAGCTGGGCTGAGGTGACAGAGGGTGACACACAGAGGGAGGGAGAGGGGGACAGAGAGGGAGGGAGACACAGGGAGACGGACAGAGGGAGAAGGCTGACACACAGAGGGAGGGAGAGGGGGACAGAGAGGGAGGGAGACACAGGGACACAGACAGAGGGAGGAGGCTGACACACGGAGGGAGGGAGAGGGGGACAGAGAGGGAGGGAGACACAGGGAGAGCAATTCAGTCCTTTGGTGTGTGGGAATGTCTGCTCGTCAGCAGGTGGACTGCGTGCATGTAGACAAGGGTGGCCAGTGCCAGCACCCCCCCCTCTCCTCCATGGCAAAACACAGGGCCATGTCACAACCTGTGCACAAGCACAACGACAGCTACCTGCATCATTGAAGTGTGTGTAACTACTTCATGTGCCCACGTACAGTGCAACACGGAAGGCGCCAATGCACGGCTCGCCACACCTGCCCACTCCACTGCTGACTGCAGTCACACTTGACGCAGCAAGTAAGACTGTGCCACACATAGTTAAAGGCGCCAAAGCTGTGCCCAAGGGACACACCCATGCACAAGTGCACTGTGAGTGGAATGCAAGACAGATCCAAATTCCCAGAGGAAATGTTCCAACTTTGAAACTGATGAAACATGGATGTTGCATGGACCAAAATTAACATTGTCTCTCTCACACACAGGTCAACCTCGTGGTTCACCCCCCAACACTGGGGGGGGAAGACTCACAGGACCCGGCTCTGCGGGAGGCCGATCCCACCGGCAGCGACGACTCTCACCACTCTGTGGACGACCCCGACCAACCTGGCCCCTCTGGTGTCCAACAACCTGCTGCACCTGCGTCAGGTACAACGGGGCCAACCACCACCCCCACTCCTGCCACATCCCAGGAGACACCCAGGATCCCTGCCCCACCACCACAAAGCAGCCAGGCTGGCAAGGAGGGACACGGTGTCCCTGGCACCCAGGAGGAGGCAGGCGACAACGCCAATGCCACCCCTCAGGGGTCCCGGAGACCCGATGTGCCCACAAGGGCAGGCCAGGTGCAAGTGGGCAGGGGTGGTGGGAATGGAGGACGGCGGAGGCGCCAGCCTGACCAGTTGGCTGGGGATCCGGTATATTCCCATGTCCGAAACATCCTGGACACATACCGGCAGGACACCATGGGCCTGGCCCAGGTTGTGTCCGTCCTCGAGGGGATCAAGACCCAGCAGGCCCAGCAACATGCGGAGCTACATGCCTGTCTACTGCAACACCAACGAAGGATGGAGGACGGACAGGCTGAGCTCGTGACGGCGTACACGGGAATTCACGATACACTCCGTCGGATGGCCGACAACATGGGCTACCCTCCCCGTGCCAGAAGGCGTAGAACATCACCACCCACAGGGAGGGATGAGGAGGAGGAGGAAACATCCAATGGAGCATCCCAGACATCGTCACGGCCTGCGCCTGAGGGCCCCCGCAGGAGGGCGGGTCGTCCACGGAAAAGACCGTGAGGGTCGGCGCTACAGCACCATCTCCCAGGAGCAACAGCAGCACAGCATCAAAAGACATTCTCTGCCACATGGCCTTGCTGGTCACTGTCTGACCAATGTTGACAAAGACTGTGGCATGGACTCTGAGGATTTCAAATGGCAAGGACACCAACTCCCCTACTGAACTTTGGATTCCAAACACCCGGAAAGCCCCTCATGTCATACCCCCCCCCCCACTAAAATAAAAAGTCACACCATGATGAGAAGATGCCTGCTGGTTGCATTATTACCTTACATGTGTCTTGTAAAGTCTAACCATGCCTGAGTTCTCTTTTGACTTCAACCATCCACACCCTGGGGCATGAGTCTGGCACAGGACACACGGGTCACAGTGTATTAGGCAAGACAGACATGGAGCACCATACACACCCGTGATGGGCCCAACCAGCTGAGGGGGTGGCCGCACAACCGTGCTGACAGACATATTGAGTGCAGCAACAGTCATGCGCAGAGGTCAGGGATCATGTCCAGTGTCCTGGGGGGCACCCAGGTATGTGTAGACAGGTGGCAGAACCATGTCCTGCAAGCTTGAGTCCGGTGGATGCACATAATGGGGGCCTGGCCAACGTTGGATGCATGGGGATGGCACATGTCACAATACCCACACAGTCATGGACATCATGCACAATACACAGTCACATCCCACACACACAGCTTGCATGTTGCTACTCGACACATAGACACATAGCCACTATCAGGGAAAACCATGCCAGACATGCTGGATGCACCGTGGCAACACACCAGCATTGACTGAGAAGAGGCACCTTGGAGGCATAGGGACACCTTTATTAGTCATGTTTTCGGGATTGCAGAGGCAACTTGAAGTACACATGAACACTTCATGTGGAGAAACATGTGGGTCCAACACTGGCACCCCCCTTCTGCAGCACAAATGCGTGATAGCCATGGAACTGGCACACAAGCGTCGGCTAACAGCTAAACACCCACAGCTGCTCACGGAGAGCCTGCCATACACCATTGATCAGCTGATGTGGAAGTCCCACAGCATGTCAAGCCAATGCAAACCGTATGTGTCCGAGGGCAGTGTTACACACATTGATGCCATCATCACAATCCACTATCCCATCACTGATGACTGTCAACAAGTCTGACCATCTATTCAGGTGTACCCAGCTGCATGTAATGTGTACCATGGTGATGCGACATGTCTGCAGAGGAACCAAACATTGACAGGGGCAGTGTGCATACATCGTGAACAACTGCCACACCCAATACACCCCTGATGCATCCCTTACCCTAAGGAGACTTCCAAACTTGTCCGTGCCTGTAACGCTGAGTCAGCACACGATGACGTGTCCATGAGGAATAGCAGTGCCACAACAATGCAAGCAGCAGACGGCATGTGCAAGTACCTGGGGAAGAGAGACACACAAGAAGTCAGCCACAAAAAGCACAGCCACTTGCATGTGCATTTACTCGACACATGTATGGATGACAACATGCTAGGTCACAATTATGACTGGGGAAATACAACCATCACTGGCACCATCACTCCAGTGACACACCCACACACACCTCTGACTCACGTGCCATACATGCAGGTGGAGACACACATCACAACACATGCCACACGGGGACCAACGTGCACACTCAGACACTGGTACTCACCACTAAGCAAAGAAGTCGCGTATGAGCCGAGTCCGGATGTCCTCTTGCAGCTCCACATCCTTCACATCACTAGCCCCATTGCCAAGCCCTTCGTCCTCCACGGGTGGATGGTCCTCGTCATCTTGATCCAGGATGAGTGGCACAGCTTTCTCAACTGCCATGTTGTGCAGCATGCAGCAGACCATGAAGATTTTGCAGACCTTCGCCGGGGCATATGGGAGTGCGCCGCCGGTCTTGTGTAGGCACCTGAATCGGCTCTTCAGCAGGCCAAACATCCTCTCTATCACTCGCCTTGTCCCGCCATGGGCGGGGTTGTAGCGGAGCTGGGCCGGCGTGATGGGGTTGCGGAGAGGTGTGATCAGCCATGGCATGTTGGGATAGCCAGCGTCCCCTACATGGGAAGCACATGGACATCGTTA
Organism: Triturus cristatus; assembly: GCF_964204655.1. Classification (NCBI taxonomy): domain Eukaryota; kingdom Metazoa; phylum Chordata; class Amphibia; order Caudata; family Salamandridae; genus Triturus; species Triturus cristatus. The sequence goes on from NC_140588.1 coordinate 897,196,414, forward strand.
GAACAGGAGAAGCGGTCGTGCTGGAAGTCTACGCAAAATACAGGACAGACAGACTGTACCCACCAACAACACATGCTCGTTCGTTGCGCAGCTGCGTCATCATTTCAGGCATCCTGCTACGCCTCATGATGTAGGCATCGTGTGCTGATCCTGGGAAACGAGCACAGACATGTGAAATCACCATGTTGGACAGACACACCACAAGGGCATTGATGGAGTGGTAGTGCTTGCGATTGCGGTACGCTACCTCCTGTGCGTGTGGTGGTACCAAAGCTACATGTGTCCCATCTATGGACCCAATGACATGGGGCATCCCTCCCAGGGCATAGAATCCACGCTTGACCCCAGTCAACATTTCAGGGGTTGGGAAATGGATAAACTCATCCAGGTGAATCAACATGGCCTCTAAGAAATCATGCAGCACACGGCAGAACATGCTCTGGGACATGCCACCAACATGAGCTATGGTATTTTGAAAGGTACCCGTGGCTAGAAAATGTAGGGCTGCCATTACCTTCAGCTTGAGTGTCAGTGCCGTAGGATACCTGTGCAGCGGTTGCAGGTGTGGTGCCAGTCTCGCCGTCAAATCCAGAATCAACCGTTGGGGGAAGCGGTAGCACCGGATACAATCATTCTCCCGCATGTCAGCCAAGTCCGGAATTGGTCGGGGAAGAGGCGGCGCTCTGCAGGAATTTGGAAGTGACAAGGAAGAGTGAGTGCACCACAACAACAAATAATTTGTCGTGAGCACATGTTGATCTGTCTATACACATATGCGACATACGGAGTGAGGTATGTGCCACATGCCCTGGACACGTATGGCTGGCAGGTGACACTCCTACCAAGACCCAGCTACACACGCAGATTGAGAACCTCCACATGCCATGGCATGGGATTAGCTGTGTCCCAGTGCAAGTGAACAGCCAGACGCAAGACAGGAGTGACATACACCCACACATCAGCAGAAGTAGGATGTCGATTGCAGAGACTGGTAGCGGAACACTAGAGCCACAGGTCACATGACATTACACTAGGACAGGCCACACACCTTGCCATGAAGGTGCACATGTGATGACTCACCACACATTCATAGAGAGGATGCAGACATGTCCTTGTTACGCTACTCCGTGTCCCATGCATACATACGCACCTCACATCCGATACCACATGTGGCATGGTGTGCGGAACAGTGTGCCATGGCCATCTACACACAGACACATGTTGGTTGCTGCAACGGCTGCAGCTTTTGAGGGAGCTCAAACATCTACCTAATGTGAACCCCCCACACATACATGACATAGTCACATCGTGCACCGTGGGTAGTGACATGTCAGGTGTGGTAACCCCTGTACCGGGCCTCAGGGGACACTTCCGTGTGTTGGTGTCCGTGCCATGCCAGTGACGCTCATGCCAAGTGTGCAGTACGACATGCACACATGTCAAAGGAGTCAAGGGCATGCCTGGCACACATTGCACCGTCACACATTACATATGTACACATCTCATCATACATCTGGTGCCTTCTCCACTCAGGAGTATTGTGCCACATCACAGCCTTTCACACCTGTGCCCCACACATGTAGTACTGCCCAGACAATGCCTTGATGTCCATCCATGGACAAGTATGTCAGCCCTATCCCTTCCTGTGTGCTGCCTGTCACCACTGTGATGTGTGAAAAACACCGTACTTCTGCTAAGAGGGCCTGTGTACCTTCCCGTATCACTATGGGAGTGCTGCCGTATGTGTACCCATCGTGATGGTGATCGTACAGGCGTGTGTACGGTCCGTACCACTACGGGTACGCATACGCAAGAACACTCATAGTGGTACGGCCCGTACACGCGTGCCTACGCTCCCTATCACTATGGGTGTCCTCGCGTATGCGTACTCGTAGTGGTACGGCCCGTACACACGCCTGTACGCTCCCTATCACTATGGGTGTCCTCGCGTATGCGTACTCGTAGTGATAGTGAGCGTACAGGCGTGTGTACGGGCCGTACCACTACGAGTACGCATACGCGAGGACACCCATAGTGATAGGGAGCGTACAGGCGTGTGTACGGCCCGTACCACTACGAGTACGCATACGCGAGGACACCCATAGTGATAGGGAGCGTACAGGCGCGTGTACGGGCCGTTGCTATGCATTTGGGGTGCCCTAGGGCCCCGGAACGCACCGTACCTGTGTGTGAAGCTCCAAATTACATAGGGGACACATGAGGGACAAGTATTAAGGCCTACATGCATGCTGGTTGTCATGGAGACCAAGTTTTAAGTTTGAATTTGTTCTGGAAGGTGCACAGCAGAAGTCAGTTGGAATGAATCTACTTTGTTGCAATGTGTTTGTGGGGTTGACATCATGCTGACGAAAAAAAAACAGAATAAGAACCCACTGACTGCTAGGTTTGAAGGGATTGGAGGAAACATAGGATGCAAATGTGAGTGACCAATCACTCTGCACTCCTGTGCATGAAATGGGCCAGCAAGGCAGATATAAGGCAGCCAGGTCCCATGAGGGAGCACTTGCCTGCACATCTCTGTATTCCACGACCCAGCTGCTGCTACTGAGTCCCTGGAACCATGTCAAGGGCTGTGGAGAGGTCACAGCCATTCATCCTGGAGGAGAACATGGCTTTGGTGGATGTGATCCTCCCACAGTACCCCATGCTGTATGGGTGACCAGGTTATCAGGTGAGTGCAGTGTCCACTGGCACAGACTGTGTCCCTTTTTTGTGACTGTGACTTCTGCCATTGTGTCCAGGTGTGACACACATGCTATGTACTGTAGGGGGGTCCCAGGGGGGGAATGCCTGATGTCTCCCAGCAGTGGCCAGAGACAGGAGGGGTGGGTGCCTATCACTCCCAGCAGTGCCCAGAGACAGGAGGGGTGGCTGCCTATCACTCCCAGCAGTGCCCAGAGACAGGAGGGGTGGGTGCCTATCACTTCCAGCAGTGCCCAGAGACAGGAGGGGTGGGTGCCTATCACTCCCAGCAGTGCCCAGAGACAGGAAGGGTGTGTGCAGAGTCCTCCCAGCAGTGCCCAGAGACAGGAGGGGTGTGTGCGGAGTCCTCCCAGCAGTGCCCAGAGACAGGAGGGGTGTGTGCAGAGTCCCCCCAGCAGTGCCCAGACATATGAGGGGTGGGTGCCTATCACTCCCAGCAGTGCCCAGGGACAGGAGGGGTGGGTGCCTATCACTCCCAGCAGTGCCCAGAGACAGGAGGGGTGGGTGTGATGCACAGTGTGAGCCTGGATCATTGATTGTGTCGTTGCCCTCATTCCACCTGTGTACTTTCAATGGCACGTACTGCTTTTGCCCTTCCCCAGAGGATCATGTCCCTATGACAAAGGTGCAATGCGTTGGATGCATACTATGCCTTGTTGTAAACAGCAAATTTGTTCTAATATGTGTCTCTGTGACATGTGCCAGGTGTATTGATGTAGTGTCACTTGTTCATCCTCACAGGTAGACGCCTCTGCCAAGGAGCACATATGGCTGACCGCCGTCAGCGCTGTGAGGAGTGCGGATGGTCGGAAGCGGCGCCTGTCCCAGGTGAGGAAACGCTGGCAGGATATCCGGTGCTGGACGCGGAGGATCGCACGGGTCCTGCTGGGGGACTCACCTGAGAGCCATAAGAACCGCGGGCGCCACCGTCTCTCCCACATCCACAAGCGTGTGCTGGCGGTGGTCTTTCCAGACTTGGACAGGCGCCTACAGGAGATGCAGCAGCAGGAAGGGGGTAGGTACATGTGTGTTTGTTGTGTTTCACCAGCATTTGTACGTGCACTGTTCCATGGATACACTGCCAGGGTTTTATGGTGCTGTGCAGATCCTGTTACCCACAGTGTTGCAGTGCTCTCCTGCCTCCCTTCCCCTCCTTGCAATGTGTTCCCTGGTCTGTGTGTAGTCACTCCGTCACAAGGTTATGTAGCCTGGCACCTTCTCAAAATGTACTATGCCTCCAGCATCATGTGTGGGGGTGGTGTGTAACAGGTTTTGGGACCTTGCCTGTGCCCTGTCCCGTTCTGGACTTGTGGGTTCCATGTCAGTTGGCACTAATGCTGAGTCCAGACATGGGAGTTAATCTCTCAAGTGCGAGGCCTTCCAGCACGCATGTCCTATGTGGTGGCCTGTGACATGATGTGCATGAGTGTGCGGTACGCATAGTCCAGGGATGTTAGCGTGTGTTGCAGTCATTCCCATTCAGGAGCATGGAGTTGTGTGGCCACTACTGTCCCCAGGGGTATATTTACCTAGGTCTCATGTGTGTAATCTGAAAATGTCGAAAATCTCTGTGTCTACAGCATAGGTTGTGCTCTGTGCCATTGTCCCCTGGCACCATGTATATTGACGTGAAATGTAGTACAAGTGTCCACTGTCCAGCCTGACCTGATTTTCCCAGTACATACTCACGGTGGCCATTGCCTGTGTGTCTTGTTACAATCATCTCATGATGCCCATTTGTACATGATTATTTGGACAGGCGCACCTTGGGTATTTTGTGTGCAATATAGAATTTTTGCATCCCATGTGTATTTCACCCAGACTAAGAGATGTACGTGCTTCCTGTGTCTCCAAAGAATTGTCTCATGTAGGGGGTGGGTGGTGCGGGCATGGCCGACATGTCAAGACCTGAAATCTCCTTGCTAGGACTGGCCAGTGTATGATGTTTGCCTGGACATACACTCAAGGTGCAGTGTGCCAGTCAGGGTGGGCATGTTATCAGTATTACCTATGCTGCATGTGCCTCTAGTTCCTGGCTATGGTCCCAGCTCATCCCTATTTCCTGCCACGCTGTGTGGTGCCGATGCAGTGCTGGATTGTCCCCAGGGCCTTGCTCCTCAGTCAAAATTCCATGTCATCTCATTTGCTATTGTGTCATGCTCTCCATAGTTTTTCCGTGGCATGGTGGGTCAAACAACTGTGTCTTGCAGGGCCTACATATGTACCTTGTTTTGTAGTTGTAACTCTTCTTTTGTTTCAGGCTATGCACTGTAACCTAAGTAGATTGGACTCATGTGACATATGTATACAGGTGTATGATTAATTTCTGTCTCTTCACCCTGCCCACAGCATCGTCGGGGGACACGGAGGGAGACATGGACACAGACGGCGCAGAGGGACCGAGCACCAGTGCCAGCGGTGACATCGGGGCTGGCACATCGAGTGGGACTGAGGCGGAGGAGAGTGCAGCCGGGGACCTGTCGACTGGCACAACAGAGTATGAAGCTGACGGGTCCGAGGATGATCTCTCCGAGTGGGCGGTGGCTGCACCACCATCTGACAGCAGCCCTACATCTCGCACCGCCCCCTCCATTGGCATCAGCCACCTCCCACGTGCTCGTGTCCCTTCCCAGCGTGCCCAGTCACCGCATGTCTCCTTCCTGCCAGGCACCGCACCCCCTGCCCCTGTCTCCACTGCTGCCGCCAATGCCGAGTCTGTGGACATCCAACGGCAGTTGCAGGTTGGTCAGACTGCGATCCTTAATGTCCTCCATGCCCACAGCCAGGTCCTCAACAACATGGAGGCATACTTGGAGGGCATTCATTCATCGCAGGCTGACCAACGCAACTTGCTGAGGTCCATAGACTCGACACTGACTGCAGCAGTGGGTCTCCTGCAGCGCTACGTCCCACCCCCTACCCCTGCCCCTTCCACACTTCCCACTCCCATACCTGTCCCACATACACCCAGACGTCAGCATTCACCCACCACAACAGACACAGGCACCACACCAGCAGGGAAGTTCCGCCGCACACCTCCTGACACGCACACACAGGGTGTAGTAGGCACACCCACTGGGTTGGGGGGCAAATGTGTGACACGCAGCCAGAGTGGGAGTCCACATTCCACCCAATCCACTCCCTCCAAATCCCCTCCCCTCAGCTCTCCTGGCCACATCTCCCCCAAAGACTCCTTCATGGCCGCTCTGTCCCTGAGCCCCACATTGACACCACCCCGCAAGCGGTCAAGGAAGTCCACGGTCAGGGTGCTTGAGTCCCCCCCTGTCCACACCCTCCCCCAGTGGCGCTGCGACCCATCCCTCTGACCCCCCCCCTCCTTGGGGCCTGTGGTTCCTTCGGGTGCAGGGGAGTCCCTGGAGGACCTTGCCAAGGTGTGCAGCGCGCTCCTAGAATCCACCTTTGGCCCTACCCCACCCCCTGTGGTGGAGTCCTCCATCCCTGCACCCACGTCGCCTACCCTTCGCCCTCCTGTCCCTGCGGTGCCTGTGTTTTCCCCCCCACATGATGCCCTCACCCCTGTGGAAGACGACGGCTTGTAACTGTGCAGGCAAGCTAGGGGACACGCATCCCACTGTGTCCCCCATCCAGCTGTGACTTCTGGACTGCCCTATGGGCTTTGTAATTATTGAACTTTCTACGAACAAACAATTTTTGATAATGCTGATTAAAGCCATTTTTGTTTCCTTTGAACACTACTGCTTTACTGATATTGCTGTTGGTGCGGCTGCTACATGAATTTGGGTGGTGATCATGTGTTGGGTGTGTGGGAAATGTAGTAGTGTGCTGGTCATAGGGGGGACCCTGGTATCTGTGTGCCATCACACGGTGTTAGCTAGGTTTCTCTGTCCATGTACGCAGTTGCTGCATGGTGGAATTGTACCAGAGTGTATTACTTCCTCTGTGTACCCTGACATCTTCCCTGCAGGGTGTTCCCAATATGTGGTGCTGAGCTGTGTCTACATCAGCTGGGTGTGTGACGGACTCCTTCAACTTTGCACATGCATGCTGAGCGATGTCTCCACCTGCATCATTCGTGGCATCCTTGGTAGTCATAGTACTTGTGTGTGTGGACTATTGACATGACTTCATGTGGACATGTTTTCTTTTCGGCGCTATGCATGCGTATACTCCCAGCCTCACACACATGTGGTACATGTACTGCAGGGTCTTTGTGCACCTGACTGACATTTGTGGGCATGGTATCTGTGGCTACTCCACCCTTTGCGTTTCATGGGCACTGCTGTGAGTGTTAGGCACACACCCCTCCTGTGTCTGGGCACTGCTGGGAGGACTCTGCACACACCCCTGCTGTCTCTGGGCACTGCTGGGAGGACTCTGCACACACCCCTCCTGTCTCTGGGCACTGCTGGGAGGACTCTGCACACACCCCTCCTGTCTCTGGGCACTGCTGGGAGGACTCTGCACACACCCCTCCTGTCTCTGGGCACTGCTGGGAGTGATAGGCACCCACCCCTCATATGTCTGGGCACTGCTGGGGGGACTCTGCACACACCCCTCCTGTCTCTGGGCACTGCTGGGAGTGATAGGCACCCACCCCTCCTGTGTCTGGGCACTGCTGGGAGTGATAGGCACCCACCCCTCATATGTCTGGGCACTGCTGGGGGGACTCTGCACACACCCCTCCTGTCTCTGGGCACTGCTGGGAGGACTCTGCACACACCCCTCCTGTCTCTGGGCACTGCTGGGAGTGATAGGCACCCACCCCTCATATGTCTGGGCACTGCTGGGGGACTCTGCACACACCCCTCCTGTCTCTGGGCACTGCTGGGAGTGATAGGCACCCACCCCTCCTGTGTCTGGGCACTGCTGGGAGTGATAGGCACCCACCCCTCCTGTGTCTGGGCACTGCTGGGAGGACTCTGCACACACCCCTCCTAATTCACAATATGTACGCTTCGAACATACACGGGTGTGGGTTCGCTCCATGCATACGGCGGGTGAGGGTACGGGTCGTACTTACACTGTTGGGGTGGGGGGTTCGCTCCATACGTACGCGGGTGAGGGTACGTGTCGTACTTACACTGTTTGGGTGGGGGGTACGCTCCATACGTACGCGGGTGGGGGTATGTGTTGTACTTACACTGTTGGGGTGGGGGCTTTGCTCCATACGTACGCAGGTGGGGGTACGTGTCATACTTACACTGTTGGGGTGGGGGGTACGCTCCATACGTACGCGGGTGGGGGCACATGTCGTACTTACACTGTTGGGGTGGGGGGTTCGCTCCATACGTACGCGGGTGGGGGTACGTGTCGTACTTACACTGTTGGGGTGGGGGGTACGCTCCGTACGTACGCGGGTGGGGGTACGTGTCGTACTTACACTGTTGGGGTGGGGGCTTCGCTCCATACGTACGCGGGTGGGGGTACATGTCGTACTTACACTGTTGGGGTGGGGGTACGCTCCATACGTACGCGGGTGGGGGTACATGTCATACTTACACTGTTGTGGTGGGGGGTTCGCTCCATACGTACGCGGGTGGGGGTACGTGTCGTACTTACACTGTTGGGGTGGGGGGTACGCTCCATACGTACGTGGGTGGGGGTACGTGTCGTACTTACACTGTTGGGGTGGGGGGTACGCTCCGTACGTACGCGGGTGGGGGTACGTGTCGTACTTACACTGTTGGGGTGGGGGCTTCGCTCCATACGTACGCGGGTGGGGGTACGTGTCGTACTTACACTGTTGGGGTGGGGGGTACGCTCCATGCATACGCGGGTGGGGGTACGGTCCGTACATTGCCGTACCGACGCTGTGGAATGCTTGTGCGGGCCATCCCCAGGCCTTTGCCACGTGGGTACGTGCTGTCCCGCAATTGTTGGGGTGACGTAGGTGTGGGCATGGTACGACTCGTACCCACGCTCTTAAGGCTTGGGTACGGGACGTACCTGTATGGTTGTGTTGCCGGTTCGCGTCGTGAAGAACTTCCGTTGTGGCGGTCGCTGGCTTGGCTGGACACGCCCCCACCCCCTCGTAGTGACCAGGGCCTGAGGGTCAGGTATGTCCAGGGCATGTGTGCTGTGTGACTTTGGTGGGGGTTTTGTGGCCTGCCCTGGTCCTGCCACCCCCCCCTTTCCTCCCTCCCTTTGTTGTTCTGACCTTCTGCGGCGTCTGCGTCGGAACCTGTAGAGGAGGTCGACTGCTATGAGGGCCGGGATGACACGTAGGTTCGGGTCCATGTCTGTCCGTCGCGTACAGGTACTCCTTGTTCGCGTCGTCCTGATTTCCCGGCAGTTTTTGGCAGCCAGAAAATATTCACCGTGCGGGATGACGTGGGTGCGATTCGTAATTCCTGGTTCGTGAATGGCAGGCTGCGTGCGTCCCGACGTCACGTCGGCGCTTTCCCGGATCGCATTTGTATGTTTAGTTTCGTCGGTCGGGGTTTTGTACGATTCGTACGGAAATGGTGTTTTCGTGCGAATCGTAATTCCATGTTGGTATATTTTGATGACCGGGTACGCGTCGGACAGAGAATATGCTCCGTCCGACGGTTCGTACCCGGTTTTTACAGGATCGTGATCGGCACCATTATGTGCATAGTGCACAGTACTCAAGGAAGTTTCCAATGTGGCGTACAGCTACAAAGGCTTTTCACATTTAAAAATACAACCCTAATGGGGAAACTATCAATTGCACCCATCATAATTCAAATGGAACAATAATATGAGATGCCCACATGAACAATAAACTAAAGAGACAATAAGGCAAGGTGAAAGGTACCTAATACTCAATATACAATACTGTATTTCTCTTGGATACAGCACATAACTCTGCTCATAGCCTCTACAGACACAGTGTTATAGATATTAAAGATATAATCATAAAGAAAAATAGAAATAAAACAAATAACCTATTATGATACAACATATAGCATATAAATAGATATGAAATCCCACCAATGTGAGTCTAGAACATCTACTTCATAGGGAGTATCACAATTATATATTATACAGATAATCTACCCAGCAAATTCATTGGTGCATCAAAAATGTACTTTTATAATCGTGATGAGATATGTTAATTAATTATACAGAGATAAGCTCAGCCTAAAGGTACTTCCAACTCTTCATCCTTGCTGAGAACTACACGGTGTTTCATTTGTAGGTCAAGACTTTATCTTGATTACAATTGTCGGAGCAACCACGTTCTGTTGCCTCCACATACATTTTTACTGATTCTATCAATCACTAAAATTGTAAATTGTGATGCATCAGAGTGGTGGGCAACAGATAAGTGTCAAGCAACTGGATAGAAAGCATCCATATTTCTAATTGCTCTTTAGTGCTCCAGGATAAGTTTGTTGAGCGCAAATGTGGTGCTACATATATACATAAGGTTGACTGGGTACCTTAGCGCATATACACAGTAATCGGACGAGCAAGTTAAGAATTGAGTGATATATTTCTTACAGCCACTAGATGAAATATATTCTCCAATGTTGACAGTATGCCTACGGGCTTTACATTTGCCGCATTTATAGAAGCTCTTGGATTTGAAAGGCCAAGTTTCCCCTTTGAAGGTCCTAGCAGAGTAGCTATGTGTTAATATGTCCCACAAGGAGTTACCTCTCCTATATGTGATAGATTGTCTCATAGGTAATCCAGGGTCAATGACACCATCATTCCTCAAACTGGACTATAGTTTGCCGATGATATTCCTTATTGCATGTGATTACCTATTGAATGTGGTGATAAGGTGTATATCCTCATCCTCTTCAGCTTGGTGTGTGTTAGGGAACAAAAGTTAATCTCTAGTGATAGGGTGATATTTCTTTTCAGCGACTTTTAAAAAATAGTCTTCACATCTCCTATCCTTAAACCTTTTTATTCATGCTAGTCTTTTGTTCCTGGAATTCTAGTTCACAGTTGCATGCTCACTTAATTCTTAAGATTTCCTTGAATGATAACTCTTGAAATGTAATAAATGTTTCTCCCTAAGCCTCCTGGGGAAACAACGTGGCGCAGTATTGTCCAAAGGCCCATCCCGCAGAATAAAACGATCATCTATGTATCTGGTCCACATTGATACATGTTGTGTAAACTCCAGAGATTCGTTCAGATGTTCAATGATAACCCTTATAATCTTAGATTTACAACCAAGATGAGTCAGGTTGAAACTGACATTTTGGATGTCAAACTGTGGGAGGAGGGAGGTAAAATCTACTTCACCTTCTTTTGCAAGGAGACTGCGAATTGACTAAAGTATATTTATATTCACTGAAAAACCACAGGTTTTAGGGACGTTATAGTTAGGCTGACATTTCACTTGTACATAACCAGAGAAATTCAGCCGTTATATTTATCTGAGCTAACTATAACTCGCGCCCATGCAATGCACTGCTGATGACGTCACATATTACATCACTCATGACATGGTCAGTGACATCACTCATGACATTACTGATGGCATCCCAAAAGACATCACTGATGTGCAGAAAGAGGCAAGAGAAGTGCAGAAAATGGAAGAAAGTTGCAGGAAGAAGCAAGAGAAATGCAGAAAGAGACAGGAGAGGCACAGAAAGAAGCAAGAGTGGTTTGTGCACCATTAGTACCAATTAACACCCACATTTAGCAGTAAGTAGCAGGTGACTATTCCATGTTTGCAAAGGGCCTTCCACCACGCTGTAACACTTCCCGCTGCATTTTTGGTAACGTTTGAACCATTTGAGGTAGAAACAAGGTTGTTTTTGTTCAACTACAGATTATGCAGGAGATGATGGATTATGTTGCAAATGCGGAAAATGTATAATTGTGCAAATATCGGTGCAGCCGAACCCGCGCATAATTTCAGTGGCCCTGTTTATATCTCTGACTAGGTCCAGAAGTGCTCCTCAGTCTATCAATCAATCAAGAAATTTGTAGAGCGTGCTACTCACCCGGAGGGTCTCAAGGCGCTGGGGGAGGGGGGACCGCTACTGCTTGAACAGCCAGGTCTTGAGTTGCTTCCTGAAGGAGAGGTGGTCTTGGGTCAGACGGAGGTGGATGGGGAGGGAGTTCCAAGTCTTGGCTGCCAGGTAGGAGAAGGATCTTCCTCCCATGGTGGCTCTTCGAATGCGTGGAACGACGGCGAGGGCGTGGCTGGTCAATCGTAGCTGGCGGGTGGGAGTGTAGAAGGTCAGGCGGTTGTTGAGGTACCTGGGGCCCAGGTCGTGGATGGCCTTGTGTGCGTGGGTGAGGAGTCGGAACATGATTCTCTTGCTGACGAGGAGCAAGTGCAGGTCTCTCAGGTGTCCGGAGATGTGGCTGTGTCGGGGGATGTCAAGGATGAGTCATGCGGAGGTGTTCTGGATGCGTTGGAGTCTTTTCTGTAGTTTGGCTGTGGTTCCGGTGTAGAGGGTGTTTCCGTAGTCCAGTCGGCTGGTGACGAGTGCCTGGGTGACCGTCTTCCTGGTTTCGGTGGGGATCCATCGGAAGATCTTTCGGAGCATGCGTAGGATGTTGAAGCATGATGATCAGATGGCGTTGACTTGTCTGGTCATCGAGAGGGAGGAGTCCAGGATGAAGCCCAGGTTGCGTGCGTGGTCCGTTGGTTTGGGTGCGCTGCCCAGGGTAGGGGGCCACCAGGAGTCGTCCCAGACAGAGGGTGATGGTCCAAGGATGAGGACTTCCGTCTTGTCTGAGATCAGTTTCAGGCGGCTGTTCATCATCCACTCGGCTACGTCTTTCATCCCTTCGTGTAGGTTGGTTCTGACGGTGGCTGGGTCGTTGGTGAGGGAGAGGATCAGCTGGGTGTCGTCGGCGTAGGAGATGATGTTGGCTGCGAGGGGGCTCATGTAGACGTTGAAGAGGGTGGGGCTGAGTGATGATCCTTGTGGTACGCCGCAGATGTCTTCGGTGGCCTCGGATCTGAATGGGGAGGCGGACTCTCTGGGTTCTTCCGGGGAGGAACGAGATGATCCACTCTAGTGCCATCTCTTGGATTCCGATGTTGCTGAGGCGCTGCACTAGGGTGCGGTGGCAGACAGTATCGAACGCTGCGGAGAGGTCCAGGAGGATGAGGGCCGCTGTTTCCCTGTTGTCGAGCAGGGCTCGGATGTCGTCAGTGGCTGCGATGAGGGGGGTCTCGGTGCTGTGGTTGGCTCGGAAGCCGGACTGCGAGTGGTCGAGGGATCCGTTTGTCTCGAGGAAGGCGGCTAGCTGTCTGTTGATGGTCTTCTCAATGACTTTGGCAGGAAACGGGAGGAGCGAGATGGGGTGGTAGTTCTTGAGGCCGGTGGGGTCTGCTGATGGTTTCTTCAGGAGGGCGCTGAGTTCGGCATGCTTCCAGCTCTCTGGGAAGGTGGCGGTGTTGAAGGAGCAGTTGATGATGTCCCGGAGTTGGGGTGCGATGACGGAGTCGGCCTTGTTGAAGACGTGGTGGGGGCATGGGTTGGTTGGTGATCCGGAGTGGATGGTGTTCATCGTGTGGATGGTGTCTTCGGTGCTGACCGGGGTCCAGGCGCGGAGGGTGGGGTTGGGGGGTGTCGGTTCGGTGGTTGGGTGTGTGGTCTGTGCGCCGAAGCTGTTGTGTATGTCGGCGATCTTGCGGTGAAAGAACGAGGCGTGTGAGTCGCAGAGGTCTTGTGAGGGAGTGAGGTCGTTGTTTCCGGCGCTGGGGTTGGAGAGCTCTTTGACGATGCTGAAGAGTTCCTTGCTGTTGTGTGCGTTGTTGTCTAGTCGTTCTTTGAATGCTGTCTTCTTGGTGGTGTGGATCAGCTGGTGGTGTTTGAGGGCGGTCATTTTGTCTGTAGTCGGGTTTTTTCGCCAGGCTTTCTCGAGGGTGCGGCAGTTCTTCTTGGAGTTCTTGAGGTCGTTGTTGAACCAGGATGCTTTCTTGCTGTTGAGCCTGATGGGATGGTTTTTCAGAGGTGCGAGGTCATCAGCGCAGTTGGTGATCCACTGTGTGAGGTTGTTGGCTGCTTGGTTGGGGTCCGCTGAGCTGGCGGGAGGGTTCTGGCTCAGTGATGTGGAGAGCTGGTCGGTGGTGATCTTGTTCCAGCTCCTGCGGGGAGCCTGTTGCGGGTGGTGGTGAGTCGTGGTTCTTCTGAAGCTGAAGTGGACGCAGCTGTGGTCTGTCCAGTGGAGTCCGGTGGAGTGGCTGAAGGAGATGTACTTGCTGGAGGAGAAGACTGGGTCAAGCGTGTGTCCAGCGTAGTGGGTGGGGGTGTTCACCAGTTGCTTGAGTCCGAGGTTGGCGAGGTTGTCCAGCAGGGTGGTGGTGTTGTTGTTGTTGTTGTTCTCCAGGTGGAAGTTGAGGTCCCCTAGGAGGATGTAGTCAGCGGAGGGGAGGGCGTGTGGGCTGATGAAGTCTGCGATGTCTTCGCTGAATTGTGTACGGGGTCCTGGGGGTCTGTAGATGAGGGTGCCTCTGAGTGTGGTCTTGGGGTCGGTGTGTATCTGGAAGTGAAGATGTTCGGCGGCTGTGAGGGTGTCGTCGGAGTTGGTCGTGATGCGGATGGTGTTCTTTTAGACGATGGCGATGCCTCCTCCTGTCTGGTTGACTCGGTCCCTCTGGGTGATCTTGTATCCGTCCGGGATGGCGATGGCGATGTCGGGCGCTGAGGAGGCGTACATCCTGGTTTCTGTGAGGAAGGCGACGTCTGGAGATGTGGTGTTGAGCAGGTTCCAGAGTTCCACGGCGTGTCTGTGGATGGAGCGGGTGTTGAGCAGGATGCACTTCAGGTGGTTGCTGCTGGTGCTTGGCTTGGCGGGTGCGGTACGGGTCCGGATGCAGGAGAACTTGCAGGATTGGCAGGTGAAGGGTCCGTGGGTGCGTCTTGGGGTGGCTCGGCAGCAACCGGGGATCCGGGTGGTGTTGAGTGGTTACTTCTTTTTTTTTGTCTCATTGAGTTTATAGTTCTCTGGGAACGAGGAAGATTAAACCTGAGGTTACCACTCCACAACACAGACTACCATACCATGTAATTACTCTCCATAACACATAATCCCACTCTACATAATTCCTGTTAACTAAATACCACATACTTTCTATCCACATAATTTCACTGCACAACTTACCACATAATTCCACTACACACAACGTACATCCATTCCAGTCTATAAAACATTAGTAAAAACGATTACATTTGCAACGCCAAAAGCTCAAATTCTCACAAATGCGAGACCTATTACATTGCAAATGCTTCTTTAATTAGTAGTCGCATTTGCAGAGCGATAGAGAAAGGGGGCTGGGCCTCCGACCAGCGCTCAGGAATTCCACTGCATAGGACTTACAGGAGGACTTCTTGGCCCCCAAAGTCCCTCAGGAGTAAAGTGGATTTCATCCCCCAACCAGTAGTGTGCCAGGAAGTGAGTTTGCAGAGTGGTGGAGAAAGGGGGGCGTGGCATCCGAAGACCTCTTAGCAATCCCACTGTGTGGAACTTACTGTAGGTAAGAGGGGGGCTACTTTCCCCCTAAGGACCCTCAGTAGCGAAGGGGACTTCATCTCCCAACCTAGATCGCACCACGAGGTGTGTTTACGGAGTAGTGGTAAAAGGTGGCAGGGCTTCCCATGAATTGCGTGTCTTCCTTCTTTTTTTTAGGAAGGGGGCTGTCTGGCCCCCCTTCCCCTGACCTGTTTGGGTCCCAGGGACCCCATACCTTGGGGCCAGACCCATCTTTCATTTATTTTGTTAAATACATAGGGAGGGGGGCATGCGGCCCTCCTCCCGAGGCCTATTCCGGCCCCGGGGACCCTAGCCCCTGGGGCTAGGCTTTAGCCTAATTTTAGATTTTTAATGTAGAGGGGGGCCATGTGTCCCCCTTCCCAATGTCAATTTCAGCCACGGGGACCCCATCTCCTGGGGCCTGGCCACATATTTTTTATCATTATTTTTGTTTTAAGGTAGGGGGCTGAGCGAAGTGCTCACGCTTTTTCAAAGCGAGTACACTGTTTGCTATGGCAGGACAGGAGCAGTGTTCCTGCCCTGCCATAGGAAACTGCAATGTCCCTGGGGTGGGCACGCCGGGACATTGCTGGAGCCAGCCCTGGGGGGGAGGTGGTCCCCAGGGCCATGAAGGGCTTCTGGAGGGGGGCAGCATGCCCCCCTCCTATCCTGTTTATAGCCTCTGTGAGGTGGTGGCCCCTGGGGCTGGGGGTCCACAACGGACCCCTGCACTTAAATATTAATGTATGCCCTGGGGAGGTGGTGGTCCCTGGGGCCATGTGGGGTTCCACGTGCCCACCGCATGAAATATTTAGAGCCCCGGGTGGGTAGGTGGCGGTCCCTGGGGATGTGGGGCCCCTACATCTCTGCACCCTTAATATTTTATTGAACCCGGGACCTGGCCCATCCGGGGGCTTAATGAAACAAAGAGCTTAGTTTTTTTTATTTGTTTCGCGTATTCAAGCACCCTAGGCAAATCCTAGGAGTCCCCTATTTTTTTAACATTTTTTCTTGTGACTCGATGTAACCGAGTCACAAGATGGCTGCCAACATTTCCTGGTTTGAAGTGTTGGCAGCCAATCAGAAGTCAACTCGTGATCAGGAGGTTTCTCGGATCCACAGTGGTCAACAGATACTGATATATTTTTATATATGAATTTCTCAGGAAGTACAGAATGGATTTACACTATTTAAAGCAAAGTGAGCACTCTGGACCAAGAGCTACCTTTCTGCCAAATTTGGTGTTCAGCAGTTCAGGCTGTAGCTGCAACAAACGTTTCCTATGGAAATTAACATGGTGAAAATTCTTTTTAGGACTCCCTTTTTTCTCAGCCACCACTTGACGAATCCTCCTGAACCTTTCAAGGCAGGAGCTGACCGGAGCGCCCATTAGTTTTGAAAATTTCGCGAAGATTTTTCAAATGGCGCCAAAGATATTGCCAAAAGGAAAAAACACTTTTTTAATAGAAACAAAGTCCTTACTATAACTACCTACTGGCAACCCCCAGTAGGTAATATATATATATATATTCACTGAAAAAACCATAGGTTTCAGGGGCGTTATAGTTAGCTGGACAAAATCCTAGAAATTCCCCCATTATAGTTAGTTCAGCTAACTATAACTGGCGCCCCCGCAATGCGCTGCTGATGACGTCACATATTACATCACTCATGACATGGTCAGTGACATCACTGATAACATCACTGATGATATTTTTTCAGTGAATTTCTAAGGTTTTTTAAATGCTAATTCCTAACTATAACGTGTATGAAACCTATGGTTTTTTCAGTGAATTTCAAAGGTTTTTTAAATGCTAATTCCTATCTATAACTTATCTCTAAAGCTATGATGTTTAATGATTTTCATAGGATTTCTAAAACTTTATATTTCAGTGTGTCAATTCCTTTAATTATGTTTTTTTTAAATTGTTTTTCACCATTTTTTAAAGTTTTTTGCAATTAATTCTTTTAAAAGTTAAAAATTGTTTTTTTTTTTAAAATGATTTTTTATATTTTTGAAACTATATGTTTAATACTTTGTTATTTTTTTTTAAACTATTTTTCTCGATCCCTGCGTGGAACATAGTCGCCATTTTACGATTGTAGTGTAGGATCCGCGGATGGTATGCAATGGGTACATATTTTCGTGCACGATTGCTATGCGACCGGTATGCGACTTCAAGCCCATAAGTGACACGTACAAAGCACGTTACGCGATGCTTGCGCGCTTCCGCGAACTGCCATGTGCGTGTTTGACACGATGGGTGTGCGAATCCCGCGAAATATTTTAAATGTCAAAAAATACATATATATGTATTTCATGTGAATATTAATTGAAGACATAAGCTAAACAACTCATAAAATTAATATATTTTTACTTCTAATCCTATATTCCTTTTAAATGCGATTTTGCGGATTCGTGCTCGGTGCGTGCCGCCTATGAGCACGGTGCGCGGATGCCATGTGACCTGAGAAAAAGAGATTTGATTGGTTCATTACACTTCCAATTCTAACTATTGAAAGACCCCACCCATTTCAATCATTCTTCTTCGAGCTTCTTTGGAGGAACATCTCACACCTTAGAACTAGAAGAAACTTTTTGGGGAAGATTTCCACAGCTGTAATTTTTCATTATCTGAAGACAATGGCTTCTGGACAGCAGCCACCATCAGATTCAGACCATTCGTCCGATGAGGAATTTGTTGTGGAACCTCCACGCCCAGAAAGATACACCTCTGTGGTGTGGAATTTTTTTTCCTTCCCAGAAGGACAAAATAAAACTAATTCAACTAAAGTGACATGTAATGTAATAATATGTCAAAGAGTGCTTTCCAGAGGGGATCCATCTAAAAAATACTCTTGTGGAACTGCGAGTATGTTAAAACACCTAAAGACTCTGCATCCCGTGAACCTGGCCAAGCAGGAATGCAGAAGACTCCGACAGCAGCCTCAGCCAGCAGTGGCAAGCACTTCTGCAGCATCACCATCGACCACTCACCCGGACAAACGTCCAGAATTTGGAAAACTGAAAATGAGTTGCATTAAATGCAACAAACTGCTCTGTTATGGCGAGCAGCCAATTGAACTTATCTGCCGAGCGCAGCAAAACCACAAGTGCTAAACTTGTATTTATTTTTTTTGCAGAAGTTGACTGTTTTGTTCCTCCTGTTGTCTTTTTTTCCTTTCGAAAAAAACAAAAAAATAACAAAATTGTTCCAAAAAGTACAAAAAAATAAAAAACAAAAAAGAACTAATTTCTCTGTTTAAAAAAAGAGCTATATTTCTATGATCGTGTGTGAAAGTTTGGTTGGATGTATGCGTAGTGTATAACTTACTGAAAGAATGTATTAGTAGTGTATGGTGAATGTATAAGTGCAGAACTATGAGGAAGTGCTGCGGCATCACACAGTAACCTCTTTAACTGTAGTACTTCCGAAGCACAGGGATGCAACATATGTACATAAATATGTTGCAAATCTATGCTTCTCTCTGCACGGCTGCTTAAACTGCAGCCATGTGGTGACACAGGCACCCTTGCACCATGGTGCAAGGATATCTGTGTCATGTGGTGTTTGTTTTTGTGGAGGAAGACACACCTTCCTGCACAAAACAATCAGAAAACGCATTTTTCTCCTTCAATGTATGCTGAACATTTTAGCATGCATTGAAGATTAAAAAATGAGGAGAAATGAAAACAATTCTCCTTGTTGTGCTTTCCTACACCAATTGGAAAATGGTGCAGCATTCACACACATATCGAGATTTATGATTTCTGATAAATCTGGAGATGTGTCTTCTTCTATGAGTATTCAGTGCAATCACGCACAACAACACTGATAGAACATCCTTTCAACGCAAGGTGGTGTGTATGATGAGGTTGTATTTACATGGAGCAGAAAAAGTACACAGAGTGCCTTTTCCTCCTATGAAAGAGTGTCTTGCGCAATAACTATGTTACAAAAAGTTACATATTTCTGTTTGGGAAATTGCTTGCGAATGATAGAAGGTAAGCACAGAGTTTTGTCTGCAAAGATGCTCAAAGAATAATGATTGAAATGATTGCGGTCCTCCAATAGGTACAATGGGAAATATTATGAACCACTCACATCTGTTTTTTTGCAGGTCACATGATATCCGATGACTGAGAAATTTCAAAACTACATAGGTATAAACAGAGTGTTTTTAAAAACGTGTTCAAACTTTGTAGCTTCTTGCAGATCTGCCCATTCTGCATATTAATACTTAGTTAAACTTACCTTCACAGTAATAGAAATTAAAAGTGGTGCACATTCTTTTCAGATTTTTTTTGTAATGTAAATTGGGGTAAATTGCTTATTTTAGAATTAGGATCTGTGAAAGAAAAGAAAAAATAGTTATAACGTAATAATACATTTTTTACAACACAGCATAATTTAAACAAAGTAATTTGTTTGCCTTTTTTGCTGTTCTCAGAATATATTGAATTTCACTAGAAATAGTGATTTCAATCGTACTTACCACTTAACAGCGGGCAAAAAAAAAACAATCAAAAAGATTGTTTAAAAAAAACCAACATGCTATTCTCAGTAAAATACCAGAAAATACAATTCACACATATATCAAATGCTTACAGCTAACAAAATTTTATAACTTTAACTTATACAAACTGTAAATGTTGTCGCTTTAAAATATTCACCGAATCAATGAGCACGAAAAAGTCCATAATTCAAACATATACCTTTCCTTGAGGCCAAATGGTATTTTTGCACTCCTTTTTATTTAAATTGTCCAATGGTAATCCTATTAAATTATAATAATAAATTCCTCAGAGAGTGAATTATCTTCCTAAAACTTTGACTTTAAAAATATTAGGTTGGAATTTGGTAATTCCCTATTCAAACGTTGTTTGAAAACCAACTGGGAATCATTACAAAGTGTCCAGCCTTTGTCACATTTTAGATAGGCAGTGTAATGTCCAGATGTTGTGGAGGGACCATCATGGAAAATATTGCAATTGCTACAAAAGTCCTTCCTGATATTGATAGTTGTGTTGCTACAAATTGCTTCATTAAAGTATCCAATTTTCTTCCATCACCTGTACAACGTTGCATCATTAAAATTATGTATTTTCCATATGTTGTTAAAAATAATGTGGATAACATTTCTGATTTACATTGGCTACACTCCATGTTTTGATTTGCACCTTTAACTAATTTATTGAAAGACACTGATTTACAGTCTGGTAATGTTAAATACAGAAATCGTTCAGTGTCTACATTAGTGGTACATGTATACATGCAATTTTCACAATGATGTTCCCATTTGTAAGAAAGGCCAAAAATATTTTCTATTTCTACACCTTCATTTTCAAAAATGGTAAGCATATACATTAAAAATTCCTGAGCATCTTGTTGGATATTTTGTGTAAATTGTGTAGAACCAGAACACTCATCCAAAACATTACGAACATCTGAAACAGATTGTATTTTACTTGTATCTGTTGTCAATTTTTCATAAACAGAATGCAACAGAGAACAAAATATTTTTTGCCGATTCTGCATAATTTGTTCTTGCAAACCTTCAAGATAAAAAACAACAATGACCACTACATTAGCATAGCAGTTGACACCTGAACTATTTTCAAACTGATAACCAACAATCTCTATAATAGTGTCCTTTTTCTTTTTACTTGCAATCACAACATTACCTTGTTCTTTCCCTTCTCTACACCTTCAGTACAGATATTCTCAAACCTTCTTTTTCGACCAACCACACGCTTTTCAAATACAGGATATTGACCTAAATTGGGAGCATACGCCCTTCTTAACCTATTATACTCTTTTACACAGTTTGCATCTGCAGTAACCTTTGTCTCATCAAAATCAATCAAAAACAAACCAGATAATGTTCTGACTCACGACAAAGCAACATATGCCATACCCTCTTTAAATACGGTAGACCCAATGTTCACCAATGCACTGTCTACACTTAATCCTTGAGATTTATGAATAGTCACTGCATATGCCAGAGAAAATGGAAATTGTTTCCTACGGACATATAAATCTTTAACAAGCAAAAAACGAACTGAACAACGACCAATTTCTTTAACTTCTTCAATCTGATCAAATTTAATTTTTAAAAATTCAATTCCTTCTTTTTTCTAATAATTACCAAAATCCACCACTTTACCCATTGCTCCATTAACTAAACCTTTTTCTACATCCAAATTACGCCTTAAAATTACCCGACAGTTTACACATGCATATAGTGTCTTTTCTAAACCAGCTGTTTTAGATATTTTTTTTCTAAAGAATCCAGTTTTGTTTTCAACTTTCCTGTCAAAATAATAGTGATTCCTTCATGCTCTATTTTATCGATGGCTTCCATTTTTATAATTTCTTCATTTTCCAGTTTCAATAGTTCTTCGTTGAATATGGAACACTCGCGCAGTGTTGGCTTTAAGCAGATCACTGATTTATTTTCTGCAATTTTCATGTACACTTTCTCAGGAACTACATTTTCATTTGGAAACAAATAGCAAAGCAATCGACTCTCCAAAGCTTGTTTTCCATGTTCTGTCAGAATTCCAATTCTTATATCTTGAAGAATACTTGCATATTCAGCATCATTTGCCTATCGCATATTTGTTGTCAGTTCTTTGTATTCAAAATAAGTCCAAATGTTCACGTTACCAACACTACCAAGAGACTTTCTGGTATATTCATGTGCAAGTGTTTTAAATACTGGTTGTCCTTTTACCGGAGTCAGTTGCAGTAGATCTCCAAAAACTATGATGTGTTTTCCTCCAAATAATACGTCATACTCTGTTTTAAGAATTTGCTGCATTCTTAAATGCACAAAGGCAAGCATCAAGTTTGAGACCATGCCTACCTCATCAATAATGAGAAGTTTCATTTTCTTCAGGGCTCTTGAAACTTCACAACAAGCTTCTCCAGATAGCTTGTGGTATTCCAATTTGTTCTCATGCTCTAGTGGTAGCATTAGTAACGATGTAAAGTAATTCCTTTAATGTTATGTGCTGCCAACCCAGTTGGAGCAGTGACAACACAAGACAAAAGCGACTCAGTTGTTGTCTGCAGATAACTTGTAATTATGTTAATTAAGAAACTTTTTCCTGTTCCAGCTTGACCACTCACATACATTCGGATAGGTTGAAATGATGTACATGAGCACCCTTTCTTTTCATGAAGTAATCCATGGTCAATCTGCTCTTTCACTTGTTGATATATTTGTTTCTGATCAACATTCAGTTGTTCTTCCAAGTTTCCTAACTGTATTACATCTTCTTGAGCTTGATACATTGCTGTTTCCACCTCATTCATGACAATCGCTGCTTCATTTTCAACAATTGGTTGTCCTAGTGGATCTTGACTCAGTGCAGCAGAACTTTGACTGTCTTGAGAACTGTCTCTAGCAATCTCAGCTGCAATTGTAGCTTCTTGATCAATTTCATCAGTCAACATTTTCACATAATTTGCAAAAGCACTGCATTTTTTGCTATCTTTACAAGCATTAAATGAATCTTCATAGCTCTGAAAATCTCCAAGTAATTCCAGTTCTGAACGCCATGGTTTGAACATTTGCAAAAGGGCTAAATAGTCAAATTTCCTTTTGTCAGTAGTGTCGCAACCCAGTGTCCTGTGATTAATTAAATTTCCTTTCCTTTGTTTCACCAGACATCCTTCGGAACCAATCACTGCATATTTTCCATCATTGATGTTCTCTGTAGTATTCCGTTTAAAAGTGTAGTTTTGCAGCACTTCATAGAGACACATGTTCTCAAGATGATGACTTCTGTTTGGGTAATATGTGTCCAACATATTCGTTTTCAAAATATCTGTACTTTCTGGTTCTTTTTCTGCTAAATATTCAATTTCTTGAACAGATTTCAGTACCTGATTTCGCATTGCTGCAAGACCTAGACTCACCCAAATGATTCTTCTACTTTTGGAATGTAGACTTGCAGATGATAACTGATCTGAGCATTCATATGCTCCAATTTCACGATGCAATAACATCTTCAAACTGAAACTGTATAATTTGTTACTTAAAGTCTTCTCGTGAGAAATCTCTTTCTTTCAATTCCGTCTTTTCTGATTTAGTAATGTAGGACGTTACATATCGAGCAACAGCAATGGAATTGTCTGCAACATACTGAATATCCATGTTAGCATTACACATGGATAAAATAACTGGATTGTAGTCATTTATGTATTTTGATTCTTCCCTTCTTCTTAAGTTGTAGGTATTTTTTGGAGACTTTCTTGTGATGGTATGTCACATAGCTGACATAAAACTGTTCACTCTTCCTTTGGATAATACAGGACGTGGAAATCCAAAACGACATTTGGTATAGAACTTATCCTTTGACTTGTACTTTCGTCCACAGTATTTTCCACACCTATGGCTTTGGAATCGTAAGACTTGTTGTTTTAAGTTTTCATCTTCTCTGCTATTGGATACGGCACAGGTGGCATAATCTTCAATGAAAGACAAAACAGATCCATCTGAATCTGTTCCAAATTTGGGGGCGTCCTTGATCCATAACAACATATGTAAATGAGGAGCACCTCTTGCTTGATACTCCTTTCTCCAAAAGAAATCCACAACTTCTCCAAGAGGAGGATTCTTTTTATTGCAGATGAAAGACATCATAGCTTCAAATCTATGATTGCAATATCTGCATACATTAACAGGACCAAAGAGCACAATTCTTCAGGTGTCTTGTATTCAATATTTTTTATATTGGAATTTGCCTCTCGAAGAAATTCAAGTAAATCATCCCAAGCATACTCAGCACAGCTTAGTGTAACAAACCATGTAGGAATTCCCTAGTTCCGTAGCATACATTTCAGTTCTCCATGACGACGGTACCAATATACATTAGTCCCACGCTGACATGCCATCAGATTAATCAACTGAGATTCTAAATGATCATCTCTCTGATGCACTTTATCCATAAAATCCTTTGCAGTTACATTTTGCAGATGCATTCCAGTTTTTAAAATGTGATTTACTGCATATGAAAGCCCAGACAAGTCACTTTCAAACAGAAGATGAAACATATAAGGGATACATTGTCGAAATCTTGGATCTTCTGCATATAATCTTGTTGTCCGATATTCAGATGCAGGAATCTGCACAGGACGTTCATCATATCGTCCACCTGTTCCTGTTGGAAACAACTGCAGGAAACAACGAGCTTCCAAGCTCTCTTCCCATACACTTATGGGACTTCCTCTTGCTTTTTTCATTTGGAACAACTTAATCGTATTCCCCATCACCTCTTTGGAATGAAGTGGATTTACACTGTAATGTTCATAGATTTCTTCACATCTAGACATGTCCACTTTTTCAGTTTGTCCACTTAATGTTTCAGTATCTTCTACTAAATCTATTTCTTCTCCTACAAACACATTTCTATAGTACTCATTATTTTTTATCCGATACAATGATGCCTTTTGCACTTTTCTAACATCCACTAACTCTTGCCAGATTTTCTTATTCTTAGTAGGAACACCATTAACTAGAATGACTAGTGGTTCATTTTCTGCATGGTCTACACCAATAGTTTCAATATTTTTCTTTAAATCTAACGGTAAATACACAACTCTTCCTTTCAATCCTCTTTGTAACTCTGATGGAGGTCATTTACCCGTTTTAGGCTCCACACGAACAATAGCCTGAAACGGGTGCACACATTGAATGAGGATAGACTCATACGTATTTAAATCTATTAGCTCTGGAGGAATAGCAACCAACTCTAGATTATTATGAACAGCTCTAGCAGGCATTTTATTCTCATCTAATTTGTTATAACAATATTTGCAAATACGCTGCTCAGATCCCAAATCAAAACAATCCTCTACCAACAAATAAGTTGCAAATTCCTTCCACTTATCATTTTCTTCTATTTCACTTTTTAAATACAGATTGACACCCCTAGTCTGATATTTATAGTGACTTCGCCGACAACAAATACAAGAAACATTTGGTCTTTCACCTGAAATTACCTTAGACTTTGTGATTTCTTCCTAAAAAAATTTTTCATCACGGGTTCTACATTGTCTTCAACATTTTGTTCTACTAATGTGCAGTTTCTGCACTCTCTTGCTGAGGACCAAAGTAACAAAACTCAATATCATCACAAACCTTCACATATGATACTGACCCATGCAAAAGAGCACTGTTCAACTCATTTAACTTTAGTGCTGGACTTTTTGCATAATACAATCTTCTCACTAACTTCCGCATTTGAGTATGATGTACTGCCAACATCCTGAAATGGTGAAAAATACTTTGACAAACTTTCCTAGAAAGACAAGCCAGAGAATGACCTTGCAAACCAGTATTTGTTCTCACTCTGCAAGGGTCTAGTCCTTGCAACACCTTAATCTCTTGTTTAACACTTTTTTTTACTATATGCTGGTAAAAAACTACATAATTTATCAATAGATTCTTGTTGTACACTACAAATACTACTGCAATCCCAAGTGTACACAGGGTGTTTAGGACGTCTCCCTAGAACTTCATCAGCTATCACTTCTTCTGCATTTCTTTCAACCATTTTCTCTTTGTCAATTGGACAACCATCTCTAACCTCATAACCTCGACCACTGGTGTCAACTGCATACAATAATATTTTGCTCTGTAAATAACTCTCTTCATTAAAGAAAGGCTCTGAACTGCAACTGTGTTTCCATTCCCCCCAAAAAAATCACACTTTTTTTTCTATTAATTACTCTTTTCCTCCTACTTTTGGCTTTCATTAAATGGATTGGTTTATCTAGTGATTGAATTCTGTTTAATACTAAAATGAATAGTTTCCTTTTTACTTCAAAAGCCTTTTCAACAATGGTTTCAATATGCTTCTTCTTTTTATAAAATAGAGCTCTCTTTTCATATTTCTTCACATCTTTCAGCAAATTATGTACTACTCTCTTGTAAAAAATGTTTTGCGTATTTCCTTTTACTGATTTTGCCTTCTTTTACCATACTTTGTCTCCTTTGACTGTCCATTTGCTTTTTTGCTTTTCCTCTTATTTTGAATTTTTCTTCTAGTTGAAGCATTCTCAGAAGTTTCAGCATTCTGTACATTTTTTTTTCGGTCCTACAAACATTTTTAATAAATTACTTTGTGATCTTACCAGAAGATTTTTCCTTTTTAGCCAAATTATCTTGTTCATTCAATACTTGTGGTTGATATTTCTTCAAGTAATTCTCCTATCTCTGTTCTTTTCTTTTTCTTTTTTTTCTGGCATGATTTCTCTATTTTAACGGTGAAAAACAGTATCTGTAAAAAATAATCACAAATAAATGTATATTAATAACTTTCAAATGTTTACTATTCTATTACTGTACAAACACATTTTATATAAATACTGACTAAGAAACTATAGCCCTGAAGCACAAGTGTGAAGATGGTTAAAACACTACATGCATAGTGCATACTACTTTGAAGCAGTTCATGCCCTTAAGCCTGCCTCACTAAAAGACTACATGCTAACTGACTGAATGATTACAATACTATAAGGAGAGACACTGGGTGAGTGACAGGGTGTTTGCTAGAAGTGTATGGATACTGACTGGGATATTGATGGTGTGAAAGACAAGTGTGTAGGTGATTAGAGACCTACATGCATAGTGGATACGTGTTTGAATCCATCCATATGTTAAGGCCTGTCTCAGTCCAATAGTACTTGGATACTGACTGAATGTTTTGAGTATTGCAAGGAGAGTGCCAGGATGAATTTATAAGTATTTGTATTTTGGTGCAGTAAATACATTAGTACATAGTGCTGAATAAGTCACTGGAGAAGTATAAGGGGAGTGACAGGGTGTTTTGCGGGAACTGTATGAATACTGTCTGGGATATTGAAGGTGTGAAAGACAAGTGTGTAGGTGGCTACAATCCTACATGCATAGTGGATAGACGTTTGAAACATTCCATAGAGTAACACTTGGATCACTGCAAAACTACCTGAGTACTGACTAAATCATTAGAGTACTACAAACAGACTGACTGGGTGAATCTTTTTAAGTTTTTGGGATTTGGTGAAGTGAATATATTAGTACTTAGTGCCAAATGAGTCAGTGGAGGTGTGCAATTGAAGTGACAGAGTGTTTATTGGAGTTTATAGATACTGACTGGGAAATTGAAGGTCTGAAAGACAATTGTGTTGGTACTTAGAGACCTTCATGCATAGTGGAAACACGTTTGAATCAATCCATGTACTAAGGCCTGCCTCACTCCATTAGTACTTAGGTACTGACTGAATGATTAGACTATTGCAAGAAGCGTGCCTGGGTGAATTTATAAGTGTTTCAGTTTTGGCGCAGTGAATGCATTACTACATGGTGCTGAATAAGTCACTGGAAGAGTGCAAGGGGAGTAACTGGGTGTTTGCTGGAAGTACATGGATACTGACTGGGGAATTCAAGCTGTTAAAGACAAGTGTATAGTAGGCTAGAAGCCTGCATGCATACTGGATAGACCTTTGAAGCATTCCATGTGGTAATGCACAGTTCACTGCATGAGTACCTGCGTACTGACTGAATCATTAAACTACTGCTAGGAAGCTGCCAGGATGAAACTTTTACGTTTTTCGGTTTTGGCGCAGTGAATAGATTAGTACATGGTACTGGATTAGTCACTGAGGAGTGCAAGATGAGTGACAGGGTGTTTAATGAAGTATATAGATACTGACTAATTAATTAAAGACGTCAAAGACAAGTGTGTAGGTGACTAGAGGCCTGCATGCAAAGTGGATAGACGTTTAAACAGTCCATGAGCTAAGACCTCAGAAACTGCATGATTACCTGGGTACTGACTGAATTATTACACTACTGCAAGGAGAGTGCCTGGGTTAATCTTTTTAAGTTTTTGTGTTTTGCTGCAGTGAATAGATTACTACATAGTGCCAGATGAGTCAGTAGAGGTGTGGAAGTGGACTGAAAGAGTGTTTACTGGAGTTTATAGATACTGACAAGTTAATTGAAAAAGTGAAAGACAAATGTGTAGGTGACTAGAGGCCTGCATGCATACTGAACAGACGTTTGAAGCACTCCATGGGCTAAGGCGTGTGTCACTGCATGAGTACCTGGGTACTGACTGAATCATTAGAGTACTATAAGGAGAGTGCCTGGATAAATCTTTTGAGTTTTTGGGTTTTGGCGCAGTGAATAGATTGGTACATGCTGCTGAATGAGTCACTGGAGGTGTGCAAGGGGAGTGACAGGGTGTTTATTGGAGTATATAGATATTGACTGGGCAAATGAAGGTGTGAAAGACAATTGTGTAGGTGGTTAGAGGCCTGCATGCGTAGTGGATAGTCATTTGAAGTAGCCCATGTGCTAAAACCGGATTCACTATATAAGTACCTGGGTACTGACTGAATCATTAGAGAAGTACATGGAGAGTGCCTCAGTGAATTTATAAGCGTTTGGCTTTTGGCGCAGTAAATGGATTAGTGCATGGTGCTGAATGGGTCACTGGAGAAGTGGAAGGGGAGTGACAGGGTGTTAGTGGAAACTGTATAAATACTGACTGGGATATTGAAGGATGTGGAAGACAAGTGTGTAGGTAGTTAGAGGCCTGCATGTATACTAGACAGACATTTGAAGCAGTCCATTATCTGCGGCCTGGGTCACTGCATGAGTACCTGAGTACTGACTGAATCGTTAGAGTACTGCAAGCAGAGTGCCTGCATGAATCTTTTACGTTTTTGGGTTTTGGCGCAGTGAATAGATTAGTACATGGTGCTAGATGAATCACTGGAGGTGTGCAAGGGGAGTGACAGGATGTTTATTAGAGTATATAGATACTGACTCGGCAATTGAAGGTGTGATAGACAATTATATAGGTGATTTGAGGCAAGCATGCATAGTGGATAGACGTTTGAAGTAGTCCATGTGCTAAGTCTGGGTTCACTACATAAGTACCTGGGTACTAACTGAATCATTAGAGTACTACAAGGAGAGTGCCTCGGTGAATTTATAAATGGTTGGGTGTTTTGGTGCAGTCAATGGATTAGTACATGGTGCTGAATGAGTCACTAGAGGAGTGACAGGATGTTTGCTGGAAGTGTATGGATAATGACTGGGGAATCGCAGGTATGAAAGACAAATGTGTAAATGGTTAGAGGACTACGTGCATAGTGCATAGGGGTTTGAAGCAGTCCACGTGCTAAGGCCTGGTCACTGAATGAGCACTTGGGTACTGACTGAATAATTAGAGTACTGCAAGGACACTGCCTGGGTGAATTTATAAGTGTTTGGGTTTTGGCGCAGTGAAAGGATTAGTACATGGTGCTGAATGGATCAGTAGAGTAGTACAAAGACAGTGACAGGGTGTTTCCTGGAAGTGTATGGGTATTGACTGAGGGATTGAAGGTGTGAAAGACAAGTGTGTAGGTGGTTAGAGGATTACATGCATAGTGGATAGGCGTTTGAAGCAGTCCATGTGCTTAGGCCTGGCTCAGTACATGAGTACTTGGGTACTGACTGAATGATTAGAGTACTGCAAGGACACTGCCTGGATGAATTTATAAGTGTTTGGGTTTTGGCGCAGTGAATGGATTAATACATGGTGCTGTATGGGTCACTAGAGGAGTGTAAGTGGAGTGACAGGGTGTTTGCGGGAACTGTATGAATAGTGACTGGGGTATTGAAGGTGTGAAAGACAAGTGTGTAGGTGGTTAAAAGACTGCATGCATAGTGGTTAGGCGTTTGAAGCAGTCCATGTGCTAAGGCCTGGCTCACTACATGAATACTTGGGTACTGACTGAATGATTAGAGTACTGCAAGGAGCAGGGCCGGCTTTAGGGCAGTGCGACTGGTGCGACCGCACTGGGCGCTGATCTGTGGAGGGGGCGCTGACATGGGGGAAGGAGGGCACCGTATTTAGCAATAACCTCTCATTGGAGAGATGAGAAGCACTTTTGCCCGATGGTGTGAGAAAATCCGAGGAGGCGGTCATGGGGTGTGGGGCGCCAAAATGATTGTCGCACAGGGCGCCACCGGCACTAAAGCCGGCCCTGGCAAGGAGTGTGCCTTTGTGAATTTATAAGTGGTTGGGTTTTGGCACAGTGAATGAATTAGTACATGGTGCTGAATGGGTCACTAGAGGAGTGCAAGGGAAGTGACAGGGTGTTTGCGGGAACTGTATGAATAGTGACTGGGGAATTGAAGGTGTGAAAGAGAACTGTGTAGATGGTTAGAGGACTGCATGCATAGTGGATAGGCGTTTGAATCAATGCATGTGCTAAGGCCTGCCTCACTCCGTTACTACTTGGATATTAACTGAATGTTTACAGTATTGCAAGGACAGTTCCTGGGTGAATACATAAGCAATGACTGCCTTCTAATTCTACCAAAACTTGAGAACAGGAAAGGTTTTTAAGCAGTTATGTGTATGCAAAGATATGAAGTACCCAGATGCTTCTCTCACAGTGGTTCCCAAATGCACACAGACTCACAGTGTGATTCTAGACAAGCAACACTATCCCTAGAAGTTTACCAAAACTCATTCACTACTCTGGAAGGGGTAAGGGGACTACACACAATCTACATATTTCAGTACTGCACTTTAGTGTCAAAGCCTAACTCATTTTATGAATGCATTAGCAATGACTGGCTTCAAATGCTACTAAAACTTGACAACATGACAGGTTTTAAAACAGTCATCTGTCAGCAAATACACGATGTTACCAAATGCTTCTCTCACAATGGTTACCCAAATGCACACAGACTCACAGTGTGATTCTAGGTAAGCAACACTGTCCCTTGTACTTTAGCAAAACTCATTCACTACTCTGGAAGGAGTAAGGGGTTTGCACACAATCTACATATTTCAGTACTGCACTTTACTGTCAAAGCCTGACTTATTTTATGAATGCATAAGCAATGACTGGCTTCTAGTGCTACTAAAACTTAACAACATGACAGGTTTTAAAACAGTTATCTGTCAGCAAATACATGATGTTACCAAATGCATCTCTCACAGTGGTTCCCAAATGCACACAGACTCACAGTGTGATCCTAGACAAGCAACACTATCCCTAGGAGTTTACCAAAACTCATTCACTACTGTGGAAGGGGTAAGGGCACTGCACACAATCTACATATTTCAGTACTGCACTTTAGTGTCAAAGCCTGACTCATTGTATCAATGCATAAGCAAAGACTGGCTTCTAATGCAACTAAAACTTGACAACATGACAGGTTTTAAAACAGTTATTTGTCAGCAAATACACGATGTTACCCAATGCTTCTCTCACAATCCTTAACCTAATGCACACAGACTCACAGTGTGATTCTAGACCAGCAACACTATCCCTAGGAGTTTACCAAAACTCATTCACTACTCTGGAAGGGTTAAGGGGACTGCATACAATCTATATATTTCAGTACTGCACTTTAGTGTCAAAGCCTGACTCATTTTATGAATACATAAGCAATGACTGGCTTCTAATGCTACTAAAACTTGATAATATGACAGGTTTTAAAAGAGTTATCTGTCAGCAAATACATAATGTTACCAAATGCTTCTCTCACAATGGTTTGCCAAATGTACACAGACTCACAGTATGATTCTAGACAAGCAACACTATCCCTTGGACTTTACCAAAACTCATTCACTACTCTGGAAGGGGTAAGGGGACTGCACACAATCTACATATTTCAGTACTATACTTTACTGTCAATGCCTGACTCATTTTTATCAATGCATAAGCAAAGACTGGCTTCTAATGCTACTAAAACTTGACAAAATGACCGGTTTTAAAACAGTTATCTGCAAGCAAATACATGATGTTACCATATACTTCTCTCACAATGCTTACCCAAATACACACAGACTCACAGTTTGATTGTAGACAGCCAACTATCCCTTGTACAAAATACATTTACTAGTCTACAAGATCTAAGGTGACTGCACACATTACAGAAAATTTTCAACTACACATTAGTACCAAAATGTTTCTCTCAAAATGATTCCTAAATACACACAAACTCACTGTGTGATTCAAGACAAACAACACTATCCCTTGCACTATACCAAAACACATTTCTTAATCTACGAGTACTACATTTTAGTGTAGAAACATGACTCATTTTGCAAATTCATAAACAATGACTGGTTTCTAATTGTACCAAAATATAAAAACAGCACAGTTATCTGTCTGCAAACACAAGAAAAACACAAATGCTTATCACAGAATGGTTTCTACATGGACACACACTGTCAATAAGATTGTAGACAAAAAAAAGAACTCCCTGCACTTTAGCAGGAGAAATACATTCGTTTGATTAAAATCAAAATAGACCACATACATCCCCACACAATTAAATAACTCACCTTTCAAGTTGTTTTGTAGATTAAGAAGTATATCAGTCACACACCAGATTTTCTTATACAGAATCTCTGCACTGTGCACCTGTCAGCAAAACCAAAGAATGGCAAAGTTTCCCTCTCATTTTCCACACATATACATGTAAACATCAAATCACATTCCTTCCCACACTAATTCAAAATCCAACGCACATTTCTATTGGTTAAACATTTCAACCCTTTCCAAATGACATAAATTTGAACCCTACCCCCAATCTGCCTTCTGCCTGTTACCATAGAAACAGGTCATGGAACACTGAACTGAGCACACAGGTCACAAGTTCAGCACACAATGTTGCTAATCAAAAGAGCAAGTGTGCTTGACTTTTAAACATATCAGCTTATCATATATAATGTTCCTTTCAATCAGTTTTTGTTAACCAATAAGAATCATGCGTTTAAAAAACAGAAACATGCACCCTAGTTTTCAGTGTAGAAGGTTGTCAAACAACCAATGATTTCTTGTCTTTTTTCAAAACTGCATCTTAGACACCATTTTAGAAAAATCTTACTTTTCAAACTGCCATTTCATTTACAGAGACCATCTGAGTGCATCCAGACCTCCCTTCAAGATGCTTAGAGTGTGGATTGTGGGACACAGCTATATTTTTTGGAGCCAAAGGTATGCCGAAAACAAAGGCATTCACAAAGACCTAGGTTTGCCAAATGTAGACATTAAATGGATTGGACAGAGAGGGTTAAAGTGGCACCAATTGATGCCATTGGTAAAATCCTTTATGCATCTCCAACACCCTGACCTCATAATAGTGGACTGTGGTGGCAATGACCTAGGCACTTTGACTGGGGTAGGTCTAGAAATGCTTATCAAGGACACCTTTGCAGAATTGATTTCAGTTTTTCCCAAAACTGCCTTTGTGTATTCTAACATATGCCAAAAGCAGAAATGAAACTGGTCCAATCATTTTTGTTCACAGATTGAGAAAGCTAGGAAACATGTGAATAAATCTGTTTCTGCATTTCTCTGAGACTATAGAATGGGGTCCATTAACAATAACAATCTGGGCTTTCATATGCAAGAGATGTATAGGAGAGATGGAGTACACTTTACTGATGAAGGAAACAGAGTCTTCCTCAACAACTTTAGACTCTGTATAGGTACTTACTTATGAATACCAAAAACTCTCAATGAACACAACGGCTCTTTTTAGAGCCACTCAAAAACGAAACACTTAAGCTTGATGTGTTTCGTTCTTGAGTGGCTCCCAGGAGGGGGTCCGTTGCGCCCCTCCGGGCCCCGGGGACCACCACCTCCTCTGGGCTTTAATCAGTTGGTAGGGGGGCCACACGGCCCCCCTCCTGGAGCCCTTAATGGCCCTGGGGACCGACACCCCCAGGGCCGGCTTCTGCAATGTCCCGGGGTGCCCACCCTGGGACATTGCTGTTTGCTATGGCAGGGCGGGAGCACGGTGCCGCCCTGCCATAGCAAACACTACTTTGCTTCATTGAAATGAGAGCAGGAAACTTCTCGCTTCAGAATTGCTTTTGGGCAAGGGGAGCTGCATGTCAGCAGCTCCCCTTGCCCAAAAGCAATGCCAGCCTTCCGCAGGAAGCGGGGAGCTGGTAGGAACTGTGGGGGCATTGGGGCTCCCCCCACGGTCCCTAACTTGAGGGCCGGCCCTTGGGATGGGGCTCCCAGGGCCAGAAGTGGCCCAGGGGAGGGGGGCCACGCAGCACCCCTCTCTAGTTAAAAAATATATAAAATAAAAAAAGAGAGACCAAGCCCTGGGTGATGCAGTCCCCGGGGCCAATAGTGGCCGGGAAACAGCCTTTACAACAAGGGTTTTACCTGTTTGTGCCTTTACCACGCATTTTTTAGCACCCATATTTTTACCACGTGCATGCCTTTACAACGCATGCCTTTACAACAAATTTAAGGTAAGTTGGGGATGTGGAGATCTCCCCCACAAATACATTGTTTTTATATTTAAAAACAATGCGTGGTAATGGCATGCGTTGTAAAAGCATGTTTGTGGTCAAAAAACATGAGAGGTAACAAATGTGTGGGAAAGGCATGTGATGTCTTTACCTGCGTTGTACCATCATACAACCTAGTGGCCCTGGGGGATGTGGGCCACACAGCCCCCCTTCCAAACACAAAAGAAAAAGAAAAGTCAGCGTTGCGGGAGGCCCTGCCCCCTCCCTGCAACAATGTGCAACCACGCCTCCTGGCACATTTTGTGTTGGGGGATTAAGTCCCCTTCATTCCTAGGGGGTCCTGGGGGCCAACTAGCCCACCAGGTAGCTCCAGTAAGCCCCACACATTGAGATTGCTGAGAGGTGGTCCGAGGCCATGCCCCTTTTTACACCACTCTGCAAATGTGCCTCTTGGCGCACTGCTGGTGAGGAGATGAGATCCTCTTGTGTCCTGAGGACCTCAGAACACAAGTGGACTTTATCCCCCGAGCAGCAGTGCACCAGGACCCGCGTTTGCAGAGTGGTGTAAAAAGGGGGCGTGGCCTTTGAGCACTCTAAGCAAACCAGCTGTATGGGGCTTACTGGAGGTAACAGGAGGGCTAGTTGGTCCCCAGAGTCCCTCAGGAGGAAAGGGGACTTCATCCCCCAACCAAGTGCGCACCAGGAGGTGGGTTTGCAGAGTGGTGGAGAAAGGGGGCATGGCCTGTGTCCACCTCTCAGCAATCCCACTGTGTGGGGCTTACTGGAGGTAAGAGGTTTGAAGTTGGCCCCAAAGGACCCCCAGCAGCAAAGGGGACTTTAATCCCCATCCAAGAGTACGCCAGGGAGCGCATTTGCAGAGTGGTGGGCAAAGTGGGCGTGGCCTGCCATGAGAATTTAGCAATCCTGCTGTGTGGGGCTTATTGAAGTTAATACCTCCAGTAAGTCCCACACAGTGGGATTGCTAAGACATCTTCGGAGGCCACGCCCCCTTTCTCCATCACTCTGCAAATGCACTTCCTAGCAGACTATGGGACGGGGGATGAAGTTCACTTTACTCCTGAGGGACTTTGGGAGCTAAGAAGCCCTCCTTGTACCTCCTGTAAGTCCTACGCAGCGGAATTCCTGAGCGCTGGTGGGAGGCCCAGCCCCCTTTCTCCACCACTCTGCAAACATTTGCAATGTAATAGGTTTCGTATCTGTGAGAGTTAGAGCTATTAGCGTTTTTAAATGAAAAGAATGTTACTAATGTTTTTGGGTGTTGAGTAAATGTACGTTGTGTGTGGTGGAATTATGTGCTATGTTGTGCAGTGAAAATATGTGAATAGAAAGTATGTGGTATTTAGTGTGTAGGAATTATGTGGAGTAGGATTATGTGTTTTGGAGAGTAATTATGTGGTATTGTAGTCTGTGTTGTGGAGTGGTAACCTCAGGTTTAGTCTTCCTCATTTCCATAGAAGCTAAACTATAAATTCAATGAGACCAAAAAAAGAAGGAACCACTGAGGAGCACTTCTGGACCTAGTCACAGGTATGAGCAGGGCCACTGGAATTATGTGACTGTTCCGCTGCACCACTTTTCACATAATTGAACATTTTCCGCATTTGCCAAATATTCCATCATATGCTGCCTAATCTGCAGATTTGAACAACAAAAAACCTTGTTTCTAGCTCAATCGGCTCAAATGTTCCCAAAAATGCAGCGTCATGTGTTACAGTGTGGTGGAAGGCCGTTTGCAAAGCTGGAATGGTCATGTGTTACTCATTGCAAAATGTGGGTGTTAAACTGGTACTAATGGTGCACAAACCTCTCTTCTTTCTGTACCTCTCTTGCCTATTTCTGTATTTCTCCTGCTTCTTTCTACACCTTTCTTCCTCTTTCTGCACCTCACTGTCATCTTTCTGCGCTTCACTTGACTCTTTCTGCACTTCTTTTGCCCCTTTCTGCACCTCTGACTTAGAGGTAGTTTTAATCCCCCTGCCCTATTATGTACTAGGGCCTTACTGGGGAGGTCATGCCAATCACAGGTGTATACCAACCCATAGTGTACCCAAGTGTATGTAGGTGTTTTTACCGTATTCTAAGGGTCTTTCAGCATAGCACTGGCAGTTACCACCAGTACCAGTCGACAAAAAGTTGGGGGCACAGGATGACTTTGCAACAAGGCCTCTTTCTGCACATCTGTTGGTTCTTTCTGAATATCTCTTGCTTCTTTCTGCACCTTTCTTCGTTTTTCTGGACCTCTTTTGACTCTTTCTGCATTTCTCTTGTTTCTTTCTGCGCTTTTCTTCCTCTTTCTGCACTTTTCCTACCTCTGTAGGCATAGTTAGAAATCAGCATTTAAAAAACCTTTGAAATTCACTGAAAAAAACATCAGTTTTAGGGACGTTATAGTTAGAAATTAGCATTTAAAAAACATTTGAAATTCACTGAAAAAACCCCATAGGTTTCAGGGACGTTATAGTTAGAAAATAGCATTTAAAAAACCTTAGAAATTCACTGAAAAAAACACACTCCTCAGGAATGTTATAGTTAATTGGACTTTCACTCGTACAAAACCAGAGAAACCAGAGAAATTCGTCCGTTATAGTTAGTTTAGCTAACTATAACTCGTCCCCCCCGTAATGCACTGCTGATGATGTCACATATTACATCATTCATGACATGGTCAGTGACATCACTGATGACATCCCTGATGACATCACTGATGACATCATCCACTTGATAATCTGATGTACCTCCTCACACCCTAGTATAACCTTTGATGCACCCACTCTAAAATACAGACTACCATTTTCGAAACCATAGACACACCAATACCAGTTACTACATACCCACCCACTGATTCCTAGGTCTACAACTATAACTCACGCGACCGCAATCCTCTGCTGATGACGTCAGATATTACATCACTGATGACATATGTGTCTTTCTGAAAAATAAATATTTGTAATATATGTATAGCTAAAGATTAATGGAAGAAGACATGGGTAAATAAGTGTCTAAATACAGTGATGTAATATCTGACGTCATCAGCAGAGGATTGCGGTCGCGTGAGTTATAGTTGCCTGCAGTAACTATAACGGGAGAATTTCATTGTTTTTTTACGAGTGAAATGTCCAGCTAACTATAACATGTGTGAAACCTATGGTTTTTTAAGTGAATATATATATATATATATATGGGAGTAGTGCTGGCACCAGCTGTTTCAGCTTCAACTGCTTTTCCGAGGTATCGGATCAACTCCTGTCCGCCCTGGGGTCCGGCTGAGCAAAGGCTTCTACCTATGGTGGTTCGTGATTTCACGAGGATTCGAGCGTATTTCCATCTCGTCTCAGAGCCCGGCAAAATTCCTGCACCCAAGGCTAGAACGTCAAGGGGACCCAAGGGAGCCTGACAACATCGGCGCTGGATGTCCCGTCCTTTCATAATTCACCTTTTTCCTGCTGCATTTCCCCTCGCAACATTGAGCCAGAAACAGTGATTTCTGGGTAATGGAGTCCACCGAGGATTGCAGTGGCAGTGTGACCAGGTGATCAGGGGTCATTAACTTTCCTCCAATGAGGTAGTTGCAGGACATTCAAAGGTGGGGGCGGAGCAACATCCAAGAAACAGCCGCATCTGAAGAAGGCCATTTTAGCCGAAATGCATTATGCACATGCTGTTTTAATAAAGGACTCCCTGATTTCCCCGAAGTGGCCTCTTCTCCTTGCTTACCTGAAGGGGGTTCGATCATGAATTCTGAGCGTCTGCCAGTGGCGCTTTAAGAGGCACCGTTCCAGAAGTGGCGGGAGTAGTGCTGGCACCAGCTGTTTCAGCTTCAACTGCTTTTCCGAGGTATCGGATCAACTCCTGTCCGCCCTGGGGTCCGGCTGAGCAAAGGCTTCTACCTATGGTGGTTCGTGATTTCACGAGGATTCGAGCGTATTTCCATCTCGTCTCAGAGCCCGGCAAAATTCCTGCACCCAAGGCTAGAACGTCAAGGGGACCCAAGGGAGCCTGACAACATCGGCGCTGGATGTCCCGTCCTTTCATAATTCACCTTTTTCCTGCTGCATTTCCCCTCGCAACATTGAGCCAGAAACAGTGATTTCTGGGTAATGGAGTCCACCGAGGATTGCAGTGGCAGTGTGACCAGGTGATCAGGGGTCATTAACTTTCCTCCAATGAGGTAGTTGCAGGACATTCAAAGGTGGGGGCGGAGCAACATCCAAGAAACAGCCGCATCTGAAGAAGGCCATTTTAGCCGAAATGCATTATGCACATGCTGTTTTAATAAAGGACTCCCTGATTTCCCCGAAGTGGCCTCTTCTCCTTGCTTACCTGAAGGGGGTTCGATCATGAATTCTGAGCGTCTGCCAGTGGCGCTTTAAGAGGCACCGTTCCAGAAGTGGCGGGAGTAGTGCTGGCACCAGCTGTTTCAGCTTCAACTGCTTTTCCGAGGTATCGGATCAACTCCTGTCCGCCCTGGGGTCCGGCTGAGCAAAGGCTTCTACCTATGGTGGTTCGTGATTTCACGAGGATTCGAGCGTATTTCCATCTCGTCTCAGAGCCCGGCAAAATTCCTGCACCCAAGGCTAGAACGTCAAGGGGACCCAAGGGAGCCTGACAACATCGGCGCTGGATGTCCCGTCCTTTCATAATTCACCTTTTTCCTGCTGCATTTCCCCTCGCAACATTGAGCCAGAAACAGTGATTTCTGGGTAATGGAGTCCACCGAGGATTGCAGTGGCAGTGTGACCAGGTGATCAGGGGTCATTAACTTTCCTCCAATGAGGTAGTTGCAGGACATTCAAAGGTGGGGGCGGAGCAACATCCAAGAAACAGCCGCATCTGAAGAAGGCCATTTTAGCCGAAATGCATTATGCACATGCTGTTTTAATAAAGGACTCCCTGATTTCCCCGAAGTGGCCTCTTCTCCTTGCTTACCTGAAGGGGGTTCGATCATGAATTCTGAGCGTCTGCCAGTGGCGCTTTAAGAGGCACCGTTCCAGAAGTGGCGGGAGTAGTGCTGGCACCAGCTGTTTCAGCTTCAACTGCTTTTCCGAGGTATCGGATCAACTCCTGTCCGCCCTGGGGTCCGGCTGAGCAAAGGCTTCTACCTATGGTGGTTCGTGATTTCACGAGGATTCGAGCGTATTTCCATCTCGTCTCAGAGCCCGGCAAAATTCCTGCACCCAAGGCTAGAACGTCAAGGGGACCCAAGGGAGCCTGACAACATCGGCGCTGGATGTCCCGTCCTTTCATAATTCACCTTTTTCCTGCTGCATTTCCCCTCGCAACATTGAGCCAGAAACAGTGATTTCTGGGTAATGGAGTCCACCGAGGATTGCAGTGGCAGTGTGACCAGGTGATCAGGGGTCATTAACTTTCCTCCAATGAGGTAGTTGCAGGACATTCAAAGGTGGGGGCGGAGCAACATCCAAGAAACAGCCGCATCTGAAGAAGGCCATTTTAGCCGAAATGCATTATGCACATGCTGTTTTAATAAAGGACTCCCTGATTTCCCCGAAGTGGCCTCTTCTCCTTGCTTACCTGAAGGGGGTTCGATCATGAATTCTGAGCGTCTGCCAGTGGCGCTTTAAGAGGCACCGTTCCAGAAGTGGCGGGAGTAGTGCTGGCACCAGCTGTTTCAGCTTCAACTGCTTTTCCGAGGTATCGGATCAACTCCTGTCCGCCCTGGGGTCCGGCTGAGCAAAGGCTTCTACCTATGGTGGTTCGTGATTTCACGAGGATTCGAGCGTATTTCCATCTCGTCTCAGAGCCCGGCAAAATTCCTGCACCCAAGGCTAGAACGTCAAGGGGACCCAAGGGAGCCTGACAACATCGGCGCTGGATGTCCCGTCCTTTCATAATTCACCTTTTTCCTGCTGCATTTCCCCTCGCAACATTGAGCCAGAAACAGTGATTTCTGGGTAATGGAGTCCACCGAGGATTGCAGTGGCAGTGTGACCAGGTGATCAGGGGTCATTAACTTTCCTCCAATGAGGTAGTTGCAGGACATTCAAAGGTGGGGGCGGAGCAACATCCAAGAAACAGCCGCATCTGAAGAAGGCCATTTTAGCCGAAATGCATTATGCACATGCTGTTTTAATAAAGGACTCCCTGATTTCCCCGAAGTGGCCTCTTCTCCTTGCTTACCTGAAGGGGGTTCGATCATGTATATATATATATTACCTACTGGCGGTCGCCAGTAGGTAGTTATAGTTAGGACCACGTTTCCATAGGAAATCCGCAACATTCTATTTTGAATAACTTTGGCGCCGGTCAACGAATCCTCGCGAATTTTTCAAAATAGGTGGGGCGCTACGCTCCGCTCCTTCCCTGAAAGTCTCGGGGGGATTCGTCAAGCGGGGGCTGAGATAAAAGGGGGGTCCCAAAACGCGTTTTTCCCATGCATTTTTCCATAGGACCTTTAGACAGTGCTACAGCCCGAACGGCTGAACAGAATTACTAGAAATTTGGCAGAGAGGTAGTCCTCAGGTCAAGGAAGTGCCTTTTGTAGGTTTGGTGTAAATCTGTTCAGTAGATTCTGAGAAAATAGCCTTTAAATCAATATATATATCTGAGCCAGCTTACGGTGCGCTTACGGTACGCTTACCGTACGCGTACGGTGGCGTGCGCGAGCGCGATTCTGATTGGCTCTTAGATCTTAGTAAACATTCGAATCGGTCGAAACCAGGAAGCGGCGGCCGCCATTTCGTGTGTTTCACTCAGAAAAAAAAGAGTGATAACAAGAAAAGGGGGCAAGGAGGAGAGTTACAGACCCCCTAACATTTGTAAGGGGGTCAAAGAAGGACAGAAAAGTACAAAGAAAACATTTATTGATTTTAAAAAAAATCACGGGGTACGCGTACGGTAAGCGTACGGTAAAAAAAAAAAAAAAAAAAGAAATGAAATGCAGATTTAAGTGTTTAGATATTAGGGGGCTCTAAAAAGAGCCGTTGTGTTTATGAAGTGATTTTTTAGTGGTACCTACAAGTAAGTACCGATGCAGAGTCTAAGGTTCAAGAGGAAGACTCTATTCCCTTCATCATTGAAGTGCACACCATCTCCTCTATAAATGTGTTGCATGTCGTAACGCAAGTTGTTGTGGTAAATGGAACCCATACCATAGTCACGGAGGAAAGCAGAAACAGATTTGTTGACGTGCTTTCTTGCTTTGTCAATCTGCGGACAGAAATGATTGGACCAGTTCCATTTTTGCCTTTGGCATATGTTAGAAAACACAAAGGCAGTTTTAGGGAAAAGTGAAAACAGTTGTGCAAAGGTGTCCTTCATAAGCATTTCCAGACCTACCCCAGTCAAAGTGCCTAGGTCATTGCCACCACAGTGCACTATTATGAGGTCAGGGTGTTGGATGTGCATGAAGGATTTCACCAATGGCATCAATTGGTGCCACTTTAACCCTCTCTGACCAATCCATTTAATGTCTACATTTGGCAAAGCAAGGTCTCTCACCATATCTGTTTTCTCTGCATACTTTTCACTCCAGAAGACATAGCTGTGCCCTACAATCCACACTGTGAACATCTTCAAAGGAGAACTGGATGCACTCAGGAGGTGTCTTTCAGTAGAATGGCAATATGAAAAGAAAGACAGTTTGGAAATGGAGGCATACATATTTTTTTTTTAAAAAAAAAGAACTGATTGGCTGTTTCATACCATTCTAGAATAAAAACTAGGCTGTATGTGTAAATTAATAGAAGCATGTTTTGTATTGGTACAGAAAAATGTGTTACCAAAGAACAGTACTATGGATTTGCTGTTAGGTTTGAAAAGTCAAGCACTCTTGCTCTGTGGAATTGAAACATTGTTTGGTGAACTTCTGACCTAACTCCACACAGCAGTGTTCCATGAGCTGTTGCTATGGTAGCAGGCAGAAGTCCAGTTGGGGGAAGGGTACTAGGCAGAAGTCAAGTTGGGGGAAGGGTACTTTTGGAAAAGGGTTGGTTTTCAACCAATAGAAATGTGTGATTACATTTGAAAAAAAGGGGCAAGCACTGAGATTTGAAACTTACATGTATATGTGTGGAAAAAGAGAGGGAAAGTTTGCCATTATTTGGTTCTGCTGAGAGGAGAGAGGTGTAAAGAACAGAGATCCTGGCTCTGATAATCTGCTGTTTGAGTGTCACATTTCTTTCACAACTAACTAATTTTAAAGGTGAGTTTAGAGTTTGAGAGGGGATGTATATGGTAAATTAAGAAATGAATAATAGAAATGGGATTCCTTTTGTTGAAGTTGTGTTTATTATTTTCTGTTTTGGGAGAAATTTAAATGTGAGGAACGTGTAAAATAATATGGACTATGTTTTCACGATAAATTAAGGTGTACTGGTATAAAAAAAGAATAGTTTAAGGGTTTGAGGTTGGACTCAGTAATGCAAATACATAGAGCATCACTAAGGCTGGTTGCCCTTGCTGGAGTGTAGGCAGTCACCCAGGTTACAAATGGTGCTGGTCTGAAAAAGCAGTTTGGACATGTGCTTTTTTAAGAATCTGAAAAGTGGATTCATAATGTGTCAGTCTGTAAAAGTGTTTATCACTTGTCAAAAAAAAGAGTAGTAAGTGTGCTTTCAAATTGGCAAAGAAATTTCGTTTTGTGACTAATGTGAAAACATGACTCTGTGTGCATATAGGAATTACAGGCAGAGATTTATTGCGTATTGCTCTGGTGATTTCACAGTTGCATTAGATGGAAAGGGGGAGCCATTTTTTGGTGCAGAAGCAGACTCTTAGCACACACCCAGCTGCTTACCATGTGGAATCATGTACAGTATTCACAAGCGAGTGGGGTTTGAGGTTTCAGTCAGTAATGCAAATACATTCAGCATCACTAAGGCTGGTTGCCCTTGCTGGAGTGTAGGCAGTCACCCAGGTTACAAATGGTGCTGGTCTGAAAAAGCAGTTTGGACATGTGCTTTTTTAAGAATCTGAAAAGTGGATTCATAATGTGTCAGTCTGTAAAAGTGATTATCACTTGCCAAAAAAAAGAGTAGTAAGTGTGCTTTCAATTTGGCAAAGAAATTTCGTTTTGTGACTAATGTGAAAACATGACTCTGTGTGCAAATAGGAATTACAGGCAGAGATTTATTGCGTATTGCTCTGGTGATTTCACAGTTGCATTAGATGGAAAGGGGGAGCCATTTTTTGGTGCAGAAGCAGACTCTTAGCACACACCCAGCTGCTTACCATGTGGAATCATGCACAGTATTCAGAATCAAGTGGGGTTTGAGGTTTCAGTCAGTAATGTAAATACATTCAGCATCACTAAGGCTGGTTGCCCTTGCTGGAGTGTAGGCAGTCACCCAGGTTACAAATGGTGCTGGTCTGAAAAAGCAGTTTGGACATGTGCTTTTTAAAAAATCTGAAAAGTGGATTCATAATGTGTCAGTCTGTAAAAGTGATTATCACTTGCCAAAAAAAAGAGTAGTAAGTGTGCTTTCAAATTTGCAAAGAAATTTCGTTTTGTGACTAATGTGAAAACATGACTCTGTGTGCAAATAGGAATTACAGGCAGAGATTTATTGTGTATTGCTCTGGTGATTTCACAGTTGCATTAGATGGAAAGGGGGAGCCATTTTTTGGTGCAGAAGCAGACTCTTAGCACACACCCAGCTGCTTACCATGTGTAATCATGCACAGTATTCACAAGCGAGTGGGGTTTGAGGTTTCAGTCAGTAATGCAAATACATTCAGCATCACTAAGGCTGGTTGCCCTTGCTGGAGTGTAGGCAGTCACCCAGGTTACAAATGGTGCTGGTTTGAAAAAGCAGTTTG
Organism: Triturus cristatus; assembly: GCF_964204655.1. NCBI lineage: Eukaryota > Metazoa > Chordata > Amphibia > Caudata > Salamandridae > Triturus > Triturus cristatus. The sequence continues at coordinate 897,240,626 of NC_140588.1, forward strand.
GACATGTGCTTTTTAAAAAATCTGAAAAGTGGATTCATAATGTGTCAGTCTGTAAAAGTGATTATCACTTGCCAAAAAAAAGAGTAGTAAGTGTGCTTTCAAATTGGCAAAGAAATTTCGTTTTGTGACTAATGTGAAAACATGACTCTGTGTGCAAATAGGAATTACAGGCAGAGATTTATTGCGTATTGCTCTGGTGATTTCACAGTTGCATTAGATGGAAAGGGGGAGCCATTTTTTGGTGCAGAAGCAGACTCTTAGCACACACCCAGCTGCTTACCATGTGGAATCATGCACAGTATTCACAAGCGAGTGGGGTTTGAGGTTTCAGTCAGTAATGCAAATACATTCAGCATCACTAAGGCTGGTTGCCCTTGCTGGAGTGTAGGCAGTCACCCAGGTTACAAATGGTGCTGGTCTGAAAAAGCAGTTTGGACATGTGCTTTTTTAAGAATCTGAAAAGTGGATTCATAATGTGTCAGTCTGTAAAAGTGATTATCACTTGCCAAAAAAAAGAGTAGTAAGTGTGCTTTCAAATTGGCAAAGAAATTTCGTTTTGTGACTAATGTGAAAACATGACTCTGTGTGCAAATAGGAATTACAGGCAGAGATTTATTGCGTATTGCTCTGGTGATTTCACAGTTGCATTAGATGGAAAGGGGGAGCCATTTTTTGGTGCAGAAGCAGACTCTTAGCACACACCCAGCTGCTTACCATGTGGAATCATGTACAGTATTCACAAGCGAGTGGGGTTTGAGGTTTCAGTCAGTAATGCAAATACATTCAGCATCACTAAGGCTGGTTGCCCTTGCTGGAGTGTAGGCAGTCACCCAGGTTACAAATGGTGCTGGTCTGAAAAAGCAGTTTGGACATGTGCTTTTTTAAGAATCTGAAAAGTGGATTCATAATGTGTCAGTCTGTAAAAGTGATTATCACTTGCCAAAAAAAAGAGTAGTAAGTGTGCTTTCAAATTGGCAAAGAAATTTCGTTTTGTGACTAATGTGAAAACATGACTCTGTGTGCAAATAGGAATTACAGGCAGAGATTTATTGTGTATTGCTCTGGTGACTTCACAGTTGCATTAGATGGAAAGGGGGAGCCATTTTTTGGTGCAGAAGCAGACTCTTAGCACACACCAAGCTGCTTACCATGTGGAATCATGCACAGTATTCAGAAGCAAGTGGGGTTTGAGGTTTCAGTCAGTAATGCAAATACATTCAGCATCACTAAGGCTGGTTGCCCTTGCTGGAGTGTAGGCAGTCACCCAGGTTACAAATGGTGCTGGTCTGAAAAAGCAGTTTGGACATGTGCTTTTTTAAGAATCTGAAAAGTGGATTCATAATGTGTCAGTCTGTAAAAGTGTTTATCACTTGCCAAAAAAAAGAGTAGTAAGTGTGCTTTCAAATTGGCAAAGAAATTTCGTTTTGTGACTAATGTGAAAACATGACTCTGTGTGTAAATAGGAATTACAGGCAGAGATTTATTGCGTATTGCTCTGGTGATTTCACAGTTGCATTAGATGGAAAGGGGGAGCCATTTTTTGGTGCAGAAGCAGACTCTTAGCACACACCCAGCTGCTTACCATGTGGAATCATGCACAGTATTCACAAGCGAGTGGGGTTTGAGGTTTCAGTCAGTAATGCAAATACATTCAGCATCACTAAGGCTGGTTGCCCTTGCTGGAGTGTAGGCAGTCACCCAGGTTACAAATGGTGCTGGTCTGAAAAAGCAGTTTGGACATGTGCTTTTTTAAGAATCTGAAAAGTGGATTCATAATGTGTCAGTCTGTAAAAGTGATTATCACTTGCCAAAAAAAAGAGTAGTAAGTGTGCTTTCAAATTGGCAAAGAAATTTCGTTTTGTGACTAATGTGAAAACATGACTCTGTGTGCAAATAGGAATTACAGGCAGAGATTTATTGTGTATTGCTCTGGTGATTTCACAGTTGCATTAGATGGAAAGGGGGAGCCATTTTTTGGTGCAGAAGCAGACTCTTAGCACACACCCAGCTGCTTACCATGTGGAATCATGCACAGTATTCAGAAGCGAGTGGGGTTTGAGGTTTCAGTCAGTAATGCAAATACATTCAGCATCAGTACGGCTGGTTGCCCTTGCTGGAGTGTAGGCAGTCACCCAGGTTACAAATGGTGCTGGTCTGAAAAAGCAGTTTGGACATGTGCTTTTTTAAGAATCTGAAAAGTGGATTCATAATGTGTCAGTCTGTAAAAGTGATTATCACTTGCCAAAAAAAAGAGTAGTAAGTGTGCTTTCAAATTGGCAAAGAAATTTCGTTTTGTGACTAATGTGAAAACATGACTCTGTGTGCAAATAGGAATTACAGGCAGAGATTTATTGCGTATTGCTCTGGTGATTTCACAGTTGCATTAGATGGAAAGGGGGAGCCATTTTTTGGTGCAGAAGCAGACTCTTAGCACACACCCAGCTGCTTACCCTGTGGAATCATGCACAGTATTCACAAGCGAGTGGGGTTTGAGGTTTCAGTCAGTAATGCAAATACATACAGCATCACTAAGGCTGGTTGCCCTTGCTGGAGTGTAGGCAGTCACCCAGGTTACACATGGTGCTGGTCTGAAAAAGCAGTTTTCTGCCTAATTTCAAAGCATGACTTTGTGTGCACACAGGAATTATTTTTAGAAATTTAATTTGTGAAGGTGTTATTGTGATTTTCATTTATAGGAAAGGGGTTTATAGTATTTTAAGATTTCTAAAGAACATAAAAAATGTAGTAATATATGTAAATAAAATAAAGGAATTTTTTTTTAGTTTTTTTCAGGTATTGCTGAAGAGCAGTGAACAAAATTTAAGATGCCTACAAAATCCAGAGTAAAGAAAGACCACAAAAAAACCTATATTTGAAGACAACTGGAGGACCTAAGTTAGTTGGAGATGCTCATGTTGGGAAAAAGAAAAAATCTTCTGGTAAGCAAACAAAAGATTTTTTAAAGAACATATTCAAAAAAAGGAAAAATGTACAAAATGTCTGTACTGGAAAAAATGTTTTCAATAGAAAAGGAGAGGAAACAATTGAGCATTTAGTTAATGCAAATATACCTTCTGCAACTAAAAAGATAAACTTAAACAGAAAAACAGCATTTAAAGAGATATGTAGAAAAATGTTTCAGAGAAGAGTTATGTCCAATTTGATAAAGGATGTGAAGAAATATAAGCAAAAGGCTAAGTTTCATAAGAGAAAAAAAGAAATTGAAGCCATTGCAGCAAAGGCATTAGAATTAAAAAGGAAACTATTCATTTTAATTTTGAATAGGATGCGTACATTAGATAAAATGGTTAATGTACTGAAATCACAAAGCAAAAGGAAAAGAGTAGTGAACAGAACAAACTTTTGTAAAGTGTTTTTAGGAAAATGGATGCATCGTTCAAGTAGTGAACCTTTTTTTAATGAAGAGAGCTATTTTCAAAGTAATAGTTTGCTGCATGCAGTTGACACCAGAGGTCGTGCTTACGAAGTGAAAAATGGTTGCATAATGGAGAAGGAGATAATGGTTCCAAGAGATGAGGTACAAGTGATGGCGGATGAGGCTATGGGGAGACGTCCTAAAGCCCCAGTGTACACTTGGAATTGTAGTAGTATTTGCACTGTGCGTCAGGAATCTATTGATAAATTTCGTGAGTTTCTAAGAGAATATAGTAAAAAAAGTGTAAAACAGAAGATTAAGGTGCTTCAAAGTCTGGATCCATGCAGAGTGAGAGAGAATACTGGTTTGCAGGGTCATTCTCTGGCTTGTCTATCTAGAAAAGTGTGTAATAGTGTTTTCCATCATTTTAGGATGCTGGCTGTTCATCATACTGAAATGAGAAAGTTTGTGAGACGGTTGTATTTTGCTAAAAGTCCAGCAATAAAGTTAGATGAATTGAATAGGGCTCTGTTCCGTGGAACGGTATCAGATGTAGAGAAGGTTGTTGATGAAATTCAGTTTTGTTACTTTGGTCCTGAACAAAACAGTGCAGAAAAGGACACAGTAAATGAGGAAGAAGTGGAAGAGAATGTAGAACCCTATGTAAGTAAGACATTTAATGATCACATAACAAAATTTGCAATAATCTCTAATGAAAGACCAAATATTACTTGTATTTGTTGCCGCAGAACTCATTATAGAAAACAAACTAGGAATGTTGATCTCTACAGAAAAAGTGAAAATGAAGATAATTATAAGTGGAAGGATTTTGCCACATATATATTTCTTGAAAATTGTTTTGAATTGGGTGAAGATCAGCGTATTTGTAAATACTGGTACAACAAGTTAGAGGAAAATAGAATGCCGACCAGAGCTGTACATAATAATTTAGAATTGGATGCTATTCCTGCTGAACTTTCTGAATTAAATACATATGAGTCTATACTCATTCAATGTGTTCATCCGTTCCAGACCATAGTACGTATGGAGCCCAAAACTGGTAAATTACCTCCTTCAGATTTACTGAGAGGTTTAAAAGGTAGAGTGGTGTATTTGCCCTTGGATTTGAAAAAAAATATGGAAACTATTGATGCGGATACTTTGGAAACTGAACCATTAATTATTCTGGTTAATGGTGTACCTACAAAGAATAAGAAGATTTGGCAGGAGCTGGTAGATGTACGGAAAGTACAAAGAGCAAATTTGTATTTGAAAAGGAATAACAAATGGTATGAATCAATTTATATAGAAGAAGAAGAAGAAGAAGATTTACAAGAAGACACAGAAACACCAACTGGACAAATTGAAAAAGTGGACAAGTCAAAGGAAGAAGAAATTTATGAACATTTTAGCATACATCCTCTTCATTCAAAAGAAGCTATGGGAGACAATATTGATCTATTTCAGATGAAGAAAGCAAAAGGAACTCCCGTGAGTGTATGGGAGGAGAGCTTGGAAGCTCGATGTTTTCCCCAGCTGTTTCCTAAAGGAAAAAGAGGACGATACGATGAACGTCCGGAACAGATTCCAGCTTCTGAGTATCGGACTACAAGACTATGGGCCTCATGTAGGTAGCCAAATACCGGTCGGTAACGGCCGATTTTCGGTAAATATGCCGTTACCGACCGGTATTCAGACAAGTGAGATGTAGGAGTCCAAAAACCACTTTTCGGTAAATATGAGGCGGTAAATACCGATTCATAGTTACCGAATTCTAAAATACCGATTCATATATACCGAATACATTATTAACGAATCGGTAAATATGAAGTGGTAAATATGAAGTGGTAAAAATTTAAAATGACATGTAGGAGCAGTCGGTAATTAAGAAATCCAGGAAAATCGGTAAATAAGAGTCGGTAATTAACACGGATGGAAAGCAGGTGGTAACCATCAACAATGCACATAAGCAATCCCAAAATGCAACAGCGTGGACAACATGGCCGCCATGTACGTCATTGCAAGGCGCCTACGTCTACAGGCAGCAGGACTGAGGGTGTGGCGACGGGAGGAACAAATCTACAGACAGCGCATCACACTATTCCAGCTGACTGATGCAGAGATACATGAGAGGTACAGGCTACACCCCGAAACCATCATGGACTTAATCAGGGACCTTCACCCACTCCTGGACCAGCCAATAAGAAGGGCGCACGCCATACCCCCACATGTGCAGGTGCTCTGCAGCCTACATCTGTTGGCATCCGGCAGTTATCAGGTGGTGATAGCTGCGGTGGGTGGGGTATCCCAGAGTTGCCTGTCACGTTTCTTCAGGAAGTTCCTGGATGCCATGATGCAGAGAATGCACCACTACATAAGCTTCCCTAACACACAGGCTGCACTGCAGAAAACAAAAACAGACTTTTATCACATGGCACAGTTCCCCCATGTCATCGGCTGTATTGATGGTACACACATCCCAATCTGTCCTCCAGCTGACACAGAGCACATCTACAGGAACAGGAAGTCCACCCACTCCATCAATGTGCAGGTGATCTGTGATGCAGGGAACATCATCACAGATATTGTTGCAAAGTTTCCTGGGAGCACCCACGACTCTTACATCTTCCAGAATAGTGGGATCTACACACGACTGAGAGCCGGAGAATTCGGAGAGGGATACCTGCTGGGTAAGTAACAGTGACGCCCCTTGAAACCTGCACATCAGAGTGTATAGAGGCATGTAACTGATGGTTCCCTTTTACTCATCCAGGCGACAGTGCATATGCATGCCGTTCATTCATCCTCACTCCCTACCTACACCCAGCAACCCAGAGTGAGAGACGATACAACGTGGCCCACAAATCTACACGCAATGTGGTGGAGCGCACGTTTGGACTGCTGAAGAGCAGGTTCCGCTGCCTCCACAAGAGCGGAGGCGCACGCCAGTACAAACCCATCACCTGCTGCAAGATAATTGCCACTTGTGCAATGCTGCACAACCTTGCCACGAAAAAAGGTACAGATGTGGAACTAACATATTTTGAGGACAACGAGGATGAGTCAGGCCAGCCAGAGGGCAGCGCAGCTAGAGTGCCAACTGCAATCGATGGGAGAGAGAGACGGGCAGAGATCACATGCAACTATTTCTGAGTAAGTGAGGGGACACAGCGAGTCGTGAGAAGTCATGACGTAGTTTAATGTGGCACCACGCCATGAACACATGAACAGGCCAATCTGGCAATATGCCATCTATACAATGAGTATGTCCAGGGTTACGTCACCCAATGACAAGTGGATAAGCAGGGCCACATCAATGTTTGCGCATACGCGCTGCAGTGGTGGGTTGCACGGCCTGTGCATCCTCACTAGAGCCAACCCCAAGCCGCCTGCTGCTCCTGCGTGCTTCTGGGACGGGGGGTGTGATGCTGCTGCTGGTGTCGATGCTCTCCGCAGCATCCCCTGCAGCAGTTGTCGACGCCTGACTTGTCAATAGCACCCCTAGTGCACTTGTCACCTGCACCATCCCCCGTGACAGGTCGCTGCAGCACTGTGTTAGGCCCTCCTGCATCGTCACAGAGCGCCGGCAAAGTAGGGAAGTCGCAGTTGCCAGACGGTTGAGTGCCCTGCTGGTAGTGTCCCTTCTCTGGCGTTCCCGGCGCCGTGCTTCGATGTCAGCATCTAATTTGCTGCACAACTGCTGGATTGACTGGGACATGTCCCGAATGCCCGCAGCCATGCCGCCAATGTTTGTGTCCATGTTGACTAAGCTTGTCCTCATCACCCGCATGTGCCTCTGGACTGACATTACTGCCTTTGATTGCAGGCGCTGTTGCTTCAACATTTGGCCCTCGAGCCCCAAGAAGACACCATGGCCGTCAGTGGGTGCTGGTGGACTCTGGACACGCGACCTGCGGCGCCCTCTTGCTCCCGTCTGTGCTGCCTGTGAGGTGTGGGGCACAGTGGGATGGCTCCCTTCCTGGGGCCCGGTGCGGTCTTCTGGGCCCATGCTGTCGTCTGACGAGGTGTCTAAGGCTCGTAGCCTGGCTGCTGGACGCCTCCTCATTCTCACACCTGCAAGCGGAGATGTGGCCGGTGAATCGAACATGAGTGGCGATGCTGGCTCTGGTGGTGGTGATGCTGGCTCTCGGTGAGGTGATGCTGGCTCTGTGTGCGGCGAGGCTGGCTGCGTAGGTGGTGCGGCTGCAAGTGGGCCTGCTCCCTGGTCTGCACTCGTGCTGGCTAGCGGTGATTTTTGTGGCCGGTGTGCCGTCTCCCCTGCAGCATGCCCTGTACTGCATGATGTCACATCTGTGGACAGAAAAACAACATTGGCTCAGTGTCCCCGAAGGGCTGCATTGCAAGCGTCACAATAAATCATTTCACATTCCAATCTGTCCTCTGTCTCCTTGTGCCTCGAGTGCGTGACATGCCTTGTTGCCCTGTGACATTTACGTCATGGTTAGTGTTGCCCTGACTACATCTCCCGGAATGCATTGCCTGTCTGCACTGACACGTGTGGACTGCAGTGTGATTCTCGTTTCACTATGGGGGATGTGGGATAGGGGTAGGGGCGGCTACATTGCTGTGCTTTCGTCTTACCTTGGTGTGTTGCGGCTCTGGCAGAGCTGTCGGCGTCCCCAAGACCCACGACGCTCTCTTGCTCGAGTGTGGCCGCCACCAGCTCCTCCAGTTCGGTGAGGGCAGGTGCCCTGTTGGTTCCACCTCCGGTCTGGCTGGCCTCCTTCTGGATGTCGCCCATCTTCCTCTTGGTCACAATCCTCAGGTCATACCAGCGCTTTTTGAGGACCTCAATTTCCCTGTGGGTCACTCCCACAGCATTGACCTGCGCCTGGATGGCCAGCCATATGTTGCGCTTTTCGGCCTCAGGCACTTGCAGGGATTGCCTCCCAAACAGCTTCTGGTGCTGCTTCACCACCTCCTCCACCAGCACCTGGAGTTCCTTGGGGCTGAATTTGAGCTTCCTCCTCCTTTCCCCTCCGTCTTTCTGTGTGCTCTGGCTGGACATGCTGTTCGTTTCCCGCTCGCACATGCAACTGCTCCCTGCCTCTCCTCTGCACTCCGAGCCTCTCCAGGGTCGGCTAATTATGTACACCTGCCTGGGTGTGGCCACTTCGGCTAATTGTGTACACCTGCCTGGGTGTGGGCAGTTCCTGGTTGGGTGGGCTGTCGTTGCACAGGATTAGCTGTTTCGTCAAGTCATGTGATGTTATTTACCGAATCCGTACGTACCGATTCGGTATTTTCCGATTCGGTAGATACCACCTCGGTATTTTCCGATTCGGTAGATACCACCTCGGTATTTTCCGATTCGGTAATTATCACCTCGGTATTTACCGAATCGGTGAATTCCGATTCGTATTTACCGACTGTTACCGAATCGGTAACTGTTACCGAATTTTTACCTACATGTAACTTACCGATTCTAATTTACCGATTCGGTACGGCTCGGTATTTAAGAACCGGTAAAATTTATTTACCTACATGAGGCCCTATATGCTGAAGATCCCAGATTTCGACAAAGTATTCCTTATTTGTTCCATCTTTTATTTGAAAGCGACTTGTCTGCATTGTCTTATGCAGTAAATCACATTTTAAAAAGTGGAGTACATTTACAAAATGTGTCTGCTAAGGATTTTATGGAGAAAGTGCAGCACCGAGATGATCATTTGGAAACACAACTGATCAATCTGATGGCTTGTCAGCGTGGGACAAATGAATATTGGTACCGACGCCATGGTGAATTAAAATGCATGTTACGGAATTTAGGAACACCAACATGGTTCGTTACCCTAAGCTGTGCGGAGTACGCTTGGGATGATTTACTGGATTTTCTACGAGAGGCAAATTCAAACATTAAAAACATCGAATACAAGACAGCAGGAGAACTGTGCTCATTGGATCCGGTTAATGTTTGCAGATATTTCAATCATAGATTTGAGGCTATGATGTCGTTCATCTGCAATAAAAAAAATCCACCTCTAGGAGAAGTAGTGGATTTCTTTTGGAGAAAAGAGTACCAGGCAAGAGGTGCTCCTCATATTCATATGCTGTTGTGGATCAAGGATGCCCCAAAGTTTGGAACAGATGCTGATGAAGCAGTGTTATCTTACATTGAAGAATATGCAACATGTGCTATACCAAAAAGCACAGAAGAGAAAAAGTTAAAGGAGCAAGTTTTACGTTTCCAAAGTCATCGGTGTGGAAAATACTGTCGACGGAAATACAAGAGCAAAGATAAATACTACACTAAATGTCGATTTGGATTTCCTAGACCTGTTCTTTCAAATGGAAGAGTAAACAGTTTTATGTCATCTGTGAGACATACTATCACAAGAAAATCACCTAAGAATACCTACAACCTTAAAAGAAAAGAAGAATCAAAAAATATAAATGACTACAACCCAGTCATTTTATCCATGTGGAACGCTAACATGGATATACAGTATGTAGCTGACAATTCCATTGCTGTTGCTCGATATGTAACGTCTTACATTACGAAATCAGAAAAAACAGAATTGAAGGAAATGTGGGAAGAGATTTCTCAAGAGAAAACTGTCAGAAAGAAGCTGTACAGTTTCAGTTTGAAGATGTTATCGCATCGAGAAATTGGATCCTACGAATGTTCAGATAGGTTATCTTCTGCAAGTCTCTACTCGAAATCAAGAAGAATAATTTGGGCAAGTTTAGGCCTTGCAGCAATGAGAAATCGGGTACTGAAATCTGTTGGAGAAATTGAATATTTGGCCGAAAATGACCCAGAAAGTACAGATATTTTGAAATCAAACATGTTGGACACATATTATCCCAAGAGAAGACATCATCTGGAGAACATGTGTCTCTATGAAGTGCTGCAGAACTACATTTATTCACGGAAAGCCACAGAAGACATCAACAATGGAAAATATAAAGTCATTGGTGAGGAAGGATGTTTGGTGAAGCAAACAAAAGGAAGTTTGATAAATCACAGGAAGCTGAGTTGCGACACTACTGACAAAAAGGAATTTTACTACTTGGCTCTTTTACAGCTGTTTAAACCATGGCGTACAGAGGATGAACTACTGGGAGAATTTCAAAGCTATGAAGATTCTTTTAATGCTTGCAAAGACAGCATACAATGCAGTACATTCTCAACTTATCTGCAAATGTTAAATGAAGAAATTAAACAGGAAACTACAATTGCAGCAGAAATAGCTAGAGACAGTTCTCAGGACAGCCAAAGTTCAGGAACACTCAGTCAAGATCCCCTAGGACAACCAATCGTTGAAAATGAAGCATCAATAGCCATGAATGAAGTGGAAACGGCTATGAATCAAGCTCAAGAAGAATTTATAGACTTACAAAATTTGGAAAGACAACTGAACGAAGAGCAGCAACAAATTTATGAAGAGATCAGAAACTAAATTGATCACGGATTTCTACATGAAAAAAAAGAGTGCTCATGCACATCATTTCATCCAATCAGGATGTATGTAAGCGGACAAGCTGGAACTGGAAAAAGTTTCCTTATAAAAGTCATCAGAAGCTACCTACAGCAAAAAACGGATTCTACTTTGTCTTGTGTGGTTACTGCTCCAACTGGGTTAGCAGCATATAACATAAAAGGAATCACTTTACATCGTTTGCTAATGTTACCAGTGGAGCATGAGAACAAAATACAATACAACAAGCTAACTGGAGAAGCATGCTTGGAAGTTTCAAGAGTATTGAAGAAGATGCAAGTTCTCATTATTGATGAGGTGAGCATGGTATCAAACTTAATGCTTGCCTTTGTGCATTTAAGAATGCAGCAAATTCTGAAGACAGACTATGACGTGTTATGTGGAGTAAAACACGTCATAGTTTTTGGAGATCTTTTGCAACTTACTCCAGTTAAAGGACAACCAGTGTTTAATACTGTGACACATGAAGACACGAAGAAGTCATTGGGAAGCATCGGTAATACAAATATTTGGTCCTTCTTTGAGTACAAGGAACTTACTACTAATATGAGGCAAGCAAACGATGAAGAATATGGAAGTATTCTGAAAGATATCAGGATTGGACTACTCACAGAAGCTGGCAAAAAAGCATTACAGAGTCGGCTGCTACATAATTTATTTCCAAAGGAAGAAATAGTTGCAGAGAAGATATACAAGAACATTGCAGAAAAGAAAAGTGTCATCTGCTTAATGCCAACTCTACGTGAATGCTCAATATTCAATGAGGAGCTTTTGAAATTGGAAAAGGAAGATATCAGGAAATTGGAAGCAGTGGACAAAATTGAGGATGGAAGAATTACTGTCACATTAACAGGCACACTGAAAAATAAATTGGATTCACTAGAGAAGAACATTTCCAAAACAGCTGGATTAGAAAAAAATCTATATGTTTGCATGAACTGTAGAGTATTTTTAAGGAGAAATTTGGATGTTGAAAAAGGTTTAGTTAATGGAGCTATGGGAAGAGTTGTGGGTTTTATTAATTATCAGAAAAAAGATGGAATTGAATGTTTAAAAATAAAATTTGATCAGATAGAAGAAGTTAAAGACATTTGTCGTTGTTCAGTTCGTTTCATGCTTGTGAAAGATTTATATGTACGTAGGAAGCAGTTTCCGTTTTCTCTAGCATATGCTGTAACTATTCACAAGTCTCAAGGATTGACTGTAGATTGTGCATTTGTGAACATTGGTTCAACTGTGTTCAAAGAAGGTATGGCATATGTTGCTTTGTCACGAGTGAAAACATTATCAGGTTTATTCATGATAGACTTTGATGATTCAAAAGTTAGTGCTGATACAAATTGTGTAAAGGAGTATAATAGATTAAGAAGAAGCTATGCTCCTCATTTAGGTCAGTATCCTGTGTTGGAGAAACGTGTAGTTTCTCGTAAAAGGAGAAATGAGAATATCTGTAATGAAGATGTAGAGAGGAGGAAAAAAAAGAGGAGTGATGTAATTGCAAGCAAAAAGAATAAGGAAAATGAAGAAGAGGTTGTAGGATGTCATTTTGAAAATAGCTCTGGTGTCAACTGCTACGCAAATGTAGTGCTGAATGTTGCATTTTATCTGGAAAGTTTGCAAGAGCAGATAATAGTAAATCAGGGAAAAAGATTCTGTTCTGTGCTGAGTCTCCTTTTTGAAAAGCTGAGTAATGATAAAACTCAAATAGAAAGTGCTACTGAAATTAGAAAACTTTTAGATGTATGTTCAGGACGAACACAGTTTTCTCAAAATGTACAGCAAGACGCACAGGAATTCTTGATGTATTTTCTTCAGGTACTAGAAGAAGAAGGGGTTCCCATTGAAAATTTATTTGGTCTCTCTTATAAATGGGAACATAGTTGTGAAAACTGTTATAATATATGTGGCTTCAATGTTGATAATGAAAGGTTTATTTATTTAACATTGCCAGAGAGTAAAACAGTCACTTTTGCTAAATTAGTTAAAGATGCTAATCATAGCATGCAATGCGGTGAGTGTAAATCTGACATGTTTTCAACGTTCATTTTAAAGGAATACGGACAGTATGTAATTTAATGATGCAACGATGTAGAGCTGATGGTTCAAAATTGGATACTTTAATAAAGAAGTTTACAGGACAGCAATTATCAATTTCAGGAAAAACTTTTGTAACAGTTGCAATAATTTTCCATGATGGACCTACTGTAACTTCTGGTCATTACACAGTTTATCTTAAATGTGAAAAAGGTTGGACACTGTGTAATGATTCCCAATTGATTTTTAAGCAACGTTTGACTTTTGATTTAGCAAATTCCTATCTAATCTTCCTGAAACCTAAATTTTAGAGAGATTTGGCAACATCTGGACAAAACAATTTTACCATTTTATTGGATTACCATTGGAATTTACAAATAAAAAGATTTTACAAATTATCATTTGGCCTAATGGAAAGGTAACCAATTGTAATGTGGAATTTTTCCATTTTTTAATGAAACTTTGGAAAACCAAAAATTTAGAAAAAATCGGTAACATCTGCACAATTTAAATTTTGGAATGTTATTGGATTGCCATTGGAAATTTTTTCAAAAAAGATTTTTAAAATTACTATTTGGCCATGCGGAAAGGTAAACAATTCTATTGTGGACTTATTTAATTATTAATAAATCTTTCGGAAACCAAAATGTTACAGAGAATCGGTGAGATCTGTACAATTTAAACTTTAGTTTTTTATTGGATTACCATTGGAAATTTAATCAAAATAGAATTTTAAAATTACTATTTGGCCTAAAGGAAATGGAACCAGATGTATTGTGGAGTTATTTGAGATATATTATTGTGATTATACTTCTGAAACAAAAATATCAGACGGTATTTTAAAGAAATAAGTATTGATATTAGATGATATTTTTTAAGAATATTATGCATTTCTATAAAGTTATGTTTATGCAAAAAGAGATTGTGGGCTTTTTTAAACAATCTTTGAGATTGTTAATTTTTTTTTTGCCCGCTGTTAAAGGATGAATGCAATTGCTTTCACAATTTATAGTGAAATGCAATATATTCTGAAAACAGCAAAAATAAGGCAAAAATATTTTTTGAAAAATATGTAAATATGTGTACTGTATTATAAAATGTTTTATTAAATATTAATACTTTTTTCTTTTTTTTCAGATTGAGATAGAAAATTTTCGAAATCTAGAACCATTTTTAAAGCAATTTAAAAAAAATTTAAATGAATAAATATTTTTTTGAGTGGGTATGGTAAGTCAATAATATCATGGTCCCTTTTTTCCACTTCTCTACAATCACATTTTCAGTTTTTCATTGTAGTCTCTCAAGGACCTTGTAATGTGATAATTGATTTTTAGTGTTTTTAAAAAAAAATAATAATAAATTACGCGTACCGTACGCGTACGGTAAAAAAAAAATTCAAAAAAGTTTTTAAAAACATATATAAAAAATAGATGAAAGGTAAGGTTGGCTCTTAAAAGAGCCGTTGTGTTCATGCAGGGACAGAGGAAAGAAAGAATGGGAATATTAGACGGTACGACAAGTGTGCTGATCTATTTATTGTTCACTAGGGAAATACTGGTCTCCCTATAACAAATTAGATCATGACAAGTGGCGCACCGTATTTCAACCCTCAGAAACCGAGGGTTAGTTTCCAGAGGACCAGAAAAAGGAGATGCTCCCCCCACAGATGAAGGGCTCACCTGACCTGCAGAAGAAGGACTCGGCACTGCAGATGATGGTCCAGGCTGAGCTGCTGTGGATGTGCTTGGTTGATTTACTGAAGGGTTACCTTCAGTAAGTCGAGCATGTGTCCTTCTGTGTACATCCTTAAGGTGTCTCATCATGGTGTGATTCCCGAAGGAATACTTCCTGTTGGGATTCCCTCTTGAAAGTACACGGCCACACAGCTTACAAGTCACTAAGGGTGCATTTACCTTTTGCTGGCCTTCTGGAAAAGAAAAATACTCCCATATGTAAGAGGTCTTTTGTTTCCTCGCTCTCTGCCTCAAGGTAGTGCTGCTAGCCTCACTCTCAGAAGGGCTCTGCTGTTCTGCCATCGTATCACAAAGACAACCCAGCTCCTTCTCCTAAGGGATCACAAGCAGAAATGAGGGGAATGGGTGTGGTGTAGGAGAGTTCTAGAACTGAAAGTAGTTTCAACCAATCAAAAGTTTTGTTTCATGATCACATGACCTACCGTACGCTTACGGTACGCTTACGGTGCGCTTACGGCAAAAGTACGTATGCGCGTAAAAAAGACACGCGCTCGCGCGCATGCGCAAAACAGGCACGCCCCTTCACTTCCGCGTAACGTGCGTGTGCAGCGTACGCGTTACGCGCTATGCGCGCGTGACGTGCGTCTACGCAAATTGCGTAAATGAACGCAAACAGCGTAGAAATCTATCGTAATTACAGCAAGACGTGCGCTTACCGTACGCGCACGGTAAAAAAAAAAAATGTATTGCTAATAAATTTTACCTGTTTATTTAAAAAAAATTGTAAAATAAAAACATATTGTAGAATTTTTAAAATTTAACCATAGTCTTTAAAAAAGGATAGACAATTAAAATAAAAAGAAGAAAAAAAAAAAATTAGCATTTAAAAAACCTTGCAAATTCACTGAAAAAACCATGGGTTTCACTCACGTTATAGTTAGGAATTAGCATTTAAAAAACCTTGCAAATTCACTGAAAAAAACCATGGGTTTCACACACGTTATAGTTAGGAATTAGCATTTAAAAACCTTGCAAATTCAGTGAAAAAACCATAGGTTTCACACATGTTATAGTTAGCTGGACATTTCACTCGTAAAAAACCAATGAAATTCCCCCGTTATAGTTAGTTCAGCTAACTATAACTCGCGCGCCCGCAATGCACTACTTATGACGTCACATATTACATCACTCATGACATGGTCAGTGACATCACTCATGACATCACTGATGACATCTCAAATGACATCACTGATGACATTATCCTTGTGACAGAGTGGTAGACCTCTTCTCACCCTAATATAACCTTTGATACAAACATTCAAAAATAGAGACTGACAATTTTCAGAAAAATGGACATACCAATAACAGTTACAACAACCTATTCAGTAATTCTAAGATCCACATACACATCCACTCATCCACCAACAATCCTATACAGTCACTCATACATGTACTCACACATCATATGTACTCATACACCTAAACATCCTGTAACACAATGCCACTCATCCATAGAGTTACTCACACACATAGTCACTCATGCTAATAAAGAATCAAACATCCATTTACTTGCATATACAGTTATACACACACACCACCACACTTACTTTTACAGAAACTTACACATACTTAGTCTTTTAAACAATCACTTATAGAAACACATACTTATTCATACAGAAAGTCTACCAATCTCTCACTCTCACATATACTTATCAACACCAATAGTCACATATACTAGTTTAAAACATATGTAGTTACTTATGAAGACACTATTGAGACAGTCATTCACTCACTAACACACCCATGCACACACTCATCCACCCATACAGTCCTGCACACATGCTGTCTTCAACACATACAAACAGTGAGTCACTCATTCATGCATCTATGCACTACGTAATACCCCCCACCGCACCATGAAGACGCTCAGACACTCATACTGATACTCAAAAAACCAACTAATAACCTATATAGACACTCATGTAGCTACTCACCAACCCATGCAGCCACTTATATACAAAGTGAGAGACTGATACAGGTATTTACACATTTAAACATTACTCACTTAGCCATGTATTGAAAAAGATACACTTAATCAGTCAGTAATACAATCAATTTTTCAAAAACAAATCATCAATTTAGACACTTATATACTCATTTATTCTTCCATCGACCTTGAGATATACATATATTAAACATATTTAATTTTCAGAAAAACACACATTCACTGGATGATGTCATCAGTGATGTCATTTGAGATGTCATCAGTGATGTCATGAGTGATGTCACTGACCATGTCATGAGTGATGTAATATGTGACGTCATCAGTAGTGCATTGCGGGCGCGCGAGTTATAGTTAGCTGAACTAACTATAACGGGGGAATTTCATTGGTTTTTTACGAGTGAAATGTCCAGCTAACTATAACATGTGTGAAACCTATGGTTTTTTCACTGAATTTGCAAGGTTTTTTAAATGCTAATTCCTAACTATAACGTGTGTGAAACCCATGGTTTTTTCAGTGAATATATATATATATATATATATATATACATATATATATACATTTAAAAAAAATCAGGTTCCAGCCCTCTGTGTGGACGCCGGCACTCTTCCCAGTGGCGGTGCATTACCCTTCGGCAGGGCTACACCAGTAATTATGAAGCAATTTTCACCTTTTGGCAAAATAGTCGCACACACTTGGATTTGCAGGTTTAATGGCGATTTAGTCATGCAAACAAAACTCTGCCATGCCCAACTCGTTTTGGTCCCCCCACTCGGACCTTGATCACGGGATCAAGGTCCGAGTGGGGGGATCGAAACGCATTGGGCATGGCAGAGTTTTGTTTGCATGAATAAATCAACATTAAACCTGCAAATCCAAGTGTGTGCGACCATTATTCCCAAAAGGTGAAACTTGCTATATATATATAATATATATATATTCACTGAAAAAACCATAGGTTTCAGGGGTGTTATAGTTAGCTGGACTTTTCACTTGTACAAAACCATTGAAATTCCCCCGTTATAGTTAGTTCAGTTAACTATAACTCGCGCGCCCGCAATGCACTGCTGATGACGTCACATCTTACATCACTCATGACATGGTCAGTGACATCACTCATGACATCACTGATGACATCTCAAATGACATCACTGATGACATCACTGATGACATCATCCAGTGAATGTGTGTTTTTCTGAAAATTAAATATGTTTTATATATGTATATCTCAGGGTCAATGGAAGAATAAATGGGTATATAAGTGTCTAAATGGATGATTTGTTTTTGAAAAATTGATTGTGTAACTGACTGATTAAGTGTATCATAGTGAATACATGGCTTAGTGAGTAATGTTTAAATATGTAAATATCTGTATCAGTCTCTCACTTTGTGTATAAGTGGCTGCATGGGTTGGTGAGTAGCTACATGGGTGTCTATATAGGTTATTAGTTGGTTTTTTAAGTATCAGTCTGAGTGTCTGCATGGTTCGGTGGGGGGTATTACGTAGTGCATAGGCGCATGAATGAGTGACTCACTGTTTGTATGTGTTGAAGACAGCATGTGTGCAGGACTGTATGGGTGGATGAGTGTGTGTATGGGTGTGTTAGTGAGTGAATGACTGTCTCAATAGTGTCTTTATGAGTAACTACATATGTTTTAAACTAGTATATGTGACTATTGGTGTATATAAGTGAGTATATGTGAGAGTGAGAGATTGAAAGAGTTCCTGTATGAATAAGTATGTGTTTCTATAAGTGATTGTTTAAAAGACTAAGTATGTGTAAGTTTCCGTAGAAGTAAGTGTGGTGGTGTGTGTATAACTGTATATGCAAGTAAATGTATGTTTGATTCTTTATTAGCATGAGTGACTATGTGTGTGAGTAACTCTATGGATGAGTGGCATTGTGTAACAGGATGTATAGGTGTATGAGTACATATGATGAGTGAGTACATGTATGAGTGACTGTATAGGACTGTTGGTGAATGAGTGGATGTGTATGTGGATCTTAGAATTACTGAAGAGGTTGTTGTAACTGGTATTGGTATGTCCATTGTTTTGAAAATTTTAGTCTCTATTTTTGAATGTGTGTATCAAAGGTTATATTAGGATTAGAGGAGGTCTGCCACTCTATCACAAGGATGATGTCATCAGTGATGTCATTTGAGATGTCATCAGTGATGTCATGAGTGATGTCACTGACCATGTCATGAGTGATGTAATATGTGACGTCATCAGCAGTGCATTGCGGGCGCGCGAGTTATAGTTAGCTGAACTAACTATAACGGGGGAATTTCAATGGTTTTGTACAAGTGAAAAGTCCAGCTAACTATAACACCCCTGAAACCTATGGTTTATTCAGTGAATTTCTGAGGTTTTTTAAATGCTAATTCCTAACTATAACGTGCCTGAAACCTATGGTTTTTTCTGTGAATTTCAAAGGTTTTTTAAATGCTAATTTCTAACTATGCCTACAGAGATAGGACATGTGAAGAAAGAAGCAAAAATGCACAGAAAGAAAAAAAAGAAGTACAGAAAGAAGCAACAGAAGTCCTCAAAGACAAAGAAAAGTGCAGGAAGAAGGATAACGTGCAGAAAGAACAAAAAGAAGAGCAGAAAGAAGCCTTGTTGCAAAATCATCCTGTACCCTCAACTTTTTCAGACGGATACTGGTGGTAACTGAGTCTGACTAACCAGTCCTAGAGCCAGTGATATGTTAAAAAACACTTAGAATACAGTGAAAACACCTACATACACTAGGGAACATTATGCGTTTAGCATGACCTCCTCTGTAAGCCCCTAGTATATAATAGGGCAGGGGGATTAAAAATACCTCTTAAAACAGGCAACAGGGCGTTTTTGCACACGTTAACTCAGGCCCCGTCCCCTCCCTTCACCACTGTGTAAACACGCCCTGTGTCCGTTTTTAGTTGGGAGATTAAGTTCATTTGAATCCTGAGGGTCCCTAGGGTCCAACTAGCCCACTAGGTACCTCCAGTAAGTGCCACAGAGCTGCGTTGCAGAGAGGTGTAAAAAGTGGCACGGCCCGGACCACCTCTCTGCAATGCAGCTCAGTGGCACTTACTGGAAGCACTTGGTGGGCTAGTTAGCCCCCAGGGGCCCTCAGTATTAAAGGGAAATTATATCCCCAATTTAAAACGTGCCATAGTGCGTGTTTGCACACGTCACCTCAGGCCCCGTCCCCTCCCTTCACCACTGTGTAAACGCGCCCTGTGGCTGTTCTAAGTTGAGAGATTAAGTCCCTTTGAATCCTAAGGGTCCCTAGGGTCAAACTAGACCACTAGGTACCTCCAGTAAGCGCCACAGTGCTGCGTTGCAGAGACGTGTAAAAAGGGGCTTGGCCTCAGAACACGTGTCTGCAGCGCAGCTCCCTGGCACATACTGGAGACTGCCTGTTGGGCTAGTTGGCCCTCAGGGACCCCCAGTATTGAAAAGGAATTAATTCCCCAACTTACAACTCGCCAGGGGGCGCGTTTGCAGAGTGCTGCAAGGAGGGGGCGTGGCCTTCGGCACGATGCCAGTCTTTTATTTATTTTAATTTTTTAAGAAGGGGGGCTGTATGGTTCCCCTTCTTATTCTAATTTATTGGCCCTGATGACCCCATCCCCCAGGGCCTGTCTCCTAATTATATTTTTTTGACCCCAATCCCCAGGGCCGGCCACTGTTTTTTATTATTTAAAAAAATATATATATTTATAGACACACCTAGGACATGCTGGACCAACCGTACGTACCTATCACCATGACGATTTGCATGATATTCATTAAAATGCGACTATGCATACAATGAATCCACGTGGAATGTACTTACACCACTAGTGAAGCTCTGACATGTCTGATGCCCTACCGTGCCTAATCCCGGTAGACACCCTTGTCGTTTATTTATACAAACATGGGTAGCTATTGACGGGCACATTTAATACACATGCACACCAAGCCATTCAAAGGGGATTCGACAAAAATTTGACCAAAACTATGCAAGAAACCCCCCTCACGGTTAATAAAACACACATCCACTGCCGGATGTGTAATACTTTTTATTTTACTCTCTGGAAAGGGGATGAACATCACTTGAGAGTCACAGCGCGCTCCTGGCAGAGCCCAATGCTGTGTTACACCCACCATTGCCTGCTGAGTGCCACACACCTCTGTGTTGTATTCCACTAGCTAGTGCATATGCTATGACACTCTCTAGCCCATGTGCACTGTAACACCACCCCGTGAATATGTCATGCCACACTTGTCTTCGCACGGGTCATATTGCCCCATCTAACGTGCCTTCCTCGATGCCTATGTTATAACGCACAGTGCTATGCCATACATATTACAATCTGGTTTCCATATATTTGTCACAGTGCATATGCAACGTTACACTCCCCAGTACATATTTTATATTACAACTTTAGAGACTAGTTAGGTTACACAACACTGCCCTGTGCATATTACACTCCAAAGCGCATATCGCATAGCACGCACTAGTGCCTGTGCTATCTCGCGCTCTCCAATGAATCTGTCATTGCGCACAATGTATTGCATATTATATTTCACGCCCGGTTCATCTTATATCACACTTTTTGGTGCATAGTTTATACCATACACTATATCTAGTTTTCATTTTCAATCGTGCTCTCAGGACTATGTTCTATATAACATTGTGTTCACCTACCCTTTTCACGGGCATTACATTTTGCGATAGGGGGTGGAGGGTCAGGGGGTGTTTCTGCCAAGTGAGCCCGGAGTCACAGTCACAAACGTCCTCTTCTTCCTGAATAAAAGTGAGATTATGCTGCATACTTGTTCATATTTTAAGTAGTTCGCACAGACACACGTTTTAAAAACAATAAAGTTCCTAATACCCGCCTTCTCTGAACAGTTAGCTTGCTGCCCCATCCCCCTCCTCCCTATCCTCTGTTGTGTGAATCCATGGACTAGCCTCCTCCCTCCTGCCATGCATGGTCTGATGTGCTGCCACTGCCCTCAATTTAGTATGGTGTACCAGTCCACTCCTCCTGCCCTCCATTGCCCAATTCTATGCCCCATCATTGACCTCCTGCTTAAACTCTGTGCTTAGCTTGCTGCCACTATTCTCCTTCCCCCTGCCCTCCGATGTCTTTGTGCATGCCCCTGCTCCATCCTTTTTGCCCACCATGTTCCATGGACCTGCCACTCCTATCTACTCTGAGTGTTCTGTTGAGCTGCCACTCCCCTCCCACCTGCCTAGCATTGTCAGATGACTGTAACCTGTCCCTGCCACCTCCACCCTGCCTGTCCACATGCCATGCCCCTATCCTCTTCCTCCTGTCCTACATGGTCCATTGTACTGCCACACCCTTCTGCCCTCCCTGGCCTGTTGTGCTGCAACTGCTCCTCCTGCCTGCCCCGTGCGGTCTGTTGTGAGGCCCCTTCCCCTGAACTTTCTTGTCTGTGCACAGGTCCTAACCCTCCCTTCTATCCTCCATGGTCCTTTGTGCGTGCCCCTGCACCCTCCTTCTTGCCCATCATAGCCATTGTGCTGCCACTAACCTTCCCACTTGCCATGCATGGTCTTCTGTGCTGCCATGGCCCCTCCCACCTTCCCTGTGTGGTCAGTTAGCTTCCCCTGACCCCCTCCCACCTTCCCTCCATGGTCTGTGTGTATGCCATCACAGTCTCACTGTTGCTCTTCATGGTGTGTCTTGCTTCTAGTGCCCATCCTGCCTGACCTCCATGGCTATCTTGCTGCTCCTGCCCTGCCCCCTTGCCCCCAGCCCTCTGTTTACATGTGCAGACCCCTACTCCCTCCCTCCTGGCTTGTCTGTTCCATTGTAATGCCCCTGATCCGTCCCTCCTGCCCTTTATGGTCTGTTATGCTGCAGCTTTCTCTCCTGGCTGTCCATTATGGTCAGCTAGCTACCATTGCCTCTTGCCCCTCTGTTCTCTGTTGTCCATGTGCATGGTCCTGTCCCCTCCCTCTTGCTTTCTATGGATTGTTGTGCTGCACTCCCATCCCGCATGCCCTGTGTGGTGTATTGTGCTGCTGCAAACCCTGATGCTTGCCCTGCAGGGTCAGTTTGGTGCACCTCTCCATGTCCCTCCTGTCCTCTGTTATCCAAGTCCATGAACCTACCCCATTTCCTTCCATGATCCAATGTACCATACTTGCGAACATTTTGAACTTGGTAAGAGGGAGATTTTGAAAAAAACTGGGGTATTGATTTTCCCCTTTGAGTTACATTGATAAAGAGGAGATTGTAGACAGGAGACAGATCAAATAAAGCCCATTTGAGCTTAAAAACATTGGACGTTTCCTGGCTGAATCGGGTCTGTTGGCATGTATGGTTGTACTACCATTGCCTCTTCCTTCTGCCCACAATGGTCTATTGCATTGCCACAGCCTCTCTTGCAAGTCCTGTATTGTTGGTTTGTTGCCCCTGTCCCCCTTTCCACTGCCCTCCATAGTCTGTTGTGCTGCCACGGCCCTTCCTGCCTGCTCAGTATGGTTAAATTGTTGCCTTTGCACCCTCCTACCTGCCTTCAATTTTCAGAGTCTGTGCCCCTGGCCTCTGCCTCTCAACAGTATCCTAATTAACAACTAGATTGCTAACATTCTATATTTATTACAAAAGTGTGGAACGCCTGACGTCATCTTGATGTAATCAAAACTGTAATACCTAGAGCATTTCCTTTAGAAATTACATATATGAGAGGGTCTTATTGGCATCAAAATTATGGTTAGTGCTCTAAAACACTAAAATAAGGACATATTTTCTGAGTTTTCAAATAGCGACAAAGCACTTTTAAATTATTTGTTATCTTTATGTTTTTTTATCCAGTTGACCACTTGATTAAATGTTGCACTTAGGAGAGAGGATGTGGTGTTACTTTCAGAACTGCAGACTTTGCAACTGGGGAACCAGGTTGGAGTTTCTGCTTCAGCTCGACATTCTGTGATTCTGGTCAAATCACTTAGTCTCCCCATGTCTACAACCAAAATGAATTTGTTCTTGTGTGATGTAACCAATGCTCATGTAAAGCACTCCAATACCTGACAAGTCTGCACTATATAACACTGCAAAAACACAAAATAATAAGTGTTTTGCACACTTCTGTCATTGGGCTATATTTGGGCTACATCTGGGTGATTTTGGGCTACATTTGGGCTCTTTTGTCTCCGGTGGCCATCTTGGGAGATTTATTTGTTATGAAGTTTCCTAATTTCCTCATGTACTGCAGTCTCCTCAGTAGGAAATGCTTTCAGTTTTTTACTTTGATTCCATCATGAAGGTATTCAGATATGTCACACATTTGCCAGGAATTCTGAATGTTAGCACTCTAGTTGCTCATTAGATCAATGTAGTAAAACTACTGTTCACCATGGAAGTCTGCTCCTGGTATTAAAAGTGCATGTTTCAGTCTGCATGTCAGAATTTTTTAATGAAATAGAAGAGGATTTGAGAAGTCACTCAAAATGTGCCCTCATTTTCTTTCTTCGGCATTAATCATAATTTCTATGGCAAAATGAACCCCCTCATTGTGTTCCTTTCTAAATTAAATGTTTTAAGTGTTACCAGTTTATTCCAATCAAGATGGCTTCAGGTGTGCCATACTTTTGTCATAATGAAGACAGTAAGCGCTCTAGTTGTTTTTAAGAACACTCTGGGACATTCTGTCATTGGGCTACATCTGGGTGATATTTGGGCTACATTTGGGCTCTTTTGTCTCTGGTGGTTATCTTGGGAGACTTATTTGTTATGAAGTTTCCTAATTTCCTCATTTACTGCAGTCTCCTCAGTAGGAAATACTTTCAGTTTTTTACTTTGATTCCATCAAGAAGGCATTCAGATGTGTCATGCATTTGCCATAAATTCAGAATGTTAGCACTCTTTTTGCTCATTAGATCACTGTAGTAAAGCTACTGCTCACCAGGGAAAACTGCTGCTGGTATTGAAAGTGCATGTTTCAGTCTGCATGTCAGAATTTTTTAATGAAATAGAAGAGGATTAGAGAAGTCACTCAAAATGTGCCCTAATTTTTCTTTCTGCAGCACTAATCATACTTGTTATGGAAAAATGAACCCCCTCATTTTGTTCCTTTTTAAATTAAATGTTTTAAGAGTTACCACTTTAATCCAAGCAAGATGGCTTCAGGTGTGCCATACGTTTATCATAAGTAGGACTGTTAGCGCTCTAGTTGTTCTTTGGAACACTCTGGGAAGCTGCAGTAGAACACAAAGGAATCAACTGACAGTCTCTGCCCTTGTTGGATGTACATGTTTTACTGAGAATGTCAGACTTCATTCTCACATGACTGAGAAAGATAATGTGAATTTACAGAAAATAAGCTCTCAGTTTAGCTTATAGATCACCTTCCAAACCTATGTTGGAAAAGCATGAGAAAATATTTTTCTCTCAATCATGATATCCCAGCAGAAGGCTTTTTCACATGGTGAAATCACCTTAGAACATACCACAATTCCTAAAATGAGTATGGTACCATCAACAAATGATTTATAATGTAACTAAAGTCTTAAAACCTTCTATTAACTGCAATGCTTTTTAATGAGGTGCTATCATGTATATTGGTCCCAAGATGGCTGCCAACACTTCTTGGATGAAGTGCTGACAGCCAATCAGATCTCAGGATGGGATGTGTGGTTAGGCTCCACCCACATATATATATGATTTTACTTTTGATTTTCTCAGGAACTACTGAACAGATTGACACCAGACCTGCAAAAGGCACTTCCCTGACCTGAGGTCTACCTCTCTGCCAAATTTCAAGTAATTCTGTTCAGCCGTTCGGGCTGTACCTTGGACTAAAGGTCTCTATGGAAAATTGCATGGGGAAAACGCGTTTTGGGACCCCCTTTTTTCTCGGCCCCCGCTTGACGAATCCCCCCGAGACTTTCTGGGTAGGAGCGGAGCGGAGCGCCCCACGTATTTTTAAAATTTCGCGAGGATTCGTCAACCGGCGCCAAAGTTATTCCAAATAGAATGTTGCGGATTTCCTATGGAAACACGGTCCTAACTATAACTATCTACTGGCGACCGCCAGTAGATAATATATATGTATATATATATAATTCATATATATATATATATATATATCATATTTAAACTTTACAGAGACACACAGTCAATGGATGATGTCATTAGTGATGTCATCATTGATGTAATTTGAGATGTCATCAGTGATGCCACTGACCATGTCATGAATGATGTAATATGCAACGTCATCAGCATTGCATTGCGGGGGAGGGAGTTATAGTTAGCTCAACTAACTATAACGGCCACATTTCTCTGGTTTTGTACAAGTGAGATGTCCAACTAATTATAAAGTCCCTGAAACTGTTTTTTTTTAGTGAATATATATATATATATATATATTCACTGAAAAACCCATAGGTTTCAGGGGTGTTATAGTTAGCTGGAGCTTTCCCTCGTACAAAACCCTAGAAATTCCCCTATCATAGTTAGTTCAGCTAACTATAACTCGCGCCCCCGCAATGCACTGCTGATGATGTCACATATTACATCACTCATGACATGGTCAGTGACATCACTGATGATATCACTGATGACATCTCAAATGACATCACTGATGACATCACTGATGACGTCATCCATTTGATAAATTAGTGCATCTTCTCACACCCTAATATAACCTTTGATACACCGACTCAAAATTTCAGACGGCCATTTTGACAACCATAGATACTCCAATACGAATAACTACTCACCCACTCATTGACTCTTATGTCTACATACATCTCCACTCACTCACCTGTACAGTCACTCATACTTACAGTCACTCTGCGCATTTATACACCTATATAGACACTCACACACCGCCAATCATCCATTGAGGTACTGACACATCTAGTCAGTCATGCAAATAATTAATCACAGTAAAATTTACTCACCTATACAGTTAAAAACACTCAAGTTCACTTACTCATAAAAATACTAACAAATTCTGTGTCTTCCTGCAGAAAAAAAACCAGCACATGACACAGATATCCTTGCACTATGGCGCATACAGCCACTCCCAAAATCACACACTCTCACATATAGATAGTTATATACTCTTACACACATATACACTGCGTTTCACATATGTAGTTATTGACACATGTACAACTGAGATATACATTCAATCACTAACACACCCATACATACACTCACCCAACCATACAGTCCATCACAGATGCACTCTTAAAAACATGCACCCACTGAATCACCCACTCACACATCTAGTCACAGAGTCACACACACTCTACCCACACAAACACTCAGGCACCCATACAGATACTCAGACAACCAATCAATAACCCATATAGACACTCATATAGCTATTCACAAAAACATGCAGCCACTTATACACCAACACACAGACACATACAGACATTCACACAGTTTAGTCACTAGTCTGCAGTAAGATACATTTAATGACTCACTTATAGACTCAGTTACGCACCTAGAAAATCATCCATTCACACACTTGTACACCCACTTATTTTTCAACAGGCCTTTCCCTATATATATTAAACATAATAAAACTGTTCAGAAACACATACTCAATGGATGATGTCATCAGTGATGTCATCAGTGATGTCATTTGAGATGTCATCAGTGATGTCATCAGTGATGTCACTGACCATGTCATGAGTGATGTAATATGTGACGTCATCAGCAGTGCATTTCAGGGGCGCGAGTTATAGTTAGCTGAACTAACTATAACAGGGGAATTTCTAGGGTTTTGTGCGAGGGAAATGTCCAGCTAACTATAACACCCCTGAAACCTATGGTTTTTTCAGTGAATTTCTATGGTTTTTTAAATGCCAATTCCTAAATATAACGCCCCTGAAACCTTTGGTTTTTTCAGTGAATTTCAAAGGTTTTTTAAATGCCAATTCCTAACTATAACGTGCATGAAACCTATGGTTTTTTCAGTGAATTTCAAAGGTTTTTTAAATGCTAATTCCTATCTATAACTTATCTCTAAAGATATCAAAGCATTCTTTTTTAAAAGTAGGGTGCACATTAGTTTTGTGGAAAAGCATCTTTGTGATTGGTTAAGAAAAAGCAGTTTCAACGTGGAGTACATATCATAGGATAAAATTTGCTCAGCTCAACCACACCTGCTACTTGCATTTGGAAGGCACTGTTCGAACTTAAAACAATCATCAACTTTTAACCTGCACGTGTCGTTAAATGTTCAAGAAAATGTTACAAAAAAATATCGTAAAGTTTTAAAAAATGGATGAACTTTTAACCTGTACGTATTGTAGAATGTTCTAGAAAGTGTGTTGATAGAATACGTTGCACTTCTGACTTCTATGTGTTGTTGAATATTTACAAAAATGGTTCATATGGAAAATTAAAAAGGAACCAATAGAGAAGTTTTGAAACCTAAAAGAATCAAGGAACTATTCTAATTTATTCTTTACATGTATTTATGTGTGCAGCAACAAAATTATAGACACAACAGCACTAGGAAGAGGAAGAAGCAGGGAGTGGGGGGACAGGGGAGATGGGCAGAATGGCACACATGCAAAATTATGTACAGCACAAGTATAGACAAACAATGGCCAAAATGAAACACACTAACAAGGAGCACAAGTCACACAACCCGCCAACATCACACCACTGAACGAGCATAGAAGTGAAAACCACACTGTATTCATACAGGATGTGTACAAAGGCCAGTCGTTGGTGTTGTGGGATGACTGCGACCGTGGTCATCATGGATGAGACGCCCAGCATGTGGCACATGGTCGAGTTCATTGTGTGTTATGCTGCCAAACGGCTGCTTCTCCCTCCCACGAGCCCCCACACTTTTGTACAGTGCGCTGTTGTATCTCCTGCACTCGTACGGCACACCATTGTAATGCCTATTTGCGCATGTCCTGCTACATTCCAACTACAACATCACAGTGCCGTTTGGAGGTGGTGCATGCCACTTTACATCGACTGCTGCGGCTCTTGAAACAGGCCACACCAGAACACAGAGACACACTTTCTGCACTTCCTGTACACGGACATGTCTGAGACACCCCGTTCCCCTTGCTGGATAGGCACACCCCTCCACTGACCTGTGAACCCCAGACCAGCACACGCCAGTTGTGCATGCAGGAGGATGCGTGCGTAGCTACACATCCAGGCTCACTGCCAACGCTGAGGTGACAGCACACTGTGATGTTGCAGGGCTCATGCCTATCATGCTAAGACAATGACCACCGGGACACACTTACTAAGATGTGGGTTTGGGGGGCATTGGCGGTCCTGGAGTTGTTGAGATAAGTCTTCTGGCCCTCATGGGTATCCCTGTATCATGCTCATTGACTCTATGGCACCTGTGGGTGTTCTGGTGTGGCTCTTGGCTGTGTTCCCTTTCATGGTGCAGGTAGTTGTCCTGCTTAACACCAGCAGAAAGCAGGTGTAAAATCCCTGGTGCTAACGTGTCTTATCGCCGGAATTTGTTTCGCATTGCAATTGGTGTAAAAGTTGTGATGTGATTTTTTTCGTGTGCAGAACAATATACGAACTGAGCAGTGTATCTCGTCAAGATCCAGCACCTGACGCACTATTCCCAATCAATATAAATACAATGAGATTTCTTAATAGATTTTGTGTGTACACTGTAAGTGCAGCCAATACTTCAGTGCACTACAATACAGGATTTTAGTATTTAGAATAAATCGGAAAGGTGTACCTCATGTCTTTTTTCACGGGAACAGCTACTCTCCATTTCATTATTGAGCACTTTAACGGAAGTAAAGTTGAGATAAATCTAACACACTATTCAGAAGTTGGTGCAAACTGAATATATCACCAGTATTCCAGCGATAAGTGCCCCAAAATTTAACACCATGGTGGACTCCATCAAATAACAGTAATAAGAACAAGAAAGAGTCACACAGCAGTTAAGAGAACAACCAAAAACATTATTATTATTTTTTTCAAACTTTATTTTTTATAATAATAAATATATAAACGATAAACTATTTTCAAACTTTATTTTTTTATTAACATAAATATAAACAATAAACAAATAAACAAAATCTAACAACAATAATACAAAACAACAAGGCGGAACACTCCTGTGGGAACCACGGATGTCAACGACAGACCTGGAAAATCAGAAAGCTTGTTAAAAAAACAACAACATGGTATTCTCAACAAAATACCACAATACCACAAGAAACAAATCACAGATATATAAAATGTATACAGCTAACAAATTTTTATAAGTTTAACTTACAAAAACTGTAAATGTTGCCGCTTTAAAATATTTACCGAATCTGCAGATTTTTTTTTGCAGAAGGCACCACGCCCACAACGTTTTTCTTCATTGGTGAAGACATTTTTAACTTTTTCCAAGGGGCAAACAAAGACCAATGCCACCTTCTTCATTCGCAAGATTTGCCAAAGAGTTCTGTTATGAGGGGATCCTAACAAAAAGTACTCGTGCGGCACAGCAAGTATGATGAAACACCTAAGGACCCTTCATCCAAACAATCTTGCATGAGAAGAGTGCAAACAGATGAGAAACAATCCTGTTCTGTATCTGTAAAAAAGAATCACAAATAAATGTATACTAATAACTTTCAAATTTACACTATTCCATTACTGTACAAACACATTTTATATAAAAACTGACTAAGAAACAATAGCCCTGAACCACAAGTGTGACGATCATTAAAACACTACATGCATAGTGCATACTACTTTGAAGCAGTTCATGCCCTAAAGCCTACTTCACTAAAACACTACATGCTAACTGACTAAATGATTACAGTACTATAAGGAGACACACTGGGTGAGTGACAGGGTGTTTGCTAGAAGAGTATGAATACTAACTAGGGAATTGAAGGTGTGAAACACAACTGTGTAGGTGATTAGAGGACTGGATCCATACTGCATAGGCATTTAAAGCAGTCCATGTGCTAAGGCCTGGCTCACTGCATGACTACTTGGGTACTGACTGAATGATTAGAGTACAGCAAGGAGAGTGCCTAGGTGAATTTATAAGTGCTAGGCTTTTCGCACAGGGAATGGATTAGTACTTGGTACTGAATGGGTCACTAGAGGAGTGCAAAGGCAGTGACAAGTGCTGGACTGTATGGATACTGACTAGGAAATTGAAAGTGTGAAAGACAAGTGTCTAGGTGGTTAGAAGACTGCATGCATAGTGCATAGGGGTTTGAAGCAGTCCATGTGCTAAGACCTGGCTCAGTGTATGAATACTTAGACAATGACTGAATGATTAGAGTACTGCAAAGATAGTATCTTGGTGAATTTATAAGTGTTTGGGTTTTAGCACAGTGAATGGATTAGTACATGGTGCTGAATGGGTCACTAGAGGACCGCAAGGGGAGTGACAGGGTATTTTGTGGAAGTGTATGGATACTGACTAGGGAATTGAAGGTGAGAAAGACAATTGTGTAGGTGGTTAGAGGATTGCATGCATAGTGGATAAGGGTTTGAAGCAGTCCATATACTAAGGCCTGGGTCACTGGATGAGTACTTGGGTACTGACTGAATGATTAGAGTACTGCAAGGAGAGTGCCTGGGTGAATTTATTAGGGTTTGGCGCAGTGAATGGATTAGTACATGATGCTGAATGGGTCACTAGAGGAGTGCAAGGGGAGTGACAGGGTGTTTGCTGGAAGTGAATGGATACTGACTGGGGAATTGAAGGTGTGAAAGACAAGTGTGTAGATGGTTAGAGGACTGCATGCATAGTGGATAGGGGTTTGAAGAAGTCCATGTGCTAAGACCTGGCTCAGTGCATGAATACTTAGGCAGTGACTGAATCATTAGAGTACTGGAAAGAGAGTGTCTTGGTGAATTTATAAGTGTTTGGCTTTTAGCACAGTGAATGGATTAGTACATGCTGTTGAATGGGTCTCTAGAGAACTGCAAAGGAAGTGACAGGATGTTTCCTGGAAGTGTATGGATACTGACTAGGGAATTGAAGGTGTAAAAGACAAGTGTATAGTATGTTAGAACACTAGATGCATACTGCATAGATATTTGAAGCAATCTATTTGGTACTTAGAAACTGACTAAATAATCAGACTACTTCTAGGACAGTGCTTAGGTAAAACTTTTACATTTTCAGTTCTGCCACAGTGAACAGAATAGTACATGGTACAGCACCTTAGTGTCAAACCCTGACTCATTTTATCAATGCATAAGCAAAGACTAGCTTCTAATGCTACTAAAACTTGACAACATGAGAGGTTTTAAATTAGTTATCTGTCAGCAAATACACGATGTTACCAAATGCTTCTCTCACAGTGGTTCTCAAATGCACACAGACTCACAGTGTGATTCTAGACAACAACCACTATACCTAGGAGTTTACCAAAAATCATTCACTACTGTGGAACTGGTAAGGGAACTGCACACAATCTTCATATTTCAGGACTGCACTTTTATGTCAAAGCCTGACTCATATAATCAAAGCATAAGCAAAGACTGGCTTCTAATGCTACTAAAACTTCACAACATGACCGGTTTTAAAACAGGTATCTGTCAGCAAATACACGATGTTACCAAATGCTTCTCTCATAATCCTTACCCAAATGCACACAGACTCACAGTGTGATTTTAGACAAGCAACACTATCCTAGGAGTTTACCAAAACTCATTCACTAGTCTGGAAGAGTTAATGGTACTGCACACAATATACATATTTAAGTACACCACATCAGTGTCAAAGCATGACTCATTTAATCAACGCATAAGCAAAGACTGGATTCTAATCCTACTAAAACTTCACAACATGACAGGTTTTAAAACAGTTATCTGTCAGCAAATACATGATGTTACCAAATGTTTCTCTCACAGTGATCCCAAATACACACTAACTCACAGTGTGATTCTAGACAAGCACCACTATCCCTATGAGTTTACCAAAACTCATTCACTAGTCTGGAAGAGTTAATGGTACTGCACACAATCTACATATTTCACAACTGCAAGTTACTGTCAATGCCTGACTCATATAATGAAAGCATAAGCCATAAATGTCTTCTAATGCTACTAAATCTTGACAACATGACATGTTTTACAACACTTATCTGCCAGCAAATACACGATGTTACCAAACACTTCTCTCACAGTGGTTCCCAAATGCACACAGACTCACAGTGTGATTCTAGACACATAACACTATCCCTAGGAGTTTACCAAAACTCATTCACTACAGTGGAAGTGGTAAAGGAACTGCACACAATCTACACATTTCACGACTACAGTTTAATGTCAATGCCTGACTAATGTAATCAACGCATAAGCAAAGACTGGCTTCTAATGCTACTAAACCTTGACAACATGACAGGTTTTAAAACAGTTATCTGTCAGTAAATACACAATGTTACCAAATGCTTCTCTCACAATCCTTAACCAAATGCACACAGACTCACAGTGTGATTTTAGACAATCAACACTCTCCTAGGACTTTACCAAAACTCATTCACTACTGTGGAAGGGGTAAGGGGACTGCACACAATCTACATATTTAAGTACAGCACATCAGTGTCAAAGCATGACTCATTTAATCAACATATAAGCAAAGACTGGATTCTAATGCTACTAAAACTTCACAACATGACAGGTTTTAAAACAGTTATCTGTCAGCAAATACATGATGTTACTAAATGATTCTCTCACACTGATCCCAAATACACACTAACTCACAGTGTGATTCTAGACAACCACCACTATCCCTATGAGTTTACCAAAACTCATTCACTACAGTGCAAGTGGTAAGGGAACTGCACACAATCTACATATTTCACGACTGCAATTTACTGTCAATGCCTGACTCATTTAATGAAAGCATAAGCCATAACTGTCTTCTAATGCTACTAAACCTTGACAACATGACTGGTTTTAAAACAGTTATCTGTCAGCAAATACACGATGTTACCTAATGCTTCTCTCACAATCCTTACCCAAATGCACACAGACTCACAGTGTGATTTTAGACAATCAACACTATCCCAGGAGTTTACCAAAACTCATTCACTGGTCTGGAAGAGTTAATGGTACTGAACTAAATCTACATATTTAAGTACAGCACATCAGTGTGAAAGCATGACTCATTTAATCAACGCATAAGCAAAGACTGGATTCTAATGCTACTAAAACTTCACAACATGACAGGTTTTTAAAAAATTATCTGTAAGCAAATACATGATATCACCAAATGCTTCTCTCACACTGATCCCAAATACACACTAACTCACACTGTGATTCTAGACATGCACCACTATCCCTAGGAGTTTACCAAAACTCATTCACTACAGTGCAACTGGTAAGGAAACTGCACACAATCTACATATTTCAGGACTGCACTTTTCTGTCAAAGCCTGACTCATTTAATCAAATCATAAGCCATAACTGTCTTCTAATGCTACTAAAACTTCACAACATGACAAGTTAAAACAGTTATCTGTCAGCAAATACACAATGTTACCAAATGCTTCTCTCACAGTGGTTCCCAAATGCACACAGACTCATCTATCCCTTGCACTATACCAAAACACATTTCTTCATCTAGAAGTAGTACTACATTTTAGTATAGAAACATAACATAACTCATTTCACAAATTCATAAACAATGACTGGTTTCTAATTCTACCAAAATATAAAAACAGCACAGTTATCTGTCTACAAACACATGAAAAACACAAATGCTTATCACAGAATGGTTTCTACATGCACACACATTGTAGAGAAAAAAAGTACTCCCTACACTTTAGCAGGAGAAATACATTAGTATGATTAAAATCAAAATAGTCTACATACATTCCCTCACAAATAAATAACTCATCTTTGAAGTTCTTTTGTAGATTAATAAGTATATCAATCACTCACCACATTTTCTTTTACAGAATCTCTGCACTGTGCACCTCTCAGCAAAAGCAAAGAATGGAAAAGTTTCCCTTTCATTTTCCACACATATACATGTAAACATCAAATCACAATCCTTCGCACATAAACTCAAAAACAAACACACATTTCTATTGGTTAAACATTTCAACCCTTTCCAACTGAAATACATTTCAACCCTTCCCCCAATCTGCCTTCTACCTGTTACCATAGAAACAGGACATGGAACACTGCACTGAGCTCACAGGTCACAAGTTCAGCACACAATGGGCCCGATTCACAGAACAAACTTAAGACAAAATCCTAAACTTAGTACCATTTTGGTATTCACAGAATGCACTTACTACTTCTGGTATTCACAGAATGAACTTACTACTTTTGCGATTCACAGAATAAACTTACTACTTTTGCTATTCACAGAATGGATTTACGACTCCTAACTTTACGTCCGCACTCGGGCCGGAAATTCCGGCCCGGAGGCGGAGCTTCCGGCCCGGAGGCGGGGCTTCCGGGCCGGAGGCGGAGCTTCCGGCCCGGAGGTGGGGATTCCGGCCAGTGGTGGAGATCCGCCACTGGCCGGAATCCCCACCTCCGGGCCAGAAGCTCCGCCTCCGGCCCGGAAGCCCTGCCTCCGGCCCGGAAGCCCCGCCTCCGGGACGGAAGCCCCGCCTCCGGGACGGAAGCTCCGCCTCCGGGCCGGAATTCCCGGCCCGAGTGCGGACGTAAAGTTAGGAGTCATAAATCCATTCTGTGAATAGCAAAAGTAGTAAGTTTATTCTGTGAATCGCAAAAATAGTAAGTTCGTTCTGTGAATACCAGAAGTAGTAAGTGCATTCTGTGAATACCAAAATGGTACTAAGTTTAGGATTTTGTCTTAAGTTTGTTCTGTGAATCGGGCCCTCCATTCCTACACAAGACAGGAAGCGTGCTTGACTTTTCAACATATCAGCTTATCATATATAATATTCCTTACATTCTGTTTTTGTTAACCAATAACAATCATACCTTTAAAAAACAGAAATATACACCCTACCTTTCAGTGTAGAAAGTTGTCATATAACCAATGATTTCTTGTCGTTTTTCAAAAAACGTTGCCGTGGATCCGCGAACCCACCGCGAGAGAATCCGTGCATCCAACGCGATAGGATACGCGCACCGTGCGCGCATTTCCCCGTTATTTTTTTATTTTTAAAAAGGGGGCCCCTGGGGGTCCTTCTGGGACCCCCTAAGCACCTCTAGAGGGTCAGAGTATTTCCACTCTGCCCCCTTTATATGTTTTACACACTTATTCCCCTTGCATCTTCAGCCTCGCTTCTACCGAGGCAGAAAATGGCCGCCAACAGTTCCTGGTTTCGAATGTAGAGAGACACTTGTCAGCCAATTAGCATTCAGCATGCGATCGTGAGGGTGCGTGCTCGGGGAGGGTGCGCTTACGGTGCGGGTACGCTCCGCGGATCCTCCGCGGCCATAGATATCACTAACTATTTTACCCTAATTTTCTCAGGAACTACTGAACAGATTCACACCATATATGCAAAAGGCACGAGTCTGAACTGAGGACTACCTCTTTGCCAAATTTGGTGTCATTCCGTTCAGCGGTTCGGGCTGTAGCTGCGACAACAGATCCTATGGGAAATTGCATGGGGAAAACGTGTTTTGGGACCCCCCTTTTTTCTCGGCCCCCACTTGACGGATCACCGCAAAACTTTCAGGGTAGGAGCGGAGCTGGCCAAAAGTTTGGAAAATTTCGTGAGGATTCGTCAACCGGCGCCAACGTTATTCCAAATAGAATGTTGTGGATTTCCGATGGAAAATAGGTCCTAACTATAACTATCTACTGGCGACCGCCAGTAGATAATATATCTTATGTGTAAAACAATAACCTTAGAAATTCACTGAAAAAGCCAAAGCTTAAATTGAGGTCATAGTTATATGGAAATGTCAGTTACAAATACAATTTTAAAATAAATAGTCCCTTCTGCCCAAGCCGTGCACTGCTTATGACATCACACATTACATCTGTCATGACATATTCAGCGACTTCATCGATGACAAATGATATTAATGAAATCACTCATGACACCATCCACCTCACTGATGTTCAGTGTATTGGAAAAGCCAGTAAAGCCTTAGAAATATCTAAATTAGTACTAAATGGCACAGAATCATGTGAAGCAAAAATTACATACACCTATATGCTTATTTATAAAATAATTAGACTCTAGTCCTCTCCCTGTAGACACAAACCCCATTAGGTGGCCAAACCTAACTACATACAGCATACACCCTGTGCAAAACTCTTCATGAAAAGCTTGCTCCTTGTAGACAACCAAGACCCATTTGATGGTAAAACTCCTACTGTGTATGGTCTTCCACCTGAGCAGAGCTCTTCACAGAGAGCCCACTCTCTCCACTTCCCCAAGTACCATTAAGTGGCCAAGCCCCTACTCTGCATAGCCTTCAACCTGTACACAGCTCTTCACAGAGAGCTCACTCTCTCCAGACAGCCAAGCCCCATTAGAACGCCAAGCCCTTACAACCCCAGACTGTGTAGCAGTGGCTTGCCATCTAATAGCGCATGCCTTCGGTTAGTCTTTGCAGTTAAGCCCACACGGGTAGCCAAATACTCACTGTGCAAGGCCTTTGGCCTACAACCCTCATTATTTGTTTTCATTTTTTGGGGTCTGCTGGACTCTCAGCCAACACGGGAAGCATGCTTGGACTCTCATGGCATGGTGAGGATCCTGCAAATTAAAAAATATACCTTTTCCCTGGAGGGATCTCTCTGGGACCCATTTGCAAAGGCTAGGGGATCAGAGCATGCCTACCCTAACCCCTTACATGTTGTTTTATTTCAATTGTAAAAACAAAAGAAGCTGAGGCGGATGAACTTTTTTCATTTTGTGAAGATTCATCAAAAAGAGCCAAAGTTGTGAGCAAAACAAAAAATGCTCTTCCAATGGAAAGTCTGACCTAACTATACCAAGGACCAACCACCACTATGTAATATATATACACCACTGAAAAGTTATAGTTAAGACCATGTTTCCATAGGAAATTGTTATTTTAGTTTGCTAATACATTTGGCGATACCAAAGGGGATGATAGACGGAGCGTTTGAGCAAATCCAACCCCCAGTCAACTGATCTGGGTTTAATCCATCATCATTCTTTAGCTCACTCCACCACCCCAGTTCAGACATGGCCATGTGCAAATCAGTCCGACCCTGTGACTCATGGGAACAGTCCAGCCCGAACTGCCAAGCCATGTCTTCCCTGGACCAGAAACAAGCATCCTGGGACCGGTTCCGGGTTCATAACCCTCATCAACCAGGCTATCTTGAATCCAGTGGCAAAGTGAGCAAGGGACCCACGTCTGGGCATACCCTGCCAACTAAGGGCGAACAAAGCGATACCAAAGGGGATGATGGACAGAGTGTTTGAGCAAATCAAACACTCACCCCAGTCAACTGATCAGGGTTTAATCCATCATCATTCTTTAGCTCACTCCACCACCCCAGTTCAGACATGGCCATATGCAAATCAGTCTGACCCTGTGCCTCATGGGTACAGTCTAGCCCAAACTGCCAAGCCATGTCTACACTGTCCCAGAAACAAGCATCGTGGGACCGGTTTCGGGTTCATAACCCTCATCAGCCAGGCTATCTTGAATCCAGTGGCAAAATGAGCAAGGGACCCACGTCTGGGCATACCCTGCCAACTTGACACTGCCAAAGCCGTACGTGGCGGGAGGTGGCTTTATGTATAGGTATAAAATAGTACTTTACATTTAAAAACCTAGAAATTCATTGATAAAATAACATTTAAAACTAAAGAATACTGTAATTCATCACTTATTGTTATCTCATGTAACTATAAAACGTGCCCCAAGTTAACTGTAACTTGAGCCCTCGCCATGCACAGCTAATTTCCCCACATATTACATCACTCATGGCATGTTCTATAAAATCATTTATAACATCACTGCAACATCTGAAATGACATAATTAATGGCAAGATTGTGCATGGCAAGTGTGTGAGTTATAGCTACCTTAGCCATGAGTTATAGTTGGCAAGGTGGCTTTGCGTGGCTTAGTAAATCCGACCGTAAGGGCTTTTTTTGCCTTGTGTCACTTTGCGTGGTGCAAGTGCAACACAAGCCCTAATAAATCTGAGACTGGGTGTTCTCCTTCTGTGTCAAGGTGATGTTAACATTCACACCCCAATATGGGATGTGCTGATTCAGTATCTCTTACTTTGTCTTCTGTTTTTAACACCAATCCCTCTGCCAGTGCCAATAGCTATGTGATGGGCCATCTGGTGAGTGTCAGTGCAAAGCTAAAAGCATGTCCACACAGTGACATATGGAACCCCCTACTTAAGCAGCTTAGCGGTGAATGAGGTTCCTCTAAAACATTAATGATTTGTTTCTGGGCCTGACAAAGGGCTTATAAATAATACTATTAGGCAATATTATGAGAGAGAGGTGGGACAGTTGGCTGACATAGAGATTGGAAATAGATATGGAAAAATTATGAAATGATGAAAATAGGGGGAATACATTGAGAGAGGGACAAATAGAGAAAGCATTAGAGCGAGAGAGAAAAGAAAGAAAAAACATTGGTGAGAGACAGAAGATCAGTACATAGAGGAAAGTCATAACTGGAGGGAAAAGGAAGGGTAGAAAAACATTGGAATGCAATAAGGAAGAAAAGGTAATAAGCAGGATGGAAGGAAAGTGTGAATGGTGAAATGATGGATGGAAGAAGAAATGATTAATAAGTTAAAGGGTGAATTAAAGGGAAGGTTGAAGAATGGATAGGTGTTGAAGTGTCAGGGACTGTCCGGGACTGTGTTGGGAACACAGTCAGGGACTTGGATAGGACTGGGGACTAGGTAGAAAACGTACACAGAAAGAGGAGTACAGCGCTGCCCAGGATCATACAAGAATCCAAAGGGAAAGCCTGCACAAAGGAACAAGATGGCTAAGACTCAGAAAGGAAGGGCACTCACGAGGCAATTTAGCATTCAGAAAAACTACACCCAGGACAAATGTGCAAGACATTTATATGAAACAACATTAACAATAAAGGGGAGTGTGGGGTAAATGTGGGGTAAAGCACTCAGGAGTTCCACATGGTAAGACGGAAGCTCAGTAAGTTTCTCACCAATAATTGCTGTTACAGATACTGACTGCAAATACCCACATGTAGGAAGGATATGCATGCAAAGGCATGGTCTGTGGAGTGTATACCTATGGGGATGTTATAAATGTGACTCAAAGACAATACTCACAGTGAACAAGAAACACCACCTAGGTAGCCAGCTGAGCCCACGGATCCTGGCGATCAAACAGGAACACGCAAGGCAGTAACAGCAAGGTGGGTAGAACTAAACACAAGCACAACAGACAAGGAGTTAGCAAGGATGAGTGCCTAACAGGAAAGGAAAGAAATCACAGGGCCCACTTAGCAGAAAGCAGGTAACAAACAAACAAGGCAACATAAGCAAGACAGCAGAATAGAAAGACAGCAAACTAGGAACTGGAACCAAGGGACTGGAAAAGTGTATACAGAAGGAGAGGCTACAAGGGTATACTAGAATAGTAAAGGTTCAGGAATCAAGAAAACAAAGTAGCATAGAAGGCAGTGCTTAAGCAAGACAATAATTTAGCAAAATCTGAAAAGCCAAGGTAGCACTGCAGGCAGTGCTAGTTCAGGAACAAGGGGACCAGCTGTAGCTCAGGAACAAGGAATGCTAAGGCTCAGGAGCAGGAACTAGAATTGAGCTAAAGCTCAGGAGTCAAGGTAGCACTGCAATTCAGGAACAAGGAAAACAGCAGCAGGCCAGTAACAAGTCATAACTAAAGCTCAGGAAACACTGGAAACAAGGATAGCAAAAGCTCAGGGAGAACTGGAAACAAGGATCGGTCTCACCGGTAAACCGCTACAATGACCAACACTCGACTGAAGGGAGCTGGGGCTTAAAAGAGCTCACAGTAATTAAATGCATCAGGTGTGAGCAGGCTAGCAGCAGCCAGCCACAGGTGAGCTGAATTCCTCCACCCATCCTTGGCCTGCAGGGGTGGAGTCGAAGCAGTGAGCGGGAAATTCTGGGTAATTGAGTGTCAAACATGAGCAGGCTGGCTTCAAGCATGAGCAGG
Source organism: Triturus cristatus (assembly GCF_964204655.1). Lineage (NCBI taxonomy): Eukaryota > Metazoa > Chordata > Amphibia > Caudata > Salamandridae > Triturus > Triturus cristatus. The sequence goes on from NC_140588.1 coordinate 897,281,262, forward strand.
CTGGCTTTCACAACCTGGCATGGATTGGGAATAGATGTCAATTCCCCAATTGTGTCCGAATGGCTGGAAGTTAGAATATGCATGAAGGGGAGGGTCCAGTAGCTTATTATGACACTGGAGAGTCCCACAATTCAGCCCCCTGGTGGTGGACACGGGAACGCAGGGAGCAAGTTGTGACAGGAAGAGTCATAAATGGATGCGTCAAAGAATGGATAGATGGATTTAATGATATATTGATTGCTGATGAATGAAAGGATGGTTGTATGTATGAAGGGCCGAAAGAATGGATGGGTTAATGGCTGGAAAAGTGAAGAGATTTACAGAGAAATGAAAGAATAGATAGAAGGTTGAAAGGATGGATGAAAGTGTGAAGGAAACACTCCTAGGGATGTTTGTTTTTACTTGCCTTCAGTGCTTTGTGTGTGATTATATGTATGGTTCAAATGGGGAGTTATGGCTACTCCTTGTGCAAATATCTAAAACTCTAGAGCCATCCCTCAGTTTCTCAGCATGAGGGTAGAACCCCAACAAGCACATCTCCTATTTATACAGTTGATTTGTGTTTGCTGTCCATTGTAAATTCTCTAAAAACTTTCTTCCAAAATCTAGTTATAGGGGGCATTCTCACACCATATGCATAAAATCAGTATCATCCACATAACATCAAGGACATTTCATATGTTTTGTCCAAGAAATCACATTCAACCTGTGCAGTATAAGATACATAGCATGCAGATAATTAAATAGCAGGTACGTAGATCTTGTATTACTGGACACCTAATGTGGATATTCACAAACAGCCCCCCATTCATTATCCTTCATTAGTTTCCTAATATTTCTACCCCATAAGGCTCTTAAAGTATGCACATTGTTCTTAATCATGGTAAGGCCAGTTCTATATAAAGCAGTGAATGAGTATACTGCCCTTGGGATAGGTAAGTGTGACCTGCAGAAGTTCATTATTCTGTGGTTTTACTTTCCTCCCTCCTTCCCTTCCCCCAAAAATGGGTGTCACTGTTAGAAATTTAGGGAGCTTATTTACAAACCCCTTGCACCGCCGGTGCGTCACTTTTAAAATGGGAAAATGTACCGGCAGTGCAAGGGGCTTGTAAATAAGCCAGTTGGTTATTAATTGAGAGGGATGAAAGCCCCACTCAAGCAATGAACACAATCATTGTCAGGGTGCATCCCGAAAGTCATGAAATAAACCTATGCTTAACTCTCTGGTAGCTTGGCACAAAAGCAGTCAGGCTTAACTTGAAATGTGAAAAGTATTTATGCAGGACTCAAACAGTAATAACGTAGAAACATAACACAAAAAAATCACAAACCCATTCACAGCAATAGAGTACATTTGAATAAATAAAATAACACCAAAACAACAAAAACCAATACGTACAACCGAACTTATGAATTTTAAAAGTTAAGTAAAAATAACACCAAGAAGCACAAAGCGCTAACCACGATTATCTGGTCACGCTGAACTGGCAAACGTTTGAATGTTGGAAATGGACAGTTTGCCAGTGACAGGGCCGGAAGCTTCAGAAGTCAGGTAGAGTTTAAGCACAGCCCTCAGGCTACCCTTTGAAGCTCAGGAAGGACTGATTACAACCCCCAGGCCATCCTTTTCAAGAGAGGAACAACCTTCCCCACACTCAAGGCCCTTTTGTCTCCTGTCTGAAAGGAATACACATCACAACATAGTAGAGCCATTAGTAGTTATGTCACTCTGCGCACTGGCAGAAAGGCACATTTGGTTCAGCCAAAAAAGTCAACATTCTAGTAGTGGCATTTTCAGAATACTAATTTAAAAGTCTATTTACCATTAAAGAGGACTTAAGTTACATTTTAAATGAGTGGGGAAAGTATTTCCCTATCTGCTCCCAAACTGAAGTTATGACTTATTAAGTATAATAAGGTGCTCCAGTGTTAGTTTATGAGAGAATTAGCCTTGCTACAGTAAAAAAAAAGACTTAAGGAGCTTTTCATTGTCAGGATATGTAAAGCTTAAGTACACATATCCTACCGCTTATGTACCATGCAACCTGCTCCATGAGCATCTACTCTGGGTGTCACTTATAAGTTTTAAAGAGGATTGTTTAGGCCTGGCAAAAGATATTTTTAGCCAGCTGGAAATGGCACTTTAAAGCTGCACTACAATCTGCTGTGGCTGACATAAGACTTATTTTACAGAGCTTCTGTAGTGGGTGGCACAGTGTGTACTGCAGCAAAGGTTGCTGCCTTCCCCAGATGTCCTGCCAGGGGTACATCATGAAAGTATCCAAAAACTGATGGATTGAATGCTTGAATTAATCTCAGTCACTGGTAATTACTCAGGCTTCATCCAGGGCATTGTTTTTTTGCACACCATGCCAACAAACCTGGACCCAGTAATATGCCAATTGGTCTTGTCCTTGCTCCTGTGGGAATAGTCTCAACCGAACTGCCCGACCAGGTCATCTTTGGGCCAGAACACAAGCAACTAAGGGCTGTTTTTGTCCTAGTTAGGGCTCATCATCCAGGTATAGCTTGGCTCCAGTGACACAGTGCGCAAGGGATCTATGTCTGGGAATACTCATCCCACTTAGGTCAACACTCTAAAGTATACAAAAAATGACGGATGGAATACTTGAATTAATCTCAGTCACTGATGATAACTCAGGTCGCATTGCAGTACATCTGTATTTTGCAAACCATCCCATCACTTTTTTGTCTTTAATTATTGTAGCGCAACCTGATGAAGAAGGTAGGCCTGACTCTTATTAAATGAACCACTGACGATATGCTAGGCTCATAGGGGGTATTTTGATTTTTGGGTTCAAGGCCTCCTATGGTACAGACTATTAGAGGTGACCCTCAGGCATGGGGGTATCGTACATTTAGGGTTATTCCTGATCTGTGGCACCTAGTTTTAGTGTGCACTCATCTTTTTTAAGGGTGTCATAATGGTCACTTTCACCGGCCTTTCATTATATATTTCTTTATTTGTGCATGGTATTTAATAGTGTGCATATTAAAAGAAAAAGCACTGACTGAATAGGGATTTATTGTTGTTTGGTGCACTAATGAACTCGTGCCAATTCCCCCGAGTAGACATTTGGCTATTCTGTATCGCTACCCCGAGAGTCACATGCCAGAAAGGGGTACTTGGTTTCTAGTTGGCTGGTCCGTGTAACGAAATACCCCAGCTGTAACAATTGTGGCCCAGGGACCCTAGTAGCCAGATTTCTTACAACATGCTGCTTTGAACATTGGTAATGAAGAAATGGTTTATTTCACACTGTTATCCTGTGTTGTTTTGATGCATGTATTTGATGTTTTACAGTGTTCATGGAACATGTTTTAAGTTATTTAGTTGAAGTGTTGTTGTTGTTAACCTACTCTTACTGTGCTATATGTATATGTACTACTTAATTTTAGGGGTGGGCGATAAATTCTACTCGAACAGCGGAGTTGAAGGAGTTTTGACCACTCTGAGTTCTTCATGCAATACAGAGTTCCAGCGAAATTCCGCCAACTGCCGCGTGGCAGAGTTTTTTCTTACAAGTAGCTCGCCAACGGTAAGTTGGTGAGCATAAGCGAGAACTGGCATCCCTCAGCCCAATTTTCAGGTGCTCGAAAGGCAACTGCTGAGATTTTCCCAATGCGGGCTGGTCGCGACTGTTCGCAGTGAGAAAGCTGCTGTTCGAGTAGAAAATTTACTTGAGTGGCAGCAAAGCTAACTTGAGAAGCAGTGCCCCCTGGCGCATCGCGTGGTGCCGTTGATGCTGATTTCAGTGCGGAACAAGCTCCCAGTTCTAAAAATCAGCATGAACAGCATGAAGTGTGAGTTCCGCCTACCCCTAATAAATATGCTAACTAACCTGTATGTCACTTGTACTCTGAACTAACTAAATATTGCTCCTGTTTGCTATAATATTGAAATATGATGCTTCTTTCATCTTTTTCATGAATGAAATATTGTTGCAATTGGGTTCCACCCATTCAGAACGCCCACATTTTTTGCTTTTTGGATCATCAATTTTTGGACTTTTTCCTGTGGGTGAGCCTCACTAAATGTGTTTCTGCCACTGTAATCACATGATAAATGGACTGCAGTTGTTTACCACCAGTATACGCCTTTTAAGATAAGACCGCTGCAACACAAGGGTAACAATCACTTTGCTTGTTACATGTGAACATGAGTGCCCCCGCATGTGCACATGTGTGTGAGATGCACATGGGAGACTATTGTTGTGCGCAGCCTGGTAACTGCACACAGGTAGCCTGGCGTAGGGGGGACTCTGCAGGATTAGATATTGACCTGGGGTAGGCCTTTTAATGTTACTGTACACTAATATGGAAAGCCAGTGTGATTTACTGTTTCGTCGGTAGTGACACATTATTACACAAATATGGATAAACCTGCTTTAGAGTGCAGTTCCGCTTCCCTTTGTCCTAAAGACACCAGTGAGATTTTGAATTGGGGTGTAACCCGTGTTAGTACATCAATTCTGTAAGTTCCACAATGATATCTGTACAACTTATGGATCATCCAGAATTGTCGCATTTCTCTGGCTCAGCTCAGGATCAGATACCAGGACATTTGTTACCCTGCTGTGCCCGGTTAATTACATTTCTCTCCTGCAGCAAAGGCCTCCCCACACAAATGAAGCAATTAGCAGTACCTCAACCAATTACTGAGGAGAACATGTGTGGGGTGGAATGATCTGCATCAGTCAATTAGCTGTCACACTGTACCAGGGATGGGCCTGCCCAAGCCCGCTGAACAGAGGGAGCCAAGACAACTGGAACCAACACAAGAGGATGCCTCCCTTTGAACGTCTGGTGTGAAAGACCCAGCCAGTGATGTCAGTCATGGGTGGAGCTGAGACACCACAAGCAGATCTGACTAGGGTCTCCTGGTTGATGCCATTTTGAACTGTCCCAGCATACTGTGCAGGAGGGTTGCAGCAGGGGTGGAGTGGTGGCATGACACCCTAGGAATGGCAAGGGGTACCTGGTTCCTGGAACCTTCATCTCCCTTTTAAAAACTCTTGCACAAGGGGCAGACTCTCTCTTGTCTGGTGTTTTCTCTACACGTCACTGATAGACCCCGGGACCGCCATGGACAAGTGGAAGGAAGAACCCTTTGATTCCATGAAAGGACTAAGGACTCTGCCCAGTTGACCCCAGGACCAGTGGGTCTCCCAGAGGGAAAAACAAACCACAAACCAAGACCTTCATAAAATAATCAACCATCATCAAAAACACACATAAGGGCATCTATTCATTTCAAAAGGAAGAAAGAGCCTTAGTAAAGGTACAAATAATTGAACATTTGCAATTTGAAACTATAATAACCATACCTTACCATTACATTATGATGTCAGGTGGAAAGCCATCCAACAGCTCATCAGAGGCCTTTGGCCTGACATCAGAGGTTTCCGTCCAACCACTGTATAACAATACTGGCAGTCAGAGGGAAACCCGTGGGGGAATTCCGCTCCGCTTCAGATGGGCTCAAGCTGCCCATCGGGCAGAGGGCGGATTGTAATCCCCCAAAAAGTGGTGGCGCCTGCTTAGGCACCATTGTGAGGATTACAGAAAGAAACCAACAGCTGATCCCAAGGACCTGCATAACATTCGCCCAACTTCCAACATCCCCACCCTGGCAAAGCTCCTGGAAAAATGTGTGCTTGCCCAACACTGCAACCACATCTACCATTTCCAACTCCTGGACCAATACCAATCTGGTTTCCGCCCAGGCTATAGCACAGAATCGGCTCTAACGCATATTGTCGATGATGCGCTAAGAATGCTGGACCACAATGAGTCGTGCCTGCTGATCCTTCTCGAATTCTGGTCAGCATTTGATACTGTCAAACACAATAACCTAATTGACCTCCTGGAACACAGGATGGGGTTGTCTGGGCCGGTGCTCAACTGGTTCTCTTTGTTACTCCTGAATAAATCTCAAAGCTTCAAGGTGAACCAATCCTTGTCCCATCCTGCACTGCTTATGCTGGGGGTTCCACAAGGTTCAGCACTCTCTCCCACATTCTTTAACTTGTTCATGGAGCCTCTAACAGAAATTCTTAAATCATCCAGCATTCACTATCACATGTATGCGGATGACACCCAACTTTATTTGAAGATGGCCTCCCCTGAGGACATTCAGTCCCTCATTTCAGTCCTGCTGGAAACACAAAGCTGGCTGACACAGAACCACCTGAAGCTAAATGCTCTAAAAACCGAATTCCTCCTGTTCTCACCCCACAAGCAATTCCCGGTCATGGAACAATGGCTGTGTTAGACCTGTCAGCCCTTTGGGTGGTCCCTCCTCATCATTATTTATTTTGTCCCACTTTTGCCTCAAACCCTGTTAGTATTTTTCCTTTTTGGGAACCACCAGACTTTTTAGTGTTGATGCAGGGTCAGGGAGCCATTTTCCCTACCCCTGGAACTTCTGTCTGAGGGCCTGAAACACAAAATGGTGGCCACCCATTGTCACCTGAGACATAGCTGGAACCTACTAGTACCTTCCAGAACATTCTAGAACCCTGTGACAGTGTGAGGCAGGTTTAGAATGTTGGGAAGCCAGCTCAGAGTTGGCAGTTGGAGTAGGCAGTTGGCATCTGACTAGAGAGGAGAGAGGACCAGTTCAGAAGGAGGTCGGAGTAAGGCAGCAGGGGTGGAAACCAGTGCTTGGAGTGGGGTCCAGAAACCCACCCTTGATGCTAGTCCCTACTGACCAAGCCCAGCCTAGAGCCCTGTGTGGGATCAAGATCAGAAAAACCATCTTAAGGACCTAAATATTGTGAAGAGGCCTTAAAGAAGAAGACCAGCAAGCTCCTGACCTGTTTAGCGGTGTCCTCCTGGAGTCCTGACGTCGAGAAGCCTGGAGACCTGAGGCCTGAGGTGGAGAAGCGGCGCTGACAGAAAGCAGACGTCGTACCCGGAGCCGTCAGAGGTCGAGAGAGGGCGCCGACGGAGGTCGTGGAGAGGCACCGGAGGTCGAGTAAGGAGTCACCTGAGGTCGAGGTGAAGCGCGCCGGAGGTCGGGAGTGGAGATCGCACTCCGGAGACGCCGGAATCTGAGGTGCAGCGCGCCGGAGGTCGGGAGTGGAGATCACACTCCAGAGACGCCGGAATCTGAGGTGAAGCGCGCCGGAGGTCGGGAGTGGAGGTCGCACTCCGGAGACACCCGGAAGCGGGGAGACCGTGACCCTGCGACGCCGGAAGGCGACATCGAGCCGGAGCAGCCCAGCGACATCGAGCCGAGGCCGCCCAGCGACATCGAGCCGGAGCAGCCCCGCGACATCGAACTGAGGCCGCCCAGCGACATCGATCCGGAACAGCCCAGCGACATCGATCCGGAGCCGCCCAGCGACACCGAACCGAGGCCGCCCAGCGACATCGAACCGGAGCCGCCCAGCGACGTCGACCCGGCGCCGAGCGGAGCCGATCATCGTGAAAAGGGCAGTAAGTGGTAGAAAGGGCATCTGAGGCCCTGTGGAGCCCTAAAAGACCATTCTAGGGGCTAGAGGGGTGTTAGAACCAGCCTGGGAGTGCCAGGGGTGAACTGAGACTGGTGCAGTGACCTCTGTGAGGGGTTGTGTATTTTGGGAGAACCAGATCCTTAGGTTACCCTTATTCTACCTCAGTTCAGGCCCAGCCTTTACCAATCTAGGTGGGACACCCCCCATGTCATCCAAATGACCACAAGCTGTACTTGGGCATAGTAAAACCAAACTACCTCATAAATGTGATCTGATTTGCAATTGTTATTGATTGCTTATATTATTTATTGAAGGCGTTTTATTTATTGTCTGACTGTATTTATTCCTGCATTGTATTTATTGTCTGACAGTATTTATTTGCCCTCTGTATTTATTGCACCTATATTTATTCCTTGCTTATTTATGACCTGATCCTATTTATTGAAACCCCACTGTGGTATTATTTATTTGACCTGCCCTTTTAAAGGAGAATCTTATGGTACTGTGTTTATTTTATGAACCCTGCAACTAAGAGAAAATAAGATAAAGACAAACTACTTTCTTTCATAATTTTTACGGTGTAGTGTCGTTTTTGGAACGGATGAACGCATGGTTATTGTGAGGGTGTGACGTACGCTTAACACGGTGCCTGACCCCCAACCGCTCGAGCCAAGCTACCATTGTGCTGGGAACCTGGTGACTGCTAACCCGGTTGCCCGGTTTCCAACATAAAATTGGTGGCAGCGGTGGGATAGAGCTGTTCTTGCGTCCACTCGACAATAACTGTGGGTAGTCCATAGGCCTACACCGGGAGTTTTCTCAAAGCGGACTTCCTAATTCTGAGTTTTGTTTTTTCCAAATTTACTCTGGTGGTGGGAGGAGGTATTACAAAAGGTACCCCCCTGCATAGCTTCTGTAAACACCTGTCTTCTATTCTGAGTGGGCAAAATGGAGTTTGTGTTGGAAGATGTGGAAACTTACACTGTGGCCCAACTCAGAGAGTTTTGTCAGCGAGAGGGGGTGTATTGTCCCCCAGGTGCCAAGAAGGCTGAACTCCAGACCAGCTTGAGGGCTTGGGGGGAGGCATGACGGGAAAGTAAGGCTGAGCAGGAGGACAGGGATGGAGAGCCTGTTAGCGAGGGGGCTGGGTTGTACCAACCTGAGGTGGGGAACCTGTTAGCGGGGCCCAGAACACTTTCCAGGAAGGGCAGCACTGTCTCTAGCGGTGGCTTATCTGAAGCAGAGTTAACGGACCGGAGGGAGAAAAGACAGCTCACATGGGAGTTGGCAAAGCTGGAGAAAGAGAAGGAGTGACAGAGGATGGCTCACGAGTTGAGGCTGAGGGAAATAGATCTCCAGATCCTACAAGTCGGGGCACACACTGTTCCTAATGGTGGCAGCAAAGACAAAGAAATCACCAGGGAACCCAAACCATATCTGCCAAAAGACATAGTAGCTAGCTATAGTGCAGGGGATGATAATGCCAAGTGGCTAGCGGCCTATGAGGTCTCTTTAAGGGCCCATGGGGTGCCAGAGAAGTACTGGGGAGGGGGATTGTACAAATACATGCCTCCAGCTGGTAGGGATGCATTATTGGCCCTAGAGCAGGATGAGCAGACCCACTACCCCACCATGAAAGTGGCGCTCGTAAGAAAGTTTGGACTAACACCCGAGAAGTACAGACAGAAGTTCCGGGGTAGCCACAAACTGGGCACACAGAATTGGGTGGATTTCCTGGACTATGCAAAGAAGGCATTAGAGGGTTGGATTCAAGGCAGTGAGGTGAGGGACTACGAGGGGTTGTTTGATTTAATGTTGAAGGAACACCTGCTCGAAAAATGTTTCCCTGAACTGCGTCAACACCTGGTGGATAGCAAGCTGACCAATCCCCGGAAGCTTGCTGAGGAGGCGGACATTTGGGCTAGTACCCGGGTGTCCACAAGGGGGACTGGAGGGGATACTCAAAAGGCCGGACAGGGCGCCCCCCAGAAGAAAGAGGGAGGGGAAAAGAAAAAGGAGTTCTCTAAAGGCCCCCAAAATAACTTCCAAGGAAAGGGAACAGGATTCACCCCTAGGGCTAACCCACCCAGAAACCCTAATCCTGGCCAGAGTCAGCAGCCAAGGGTTGTCCATTGCTTCGAGTGCGGTGGCGTCGGACACTATAAGGGAGATGCGAAGTGCCCGAAAAGACCACCCCCTCCCATTGGAGGAAAGGCCCCCGGAGTAGCTAGTGTAGTGCTCGGGGAGGAGATGCCCTTAACTAAGGGGAGGGAGTGGGCGGGTGTCACTTTAGTGTCCCTGGGAGAACGGGAGATGGTTCCTAAGATCCAGGTGCCCGCAAATACCATAAAGTATGGGCAGTGGGTCACCATCAACGGCCAAAGAGGGGAGGCTCTGAGAGACACAGGAGCCAGTATGAATATGGTACGTAGCCAACTGGTGTCTCCAGAGCAGGTAATTCCCGATGTACTCCACCCAGCCACGATGGCTGACGGCAGAACCGGCCACTATCCGGTGGCCAAGGTTCCCTTTGAATGGGAGGGTGTTGCAGGTTCACTTCGAGTTGCCGTAAGCCCTGCCGTGCCGGTCGATTGTCTACTGGGGAATGACATGGAGCACAATGCTTGGAAGGAGGTGGAATACTGGACTCATGCTGAGATGCTGGGTACACCTGACTGGGCCTGTGTTAGCACAGGGTCCGCGACTACCCGGAGAGGGAGTTTGTTTCGACTGGAGCCTGGAACAAAGGCACAGCCGGCTGCCGACCAAGGAAAGAACCGAGGACAGGAGGAGCCTGCCTCGGCATCCGCGCCCCGTGTGACGGATAGGCCACCGGAGGTGGTGGACCAGGAGTCCGCGGTGGGGGATGTTACCAAACTGGAGGACCTACCCATCCCGGCCGAGTGGCACGTGGAGGGAGGGCCGACCAGGGAGGAATTCTGCAAGGGCCAGAGGGAGTGCCCTACCCTTGAGGGACTGAGGCGACAGGCCGAAGCCCAGGCAGCAGGGAACGTTGAGGGGAACTACAACCTTTACTGGGAGGATGGCCTCCTCTACAGTGAACCCAAGGCACCCATGCACGGTTCGTCACGGGCCTTGGTTGTCCCTCAACGTTACTGAGCCTTCCTTCTGGAATTGGCTCATGAGATCCCCTTGGCAGGACACCTGGGGCAAGACAAGACCTTTGCCCGGCTTGTCCCACACTTTTATTGGCCTCAGATGAAAGTGTCGTCCGACACCTATTGCCGGACGTGTGTGTCTTGTCAAGCCAGTGGGAAAACAGGGGTGAAGCTGAAAGCTCCCCTGGAACCACTTCCTGTCGTTAGCACCCCCTTTGAAAGGGTGGGCATCGACATTGTGGGTCCGTTAGATCCGCCTACTACAGCTGGTCACAGGTTTATCCTGGTTCTGGTGGATCATGCCACACGGTACCCAGAGGCCATACCTCTGAGGACCATTACTGCACCTGTTGTGGCTAGGGCCCTGATGGGAATCTTTACCCGAGTGGGTTTTCCCAAGGAAGTTGTGTCCGACAGGGGGACCAACTTCATGTCAGCATACATGCGGGCCATGTGGAAGGAGTGTGGAGTGACCTACCGGTTCACCACTCCCTACCACCCCCAGACCAATGGTCTGGTGGAGAGGTTCAATAAGACCTTGAAAGGCATGATCAGAAGTCTGCCTGAAAGCCTGCGGAGGAAATGGGACGTCCTCCTACCCTGTCTATTGTTTTCCTACAGGGAAGTGCCACAGAAGGGAGTGGGCTTCAGCCCCTTCGAGCTTTTGTATGGGCACCCTGTGCGTGGACCTCTCAGCCTGGTGAGAGACGGATGGGAAAGAACTTCCAGAAAGCTTCCCCAGGACGTGGTGAGCTACATGCTGGCCTTCCGAAGCCAAATGGCTAAGTTGTGGAAGCAAGCTTCTGACAACTTGGAGGCCAGCCAAGCAGTAATGAAGGCGTGGTATGACCACAACGCTCACCCGGTGGAATTGGAGCCTGGCCAGAAGGTGTGGGTGATCGAACCAGGAGAGCTTAGCGCCCTCCAGGATCGCTGGTCAGGACCCTTTGAGGTATTGGAGAAGAAGGGTAAGGCTACCTACTTGGTGGGTCTTAAGACCCCTCGTCAGCCCCTACGGGTGCTGCATGCCAACCGCCTCAAACCCCACCACGAGAGGCCCGAAGTCATTTTGATGATGGTGACTAACGGAGCAGAGGACGTGGAAAGCGAGCCTCTCCCCGATTTGTTTGCGTCTCAAGAGAAGGATTGGTCGGTGGAGGGAGTGATTGTCTCCCCATCTCTAACTCCTGAACAGCAGGAGGACTGCCGCCAGGTCCTGGGACAGTACTCTTCGTTGTTCTCCCTTGTTCCGGGTAGGACTCACCTGTGCGTCCATGATGTGGACACAGGAGACAGCCCACCTGTGAAGTCCAAGATCTACCGGATGTCAGACAAGGTGAAGGCCAGCATTCACAGTGAAGTCACTAAGATGCTGGAGCTAGGAGTGATCGAACCTTCCAGCAGCCCCTGGTCCAGTCCGGTGGTGCTAGTACCAAAAGCCGCACCACCGGGTGCCCAACCGGAACTGAGGTTCTGTGTGGACTACCGGGGACTGAACTCAGTAACCAAGACTGATGCTCATCCGATCCCAAGGGCGGATGAATTGATTGACCGGCTGGGAGCTGCCCAATATCTAAGTACCTTTGACCTTACTTCTGGGTACTGGCAGATCTCTCTGACTGACGGAGCTAGGGAAAGGTCAGCCTTCTCCACGCCCAAAGGCCACTACCAGTTCTGTGTGATGCCCTTTGGGCTCAAGAACGCACCTGCCACGTTTCAGCGTCTGGTGAACCAGATCCTCACCGGAATGGAGAGTTTCTCTGCTGCTTATCTGGATTAGGCCTGGGCGAAGCACTACGCTACGCTCGCGTAGTTTGCGAAGTTCGCGCTACTTCGCGCTACGCGAACTGCACGTAGCACAGTGCGAACACGCGTAGCGTAGTGTTGCGTAGTGCTGCGGTCATTTTTTGCTTGCTCGCGGTCCTCAACGTCAAGTTGGCGACCGCGAGCAAGCAAAATGACATCCTGGCGAGACTTTTTCCTTGTTCGCGATCGCGAGCATGGAAAATAAACCTCCCGGCGAGATTCCAAACGCGAGAAGGTCAGGTTTCTCATTGCGTTCGCGTTGAGAAAGCTGCAGCTCGAGTAAAAATCTACTCGAGCAGCAGAAAACTACAGCTCGCACTGTGCAAGATGCCATTTTCAATGATTGCACAGTGCCGGTTGCTTGTCCGCACTGTGCAATCATTGAAAACAACATCTTGCACAGTGCGAACATGTTACTTCGCAGTTCGCGAAGTGCTACGCGTAGCTCGCGTAGTGCGAACTTCACTTTGCGTCGCTTCGCGAAGTGCTACTTCGCGAACTACGCCCACCCTTAATCTGGATGACATAGCCGTCTTCAGTAACAGCTGGGAGGATCACTTGCGTCACCTGCAAGCTGTTCTCCAGGCCCTGAGACAAGCTGGTTTAACGATCAAGGCCAGCAAGTGCCAGATCGGGCAGGGGTCGGTAGTGTGCCTTGGACACTTGGTGGGTAGGGGAGCGGTGCAACCCCTCCAGGCGAAGATCGAGGCCATCATGGCCTGGGAACCCCCCAAGACTCAGACTGAGGTCCGAGCTTTTCTGGGACTCACCGGATACTACCGCCGCTTCGTGAAGGAATACGGTACCATTGTGGCCCCCCTCACGGAGTTTACGTCCAAGAAACAACCTCGACGGGTAGTCTGGACGGAGGCTTGTCAGCAGGCCTTTGTAAAACTGAAGCAAGCCATGTGCGAGGCCCCGGTCCTACGGGCCCCAGACTTTTCCAAGGAGTTCATTGTCCAGACGGATGCATCGGAACATGGCATTGGGGCAGTGTTATCGCAACTCAATGAAGAGGGTCTGGATCAACCCGTGGTCTTCCTATCCCGGAGACTACTACCCAGGGAACAGAAGTGTAGTGCAATAGAGCGTGAAGCCTTTGCAGTGGTATGGGCTCTGAAGCAGCTGCGGCCATACCTGTTTGGCACGCACTTCCTAGTTCAGACCGACCACAGACCCCTTCGTTGGCTGATGCAGATGAAGGGGGAGAATCCCAAGTTGCTAAGGTGGTCTATCTCCCTACAGGGAATGGACTTTCAGGTGGAACATCGGCCTGGAGTGGACCACGCCAATGCAGACGGTCTCTCAAGGTATTTCCGCCTTAGTGATGAGAACTCCCAAGGGGTTGGGTAGCTCTCCCCACTTTCAGCTGGGGGGGACGCGTGTTAGACCTGTCAGCCCTTTGGGTGGTCCCTCCTCATCATTATTTATTTTGTCCCACTTTTGCCTCAAACCCTGTTAGTATTTTTCCTTTTTGGGAACCACCAGACTTTTTAGTGTTGATGCAGGGTCAGGGAGCCATTTTCCCTACCCCTGGAACTTCTGTCTGAGGACCTGAAACACAAAATGGTGGCCACCCATTGTCACCTGAGACATAGCTGGAACCTACTAGTACCTTCCAGAACATTCTAGAACCCTGTGACAGTGTGAGGCAGGTTTAGAATGTTGGGAAGCCAGCTCAGAGTTGGCAGTTGGAGTAGGCAGTTGGCATCTGACTAGAGAGGAGAGAGGACCAGTTCAGAAGGAGGTCGGAGTAAGGCAGCAGGGGTGGAAACCAGTGCTTGGAGTGGGGTCCAGAAACCCACCCTTGATGCTAGTCCCTACTGACCAAGCCCAGCCTAGAGCCCTGTGTGGGATCAAGATCAGAAAAACGATCTTAAGGACCTAAATATTGTGAAGAGGCCTTAAAGAAGAAGACCAGCAAGCTTCTGACCTGTTTAGCGGTGTCCTCCTGGAGTCCTGACGTCGAGAAGCCTGGAGACCTGAGGCCTGAGGTGGAGAAGCGGCGCTGACAGAAAGCAGACGTCGTACCCGGAGCCGTCAGAGGTCGAGAGAGGGCACCGACGGAGGTCGTGGAGAGGCACCGGAGGTCGAGTAAGGAGTCACCTGAGGTCGAGGTGAAGCGCGCCGGAGGTCGGGAGGGGAGATCGCACTCCGGAGACGCCGGAATCTGAGGTGAAGCGCGCCGGAGGTCGGGAGTGGAGATCGCACTCCGGAGACGCCGGAATCTGAGGTGAAGCGCGCCGGAGGTTGGGAGTGGAGGTCGCACTCCGGAGACACCGGGAAGCGGGGAGACCGTGACCCTGCGACGCCGGAAGGCGACATCGAGCCGGAGCAGCCCAGCGACATCGAGCCGAGGCCGCCCAGCGACATCGAGCCGGAGCAGCCCCGCGACATCGAACCGAGGCCGCCCAGCGACATGGATCCGGAACAGCCCAGCGACATCGATCCGGAGCCGCCCAGCGACACCGAACCGAGGCCGCCCAGCGACATCGAACCGGAGCCGCCCAGCGACGTCGACCCGGCGCCGAGCGGAGCCGATCATCGTGAAAAGGGCAGTAAGTGGTAGAAAGGGCATCAGAGGCCCTGTGGAGCCCTAAAAGACCATTCTAGGGGCTAGAGGGGTGTTAGAACCAGCCTGGGAGTGCCAGGGGTGAACTGAGACTGGTGCAGTGACCTCTGTGAGGGGTTGTGTATTTTGGGAGAACCAGATCCTTAGGTTACCCTTATTCTACCTCAGTTCAGGCCCAGCCTTTACCAATCTAGGTGGGACACCCCCCATGTCATCCAAATGACCACAAGCTATACTTGGGCATAGTAAAACCAAACTACCTCATAAATGTGATCTGATTTGCAATTGTTATTGATTGCTTATATTATTTATTGAAGGCGTTTTATTTATTGTCTGACTGTATTTATTCCTGCATTGTATTTATTGTCTGACAGTATTTATTTGCCCTCTGTATTTATTGCACCTATATTTATTCCTTGCTTATTTATGACCTGATCCTATTTATTGAAACCCCACTGTGGTATTATTTATTTGGCCTGCCCTTTTAAAGGAGAATCTTATGGTACTGTGTTTATTTTATGAACCCTGCAACTAAGAGAAAATAAGATAAAGACAAACTACTTTCTTTCATAATTTTTACGGTGTAGTGTCGTTTTTGGAACGGATGAACGCATGGTTATTGTGAGGGTGTGACGTACGCTTAACACGGTGCCTGACCCCCAACCGCTCGAGCCAAGCTACCATTGTGCTGGGAACCTGGTGACTGCTAACCCGGTTGCCCGGTTTCTAACAGGCTGAATCAGCTTACTGCTCTCAATTGTAGACCTCACCTCGTGGACTCAGTATCCTCGCTTGGTATTATATTAGACAATAGTCTGAACATGCAAAATCACATCAGCTCCCTCACCAAAGGAGCGAATTTCCAACTCAGCATCTTAAGGAAGCTCAAACCCTTTCTCCCTGCTCAAGACCTAAAGATTGCAGTGCAAGCATTAGTGATCGCAAAGCTCGACTATGGCAGCCCAATGCTGTGTGGCTTGCCCAGAGGTAAAACGGTTTCTCTTAGGGTGGCCCTCAATTCTGCTGCTAGGCTCCTAACGGGGACTAAAAAATACAACCACATCTCTCTGGACCTGCTGGCCTTGAAGTGGCTCCCATATGAAGCTCGGATACAGTTGAAAATTGCATGCAGGGCACACAAAGCCATCCTCTTCAAGACCCCGCTGTACCTCACTCAGAAACTGGAGCCCTCATGTAGCACAAGAGCCTCCAGAAGTTCCAGCACCCTTTTACTCAAACCACAAAAATTAAAGAAAGACTTACAATCGAGCCTTCTCAGGCATGGCGCCCAGGATCTGCAGCTCTCTCCCCCCCCCCGAAGTCAGGATGATCCCTTCCACTGTCTGCTTCAAAATGGAAGTTAAAGGACTCTTGATGAATAAATATCTGCTTCAGTCCACCTTCCCCACTTGACCTGGGGTCCATAGCCGCGGATTGTAGCTCAGAGGCTTTGCTGGCGTGATTGCTGGACATTTTAAAATGTTGTACTTTTCGCTTGGCTGATTCTGTATGTTTGCCCATACCCTTCCTTGCAGCATAATCTGTAAAGCACTCTGATACCCTCAGTGGTCATGTTCGCGCTATACAAAACTTTATAAATATATAAATAAATAAATAAATAAATACGATACACATATCACACAGCTTTTCTATGGCAGTCTAACTGCCATAAAAACAAGCATTTGCAATGCAATCGGCCTCGTCTTTGGGACCTTATATGTATTTAGCTATGCAGCACATTAGCCTGGGTGCTGAAACATCTACTGTTGTTTAACATGGAGGGAAAGTAAGTACCAAACTGCGTGACGCACAAGGTATTATTTTTGTTTTCTAAAACATAAATAAAAGGCATTGTCAATTACAATGCCAATAGCTTAAACTCACGTAAATGCGAGACCTATTGCATTGCAAATGCTTGTTAAAACCGCATCACCGGCAACACTTAAAGCGCTGTATACATGCCAACATGTATTGTGTAATGTAACTGTTAGCATGCACGTGATAAAGTGACGTGATCAGTCAAACCCCCTTTCGTACCACTTGTAAAAATCAGCATTTGTGAAAGCATGTGTTGGGGCCACCAAGCCAGGCTATTGGCTTTGTCAAGTGCTCCCTTTTATTAGCAAGTGTCCCAGTTATACACATTATCTCCATTATATGAGCATTTATCCAAATTCAATAGGTTTCAGGTTGCTGATATTTTCATCATTGGTTAAATAATGTAACTTATTTTTTGGTATACCTGGTATCTTTTGGATTCTAATGGGGTAAATACTTCACTAATAATGGATTTTTATGGTTATCAAATAATTTAGAATGTTGTTGTGTCCTTTTCAAGCAGTTGTCAAAGGAAGAGAAGTTTTGAATCTGGGGACCAATTTTCAGAGACCACTAAAGTGAAACAGAGTTGTCTGGGACGCTAATGTTGCTGAGGCAAGACAGAGAGCAAGGGTAAAAGTGGACATATAGCACAGTTGCGGTAGTATATGAGGGATGTGCAAGGGGGAGGAGGGGTCACTGTTAGGCTAATGGAGCAAGACTTCGAAGAGTAGCAATTGGGTCAGTGCGAGATGGCACAGGATGCATAGCATAAGGTCTACAAAAAATAACGCATAGTGCTAAAAGAAAAGACTCTGAAGTACGAACGGGGCAGATGAGACTACACACTGGGGTCCCAACCAAACAGAAGCTCCAGAAGAGGAGAGAGTGCATGTATCAGCTAACATAATCAAGATTAACCAGACTCCACCCAATGAATAGGCACTTCGTGGCAAACTATTCGAAATATGAAGTTATGAAATTTTGTCCAGGGCGAGCTTTTAACACATCTTATATTTTAAAGGTAAATGTGCACGAAGAAAAAAGTATTCAATAATTTTACAAGTATCCCAAAAGTAACATAAATAATTTAAAATGTAGCACGGTTAAACTACAGAGCAAAAAGCGTTGAAAATATACTGGGGAAGTAGTAGAATCTCTTGATTGGTCCATGTGCAGGATACCTCATTATTGAGAAGCTCTTCCTCTACATCCTGTTCTGTTTCACTCTTTTAGCCGCCATGCCGTGTCTCTGTGGAATTCCAATTCCCCCAAAGCAGAGCATGATGGGGGCATGTCCACTGATACGTAATCAAGATTAACCAGACCCCGCACCGTGAAAAGGCATTCCTGTGGCAAACTCTTTGAAATGTACAGTTACGAAATTTCTTCCGAGGGTGAGCTTTTAGCGCATCATATATTTAAAAGGCAACTATGTCATAGAAAAAAAGTATTCAATAACGTGACAAGTACTTTGAACTTCATCCTCGGCAGCCCCTCGCCCCCGCACCATGCCCGTGCCGTTACAGTTCCCAATTTATGCTCCGCTTACAGCCGAGGAGAGCTGTTGCTTTTTTACGGCCTGGACACACGTCCGGATCACCAGCTTAATAGCTTGGTGCTGCGTTACCCCTGCTTTCTTTAATCACTAACACGGCCAAGTCAAACGACAAACTATCCTCGTCAAAGGCTCCGGGATGGCACTAATGCAGGGCATTTGCCGCTTAGAATGCCAGCCCTGGATATACAGACAGCGCATGGCGGGGAGGAGGGGGCCTGGGGGCTATGTACACGCAAATAAAGTGCAGGAATTGGAGTGCGGTGGGAGGGGCACCGAGGTGGCACTAATGCGGGGCATTTGCCGCTTAGAATGCCAGCCCTCGATAAACAGCCAGCGCATGGCAGGGGTGTTGCTGGGGCTATGCTAACACAAATAAAGTGCAGGAATTGGAGTGCAGGTGGGAGGAGCCGAGAAAGACGGACTGAGGGGGTGAGGTTGCTGCTGAGAATGCCAGCCCCGGATAACCAGACAGAGCTTGGTGGGGGAGGGGCTATGCTCTCGCGAAGAAACTGCAGGAACGGGAGTGCGGGTGGGAGGGGCCGAGAAGGAAGGACTGGGGGGGTGAGGTAGGGTAACAAAATAGTGCCTCAAGTAAAGGGGTCAGTAGCCGTGGCAGGATACAAATGACGACATGGTCTTCATAAGGCGGGACTAACAAGCATAAAACCTATGGGAAGGCTGCATTGAGGAAATAAGCCAATAAGAAATATGGGCGGAGAGTGGGCAGAGCTTCCACGAAGCTTCCCCACTAAAGTGTATCCTGCATGCCTCGCAAAGCAAGCAGCGCATGCACTGCAACGCTAGCCGAGGCCTAAAAAACTGTTGGAAACGGCCTGTGGGGGCCCCTCGCAGGGCACCCGTCCTCCCACGGCCTCCGCTATGAGGCCGGGGCACACCTGTGGTGCTCCCTCAAACAGCCATGCCCCATGTGGCAGGCACCATGCAGTGCCTGCAACACAGGGCATGGATGTTTTTAAAAGTGTATTTGTTATATTGAGGCTTGTGCAGCAGCCTGCAGCACAAACCATAATAGAAAACATACACTTTCAGTCGCATCATAATATGGGAAGAGGGACCACCTACTGCTTGTCAGGCGGACCCGTTTCTGCTAAGATATCAGTCGTACGCTCATCTGACCAACATCATAATGGGCCCCTTCATATCCAAGCAAGACAAAAAAACATGCTTAGAGTTTCTTTCTCACATCAGGATTACAAGGAAGCTAAGAACAACAGAAAATATTATCCAAAAACAACCAGAATCATAAAATAACTTTTTTCAGCAGGTAAAAACGATTACCAAAAATGTATTTCTCTCTAGAAGTACAATAAAAAACTGTACAATATATATAACATAATGACAAAACACTCATGTTTTACTTTTTCTGTTTATTTTTCAAACCAACACACTATGGAAAATCCACAACAAAACCAGTATGTTTCGTCCAAAAAGGGGCAATGGGTATTTGAAAAATGGTGGTTACATTCATTGTGAGGAGAGATTAACTGAGAACAGGTGACATTGGAGGTGTGTTGAATATTTCTGAACCCATTGCAATGGCAGAGAGCCACCGAGCATTAGCACTCTGCCTCTGCAATGGAGTTAGAAGTTACAGAGAATGCTCAACATATAAAATCACTTGGGTCCACCTCCAATGAACCCTGTGCCTCGATTTTAAGGGAGGTAGCCCAGAACATCCCCATGCATGTTGCTAGTAGTATGCCCACATTCACATATTTAAAAGAATGTTGCACAGATAAAAACAGGCAAGTAATCCCTAAAATGTTGCTCCTTAGTCCTATTCTGATATAAACATTCCCCCTGGGCTAAATGAGTCCTTCAACCATGTACCTTTCCTTATCTATAATAACCATTTTTTCTATTTTCAAACTTTATTTCGGTCATTATAGACCATAAAAGCAGAAAGTATAATACATACATCACTGGATTTGAGCGATAAAAACATCAAAAAACATTAAAAAATAAAACCCGAATGTAGATGAATTGATCAGGTTTCATAACAGTTAAAAAGATGTAAATGTAAAAAGAAGTAAAAACTGTGATTTTATGAATTATGCGGGCCGATTCCGATCTCGCTCGGAAGGGCTCCAAACGCGATCCGGCCATAAAAAGTATGAGCCATACGCGTGTTTACCGACCAACTCGTAAAGCTGTACGAGAGAGCAAGTACGAAGCGAGAAACACGAAATCGCCGACCCACTCGTTTCTGGGCCCGAACCGGTCCGTACACCTCGTCCGTAAGCAAACCGTGCTGTGCAATGGAGGCGAATTCCGACCGAGCCAGTATGATACATGCGTTGGACAGCCGGATCGAGCCAAAGTTTCCGGCTCGCAAAAAATCCGGGAAACTGCCTTAGGGGGTCCGCGTCAGACCCCCGTCACCCGCAGCCTTACGACTCGGACACACGGGGAGACCCAAGACTACACAGCCATGTACGGTACGGATGGCACTGACGCGTACCCATTGTAGAGGGCGCCCTTGTGTGAGACGCACCCATACAGTCAATGGGAGCTCATGTACACGTCGTACGACCGGCTCCCATTCACTTCTATGGGAGTCCGACCAAACCGAGTCCGGCAGCATGCAGCCGCATCGTACTCGCTCGGTCGGACTGCAGGAGTCCGGCTCGGTCGGAAAATACTCCGGATCCGGCTCGGTCAGAGAGCTTTCCGACCCAGATCAGAATCGGCCCCATAGTGTTAAAACATTAGAAAATACAAAAAGGGCGTTTAACATATGCAGGGGGAGTTTAAAAACTTACGCGCCTAAGCCGCATAGAATTGAGGAAACGGGACACAGCGAAAACAATCGGAGGATGGGTGTCAGTTCTCAAAACTCTAGAGTCCTCCAGACACTGCCTATACCCCAAGTTCCTGCAAAGTGGTAAGAGCCAGTAGCTCCTGGCTGCATTATAGCCAGGACAGAAAAAGAAATCATGAATGACTGACTCTTCTTGGCTGACACAAGCAGGACATCCAATGGAAGAAGCTTTTGACCATTTGTTTGTAAATACAAGAACCGGCAGGGAGCCCAATCTGAACTGTATATATAGATTACTTGCCATGGATGGTTGAACAGACTCAATATCCATGGCAAGGAATTTGAGGAAAGACTCAAATAAATATTGGTCTTTAAAATTAAGGAAGTCAGAAGTTAGGTGGCCTAGTTTTGTGCTACCCTGAGTTTCAGCCAGTCTGAGCAGTCTGTAGGCTTTAACTAGTTCTATCCGCGATATTGTCGGGGACACTTCCTCAGGGTGCGTCCATAGGTTTGGCCGGCCTAATCTGAAGCACATATCTCTTATGTGTATAAACCAGGATAGTTTTCCCACCCCTGGGAGTCCCAGAATCGCCTTAAGTTCAGACTGGTAGACTGTTAGTTCAGGGGTCGCCCATAGTCTACGCCAGAAAGTCAAGGGTCACAGTCCAATCTCCTCCTCCATGGGTCTAATCCCAAGATCCATATGTAGGGGGATGAGAGGGGTACTTAGTGGTAGACCCAAGAGCTGCCTCATAATCTTATTCTCAGACTTGGCCAATCCACCTGCAGGGAGATGACCCCAAAGCTCTGCCCCATTCATTATAGCACTCCTGGTTTGGACTTTGTAAATCTCAGCCAGCGGGCCCGGCAGTCTACATGATGAGTTCCTGAATGATTTTACTATACCCCCAGCCATCTGTACTAGCCTTAAGCCTGCCTTTTCTTGCTGCTGGCGCTATCCAAATGTTTCTGTCAGCATAACACCAAGGTAATCAAAGACAGCTACTCTCTCTAGCTGGGTGCCATTTACAGAGGGATTTAGGCGAGATGTTTTGCTTGGGTTAAAAACCATATACTTGGCTTTTGATGTGTTGATCTCCAACCCCTTGTCTTTACAAAATAAAGAGAAGCTGTCAAGGATCCTTTGGATGCCCATGAGAGACTTGGATAGTAACAAGGTGTTGTCCGCAAACATCATTGCTGGCACTGTCACGGAACAGCTTTGGGGCATCATTGTTAGCTACCTCATTTAATTGATCCACGAGAGCATTACTAAAAGACAGAACAGTTTAGGGGCCAGAACACACCCCTGCCTTACACCTCATCTATAATAACAACAACCCTCAAAAATGTATTCTGATATTCGGTACACTACATAACACTGAAAATAGTGAAATTAGGATATGGATGACACATTTAAATTTACCCCCAATAATTCACCCAAATGTACACTTTACATGCTAGCACAAATAACACAACTGTCCTTTGATTCACACTTTAGTGTCTGACAAAAAATACTCAACAAATCTAAAATTGTAAATAAAGTCATAGAAAAATCATAATTGATCGTGATTTTTAAAGGATGCATTCCTTTACTAAGATTATCCACCCACCCCAATTGAATTTTTTTTCACTTTTCCAAGGCTTATTGCAAAAACATTAAAAAAAACATCCTTAGCTGGTGATTATAGTTCAAATAGTAAACTTCAAATAGAGCTAAGAAAACTAACAGCGAGTACGATGCGGCCGTATGCTGCCGGACTCGGTTCAGTCGTACTCCCATAGAAGTCAATGGGAGCCGGTCGTACGACGCGTACATAGGCTCCCATTGACTGAATGGGTGTGTCTTGCGCAAGGGCGCCCCCTACAATGGGTACGCATCGGTGCCATCCGCACCATACATGCCTGTGTTGGGGGGACCCTTGGGTCTCCCCCTGTGTCCGAGTCGTAAGGCTGCGGGTGACAGGGGGGCCGACGTGGACCCCCAAAGGCAGCCACCCGGACGTTTTGAGAGTCGGACACTGCGGCTCGCACAGGCTGTCCGACGCGTGCATCGTACTGGCTCGGTCGTAAATCACATCCATTGAACGCCACGGTTAGCTTACGACCGAGACGTACGGAGCGGTTCGGACTCGGAAACGACTCGGTCGGTGAATTTCACGTTGCTCACATCGTACTTGCTCGCTCGTACAGCTGTACGAGTCGGGCGGAAAACACGCGTATGGCTTGTAGTTTTTCCAGCCGAATCACGTTCGGTGCCCTTCCGACTCGGATCGGAATCGGCCCCTAAGTGTTTTGTACCTCCTGATGATTTCTACACATCAATTATAAAATCAGGATATTTTAGCCAAAACGAAACAAAATTGGCTCGACTTATAAATTACTTTGAAAACACATGGATTGGACATCTATGCAGGTCGGGCCGCAGAAGCAAACCACGTTCTTCTATTGAATGGTGGAAATGTTACCAACCAGCTTAGAGGAAGGTGCAAAAATAAGCAATCAAACAAAGAAAAACTGTGAGTCTGAAAAATCGAGTGACCTTAGAAAATGCTACACAACAAGTACTGCAACAAAATGAATGTTCATACTAAAATATCACACTGGATATATGTATGCATTAAAGATCTATATATGCATAAAAGGTTCCCATCACCCACTAGAAGTGGCTCGCTTCATCATTTGGGAAACCAGGGACTTATCAGAGAACCATCCACTACCAAGGGGGCGCTAGGTGGCGCCAAACCAAGATGGCCGCGCTTTAGTAAGGCTCTCGCCCCACCGAGCACTTTTAATATCCTTAATGGCATCCTGACCACACTATCCTGCCCTTCAACATCACCACTGGGCGCATGAACACCTGTGGAGTGCAGCGGTACCAGCGGCGTCGCAGTAACCTGGCAGGCGTCTTAGAAACCGGCGGTGGTTCCCCTGGGCGGGGTGACTGGCTGCGCTGTGGCCAGTAGATGTGCGGCGTCGGCCCACAAGGAAAGTCCGAGGCTTTTGCGGTCTGTGCGACGCGACAGAGCCACCGTCCCATGACGAGTGCCGGAGCGCCGGGGGGAGACTGGCGGCCACTGCGGAGACGACAGCGCCTGAAGTGCCCCGGAGGTAGGCGACTCCCTGGAGCTTGTGGGAGAGTGAGCGCGGCCGGCCGAGGCCCAACGATTCGGGCTGCGTCGCCTCGACACTGGCTGGGGGACGCTGTGGGGGCCCGGATGCCGCTGGACTCTGCCCGCTGTGGCATCGGCCTTTGAAGGAGTTGTCTGGCCATGTGTGGGTCCCCTCCCGCTGGACTGACCTGGCCCCCGGAGCGGTGTATACGGACATCCCGCGGCCCGCGTGGGGGAGGGGTGGAGCTCCTTGCTCGACTCCGGAGAGGTGCGGCCTGCCCGACTGGGATCCGGTAATCGCCTGCTGTCCCACTTGATTTGGAGCACTGGAATGGCCTGGAGACACGGGCGGTCAGTTGCCCGGGGGGTGATTGGCGCCTCATCGGAGCGGACTCCCCCTTGGCTTGCTGTGGCGGCGGGTGGGCGGGGCCCGGCTGGGCTTCTGGACGCGGCCTCCCTCCTACTGCCACCTCCCTTCTCCCGCCGCCTGGGGGGACCGGCTTCTCTACCTGCCGGAGAGTTGCGGTGTGGGACCCTTCTGTGGCCCCCGGCCGAACATCACGTCGCGGCTCCTAGCGCGGCAGGCCCGGGGCACAGGGGCGCGTCGGCGCTGGAGGGAGGACAAGGTGCGACACCGGGACGGCGCGGCCTGCCGGACAGGAGGCGGGTAGCTACACTGCCGGAGCCTACGTGGGGTGCGGGCCCCGCTCGTTGCGCGCCTCGGTCTACGGCTTGGGGTCGCTGCTGAACTAGCGTCGGATCGGACACCCTTGCGCTGAGGGAGCTGGGCACGGTGGGGCCTGCCTGCTACGACCTGCTTCCACTCGCTCACCGGGTGGGAGCCACGCAACACCACCCCTCACGCTGCCCTCTGGGCCCCGCGCCTCCGGGCTGGTCTGAGCTTGCCCCGGGTCAGGGGCTCCTCCTGTCGTCCGGACTGCCGGGGCGGCCTGGGCTCCGGGAGGGCCGGGCCGTGCCATGGGGCGCAGCGACGCTAGGCAGTCCAAGCTGCCGTTCAAGACAAAGAAGAACCCCGCGACGGCGCCGGAGTCGGGAAGCGGTCCTCGCGCCGCTGGTGCCCCGGACGAGGAATGGAAGTCCCTATTAGTGAGCATGAAGCACAGCCTGTCGTCCATAGACTCAAAAATAGACTCCATTAATACCCAATTGGACAGTGTTGTTGCTAAGTTGGAGCATCACGATACTCGTATTAAGGAGACGGAGGAAAGGATCTCTACCCTAGAGGACGGAGCCTCTTCTACCGACAGACAGGTAACCCAAATGGACAGGCTCCTCAAAATCATTGCGGAAAAGAATGAGGATTTAGAAGCAAGGTCCCGTCACAATAACATCCACGTCCTGGGCCTTGCGGAGTCCACCAACACTGGGAAAATGGAGGTCTTCGTCGAGAACCTTGTTATTGAACTGTTTGGGAAAGAATCCTTCTCCTCACACCACATCGTGGAAAGAGCCCATAGATCCTTGGCTGCCCGACCTCCACCTGGTGCTCAGCCGCGACCCGTCATTGCGCGCTTCCTTAACTACAGGGACCGGGACGCTGTGCTACGACGCGCAAGAGAGATTGGCACAGTGGTGTACAGTAACGCCACATTATCCTTCTTCCCCGACTTCACTGCATCGGTGCAGGAAGCCAGGCGGAAATTCGCCGGGGTGAAAAAGAAACTACAGACCCTGGAGCTGCCCTACGCCATGCTCTATCCTGCGAAGTTAAAAATCTCTCATCAAGGCAAGCAACATTTTTTCCAAACTCCACAGCAGGTGGACGACTTCCTCAAGCAACACAAGAAAGTCTTGGCCGGGGCTGGGGTGGGAAGGAGGCGCTCTGGGGCGTCTTCGCCGATGGCCCAGCAGGACTGACCATGCCGGGATGGCACTCCGGACTCGAGCGACCACCGCTGCTGAACATGCTCGGCCTGACTAGAGTATATCCTGGTGAGGCATTTATAATGTTTGGGTAAGTTGTCAGTTGAACTGGTGTATATTACAATGTGTGCTCGGTCACCCACCTCCGTCCCGCATTGTGACACCAGGAGCATATCTGGTTCCTAGTGGGTGTAAGTAGGGAGGTGGTGGGCAGGTTTGGCGCCCTTAGGCATTGTTCCCCGATGGGCGAACCCCAATACACCCCCTCCCTTAGTAGGGGGGGGGCATTTGTTACCTTCTTTCTGTTATTAGGGTTGGTATTGTTTGGGGCGAGAGGGATAGGGAGGGAGCTATGTACCCGGCTAGTAGGGGTTGCCGGTGTGGGAGGGTGCAAACTCCGACTTGTTTCAGGGGTCTCAGACTCATCAGTACCATGCACATGGAGTTGGGAGGGGATGGCGGTTGTTGGGGGGGTTTGTTCTTTTAGTGAAACTGAGTGCTACACGACTTTACATGCCATGACTATATGTCACATATATCTTTGTCTGGGTGAATGGGGGACGCAGTTGACTCGCGGCCGACTTTGCAATTTCAGCTGGTATCCTGGAACGTACGAGGGTTAAATAACCCGAGAAAGAAGAGACAGGTCCTGGGGTATCTGGACAGGCAGGGAGTGTCTATTGCCATGCTTCAGGAGACGCATTTGATACCGGGTGGGTCCCCCTTATTCGCATCCCGCTGGGCTACATGTAGGGTGTTTTCATCCTACTCGAATTATGCTAGGGGTGTGACGATTTTGGTAAGACGGGGGATGGGGTTTATACCTGCGGGGACCGAGGTGGACTCTGGCGGCAGGTACTGTTTGGTCTGGGGGAAGCTGCACTCACACACAATACTTTTTGCATGTTACTATGGCCCCAACACAGACGATCCGGCCCCCTTTCTTACACTGTGGGGTAAGATTCAAACCCTGGGAGTAGCTCATGTCATATTAAGGGGCGATTTCAATACCGCGACGGACAGATCACACCCGCAGCCGTCGCACCACACGCAAACCCAACGCACACTGTTAGGCATAGTTGACGAACACCACCTGGTCGACGCATGGCGGCACTCACACCCCTCGCTCAGACAGGGCACTCATTACTCTGCAGTACACTCCACATGGGCACGCATAGACTACATATTTCTGTCAGCGGTTCTTTCTCCATGGGTGGCTCGGACACTTCATCTTGCTCGCACATTCTCAGACCACTCACCAGTCCTTCTTTCACTGCGCATACCCGTCGATGTGTCCCCTTATTTGAGTTGGCGTCTCAACCCGGCGCATCTCACGGATTCGGCCTTCAGGGCGGAATTGGAGCAAGACATACAAGATTTTTTTGAGCGCAATGTAGACTCAGTGTCTAGCCTTACCACGGTCTGGGAAGCCTTCAAAGTCACTGTGAGAGGCTGGTGTATAGCTAAAGGGGGAGGGGTCCTCAGAACTTTGCGCGGGGATCTGTGCAAGCTGGAGACTGAGATACGGCACTTGGAGGGCGCACTGACACAGCGCACACGGGGGCGAGTAGCTGCAGCACAGCTTAGAGAGAACATGAATGAATATACTGAAGCGGCGGATAAAGAAAGCAAGTTCCTAGGGAAAACGTTTGTTGCGCGGGTATATGGCGAAGGGGATAGACCCGGCAAAGCGTTAGCCTCCACAGTACGGCCCCCTAGGTACCGAAATTATGTAGCCTCCCTGCTAGACGAACAAGGCATCCCGCAGCGCAACCTCCCGGATCAGCTTCGGGTCCTCACTGACCACTACACCAGACTCTACACCTCACACAGGACGACAGCGATCAATCTACATGAATATCTCGATGACACAGCCATAGCCTGGTTAGGTCCGTCTCAGCAGAAATTCCTCCACCATGAAATCGAACTTGACGAAATAAAAGAAGCTATAATGTCCATGACTTCGGGTAAGGCACCGGGATCGGACGGGTTACCGATCGACTTTTACAAAGCTTTCCTTCATGTCCTGGCCCCAGTGCTGAAGCACGTGTACTACACCGCACTAGAGGAGGGATCCCTGCCGGCTACGATGCGCGAAGCCCTTATCACATCTTTGTTGAAGCCAGGGAAGCCACCAGAGCAATGCGATTCGTATAGGCCTCTCTCGTTGCTGAATACGAATATTAAAATATTAGCAAAGGTACTGGCCACGCGCCTTAATCTCCTGATGGAACGTCTAGTCCTCCCGGATCAGGCTGGGTTTGTCCCTAATCGTGCGACTGCACATAATCTGCGCACATTGCAGGCCGTGCTGCAGGATTTCGACCCTCAGTGTGAGGCCGCCGCGGTTTTCCTACACACCACTAAGGCGTTCGATTCCCTGGAGTGGGATTACCTTTTGGCACTGCTTGAGCGGATGGGCATTCCCTTCAGCTTCCTGAACTGGATCCGGTTGTTTTATTGCCGGCCTCAGGCTGCGGTCTTGCTCAAGGGTGCCCAATCGGCCCCCTTTGTCATCCGCAGGGGTACCAGGCAGGGGTGCCCTCTCTCCCCGGTATTGTTCGCAATCGCTATCGAACCCTTGGCGGCCAAGCTCCGGCAGCATCACAAACACCGCTCTCTTATATATCCAGAGCGCCAGCTACTTATTGCACTGTACGCGGATGACATGATCCTTTATGTGCATAAACTGCAAGAAAATCTGAACCCTTTGTTGCGCGAAATAACTAAATTTGGAGCCATAGCTGGGATTCAGATAAACTGGGCGAAGTCGGCCTTATTCCCCTTGACTGACAAGACCCTGCAGTTCCCTCTAGACTACCCCTTGATATGGGAGTCGGAGGAGATAAAGTACCTGGGCATCAGAGTGGCCAGAAATCGGGAGGCCCTTATCAGGGCTAATTACGGGACGGCACTCGACAAAATTACTGATAACGTCACTAAATGGATCCATCTCCCGCTGTCTATGGCAGGGCGTATTTCCCTGATTAAGATGGTGGTTCTTCCCAAATTGTTATACCTTTTTACTAACATACCATATAGCCCGGGTTCCTGCTTCTTCCGGGCCCTCAACTCCCAATTGTCGCGTCTTGTCTGGGGCGGTAAGCAGGCCAGAATCGGGATGCGGACCCTTTTGTTGCCTTACCACCAGGGGGGGTTTGATGTGCCTAATTTGCAGGGCTATTACGACTGCGCCCAAGGTCACTTCGCGGCCTATTGGTTCCACCCCCTCCCTTTATGGCACCTGGCAGTAGAAGATGGGTTTATGAGGCCTGAGCAACCTTCAGGATATCTATATTCGGAGGTCCGAATTGGAGATCGTGACCCCACTACGGTTGACTGCACTGTAAGGGCCTGGAAACGCATTGCGGAACATATGGAGGTTAAATTCCTATACTCTCCTCGTATGGTCCTAGCGCATGACCCCAGACTGAGTGTTGCTCGAGAGGAAATTGGTCGCAAAATGCTCACAAGGCTCGCGATCCGCACCTGGGGTGACCTATACAACCAGGGGAGTTTCCGCACAGCGGCACACTTCTTTGGCGAGAGTTCCCCGTCTGTAATGGATATGTTTCTTTATGTTCGGCTGCGGCAAAATATTAAGGCGGTCACGCATAATTTCCCAGATGAGCCGGATATCTTGGTGCCTCTTCATGTTCTGCTACAGGCAGACACTCTGAAACATGTGGTCTCCATGTTGTATGCCCATGCACAGGCAGCTCCGTCGCCCCCCTCCTTGAGAGCGCGTGCGGACTGGGACAGTGACCTGGGGGCCCCAATGTCGGATGAACAGTGGGAGGAGAGTTGTTCTCATACTACTGCAGTGACAGGTAATGCTCGACTTAGACTAGTTCATTTTACATTTTTGCACCGCCTCTACTATACCCCTGCCAAACTGTGCCGGTTCGGACTGAGAGATGACGACCGCTGTATGAGGTGCAGGAGAGCGGGTGCTGACTTCCTGCATCTGGCATGGACGTGCCCGGCCGTTGCCACTTATTGGGTGGAGGTCTTCGCGGCCCTTTCCGAAATGATCGGGGTGGTCACCGCACCATGCCCTGAGTTTGCCCTGCTGGGCCGTTCATATCCGGCGCTAAAGGCACATCGGAAATTCTTTGCGTTGGGACTACTGTTGGCAAAACGCCACGTGGCATGCAGATGGGGACGGGGGGGGGGAGCGCCTAAATTCAAGATTTGGCTGACTACGATGTCCACCTGGCAGGAAAGACTTCACCAGTACGCTGACCTCTTGCCCCCCAAGTCGCGGCCTAGGGACCTCTGGGGGCCCCTCATTACATACCTCCTGCGGGCTCAGAACAGGGGCGAATCCGAGGAGGACGGGAACAGGAACGTAGAGAGGGCTAGCCCATCCATCACGCTTTGTCCTGCACCTCCTCCATTGACTACGGCGACGGATTGATCTCCCCGCCCTCCTTTCATCTTCCTTCCCTCCCCACATATGGCATACGGGGCACTCCCTGTACGCCCAGACTGGGTACACGCTTTCTGGTATGATTGTATTCCGCGCGCTGGCTGCACGGGTGGGGGGGGTTGCGGGGCGGACATTTCCCCGGATTTTGGACAACATAAATCCTACCCTACCACAGCGCATGCTGCGTGGCATTGACGGATGTAGCACCAGTTCACGTTCTCTAATTGTATCTAGGATATCTCCTCCCAGGTCATTGGCTGGGTCAGTTAAGTGCAGAGCAACATCACACCGAGCTTAGACTGTACCCAGCAATGGGATACCTCATACTGTGGCCCTGCACTGGACAGTTCCTTACGCCACATACTGAGTATGGTGGACATGCACTGGGAGAGTACAGTTCTTATTGGAGTTAAAGGTTGGTTATAACAAAATGAAAAGAAACCTCACATATTCACTGTTCGAGTACTCCTTGCTGTTATAACTGCCAATGTATGCCTCCTTCAACAGCTTGAATGACATTACTCCGCGGCCGGCCCATGTGGGTTGTAGGCGACATGCTGTGTTCATGAATTGATCCTGTCTAGCAAGTACTATACGTCTGTGTAACTGCATGATGTTGCTGCCGGCCTGTTACCAAGGTTGTAGGCGAGAAGCTGTGTACTATTCGTTACTGACCAATAAAGGTTTTGGAAAAAAAAAAAAAACATCCACTACCAACTGAACTTGGATACAGGTTCAGAGTATGTCCCGGACGCAACTATGGATATGTTGCTTCAATGGAAGGAACAAATCTACAAAATGGTACAGGGTGATGTGTGCAGTGTGGGTGAAAGAAGTGTGATCAATAAAATTCGAAAACAGGCCCAAAGAAATTTTATTTGAGTGCTGCCTTGATGCCAAATTAAAACAGTGCTGTGACAGTTTAAACAAATAACTGTGTTGGATCTGGTCTACGTGTTTCAGCTTATGGGTAGGTTATACCCCAGCTTTCGTCAGGACCATAACAAGCTACTGCGTATTATACGTGAACAAACAGGTAAATCATACAACCTGAACCTGTGATAGGTATAGGAGAAATTACCTGTAGGAATGGAAACAAACACAGTGAGAAGTAAACGGCAAAAGTGCAGCAATATATTATAGGTCACAAGACGCATAAAAAAAGTTATTCAATTATGCAAAATACATATTAGTATGATCACCACATAAAATGATTGAGATGCTAGTTATTTGTCACTTACCCGAAAAATTCTGGGTATTGGCCTCCCCTCACCTGGCAACTGCTCAGGCTTAAGGAGGCACCGCTCTAAAAAATAAATGAAAGGTATAGTCAACTGCTATGAGTCAAGCAATACCTAAAAATGGAAAACGCTTATCTTTAAAACCAAAGTAGGGAAAACTGGGAGTCAAACTACCGAGAAGCAACTGTGCCCTGTGTGGGCGTAATGTCCAAACATTAATGATGGCTACTTTATGACAATGGCACCCACATTAGCACTGTTAGACTGTGCTACCAAAGGTGTCTATAGTAATAAGAGCATGTAGTGTATGAGCCTCATTGCTCATGTGTACAGTGTTGTCTCTCTTTTTTTTTAAATGCAGAGGAAGCAACACATCAAGCTGGGTATTATAGCATGTTGGACTATAAGCGTAATAATTAATATAGTCAACAAACGTATGCCATAGAAATGACAGTCAAGTAACCTTTCTCTGAAATTAGATCTTATGTGGAGGTGACTATATCTGCCCTGTGATCGATTAACAATAGCAAATCTAGTCGAACAAAAGGCATGTTTCATTTAAGACAGAGGTCCGTTGTTTTTAAAGTGTGCGCATAAGGTCTTACCTATCCGTCGGTACCTCGAACGGCTGCCGAGCCAGAAGGGGAGGTACTCGATCATGATGATGTAGACCCTTTATAAAACGGGAACCCGTGATGTCGGTTCGACGTGGAGAGGAGGCGCAGAGTGATGACGTAAAGACGTCGTTACGTGTGGCCTAAGTTACCATGGGAATTGTAGTCATTCCTATCCGGTGTACGGATGACCAATCAGGTAGTTTAAAGTCATGCGTAAACATTGCGGGTAGGCCAGAATGGTATTGATGGCATACCAATGCAAAGCAATTATTTATTACATTATGGCCCCAAAATAGATCGTGATAACGGTCAACATTGAAATGAGGACTCACATTCTCGAGAGCAATTTAGTTCGCGGTAATGGAAAGCAACTTACAGGTTATGTGAATCGCCATCCACTAGAGAGTTGTACTACTTTCTATTAGTTATGTCCATGGTATTAGATCATTTTCTCACTGGACATCGCTTTAGAGTTGGATCAACCATTTCTGCTCTCAGAGAAAGATTTCTTTATGTTAGTGACCTGAGCTACCATAAAGGCGACCGATCAGGTTATTGAACATCATCCATAAACATTGCGGGTAGGCCAGAATGGTATGGATGGCATACCAATGAAAAGCAGTTATTCATTACATTATGGCCCCAAAACAAATAGCGATAACTGGAGAGATTTGAGTGAGAACTCACAATGTAGAGAGCGATGGAGTTTGCAAAACTAGTAGATAGGGGGCAACTTGCAAGTTTAGTAAATCGCCATCCACTAAGGAGTTGTACTACTTTCTACTAGTTTGTCACAGAGATGTCCATGGTATTTGATCATTTAATCCCTGGACATCGCTTTTAAGTCTAAAAACCCATTTCTGCTCTCGGAGAAAAAGAAATTTCTTTATATCAGTGATGTGCGGTGGAATGAAAGGTTGTTCCAGAATGAGCCATCTCAAATCCTCGGGTTTGTGATTTAGAGCAAGAAAATGACTGGTTAATCTGGTAGCTTGTTTGTTACGTCTTATGGTACTCTTGTGTTCACCGATACAGACTTTGATCTTACGTGTTGTCATCCCTATGTATCGAAGTGAACAAGTGCATGTTATCTGGTAAATCACTTTTTCCGAGTTGCAGTTCGTGTGTTTACGTAAGATCCAAGGTTTATCCAACCCTAAATCAACTGATTTGATTTGTTGAGTCTGAGGGCATGCTGAACAAGAACCACACGGATAGTGGCCCTGTATGGGTGGCAGATCCCAAAGTGTTGATGCTTTCATGCCTGGTTTTGCTTTAGGTCTTGTGTGGATAAGGTTGTCGCGCAAACTGGTGCCTCGTTTGAAGGAAAACAAAGGGAATGGAATCTTGTCATTTCCAACATTAAGGATGTGCCAATGTTTGCGTACTGACTTCTGTACATTATTGGATAATGTACTGAAGGTAGTGTCTAAAGTCATTCTGGTCAATGGTACCTTAGGACCTGGAGGTTCAAGCAAAGCGTCTCTGTTATTATTAGACGCCCGTTTATAGGCTTGTTTCACCAAGTGGGTTGAGTATTGTCCGGCTTTGAGTTGTTTAGAGAGTTCATCAGCGTGAGATAGAAAACTATAATTCGTGGAACAATTCCTGCGAATGCGCAGGAACTGTCCTACTGGCAGATTTTGTCGGAGAGATTTAGGGTGGTGACTGTGAAAGCTCTGGAGAGAGTTCTTCGTCTGAGGTTTTTTGTACAATTCACTTCCCAAAGTACCTGATGTGGGGTAGATAGTGATATCTAAAAAAGGAAGTCTGGTCTTGTCATGCGTGACGGTAAATTTCAAAAAATTAATTTGAGAATTCAGCCAAGAGTGAAAATCCAACAGGGTAGCCATGGTGCCGTGCCAGACCACCAAGATATCGTCTATATATCTCTTCCAGCAGGCAATCTGCCCTCGAAAGGGATTCTGATCAGTAAGCACAATATCTTGTTCAAAACAGTGAACATAGAGATTGGCCAGACTGGGTGCAAAAATGCTCCCCATTGATGTACCGGAGACTTGGAGAAAGATGGTTTCTTCAAATCTGAAGAAGTTCTCTGTCATCGCCAGTCTGGCACATTCCATGATAAAGTGTGTGGGTGTTATGGTATCACGGTCTCTATTATCTAGAAGACCCCTGATGGCTTCGAGGGTCTCTTCTTGGGGGATGCAAGTGTACAATGATTCCACATCGAAACTGACCATAAGGTCAGTCTCGATGTTGAAAGCAATCTGTGGTAGTAGTCGTAGGACGTCCTTAGTATCTTGTAGGAAAGTGGGCATTTCTCTGACCATAGGTCTTAGAAAAAAATCGACAAAAGTGGATAAGGGTTCTAGAAGTGAACCAATGCCAGATATGATGGGACGTCCCGGTGGAGGTCTTATTGTTTTGTGTATTTTTGGCAGTATGTAAAAATACGGCATAATTGGAAATTTGGTAATGAGAAACTCAGATTCTTGTGAAGTAATCCACCCTGACTCTCTCGCTTCATTGACAAGATCGTGAATCTCAATGGATAATCTTGTTGTGGGATCCTCTGGAAGAACCCGGTATGATTTGGTGTCATTAAGTTGTCTAAGGCACTCGTCTCGATAGGTGACAGTGTCCAGGATGACTATAGCACCGCCTTTGTCGGCGGGCTTGATGGTGATACTGTCGTCATTCTGGGGAGTTTTCATGGCCTGTTTCTCAATACTGGGTAAGTTCTGATATACTCGATCACTCTTAGAGTCAAGTAGAGTGATATCATGTATAACTGCTTGCTCAAAAACTTTCACCTGGTCTGGTGTAAGATGAGCAGGAGGATTGAAATTGGAAGGTGGTCTTAAACCAGTGTTTGAGGAATACAGAGGGTCAGATGTATCTAAATTCACAGAGGAATTCCTAGAGACAGCCCATGCTCTGGTTGCACGCTCCGCTAATTTCACGATCCTAGGGGACTTAAACCTCCATTTCGATTCCATCTCGGATCCAACCATCAGTAATCTCCTAGCAGACCTGACTGCCTTGCAGCTGACCCCTCTGATACAACTCCCTACTCACTCTGCTGGTCACCTACTCGATCCGGTTTTTACTAATATTCCGGAAGTCAGAGCAGATCCTCCTAAACCCATGGGATGGACTGACCACTTCCTTGTCACATTTGTGATACCGGCCGCTATCCAATCTAACAAGGCACCGCCCGCCTCCTGTCTTAAACGGCCCTGGCATAAACTCCAGAATATGGACTTTCCTGCCAGTTTAGGAGAACCCAACTTTGAAGTCACTAATGACATTAATACATCATATGCCGCCTTTCAGGATTGAGTCACCAAAGGACTCGACACTATCATACCTGCCAAATGGACTAGAGGACGGAGCTCCCCCTCTAACCCATGGTATAATGAGAACTTGAAAATTCTTAGAAAGGAATGCAAAAGAGCGGAACGTCATTGGAGGAAAGACTATAGGGACAAGGACAAAGCTTTTTATTTGGCCACACTCAAGTCATATCATAAAGCTATACGCACTGCTCGCGCATCCTTCTATGCCAAGGAAATTGACTCCAGCTCCAACCCCACGAAAACAATTTTTAAACTGGTCCAAAAACTACAAAACAGTGGCAACCTGGCCTCGTGTATTTCCTCCACTCAGCAATGCGAGGACCTCGCCACTTTCTTTACAGAAAAGGTGAGGAAGATCTATAACACCTTCTCACATATCCCTTCTGACCACACCAGCTCCCCCAATTTCTCATTTAAAGGTCCCAGGCTCACCTATCTGCCAGCTATCACTCTTGAAGACCTAGCTAAATTCTGCAGGAAAGTGAAAACCGGTGCCCCCTCAGACCCCATGAGACCAGCCTATTTTCTAGGAGCTTTGGACTTCTTTCTTCCCTCCTTGGCCTCGCTCCTTAATCTCTCCTTCTAATCGGCCACTGTACCCATATGCTGGAAACAGGCCTGTGTCATCCCCCATTATTAAAAAACCCAATCTAGACCCCACTAAGCCGGAGAACTACAGGCCCGTCTCCTTGCTCCCGTGGGTGTCCAAATTAGTAGAAGCCCATGCGAACACCGTACTCACTGACCATATGGCCAAAAATAACATCTTGGACCCAAGTAGTCGTAGGACGTCCTTAGTATCTTGTAGGAAAGTGGGCATTTCTCTGACCATAGGTCTTAGAAAAAAATCGACAAAAGTGGATAAGGGTTCTAGAAGTGAACCAATGCCAGATATGATGGGACGTCCCGGTGGTGGTCTTATTGTTTTGTGTATTTTTGGCAGTATGTAAAAATACGGCATAATTGGAAATTTGGTAATGAGAAACTCAGATTCTTGTGAAGTAATCCACCCTGACTCTCTCGCTTCATTGACAAGATCGTGAATCTCAATGGATAATCTTGTTGTGGGATCCTCTGGAAGAACCCGGTATGATTTGGTGTCATTAAGTTGTCTAAGGCACTCATCTCGATAGGTGACAGTGTCCAGGATGACTATAGCACCGCCTTTGTCGGCGGGCTTGATGGTGATACTGTCGTCATTCTGGGGAGTTTTCATGGCCTGTTTCTCAATACTGGGTAAGTTCTGATATACTCGATCACTCTTAGAGTCAAGTAGAGTGATATCATGTATAACTGCTTGCTCAAAAACTTTCACCTGGTCTGGTTTAGATGAGCAGGAGGATTGAAATTGGAAAGTGGTCTTAAACCAGTGTTTGAGGAATACAGAGGGTCAGATGTATCTAAATTCACAGAGGAATTCCTAGAGACAGCCCATGCTCTGGTTGCACGCTCCGCTAATTTCACGATCCTAGGGGACTTAAACCTCCATTTCGATTCCATCTCGGATCCAACCATCAGTAATCTCCTAGCGGACCTGACTGCCTTGCAGCTGACCCCTCTGATACAACTCCCTACTCACTCTGCTGGTCACCTACTCGATCCGGTTTTTACTAATATTCCAGAAGTCAGAGCAGATCCTCCTAAACCCATGGGATGGACTGACCACTTCCTTGTCACATTTGTGATACCGGCCGCTATCCAATCTAACAAGGCGCCGCCCGCCTCCTGTCTTAAACGGCCCTGGCATAAACTCCAGAATATGGACTTTCCTGCCAGTTTAGGAGAACCCAACTTTGAAGTCACTAATGACATTAATACATCATATGCCGCCTTTCAGGATTGGGTCACCAAAGGACTCGACACTATCATACCTGCCAAATGGACTAGAGGACGGAGCTCCCCCTCTAACCCATGGTATAATGAGAACTTGAAAATTCTTAGAAAGGAATGCAAAAGAGCGGAACGTCATTGGAGGAAAGACTATAGGGACAAGGACAAAGCTTTTTGTTTGGCCACACTCAAGTCATATCATAAAGCTATACGCACTGCTCGCGCATCCTTCTATGCCAAGGAAATTGACTCCAGCTCCAACCCCACGAAAACAATTTTTAAACTGGTCCAAAAACTACAAAACAGTGGCAACCTGGCCTCGTGTATTTCCTCCACTCAGCAATGCGAGGACCTCGCCACTTTCTTTACAGAAAAGGTGAGGAAGATCTATAACACCTTCTCACATATCCCTTCTGACCACACCAGCTCCCCCAATTTCTCATTTAAAGGTCCCAGGCTCACCTATCTGCCAGCTATCACTCTTGAAGACCTAGCTAAATTCTGCAGGAAAGTGAAAACCGGTGCCCCCTCAGACCCCATGAGACCAGCCTATTTTCTAGGAGCTTTGGACTTCTTTCTTCCCTCCTTGGCCTCGCTCCTTAATCTCTCCTTCTCATCGGCCACTGTACCCATATGCTGGAAACAGGCCTGTGTCAACCCCATTATTAAAAAACCCAATCTAGACCCCACTAAGCCGGAGAACTACAGGCCCGTCTCCTTGCTCCCGTGGCTGTCCAAATTAGCAGAAGCCCATGCGAACACCGTACTCACTAACCATATTGCCTAAAATAACATCTTGGACCCCTCCCAACATGGGTTTAGGCCTGGACATAGTACGGAGTCCGCCCTTCTGTCCACCACTGAACACCTCCGAGGGATTATGGACACCGGTCAGAGTGCTGCGCTGATATTGCTCGATCTCAGCGCAGCCTTTGACACGGTCTCCCATAATATCCTACTGAGTCGCCTGGAAAGCATTGGGATCAGTGATCTGGCACTCGAGTGGTTCCGTTAATTTCTCACGTGCAGATCCTTTCGCGTGTCAGCCCCCCCTTTTATCTCCCAATCACATGCGATCGGCCAAGGAGTCCCGCAGGGCTCTGCCCTCAGTCCATCCCTTTTTAATTTGTATATGCAGCCCCTTGCGGCAGTGGCCAAAGAATGGGATCTCACGCTGGTGTCGTACGCTGACGACACACAGCTGGTAATCACCCTTACTGATATGCCATCGGTCTCTGCTATAAGATTTAGGGATGGGTTGGCTGCAATCGCCAACTGGATGACTGCAAACTGCCTTCAACTGAATGCAGGGAAAACCGAGGTACTACTCCTGGGCAAAAGCACCAGTTGTTGGAATGATCACTGGTGGCCCCCCTTATTGGGCCCCATCCCCCCTCCCAAATCTCTGGTCAAAAACCTAGGAGTATGGCTAGACTCCTCGCTGAACTACCAAACTCACACAAAAAAAGTAGCAGCCACATGCATTGGGCTGCTGAGAAGCCTTAATCCCATTCTAGGCTTCTTTGACTCTAAAACACGGCAGCTTATTGTCCAATCCACCATCCTTGCCTGGTTGGACTATGCGAGCGTCCTATTATTAGGCGCTAATAAAGCCGAAACAACCAGGTTCCAGCGAATTCAGAATTCAGCGGCCAGGGCAATTGTAGGCCTTCCCAGAAGGTGCTCTGCTAGAGCCATCTTACAAAGACTCCACTGGCTTCCGGTGGAAGCCCGTATTCATTTCAAGGCACTTACCATTGCTTTCAAAATCCTTAAAACTGATTGTCCCATACCCCTCCGATCGCTGCTAACACCCTACACCCCCCAACGCAATCTTCGCTCCATGGGCCAACATTTGGTAGTGGTCCCCCGCACGAAGCGCTGCCGTATCGGGGGTCGCTCCTTCAGACTTTTGGGAGCTAAATTATGGAATTCCCTGCCCCTCCACATCCGCCGCCTTGACAATCTGTCCGCTTTTCACAAAGCAATAAAAACTCACCTCTTCCCTCTCATGTAGTCTCTACTCTCCCTACCCTTCCCCCCCAGTAGGTTGTGCTATGGTTCTTAGCGCCGGGACGCCCCGTTGCTGGGGCAGCTGTCGCGCTCTACAAACCGATAACATAACATAACATTGGGTCTTTGTTTTTAAAGAAAAAATGCAAACTTTTTTATCTGAAAATCTTTTCAATCTCTTGTCTTAGCTGAAAGGGATCACCTACATTAGTAGGTACAAATCCTAGACCCCTATTGAGGACATTCAATTCTGCTGTAGTAAGTGTCCTCTGACTCAAATTCACAACTAAATTATCGTATCTGTGCTCTGCCCTGCTTGTGGTGTACCCTTCCTGTTGCGGATGTTCTGTGGGGGTTGATCTGGTTGCCAATGTACATGTGATTGTGCCTCTCCTCTCCTTCTGCCCCTGTTTCGTCCTCGGCCCTGTCCTAAATAAGGTGGCTGGCCAAAGAATGGTGGTTGACACGGGAAGGGAGGCATAGATTGTGCAAAAGGCATTGGTTGATAACCCCATGGAGAGGGGGGCCACCATGGATTCTGTTGTTCATATTGGATCTGTGTGCCTCGCCTACGGTTGGGGCGGGAGCGTGGAAAAAAGGTCTTATTAGAAGGTCCTGATGTGTTTGACCCATCTGAGTCTATCGAATAAGTGTCTGAACCTGATGAGGAATAATTGGACCCGTACTTTCTCCCTTTCCTATTGAATTCTGGAGGGCTATAATTCTCACTCGTGTAAGGGTAAACTTTCTCAAAGGAGAAACGAGCTAAATCCTTTTTAAATGTATCGATTTTGGTCAACAGAATAGTATCCTTATGATCTTTATTGGATTTGTTGGTTTCTTCCAAGTTCCTTTTGTATAAGGCACTTGTAATTGATGCCTTAATCTGGCCCTCTAATGTTTGTATCTCCACCAGTATGGCATCCGCTGCTTTCTTAGCGGTGCTGATAATTAGAATTAACCAATCGCGGGTGCACCGCCATGCGATGAGTGACCAATCCTTGAGGAAAGTTATGTCAGTAAGGAACAAACGAGGGGCATTCGTTACTATTAGGCCCATTGGTGCGCAGTTGTTCCTAAGGTATTCCGTCATTATTGCACCGTGTATAAAAGTGCGAGAGTGTGCTTTTATCAAATTAAGTAAAATCTGCCAGTCATCTTGTGTGTTACTGGTGACTGTTGGTAAACTATCCAGAATACTAGGATTAGTACTCAGGATGGACTGAAGCATGTCTACATCGAAGGACAAACCTGTGAGTTCCGCCATGGTTCCAGGATAAAGCGTGTTTCCAAAGAGCAGTGAAAAGGGTCTGAACGTCTATTGGGACAAAACCCTTTAGAAGAGAAAAAGACCCGCAGACGAAAATCTGTGGACTATACCTTTCATTTATAATAATAAGATATCTCAAAAATAGAGTGGGGGTCTAGGGGATACAAGTTTAAAGACTCAAACAGTAAATAATCCCCAATTCTACATATCAAACAAAGAAAAACTGTGAGTCTGAAAAATCAAGTGACCTTAGAAAATGCTACACAACAAGTACTGCAACAAAATGAATGTTCATACCAAAATACCACACTGGATATATGTATGCATTATAGATCTATATATGCATAAAAGGTTCCCATCACCCACTAGAAGTGGCTCGCTTCATCATTTGGGAAACCAGGGACTTATCAGAGAACCATCCACTACCAAATGAACGTAGATACAGGTTCAGAGTATGTCCCGGACGCAACTATGGATATGTTGCTTCAATGGAAGGAACCAATCTACAAAATGGTACAGGGTGATGTGTGCAGTACGAGTGAAAGAAGTGTGATTAATAAAATTGGAAAACAAGGCCCAAAGAAATTTTATTTGAGTGCTGCCTTGATGCCAAATTAAAACAGTGCTGTGACAGTTTAAACAAATAACTGTGTTGGATCTGGTCTACATGTTTCAGCTTAAGGGTAGGTTATACCCCAGCTTTCGTCAGGACCATAACAAGCTACTGCGTATTATACGTGAAAAAACAGGTAAATCATACAACCTGAACCTGTGATAGGTATAGGAGAAATTACCTGTAGGAATGGAAACAAACACAGTGAGAAGTAAACGGCAAAAGTGCAGCAATATATTATAGGTCACAAGACGGATAAAAAAAGTTATTCAGTTATGCAAAATACATATTAGTATGATCACCACATCAAATGATTGAGATGCTAGTTATTTGTCACTTACCCGAAAAATTCTGGGTATGCGCCTCGCCTCACCTGGCAACTGCTCAGGCTTAAGGAGGCACCGCTCTAGAAAATAAATGAAAGGTATAGTCCACTGCTATGAGTCAAGCAATACCTAAAAATGGAAAACGCTTATCCTTAAAACCAAAGTAGGGAAAACTGGGAGTCAAACTACTGAGAAGCAACTGTGCCCTGTGTGGGCGTAATGTCCAAACATTAATGATGGCTACTTTATGACAATGGCACCCACATTAGCACTGTTAGACTGTGCTACCAAAGGTGTCTATAGTAATAAGAGCATGTAGTGTATGAGCCTCATTGCTCATGTGTACAGTGTCGTCTCTCTTTTTTTTTAAATGCAGAGGAAGCAACCCATCAAGCTGGGTATTATAGCATGTTGGACTATAAGCGTAATAATTAATATAGTCAACAAACGTATGCCATAGAAATGACAGTCAAGTAACCTTTCTCTGAAACTAGATCTTATGTGGAGGTGACTATATCTGCCCCGTGATCGATTAACAATAGCAAATCTAGTCGAACAAAAGGCATGTTTCATTTAACCCCTTCCCTGCTCATGACGGAACCACTCCGTCATGAGCCACGGTTGCGCTGTGCTCATGACGGAGTGGTTCCGTCATGCTGCGGCCGTTGGCAGCCGCTCCGCCCACGCGGCGCTAATTCCCCGCCTGTGCAGGCGATTAGCGCAGTGGGCGGAGACGTGACGGAACCACTCCGTCATGAGCACAGCTCAACCGTGGCTCGTGACGGAGCGGTTCCGTCATGAGCACAGCGCCACCGCGCTGCCCCCAAACCCCCCCCAGCGCCGCGGCGAAATTCCTGCTGCGGCGAAGGGGTTAAGACAGAGGTCCGTTGTTTTTAAAGTGTGCGCATAAGGTCTTACCTATCCGTCAGTACCTCGAACGGCTGCCGAACCAGAAGGGGAGGTACTCGATCATGATGATGTAGACCCTTTATAAAACGGGAACCCGTGATGTCGGTTCAACGTGGAGAGGAGGCGCAGAGTGATGACGTAAAGACGTCGTTACGTGTGGCCTAAGTTACCATGGGAATTGTAGTCATTCCTATCCGGTGTACGGATGACCAATCAGGTAGTTTAAAGTCATGCGTAAACATTGCGGGTAGGCCAGAATGGTATTGATGGCATACCAATGCAAAGCAATTATTTATTACATTATGGCCCCAAAATAGATCGTGATAACGGTCAAAATTGAAATGAGGACTCACATTCTCGAGAGCAATTTAGTTCGCGGGAATAGAAAGCAACTTACAGGTTATGTGAATCGCCATCCACTAGAGAGTTGTACTACTTTCTATTAGTTATGTCCACGGTATTAGATCATTTTCTCACTGGACATCGCTTTAGAGTTGGATCAACCATTTCTGCTCTCAGAGAAAGATTTCTTTATGTTAGTGACCTAAGCTACCATAAAGGCGACCGATCAGGTTATTGAACATCATCCGTAAACATCAGCTAAGACAAGAGATTGAAAAGTTTTTCAGAAAAATACGTTTGCATTTTTTCTTTAAAAACAAAGACCCAATGGTCGCAGATACATCTGACCCTCTGTATTCCTCAAACACTGGTTTAAGACCACCTTCCAATTTCAATCCTCCTGCTCATCTTACACCAGACCAGGTGAAAGTTTTTGAGCAAGCAGTTATACATGATATCACTCTACTTGACTCTAAGAGTGATCGAGTATATCAGAACTTACCCAGTATTGAGAAACAGGCGATGAAAACTCTCCAGAATGACGACAGTATCACCATCAAGCCCGTCGACAAAGGCGGTGCTATAGTCATCCTGGACACTGTCACCTATCGAGATGAGTGTCTTAGACAACTTAATGACACCAAATCATACCGGGTTCTTCCAGAGGATCCCACAACAAGATTATCCATTGAGATTCACGATCTTGTCAATGAAGCGAGAGAGTCAGGGTGGATTACTTCACAAGAATCTGAGTTTCTCATTACCAAATTTCCAATTATGCCATATTTTTACATACTGCCAAAAATACACAAAACAATAAGACCACCACTGGGACGTCCCATCATATCTGGCATTGGTTCACTTCTAGAACCCTTATCCACTTTTGTCGATTTTTTTCTAAGACCTATGGTCAGAGAAATGCCCACTTTCCTACAAGATACTAAGGACATCCTACGACTACTACCACAGATTGCTTTCAACATCGAGACTGACCTTCTGGTCAGTTTCGATGTGGAATCATTGTACACTTGCATCCCCCAAGAAGAGACCCTCAAAGCCATCAGGGGTCTCCTAGATAATAGAGACCGTGATACCATAACACCCACACACTTTATCATGGAATGTGCCAGACTGGCGATGACGGAGAACTTCTTCAGATTTGAAGAAACCATCTTTCTCCAAGTCTCCGGTACATCAATGGGGAGCATTTTTGCACCCAGTCTGGCCAATCTCTATGTTCACTGTTTTGAACAAGATATTGTGCTTACTGAGCAGAATCCCTTTCGAGGGCAGATTGCCTGCTGGAAGAGATAAATAGACGATATCTTGGTGGTCTGGCACGGCACCGTGGCTAACCTGTTGGATTTTCACTCTTGGCTGAATTCTCAAAATAATTTTTT
This sequence comes from Triturus cristatus, assembly GCF_964204655.1. Classification (NCBI taxonomy): domain Eukaryota; kingdom Metazoa; phylum Chordata; class Amphibia; order Caudata; family Salamandridae; genus Triturus; species Triturus cristatus. Next base: position 897,325,714 of record NC_140588.1, read on the forward strand.
GAAATTTACCGTCACGCATGACAAGACCAGACTTCCTTTTTTAGATACCACTATCTACCCCACATCAGGTACTTTGGGAAGTGAATTGTACAAAAAACCTCAGACGAAGAACTCTCTCCTGACCTTTCACAGTCACCACCCTAAATCTCTCCGACAAAATCTGCCAGTAGGACAGTTCCTGCGCATTCGCAGGAATTGTTCCACGAAAGATAGTTTTCTATCTCACACTGATGAACTCTCTAAACAACTCAAAGCCAGACAATACCCAACCCACTTGGTGAAACAAGCCTATAAACGGGCGTCTAATAATAACAGAGACGCTTTGCTTGAACCTCCAGGTCCTAAGGTACCATTGACCAGAATGACTTTAGTCACTACCTTCAGTACATTATCCAATAATGTACAGAAGTCAGTACGCAAACATTGGCACATCCTTAATGTTGGAAATGACAAGATTCCACTCCCTTTGTTTTCCTTCAAACGAGGCACCAGTTTGCGCGACAACCTCATCCACACAAGACCTAAAGCAAAACCAGGCATGAAAGCATCAACACTTTGGGATCTGCCACCCATACAGGGCCACTATCCGTGTGGTTCTTGTTCAGCATGCCCTCAGACTCAACAAATCAAATCAGTTGATTTAGGGTTGGATAAACCTTGGATCTTACGTAAACACACAAACTGCAACTCGGAAAAAGTGATTTACCAGATAACATGCACTTGTTCACTTCGATACATAGGGATGACAACATGTAAGATCAAAGTCTGTATCGGTGAACACAAGAGTACCATAAGACGTAACAAACAAGCTACCAGATTAACCAGTCATTTTCTTGCTCTAAATCACAAACCCGAGGATTTGAGATGGCTCATTCTGGAACAACCTTTCATTCCACCGCACATCACTGATATAAAGAAATTTCTTTTTCTCCGAGAGCAGAAATGGGTTTTCAGACTTAAAAGCGATGTCCAGGGATTAAATGATCAAATACCATGGAGATCTCTGTGACAAACTAGTAGAAAGTAGTACAACTCCTTAGTGGATGGCGATTTACTAAACTTGCAAGTTGCCCCCTATCTACTAGTTTTGCGAATTCCATCGCTCTCTACATTGTGAGTTCTCACTCAAATCTCTCCAGTTATCGCTATTTGTTTTGGGGCCATAATGTAATGAATAACTGTTTTTCATTGGTATGCCATCTATACCATTCTGGCCTACCCGCAATGTTTACGGATGATGTTCAATAACCTGATCGGTCGCCTTTATGGTAGCTCAGGTCACTAACATAAAGAAATCTTTCTCTGAGAGCAGAAATGGTTGATCCAACTCTGAAGCGATGTCCAGTCAGAAAATGATCTAATACCGTGGACATAACTAATAGAAAGTAGTACAACTCTCTAGTGGATGGCAATTCACATAACCTGTAAGTTGCTTTCTATTCCCGCGAACTAAATTGCTCTAGAGAATGTGAGTCCTCATTTCAATTTTGACCGTTATCACGATCTATTTTGGGGCCATAATGTAATAAATAATTGCTTTGCATTGGTATGCCATCAATACCATTCTGGCCTACCCGCAATGTTTACGCATGACTTTAAACTTCCTGATTGGTCATCCGTACACCGGATAGGAATGACTACAATTCCCATGGTAACTTAGGCCACACGTAACGACGTCTTTACGTCATCACTCTGCGCCTCCTCTCCATGTCGAACCAACATCACGGGTTCCCGTTTTATAAAGGGTCTACATCATCATGATCGAGTACCTCCCCTTCTGGCTCGGCAGCCGTTCGAGCTACCGACGGATAGGTAAGACCTTATGCGCACACTTTAAAAACAACGGACCTCTGTCTTAAATGAAACATGCCTTTTGTTCAACTAGATTTGCTATTGTTAATCGATCACGGGGCAGATATAGTCACCTCCACATAAGATCTAGTTTCAGAGAAAGGTTACTTGACTGTCATTTCTATGGCATACATTTGTTGACTATATTAATTATTACGCTTATAGTCCAACATGCTATAATACCCAGCTTGATGTGTTGCTTCCTCTGCATTTAAAAAAAAATAAAAAAAAAAGAGAGACGACACTGTAGACATGAGCAATGAAGCTCATACACTACATGCTCTTATTACTATAGACACCTTTGGTAGCACAGTCTAACAGTGCTAATGTGGGTGCCATTGTCATAAAGTAGCCATCATTAATGTTTGGACATTACGCCCACACAGGGCACAGTTGCTTCTCGGTAGTTTGACTCCCAGTTTTCCCTACTTTGGTTTTAAGGATAAGCGTTTTCCATTTTTAGGTATTGCTTGACTCATAGCAGTGGACTATACCTTTCATTTATTTTCTAGAGCGGTGCCTCCTTAAGCCTGAGCAGTTGCCAGGTGAGGCGAGGCGCATACCCAGAATTTTTCGGGTAAGTGACAAATAACTAGCATCTCAATCATTTGATGTGGTGATCATACTAATATGTATTTTGCATAATTGAATAACTTTTTTTATGCGTCTTGTGACCTATAATATATTGCTGCACTTTTGCCGTTTACTTCTCACTGTGTTTGTTTCCATTCCTACAGGTAATTTCTCCTATACCTATCACAGGTTCAGGTTGTATGATTTACCTGTTTTTTCACGTATAATACGCAGTAGCTTGTTATGGTCCTGACGAAAGCTGGGGTATAACCTACCCATAAGCTGAAACATTTAGACCAGATCCAACACAGTTATTTGTTTAAACTGTCACAGCACTGTTTTAATTTGGCATCAAGGCAGCACTCAAATAAAATTTCTTTGGGCCTTGTTTTCCAATTTTATTAATCACACTTCTTTCACTCGCACTGCACACATCACCCTGTACCATTTTGTAGACTGGTTCCTTCCATTGAAGCAACATATCCATAGTTGCGTCCGGGACATACTCTGAACCTGTATCCACGTTCATTTGGTCGTGGATGGTTCTCTGATAAGTCCCTGGTTTCCCAAATGATGAAGCGAGCCACTTCTAGTGGGTGATGGGAACCTTTTATGCATATATAGATCTTTAATGCATACATATATCCAGTTTGATATTTTGGTATGAACATTCATTTTGTTGCAGTACTTGTTGTGTAGCATTTTCTAAGGTCACTTGATTTTTCAGACTCACAGTTTTTCTTTGTTTCATATGTAGAATTTGGGATTATTTACTGTTTGAGTCTTTAAACTTGTATCCCCTAGACCCCCACTCTATTTTTGAGATATCTTATTATTGCAAAAATAAGCAATGCCATTGAGTGTTACATAATTCTTTAACACTTCCATCGGTAAAAATCCCACCAATCTTCATTATTTTCTGAGAATGTCGCTATAATTGACAGGTAATCTGAATGCACGTACTTCTAAAAAAAGCAAATGATGTCAAAAAGACTATTGGCAAAACTCCAACAGTTTTCTTTGTTGGGAGCCTCAACCTACCTAGACAATATGCCTACATTTTATGCATCAAAACTCTACAAATTTTTACAAACATTGCCCTCATGTTTTAACAATTTTACAAAATTTTTATTGCCATTTTTAAAATCATTTTTCCCAAAAAGTTATTTTTCCTCTCCGACCTGAAGATGTCTTCTTTCTTCAAGTCTTGGTTATTTATTTACAAGTCTCTCACCAAAAGTCACTGGAAGTCCAATAATCCACTCAAAATCAGAAAAAATATATTATTAAAAAAGCAAATATCATTTCACATGTTGCCTTTTTTGATTTTCCCAAAAAATCTCAACCCACAAAAAAGGTTTCCTTCAAGTTCCAACCTAAAAATAGAAAATGCAATCCTTTTCCTGAGAAAAAACTAAATTAAGTCAAAAACACTGAAGTGTGATTGATGAGTTCTTATTGTAAAGTTGCAAACCAATCGGAAACCAAAAAAAGTTGTCTCTTTTTTCATAAAGGATTTAAAAAGTTATTTTAGATAGTTTTATTTTCCTTTTTAAACCAATTTTTTCTTTAAAAATGTCAACAGTCCCAATGTGCGCACATGAAAAGAAACTGCATGGAGTTGTAAAATCGGTTAAAATTAACAATACATACATAACTTGTTTAAAAAAATTAGATAATTCTTCCATGACCTCAGCTGCTCCTTGATTCCCATATTGACCCCGATGCTCCGCCAACTGTAGAAACAGATGCCGAAGAGTTTACGTAAAGCCAAAAAGCAAAAATTAAAAAGGACCATTACTCTCATTGAAATGAATGGTTATTCAAATATAACATGTTATTACAAAAACACATAAATAATCTATGGAAATAAAGGATACATTTTTCTATTTTATATATTTTTTTACTTTTCATAATAAATAAAAATATTTTTAAAACATAGATGTTAATTCTTCATATTATTTACAGTAATCATGTATATAATGATTGTTTTTTGAGTTCAAAATAATGCTTATATTAATTGGTTTTTATATTTTAGACTACTTAAAAGTGATTATTTTTCATTAAATTACATGCAAACATATTTTACATGTTTTTATATTCACTTAATAATAAACAAGTATTAAAATTAATACTGGAGTATTAATACATTCCCCAACCATTACCCTTATATCCCTTACACCCTACGGGTACTTTAATTAATACATGAGTATTAATGCACGTCCTCACTCATTACCCCATTCCCCTTTACATCCTGCTCCTAAAACATTAATGTGCATATGTTAAAATAATAGGCATTCATTATTTCTAACAATTATAAAATGCAATTACTTTAATTCAATCAAATAATACTCCGGAATTTTAATTATTACCCACGTATTACTTCACTTTCCTGCTCATTACCCTATATTCCTTATATTCTGTTCCTAATTAATTTGTATATTTTAAAATAATATGCATTAATTACTGTAATAATTTTCAGATATTTTAATTAATACCTGAGTATTAATACACTCCCTATCCATTATCCCTTACATTTCACTCCCAAAATATGAACCTGCATATTTTAAAATAATTTACATGAATAATTTTAATAATTCTTAAATGCATTTACATTAATTTAATTAATTATTTAATATGTAAGTATTTTAATTAATACCTGAATATTCATACACTTCACCACCCCTTACATCTCACTCATAAAACATGTTTTTTCATTTTAAAATAAAATGCATTAATAATTTTTAGTTAACTGAACAAAAATTTTAATTTTTTTAAAAAACAAACATTACTTAAATAAAATAAAAATTAAGTGCCTCATTAGGATGGTGGTCGGACTTTTGTCTGACCGCCATCCCTTCGGAAAGGCGCCCGCCCGACTATCAGTCGGTGGTACCGCCATTAGAATCATGTGACCTCTTACAAGGTGGTCGCAATGTGTATCTTTTGGATTGTGGCGTTTGCTGTGGGCTGCAGCACATGCCGCAGTACAAAAAATACACATTCTGCATATCCCTGCCCTATGTGGGAGACACCATGCAGTGCCTGCCTCATGGTGCAGGAATATGTAGGGGTGCACCATCGGTGCCCCCCAGGCACATAACGGAGGCCCAGAGGGAAAGGGGGGCCCGGTAGGCGAGATAACCACCATGAAACAGGTGCCAAAAACTGACATTGTAATGCCTACGGCGGTGCCTGAGCAGGCACCGCCACCATTGTAGGCATTACAGACCGTCCGACGGGCTCCTTGAGCCCCTCGTCTTAGTGTCGGGTGGTCTTTCTGCCGACCATCCGCCCACCATCCTAATGTGGCAGGCGGTCATACATGTCCGATGGTGGTGGGACCCCCACCGATGGGCTGACAGTGGCGGTCTCACTGCCCTCGTAATCAGGCCTAAATTTACAAAACACTTACCTCATCTTACCTATACTTACCATTAGCATGGCAAAGACGTGTGGTAAAAATATCCATGGAAAACATGTGTGTGGCAAAGACGTGTGTTAAAGGCCATTTGTTATCAAGATTGTGTGTTAAAGGATGTTTGCCATTGGATGGCAATAGTGTTGTGAGAGAAAACAGTTATATATATATTTTGGGTCATGCTTATACAAGGTGGCTTAATCAGTCTGAAGGGAAGGACTCAGTAGGATTTAGGCTCTCATTACGGTGGCGGTCGGCTGGACCACCTACTGCCATCATATCAGGCAGGTGACCATCGGACAATGGGTTGGCGGTCCAGCCCTATTATGATAAGACTGCCGTACAGGCGGTCCTGAACTACTCTTTTCTACTGCACCTTATGCTGCGGCCCAGGAAAAAGGCCGCAGCACAAGCCGCAGTAGAAAAAGGCACTTTGTGCTCATCTGTGCGCAATGTGCCAGGCACAATGTGGTGCCTGGCACACTATGCATCGATGTGTGGGGGGCACTACATGTGCCCCCAGTGCCACTTACCAGTAGCCTACAGGGGCCCTGCTTGGGGCCCCCAGATACCCTTTCCATATCCCTTTTCACTGTAGTGGGACCGCCATGAATAGGAAGCCGGAAAGGGATATCCTAATCCCTATGGCGGTACCTGCAAAGGCACCGTCTCCATTATAGAGTTAGGATCCCCACCGCCATTCCAATGGGATCTTTGATCCTGTCAGAGGTGGAGGTCCTACCCCCTGACCCCTGCAGTCTGACCAGCTGCATTGTAATTCAGCGATCGGACCAATGCCCTGGATGGTGGGTGGACCACCACTGACAGCCTGGTGGTGGCGGTCTGCCTGCCTTAGTAATGAGAGCCTTAGTTTGGAAGGTCAAGCAGTATATGACAGAAGACAGTATGGATTGACATTGGTTCAGTTAGTAGGAATTGAATTAGGTGTGCTATACAAGTGGTGCTCAATTAGGGGACAGTTCAAATGATAGGGTATGCCAAGGAGTATAACTACAGGAAGCCATTTTACTTAATGTTTTTATTTGTAATAAAATGGTTTCTCCTTCAGATTATCTTCAGATTCTGAAGGTCCGATTAAGCAAATATGCAATGCCAGCAGAATGCTTTTAATGACACTATGAGAAGGATGCAGCTTTAAAAATCTACCAAACATGGCTCAAATGTTTAATATTGAAAGAATATGGCTAAAGGTAGTGAAGATGCAGTCATCACCATCCTACGGTTGCAGGATAACCATGCCCACAAGCCAAGCCAGTGCAACATCTGGATACACAATCACATTTGATATCCCTCACTAACCCTGAATTTAATGAAAAAATACATTAGTCGCAAGGATAAATCTAAATCATGCAAAAAAACACATTTTGCAGATTCACACCTCTAGAAAAAATATCACAAAGTAATTTACAAGGATGCAAATCCTACAAAACACTCAAACATGGGCAAAGTACTGTTTCACCAGTGCAGAGAACAGCCTGCAACAAGGTGAGATACACATTTGCAAACAACATCTATCTGTCCTGCCACTATCACAGCATCACAAGCAAACGTTTCCAACATTATAATCACAGAACAATCATTTTGGTTATTCCAAAAGTAGCGATCCGCACTCGATACACACAGAAATCAATGCTTCCTGGTATATGGTATTAATAGCACCCTCCCAAGCTACCTCCCGCTTCATGCACACGCTTCTCCTCTTCCCCTATGTATTCCTACGAGACATTCAGAGTGGGAGGAAAGACCATTGTGGAATGAGATTCTAACCAAGGAGAACATTCCATGAGTATAAACTTTTTTACTGTCCCTTACTGCCTGGTTCATCAGACAGGTAAGAGATAGTGAACATTGGCCATTGGACTGCCAACTCTAAATCCGGCGGGCAGTCAAATGGCCAAACCTCAGACGGCCCTTTTTCTGTCAGGCCGTCAGAGGAGTATGACACAGATGGAGGCGGAGTCGTCTCTGTCGCTGACATACTTAATTTCTGCCTGCCTGTTAATCAGGCTTGGGCAGACCTTGTTTGTCAGAGGACACACTTTGTGACTGTTGCGATGGAGTACCCTCTCTGCCAAACCTAACCCTAAATAGCATGCATTGGGTGGCACATGATGTTGGGGGCCCCTGTTGATGTCTTGCTATTTACTGGCTGGGGCAGCTTATATATACATAAGTGACATTACCACTGCATCTTTTAGTGTCATTATGTCATATGTCCTCCGTCTGTTTTTCCAAACTCTGCATCCAATGGCGCCTCTCGATTTGCGCGCAGCGACAGGTACTGGCTGGTTGAACAATATGCAAATAGTGCTTTAATGTTATTCGGCCTGGACTGATATTTTATACGAGCACTGATATATTTGTCAAAGCAGAGTCTTCATTCTGAATGTTGTAAAAGAATATTGTAAAGAAGCAGTGTAGCACAAAGTGCACGGAGGCAATGTAGCACAGTGGCGAGCGGTGCAATTAGGCAGCATTTACCGTTCTGTAAGGATTAAGGGACATGGATGTAAACCAGCGTGATTCATTTCTTGATGCTCAATTTGAGCAGGCAAATGATGGCCTAAATCTAAATTAAAAGCGCAGCATGAGAAGGCTAGCTTATGTACTGGCGTGATGGCTTTTATATTAAACGGTTTACATGAAGGCTGTTGTTTATCTCTGCGGCAGGTTGTCATGCATATTAATGAGACCCAGGTGTTAGCGCCCCACTGCTTTCATTCCTACCGGAAGATATGTGCGTTTAGTCGCCTCTCCCACAAGCCTTTGCGGCGCTTCCAATTGAAACCGTTCAAAGTTTACTGGAAGCCATTCTTAATCGGTGGCGTATTTCTGATTATGCTGCCCGCTCTTGCTAGGGCGAGTCCTGGGGGGCCTTGCGACTCCCTGAGAAGAAATGTTAGCTCAGATGGATAATAGGCAAGGTCACTTTTATTTACCGTTTCTTGAGTGCGCCTTCCCCAGGAAGCAGCCGTCCCGGGACCCCGTTTTTTGCCTGAAGTGAAGGTTTGCCGCTAATTACGGCGGCGGTGATGTGCGGGGCTGACAGGTATTGAATGCCCCCCTCTCCTGAGAGGAGCCAAGCGAGCCGTGGTGCGGCGGAGGGGTTGTTCTAACAACAAACTCAACTTCTTCCCGTTCCTTCTCGGGTCTGGCTCGAAAGCGCAGCTGTGTTATACCTAATGTGTGCACCCGAGCTTTAGAAGGATGACTGAGAGAGGGAGGGGCTGTGTCTCCGACCGCTTTGATTATCCTAAATTCAGAATTTGGTCTGCTTCAATAGGAAAAAAATTGGTTGTATTACACTTTCTGACTTGTGGGAAATGTATCTCTTAATACAGCAGGAGAGAGTTGGTATTATGGTTACAATAGAATGGCCAAGGCTGTAGTACAGTGCAGGGAGGGGGTGCCACAAGGCAGCTCACCTCTAGTTGTGAATGGTCGGATTTTGGATGCTGTCTTCCTTTCTCTTGTGAAAGGTTGAGAGGGCTTTATCTCTGGACTCCTGGGCAGGCAGTGGGCTTCCAAGCAGGCACAGTCAGCAGCAGGACTGGCCAGCCGAGCATCAGGCTTAGTCCTGTGCTTCAGGATCCGGGAAGTACATAGATTCACAACCAGTGCACCGTAGCAAAGTCCACGCATGTCGAAGAGGATGTTCCATGAGCTGGAATGAACCTGCCCTTTGAAGCACTGCAAGTGCATTTTAGAAGATTAATACTGCACCAGCCAGGATGAGGCACAGTTTCCATTTTGAGAAGGGCTTCTGGAAGGCAATTACGCACACCTTCGCAGAATTCATTGTGGAAGCTGGTGTCTGTGTCGGCTGCCAGGCACGTATTGTCTACAGAGGCCTCGTATGGCAAGACACTTAGTGAATATCTCCGTGACAGGACCTGAAGATCAAGAACATCATAGAAGTGGGACATGGGACTGTTGTTGTTTCTCTATGGACAGTAACCATCCTTCATCTGGTGCTCACCCAGTGCTTTAAATGGGAAAAAATAAGTGCAGGTACTCATTAAAATGAGTTAGAGGTGTGGCAAATGGGCGGGGCTAGGAGCGGGGCTAAGGGCAAGATATGATGTTACATAATGACCTCTGTACCAGTTATAGCACATATCAAAACGCATGAGAAATGCGTTTAGTAAACATCATTTATCCACTTTACATCTTTATTTTACTGCTTCAACAGAGGGGCACACAAAGGAAAGCAACCTCTGTGCTGAACAAAAAGATGGAGGAAAATAACGGCCTTGGGTAAGGTAGAGAGGATTGTCTGTCGCTGCTGCTCACTTTAGTACGGCCAGTACAGACAGTTCCTTAAATGGGACAGGATTACTGTGGCAGCCCCAGCCCATTTCACACTCATGATGGAGGAAGGGGGTGAAGGGGCCTTAAGCACTTTAAGCCTAACAACCATTGTGCACCTGATCAACAGTGCAGGGTCTGTCTAGACCCTGTCCTGCTGATCACAGCATGACGCAAGGCAAGCCCTCTCAACCCCCTGCAGTCTGGGGGCATTCAAGTGAGAGCTGCTGGAATCTCCAGCAGCGATTGTGCAAAAGGCCACTGAGGGGCTCAGTGACTTGTGAGCTCCTCGGAAGCAGGGCGGCGTCTGCCCTGAGGAAATAAGTAACCTGAGCCTGCTGTGCTCTCAATGAGGGTACCGGTACTCTCCCTCACCTAAGAAAAGTGCCGGTACTGACGGCCAGAAAATTCAGAAGTGCCGGTACTCAGTACCGGTGAGTACCGGCCCATTTAAAGCACTGTGCTCACCATAAAATGATGTCCGCAATCAGCTAAGGGTGACCCTGATGACTGGTGCACGGAAGGGGTTTGCAAGCATACTTCTCCCCACACATGTTCTGGTGTTCACAATCTTCATTGTAAACCAATGCACATAATTTTCAACATCATTTACATTCATTATAAAAACATAAAAAGGCCTCCAGTTATCCAGCTCATAGGACCAAATGTATAAGTAGAGGTCAGTGCTTTAAGTGGGCCGGGTCCTGCCAGTGCTCAGCACGGTCAGGTTTAAAAAGCAAGTGCTGAGACAGGTTCCTATCGGGGTCTCCAATTTTGCCCTCAACCCCAGCGTGAAAAAAACGCATCTCTGCAGCAGTACCGCCCTTTACTGCCTTTGATGTAACTTCAACTAGTCATAGTTTTTTCAGTTTCATTAGTTCAGAACTGAAGCATTTTCAATATTTTATACAACGAAAGCGGAAGTTGTTGCTTATTTATCTTATGCAACTAACAACCATTGTCAAAGCCAACAGTCCTGACTTCTTCTAGGTGTAATGTTATTTGCTGTATTATGTATTTGGATGCAATGACAGAAGCAGCAAAATACCAGTCGGGCGGCGCACTATGTTAAGCACAGATTTTTATTTTATGTGTTTTTAAACCATGTCCTTAGTTACATCGGCCACACCCCTTTGAGAGACCCACCCCCCAGTTTTGTCATCCCACCTAAAGTCCTGGTAGAGGTCACTATGCACCAACCCTTGGTGCAGTGGGTGTACACCAAAAACTAGCAAACAGTGGCATCAGTTGAGACCTGGGCAAAGCAAGTGAGGAGGACTGCTCCTAAGACTATAGGGCGGGGAGACTGAAATGATATAGAGCCTGTTTGTTGGTACTCTCTCACTTCTGTCTATTTTTCTATGTCAACTTCTCTCTCTGTTAACCTCGTCCTCTACTCTGTCTCTCTTCCTATCCCTACCTAGCCCCTTTCTACAGATACATCTACCACTTTATCTCCTGACCTATCTCTTGCTCTGTCAACCCTCTCTCCTTACCTGACCTCATCCTACCCTTTACCTCTTTCTCTACTTTCCTTTTTCTTTCCTCTAACGTACTCATCATCTCCACTCCCTCCGACTACCTTGCTTCTCCCTTGCTACCTCAACTTGTGCTACTTTACTTCTCTCTACCTCTATATTTTGTTGCACCTTATCTCTGCCTACATCACCAGTCATTAATTCTAACCCCTGCTCTCTACCTCGAGTCCCTACCTGCCCCTCGTTACAACTATTTCTATGTCTCCTCTCTGTACCATGGATTACCTCTCTTTCTCAGTGTCACCTATTTTTCGTTGTTTTATGTTTCTCACCTTCTTTAAAAAAATCACTTTTTTGTTTCCTAGTTTGACATCTCTCTACACCTGACCCTTTCTCTATGTCAACTCTTTTTACCGCTCTCCTTCGAATATACCCCCTTCTATGTCACCTCATTATATTCATCTCTCAGAATTTCACCTTTCTACCACTATCTGTACCTACCTCTGAATCTCTACCTCTCTACCCCCCTTTTTCTCACGGCTCCCTCTACCTCACCTCACTGCTGTCTCCAGCTCTTTCCCCAAATCTCTTCTCTATCTTTTTAACCTCTTTCAGCTCTTCTCTCTTTGTACCTCACCTATCTGTTTCCATCTCGCATACCTCACCTCTCTCTACCTTTCTCTCACCTACCTCTCTACCGCACAACTCATCTTCACCTCTCTATGTAATTTCGCTTTCATCTCAATAACTCCTTCATCTCTTTCTACCCCACATCTCTTCATCTCTCACATCTAACCTCTCAGTTTACCTCACAGTTCATCCCCAATTTCAACTCCCCACCGCTCTTCTTTTTCTACCTCTGTTCCCTTGTGCTTCGGGCTGACCTTTCAGCTGAATTTGGGCGCCCCTGTTTGGGAAAGTTTACATTACAATGGCTAATAAATTCGAAGTTTGTCTTAACAATTGGCCCCAAAATTTGTTTTTCACTGGGCCCAAAAAATCCTTATGAAGGCACTGACAGATATTCATTATATACAAAATGGATTTGTCTCCCGTGACTGCGTTGGTGGAGGAGTGGAAATTTTTGCAGAGAAAGGCAAATGCAAACTCTTGCTAGAGCAAAGGTATATGTTGTGGAATTTGAGCTGTCCCACAAGGTTCAATTAGGAAAAATTCAAGAAAGTATAGAAAAGTAGATTGCTCTTGGAAATCCTGAAAATGGTCACTGTCATTTTGAATGGAGCATTGGATGAAAGGGTGAGGATTGGGTAATATCCTTTGATTGGCAAAGAGATGGTGGTTGTGGGTGGACTCATAAAAACAATAACACAAATGTTATTTGCAGTTTGTCTTAGTACTTTTGTCAGATTAATAATTTCTTAGGTTTTATTCAACATGTTTAAGATTATAAGTTTTTTTTATAGGATTAGTCATTTAACATAGAAGTATCTCCTGAATTGGCCTTGCTTGCAGAATTCTAGTCTCCATAGCAAGTAGAGTTTATTCTGCATCACTGAAGGTATGTCAGGGGGCTATGGAGGTAATGGGATTCTAATGACTGGATAATCCATTCTAATGAATGGATAGAGGGGAGGAGCCTGTTCCCGACATGGCCGCTCTGAGCTGAGGCTCTGTGGTGCGCCCTCTTACCAACCTCCTGAGCGGCGTTGCGCCGCACTGTTATCCCATCCAAAACAACAATGCCGCAACCAGAATACAGATACAGGCGGATAACCTGAAGCTTAAATCACTCTTCTCAGACTTTACACCACTGAGTACCTGAGACTTTACACTGTGAGAACTCGACCGGTGCCGAGAGAAGTACACCGCGTTGCCACTGACCTCCATTTTTCTTCCAGCAGTCAGATCCTCCACCCCTCAGTCCGCCTTCTGGAAACGCCATCCTGCCTGCTGTTGATGTGCTCCGTGAGGGGAGGATGCGGCGCTGACTGCACGAGGTGACCACTGTTGCTGTCACTCACCGCGGGATAACAGACGGCCCTGGGTCCCCTGATGACGAGTATGGGCGGTGGGGGGCTCCGGTGACCTGTACCCCATTCCTCGGATGTAATTTCAGTAGTGCTCTCGGTGAGCCCTGGGATCGTCGCCTGACCCCAAAATGACACTCGCACTCAGGTGGCCCCGGGAGGCTTAGCGGTGTACACGGGGGTCCCCCATGCACCATGCAGCTCAGTTTCTCTACTCTCTGCAAGGACTACTCTGTGGAGGGCATGGGGGAGTCGCTTCTCACTTTCCTGTTGCACCTCCGTAAATTTGCCCCGGTCTAACAGAGAAAGAGGAAGTCCCGCCGCTTCTGCCCCACGTGTCTCACCATCAACCTGGCATCCTGGTGCCTGGACCATCTGTGGACTCTCATGAGCAGGGCATCATCGTGGGGGAAACCAACTACTGCATCTACGCCTACACAGGGATCTACATAGGCCTGGACATGACATGCCTGACCTTAAAATGGTGGCCTCTGCTGCCTTCGTTTCCCCGGCAGCCACAATAGCAGACCCCAGCTCCTTCTCCGATACCGAGCAGGTCAACACTAAGCACCTTCATCTCCGCTTCCACGTGGTTTTCAGCAGCAGCGTCATCAGGGCGGATGTTTCCTTGATCATGCAGGATACTCTCTCCACATCTTGATTGCCTCAACTGATTCCTGGATCACTGCTTCCACTAGTCCACGCCTTTGGTCGCCTGCCCGTCCACTGCCCCTGGATGGCCCCCAATGGGACGCCCTCTCCCACCCAGTCATGAATGGCCACTACTAAAGCACACAGGGCTTTAAGTGGGATGAAAAAACTGGGGGGTCTCTCAAAGGGGCGTGGTCAAAGTAATTAAGGGCGTGCTTAAAAACACGTAAACTAAAAATCTGTGTTTAGCACAGTGTGCCGCCCGACTTGTATTTTGCTGTTCCTGGCATTGCGTCCAGATATATGATACAAGTCACGTCATACCTACAAGTCAGGGCTATTGGCTTTGTCAATGGTTGCTAGTTGCATAAGATAAATAAGCAGCAACTATGGCTTGTATACAATATTGAAAGAACTTAAACTTAAAGCCCTAGTAACACCACGACAATGTTGCTGCTCCTGAGTTTCAAAAAGGGAAGGGAAATCCAGAGAGAAAATGACTCCCTTTAAAGGCTTTCCCTTCCTCTACAACGCTCACCACGCGCACATCGACGTGCCTTCTGTCACTGCAGTCCGTTAAAAAAATGGACCACCTGTGCCAGGGCACAAAACAGAGCCCGATAGAGACCCGTTTCGAGGGCCCCTGAAAAACACTGCCGGTGCTCAGACCCGGTGCGACCCGGCCCACTTAAAGCCCTGAAAGCACACATATCTCTCCCCCACCCTGTTGGTCCCCCCACATTGCCAAGTGATCCAACATGGTTTGTGAATTTGGCCCTAGACTTAGTGACTAAGCGACCCCCACCTAGGTTATGGTCCCTCCTACTCTAACTTTTTGGGCCCCCCATGAGACACTTTTCTTCCACTGCCGGTCTGATCTGCTTCCCAGCCCCCTGTTTCTACTCCCCTACCCCATTCCCTCTATCCTCTATTGGGGACTTGTTCTCTGTTTGACTATGCTACTGTAGCTAATTTAACTATGCAAAACTGCTATTCTTGTTATTCCTGACTGCTGAGACCTGAGCATTATGGCTGATGCCCGGTGGAGCTGCTAGACAGCTATATAGGAGATTGGCCCTGGTTCACACCATCTGCTGTCATCTACCCAGCCGGACATTGGGCACAGTTCTCCTCATCTCCACGCTGTGGCTCCTTCCTCCCCTCCCTCCCCTTCCTCCTACGTATTACCATAACATTGTTTTTTATTCCTGTGCTTTACTATATTCTTGTAACGGATGTAACTTGTAACTTTTAACTCATTGATCCTCATGTAAAGTGCTCTGATACCTCCATGTCTAGCCAGCGCTATATAAAACTTGTCAAATAAATAAAATAAAATAGGTAATGACTAAGCTGCTGACTTTACAGCCTTGGCATCATCAGCACGTGATTGAAAATCATGTGATTTTGGACAGATAACTATAATTTCCCTATGTTTAGAATTGTAAAAATGGAAAATGCAATGTGAAATGTAATGTAACACTTTAATTCAAATAAATAAATACATTTCCATTTGATGTATAGAATCTTGTATTGTTTATTTTAAAGCCCCCTCCTTATTATTCAGTGTTTCATTGCATCCCAGCAGGGTTTACGCAAATAAAATACAGATACATTCATATATTAATGCATATATGCAATGATTTGCACTAGTAACTTTCAAAGGAGGATATTTGTTCATTGTTAGGCAATGGAAGATGACATTTATTTGATTCTCTTTGAATACAGGGAGAGTGGCTTTTGGTGACCGCTGCTCAGAGTTCTTCTAATTGTTCGCGCTAACCAGACCAAGAACACTTGGGGCCTGATTACGATAACAATGCAACCGTACTCCCATTCTCAGTTGGAGCTTGTGTTCCAGCTGTAAACCAGCCATAACACATTCTCTCATGGAGAAATGGGAGGTGTTGTTCATCCATGCACCCCTAAGATGCTAGCTACTGGATGCAGGGATCAACAGGGGGCAGGCCCCCAACCGGAGGCCTCGCACCTAAGAGAGATCCTCCTATAGCCCCCAAACACGCTTTCCGACATGGTTTCCATGTCAGAACGGCCAGCACGGAAACCATGCAGACAACCGTGCATCATTATCCGGCTGGCCAACGGGCTCCTTCAGCCCGTTGGAAGCCAGCCGGATTGACCACCAGCGCTCTGACCATCAGTCGGAGCCTTTACAGGCCACATGATAATCGTCTCCTCGGTTTGCGGGAAATCCCCCCTATAATTTCCCTGATAAACCTTTTCAAGTAAAGATCCATCTGATGAACATATAAGACTGCGGAAAGCATTAGGATTCTCTCCTATTTTACTGGTAAATCGATATATGTCTTCCAACAAAATGATCATTTGTTTTGTGGTGAATCCTTTTTCCATTACAGCTGCAAAGTCCATGCACCAACACACTGCTCTGTGATGTCATATCTTGAAATTAGATGTTTCATGTGGTCACATATAAATAACTTTTATGTTATGTGGGTATAACCCTAGCCCCCCATTCATATGACATGCTGTATCCAAGGTAGTTGAGTGGTTTGTGAATTTCTTCACCAGGCACTATCCTACTATATGTCTAGATCTCTTCACTTAGACCTGTGCTCCATAATGTGAGACTATTGCACATTACCGAGGAGTTCTGTGACTAAATAAGTGAACAAGAAATACAATAGGAGAAGTCCCGTAAATCCAGTTGAAACTGGGTAATTATAGTAACAAACAACAATGTCTCAACAGTTTGTTCTAAAAAGACAATTAATAAGGTGCAAAATTGATTACAAGAAGGAAACAAGAAAAAAGGGAAGAACACCAGGGTTGAATATTTCAGTCTGCATTTGAATTTTTGGCAAGAGACATTAATTTCAGACAGCGGTATTACATTTCATCATATACTAGTGTAAGTGCACACAAAGTGAATAGTGCAAGTGAGGCATGTGATGCGGTGAAAGAAATAGTAAGATGGCGTAATTAAAATTGGTACATAACGAACAAGTTACTTACCTTCGGTAACACATTATCTGGTAGAGACTCTATCTATCTGCAAATTTCTTACCTTTGAATTTTCCATGCGTCAGACTGGATCCGTGAACTTTTGCTGAGTAGTACCCCTTATGTGTGCCATCGGGTGGCTCCATTTGGCTCAGTGTGATGTCTTCGCTGTCGGTTATGACGTTGCAATACCTATATAGGCACCACCCAGGCAAACAGAAGCCAGTACTTATCTTTTTTTCACGCTAAAAGCGCAGCACCAGAATGTAACTAATGTAGTTGTGTACAAAACTAGGGCCCTGAAAAGGGGAGTAAACCTACCCCAACAAAATTAGTCCACAAAGCGGGGAGGCATGGGTGGGGCTGTAAGGAATCTGCAGCTGGATAGAGACTTCTAAATGCTGATTCCTTACCTTTGAATTAGATACCCAAACCATACCATCCAGGCGGTGGGTTGCTGACCAATCCCTTACACTAGGACTGAAGGACCGAACTGGCAAAATGCCCATTTCTGCGGACCTTGACTGTCCAGGAAGTAGTGCTTGGAAAACATTTGCAAGGAAGCCCATGTTTCCAGCTGACAGATGTCAAGGACTAGGACATCCCGAGCCAAGGCCGTAGTCACAGCCTTTCGCCTGGTGGAATGGGCCCTTAATCCCTCAGGGGGCTGCCTCTTGGCCAAGGCATAGCAGATCTTAGACTTGTGGCAGCACTTGTACAACCATCTCCCAAAGGGAATGGGAGAAACGGCCCAATAAGCATGCGGTTTTCACCGACCGTAATGTCAGGCTGGAGGAAGAAAACATTTTCTTACCAAATGAATCCAGCCTCTTGGATTCCCTACCTGGAGGCAGAAGGGAAGGCACCCTATGATGTAGAGGCCTGCACCACCAAACTTTCTGGGGTGGGGTGCTGGCTGAGGAACTTTGGGTCACCCAGCCCTTGGCAATGGCGGCGTTCAATTGTCCTATTCACAGGACCCCCTGTGCTGGGCATGGACCACGTGCCTAGAAGGACATCAGTAAGTGCTTCATTAAAGGGCAAAAGAGATTCTGAGGTGGAAGCCTCAGGCTGAAGCACTTCAGTCAGGGGCTAGTCCTGACGTCCATGGAGGGCAACTCTAGTCCAAGGACCTCACTGCTCTCTTGACCACCATGGCATAGGATGCCCCCTCCTCCATAGCCACAGTTGGCTGTGAGAGCATGCCAGTATCTGGCAAAGTATCCAGTCCACTGCTCTCCCCAAGTTCCCCATACCAGCTCAATTGCTCCGCAGAGTCGTCTTGGTGTTCCAAAGGGTCCATAGATCCCTCCCATCCCTCTCCCGAGCCTAACACATCCTCAAAGTGCTCAATGAACAACATAGAACCCCTGGGTTCAATCGGTGCCGGAATAGGCAATGAGCGATGTCGTCCCAACTCCGTGTCGTTGGGGATAAAGATGGGGCTGGTACCGCTGATGGGCACCGAAGGCACCGACTTTGGGTCTGATGCCGGGGGAGGTAGCGTTGAAATGACCAGCATCGAACCAGATCCGTGATTGGATCTTTGAGGCCCCACCAGCGCCGTGGCAGGCGTTGATGGCGTTGTATCCGATGGGGCCCCTTGCGACCCAGCCGGGCCCGAGGTCTCACCAGAGGGGTCACCCACTCAGAAATGCAGCGCTTGGCCTTGTAAAAATCTTTGATTTGACCTGGGGTCGCTCCGGCTCCCAGAAAGGGAGGGAGGTGTGAAACCGACCCTGACTCCGGCTCCGCAGAACCAAGTCCAGAGCGCCAGTGCGCCTTACCTCCTTCGTCGACAGTTGACAATCCAGGTGAAGATAAAGTCTATTTGGACTTCTTCTTCTTCCCCGAATGTCCCGATGACCTCGAGTGGGACAAAGAGGACTTTGGGCTCTGGGAGCGGTCCGTGACCACTCTTCTTCGGTCGTGACCGGGACCCCCATGGAGTCTCGGATGGTGTCAACTGCAGGGCTGCAAGGAGCTTCAACGCCCGCTCCTGCAATGTCTTCAGAGACATAGCCTAACAGTCCGAGCACGACTTCCGATAGTGGTTGTGCTCAAGACACCAAAGGCAGATGAGGTGTGGGTCAGTAACAGACATCATGTATGAACGCTTGAACCCTGTCTTCCTCTAAGACATCCTCGCACACGATGAAAAAATATTTTGAATTCGACAAAAAGTCGAGAAAAGGTCCGTCAAAAAGCGAGAGAGATGTAGCTCTTCCCAGACCGATGCTTAACTTGCGCAGAAAGAAAAGAACTGAAGTTCGCTCTCCCAGGTGGAAAACAGTCACAGACACACTGACTGGGGTGCTAGACAGAGGTTTACTGTACACCACAACACTGCCTCCTCCATTGGTTCCTGCATACTCCCAAGACTAGCGTCACTAGCAGATTTCAGGACCTGGCGCATCTCCTAGCTAAAAGAGAGATAGCCTGGAAGTGAATGGGGCAGAGGGGACCAAGTCCAGAAAATTGGAAAAGGGAGGTACTACGCTGGTTGGACTATGAGGGAGCGGCAGGATTAGAAAGGCCAAGCTATGTCAGGGCTCACTAGAGGCAGCCAGAGCTTTGGCGGTGGTGGTGGAGGAACTAAAGAATGGGATTGACTCTCAAACTGATGACCTCTAGGAAATTAGCTGATTAAGTACAGCACAGTTGAGAGACTTTGGAAGGTTAATTAATGGACTAAAAAGGACCCTTCCTCCCCCATAGATGAGTGTTAAGCACTTTGTGAACCTAGCATATTGAAGGTACGAGTGGTACTGTTGGTATCAGACGATAGAACTGAGAAGAGGGTAGCCAGACCTCCGCCTCTTACTCAAGGATAGGCCAGACCATGGTACACCTGGGGGGTGGGAAGGGACGGTGGGGGAGAGATTGTTGTTGAATACAGCAGTTATCATTTTGTTTGTCGTTTGCAGTCTATAGTTCTAGACGATCTATTAGATATAATATCAGTGCCAGTTGTCTTGTTTCTCATTGTATAACAAAGTGACCCAGATCCTGGAACTCACTTGCAGCAATAGAAGACCCTAAACAGGAACAAAGTGATTGGACACTGATGATACTGAGAACACAGAAATATCCACTGTAATTACTGTATGGATGATTGTAAAACCAATACAATTTTGTTTAAAAAAAATGTCAAGCCCTTTGTATTTACTTATGCTGTAGGAGTAATCTGAAAGTACCCAAAAAATATTTTGGGATTTCTTCAACAGCATACATAAATACATAGGGTGTGATACATTAATACGGAACTTAAGCACAGAATCCATACAATTCATTTTAACATTTTAAAAATACTTAAGTTACTTGAGGTAAGTTTTACCATTGTGAAATGCCCTAACAAAAGAAACAGGCTTTCAGTTTATACAAATATTGGTACAACATTACAGTAAATATTAACACACATTGATTTATATTTTTATTTACAAAAATAAATATCTAATGTTATTGCCTGTGCACACAATGTACAAAGGGATTTTTGTTTTTTATAGATTTTTAGGACATGAGTTCACTAATCAAAACAACAAATTTTTTATATCTGTCACAAAATGGTTTCTGAAGATGGTCCCTACATTCAGGAGATAAGGAAAAGCATTGAAGCTGGTGAAATATGGAAATTTAGAAAATGTTTAGAGAAAAAAATGTCATGATCAATTATATTCAAACCAATGCAATAAAAGTATTGTATCTGTCTTTACAGCATCTTCAAGAGCAGGTGGAGGAGACATTGGTCAAGAAGGCGGAGAAGTAGCTGGCCACTGTTTTTTGTGTGGTGAAACATCTGACACCGAAGGACACAGTGGCACAGAGGGCGAGGAGACTGGAACGGAGGCCACCACCTCATCATCTTCTTCTGGAGCCTCCACAAGTGACCAGACCCTTGTGGTGGTGAATCCTACTGGAACCGTACCACCATCATCCGTGTCCACCACCCAGAGACACATCTCCACCCTCCCTCTTGGTCCCCTCTAGTTGGCCAAATTCAATCCCCTAAAAGAGCCAGGGTCTTATTTGGCACAAGCACCTCACCCCTACCACTTTCACTCCTGCTGAATGAGGAGGCTATGTACCCTCCTATGTAGCATCTCTGTAGGCCGTGCTGGGATAGTGAATGGCATCCAGGGCCTTACCTGCCAAATGCAACAAATTGTTGCATTTCTGGATGCCATTCACAGTCCAATGTCTGGCATACAGAGATTGTTTGCCAAAATAGCAGCGCCCTCGCCCAACCTAGGTCCCCGTCTTAAACCCCTATCCAAGCTCCCACCCTAATCCCAGGCACACTCATGTCTTTGCAGGCATCCAAGACAACAGACATAAGCAGCAAAATCAAACACACATGTAATCACAAACACACAAAAAACACAAGCAAACACTCAAACAACATACACATACTATTGAATCTACACCCACAGGCACAACACGCACAATACCCATAGCCACTACAAGCATCATCCCACCCACAATGACTACAACCACCACCACACCCAGAACCAACACACATACAAGCACCACCACACCCACAATCACCACAACCACCAAAGCACCCACACCGACCACAACCATCACCACACCCACAATAACCACCACCACACCCATTACCATCACCACACCAACATACACAACCACCAGCACATGCACATATACCACACCCACCACCACACCCACAAACACCACAACCACACCAACCACCACAACACACACATCAAAACCAACACACTCATACAAAAGCTCACCAGAATCTCAAACACCAACCAAACAAAATACATTCAAACATACATAACACACACCAGACTCACGTGCACATTCCAAACATACAGACACAAGCAGCACAACCACACCAACCACCACAACACTCATCAAAACCAACACACTCACACAAAAGCACACCTACACACAAAACACCAATCAAAAGCAAACACACACTCACCAGAATCTCAAACACCGGCCAAAAAACACACATTTAAACATACACATCACACACACCAGACTCACATGCAACTGCCAAACATACAGACACAACCACATTTCCCACTTCCTCTACCGCCAAAACCCAGTCCGCTATCACCCTTCCTACCCTTACTCCTGCTTCTGAATTCACCTCTTACCTGTCCTTAACCCCTCCAAAACCTAAACCCACCCCTTCCAAGAAAGGTCCTTGAGGTGCCTGCTCTTTGTGCAATAGATGACCATTCCTGAGGAGGTTACCCTTTGAAGTCTGTTTAGGAGGCATGTTATGGGCAACAAAGCCACAGCCTGTTCTGTTGTGAAACCCTTTTGTTCTCATTTTGTCTTTTTATTTGAATAAAACTTTATGAGAGAAGTATCTCATTCATTAATAAAAATCTTTTCATTTTCCAAAATTTGTCCTAACATTATTATTCATTTACAATTCATTGATTTTTAAAAATGGTAATGATGAAAATGTGAAATACATATTATTACATACATTTATGACAGAAAAAAAAAATTAATGACAAATTTGTACAGTCCAAACCTTAGTGATAAGAAAATTGCAATGGACAATAAAATGTTGGTACAAGCACTCCTTATGATGATGGACACTTACACCGCAAAAAAATTGATTTTTTTCAAGTGTTATTACTGGTATGTTTATTTTAACTTAATAAGTGAAGAAATAAACACATATGCATTGCACCTTAAAAAAGATTTAAGTTTAGAACCAACACTGATGTAACATTTATTTGTAAAAAAAAAGTTCACCTTGTCTAGTGCGATTACTAAATAATATAAATTATAAATTATTCAAAAATTGTGCAATGGATTAGTTTATAATTTGATAGTGTACGAAAATGAATTAAACACACCTGTATGAAAATATTATAGAGTTGTATTAATATCAATTTGTGTGTAAGTGTCCATTATTATGTAGGTAGCTTGCACCAAATGTGGGATGTGGGGAAAAAAGCAAAAAAAAATTCAGATGTGTTTCTTTAAATTCCTTAAACAACAACATTACACACAGATGCATTACACATTAGCAAAATATTGCTTGTAGGAGAGATTTCAAATTGCACAAGTCCTCCTGAGCGAATGTAAACAGTCAATTCAAAAGGAAACAAAGTAAAAAAGAAGCTTACATTCGATTCCTGTGACACCTGGTTTGATTTGCTACGTGGTCAAAGAGCCGCAGCAAGGGAAAGACTTGGACGATCGGGTTCATGACGGCAATGAAAGTGGAAAAAAAGGTATGTTTCTACCTTATCTCCCTTTGAAACCCCCAACCAAGGTGTGTAGGTTTACCCGCCACAGTTAAGACGACGGGAAGGTACATTGTGACTGGCCCGGAGGAAATATTGGCAGGACCCCCTTTGGCAGCCGTTTTTGCGCATGATGCTATCAACGCAGATGGAAAATTCTGGCAAAGACGGCGTCACTTGGACGGACTGTCATCCCCGCCAGCATCTAAATAGAGCGGACGGACTACCTCGTAGGCAGGCAGAGAAACCGAAGGAAAAGTGACGGTGGGAACAGATCAACCAAGATCTAAATGAGGCCCTAGTCACTTCATCCTCGTATACACCGATTACATTGAAAGACTAATGCCATGGTACTGCAAAGAAATAATGCCCTTGGCTAACATGGCGGACCATGAAGTACTGAAATATTTCATTAGTGTCTCTTCAAAACAAGCTTTAAAACCACTTGCTTCTAAGACAAGAGGGCTTGGTATGTTGACATACGCTGCTGATATGTGCAGGATACGATTTTGAATACGACATTCAGAATACCTTTATATTTGATAATTGTAACAATAGTTATTTGTAGTGCTTAGAGATGGTGGAAAAGTCGAATGAAGAGCTATAACATAAAACAAGTTATTATAATGATTTATATGGAACATGTGGTGTATTTTCCTACTGGTAGACTCCTTTTTATGCCCGCCAGTGCTCCCGACACTGACGGTGACACCAAGCTTCCAACCTCTGCCAGACTCCTCTCTGCAGTGCACTGCAGTCATTGATAACTATACCATGAGCTTGGAACGTGCACGACTAATGTCTTAACGGTTCCCTGCACTACAGTCTTTCGAGACAGCATTAACAGATGTGCAGTTTAGAACAAATCTATACTTTCAGCTAATTGAGTGAGCAACAATCCGGGTGGAAACGAATATGACAGTTTTGCTATAATATGTGTGCACATGAGTGAGAAAAGATGCGAAATGCTGCTAATGAGACGTGGGTGACATATCACCCACCCTTCCATAGATTGTTTGGGATTGCTCGCTACACACGCACCATTATTTTACAATACCAAGTGTTACCATTGTCTTTTAAAAAGGTCCAATTATTGTGAGAGCTGAACATACCTAAATGCAGCTTCCCATCACTAAACAAGGGGGCGGTGTAGGGGATCTACAAACAAAATAAGTAATCTTCTAATAGGACATACACATTTTGTCTTACATCGGCCGCTTTTTAGGTTATATTGCGACGCTTACATGTTTCGGTTAGGTTAAATAATGAAAGTGTCTTCCTCTTTGTCTTTCTTACAAAAACTAAAATAAACAAATAATCAGCTTTTCAGAAAGTCTCGTGGTTTGATTACACTCCACATACTTGTAATAGTTTGGTAGACAGAACTGATAAAATAGTTTCAATGAACAAGTAAATGCAAAATAATTGGTGAGATACGATAAACAAGCAACTGATTATTAGCCGTTTTGTACAGCGCGAAGAAGACCCAGTGGGTGGCAGAACGCTTTCATAGGGAGTGTTTCATACAACATTGACATTGAGTCATATATATATGTTTAACGCAGAACAGGCACTGCAGGTAAGTCGGTTTTCTTCAGCACTGTGCCAGCACAACTGACAATTGAAAGCATTATTGCAGCATACTATGGGTCACGCGGCGTACACGATGCGCGAGCCACAAAGGAGAAAGGACAAAGAAAAATGAAGGCTGTAACAATGTCGTTATATAATACAGAATATATAGCAGACTTTTCAGTTCCGTTTTAGAAGCATCAACGGAGCGAACTGTCCAAATATCAAGGGTTATGGAGTTCTACCCATGAGGTCACTTTCTAAGAAGGAGTGATTTAAAGTTCTTGCCTTCTTAAAGCCTAGTTTTTCAAGGCCTAGCCTTCGGATTAGGCGCTATTAGGAAAAATAGTCAGTATCTGGGCGAAATATTTGGAGGTTCCTAAACATGG
This sequence comes from Triturus cristatus, assembly GCF_964204655.1. Lineage (NCBI taxonomy): Eukaryota > Metazoa > Chordata > Amphibia > Caudata > Salamandridae > Triturus > Triturus cristatus. The sequence goes on from NC_140588.1 coordinate 897,351,184, forward strand.
CCTTTATGTGTGATGGAGGCTCTTCGTCTCTATGGAGGGGTGGGGGGCTCTCCAGAGAGTTCACAATGGGACAGATGTGGATGAATTCATATAATATACACAGAGCCCAGTTCTGGCACATCACCATAAGTGTTTTTATGTTATACTATATTATGTTCATTTGGATCGCACTAACTATCATGGTTATGGCGTTATATTGGATTCTGTATCTGGATACCCTTTCATGAGGACGTGGGAAGGTTATTTACTGAGAGTCGATCAACCAATCAGCATTTGTAAAGAGAAACACTGTCACCCCCTAGTGGTATCTGGGCACTATGTCTTCGTCAAATAGCCAGGCCATGAGTCTCTTTCTGAAGTCTGCCAGTGAGGGGGCAGTACGAAGCAGGAGGGGAACGTCGTTCCAGGTTTTGACAGCGATGTAGGAGAAGGAGTGGCCACTGCTGCAGCTGCGACTGACTCAAGGGGTGTGTGCGAGGGTGAGTGAAGAGGAGAGCAGGTGTCTAAAGGGTTGGTGGAAGTTCTGTCGAATGCTGATGTAGGCAGGTCTTAGGTCATGGAGGGATTTGTAGGTGTGTGTTAGGATCTTGAACTGGCATCTCTTCTGGATGGGGAGCGAGTGGAGGTCTCTCAGGTGGGGGGTGATGTGAGTTCATTTGGTGATGTTCAGAATGAGTCTGAGTGCGGGGTTCTGTATGGTCTAGAGACTTCTGAGGAGCTGAGTGGAGATGCCGGTGTGGAGGCGGCTGGTGATGATGGCCTAAGTGATGGTCTTTCATGTGTTGGTTGGGATCCTTCTGAATATTCTGCGGAGCATGCAAAGTGTGTGGAATCAGGAGGAGGCAACTGTTGTAGTTTCATGGTCAGTTGGCTGTCCAGGTTGATGCAGAGGTAGCGTGCATTGTCGGTCCGTGTGGACGGAAGCCCGAGTTCTGCAGGCCACCAGCTGGGGTCTCATGCAGAGGTGTTCTTTCCGAAGATCAGTACTTCAGTTTTGTCATTGAGTTTGAGGCAGTTGTCACCCATCTATTTGCTACGTTTGTCATGGCAGAAGTTTGTATTTGAGGGGTCCTCAGTGAGCAAGATAATTAGCTGAATGTCGTCTGCGTAGGAGATCATGTTGAGTCAGTGGGATCTGACGATGTCTGTGAGGAGGGTCATGTAGACGTTGAACAGGGTGAGGCTGAGGAATGATCCTTGCGGCACACTGCATGTGATGTTTTTGGGGGTGAAGGTGAAGAGAGGCAGTCGGGTGTTCTGTGTGCATCCTGTTAGGAAGGAAGGGATCCACTTGAGAGCGTCTTGCTGTATGCCTATGTTGTAGAGTCTGTTGATGAGGGTGCTGTGGGAGACAGTGTCAAGCACCGTCGAGAAGTTGAGGAGGATGAGGGCCATAGTTTCTCCACAGTCGAGGAGTGTTATGATGTCATCTGTGCCTGCAATCAGCATGGTCTCAGTGTTGTGGTTGGCACACAATCCTGATTGTGAGGCGTCCAGTAGGTGGTTTTGTTCCAGGAATTTGGTGAGCCGCTGATTGATGGCTTTCTCGAGTACTTTGGCCAGGTAGAGAAGCAGGGAGATCGGATGTCAATTTGTGAGATTGCTGGGGTTACCGGAGACTTTCTTCAGGAGTGGTCTGGCGTCTGCGTGTTTCCATCCATCTGAGAAGGTTGCTGTGGAGCTGGAGGTGTTGAGGATGCTGGTGAGTTGTGTGCTGATTTTGTTTGTTGCGAGGTTGTAGAGGTGGTGGGGCAGGAGTTGGTGGGCGCCCTGGAGTGGATTGATGCCATGATGACTGAGGTGGTTAGGGTGGCCAGCGGAAACCAGGTAGTAATGATTTGACTGATGGTCGCTGGTTGGTAGAGGTTGATGGGGTTTCAGGTTGGCGGGTTGGAGGCTTAAATTGCTGTAAATGTTGGTGATCTTGCTGTGAAAGTAGTCTGAGAGGGTGTCGCTGAGTTCTTGGGAGGGGTGGATAGTGTTTTCTGTGGCTGTTGGTTTGGAGAATTCCTTGATGATTTTGAAGAGTTCCTTTGTGTGGTTGGCTGCAGAACTGATGTGGGTGGTGATGGCTGTTTTCGTTGCTTCCTTGATGTGCCGGTGATATTTGCTGAGGGCTGTTTTGTCAGCTGCTCTGTCGGCGGGGTTCTTGGTGGCATGTCATAGTTCCTCCAGCTGGTGGCAGTTACGCTTGGTGGTCATGAGTACTGAGGTGTACAAGCTGGCTTGTTTGGAGGATTTGTTGGATTCTGTAGGTTTCAGTGGGGCGACTCTGTCGGTGCTGATGAAGGCGGCGAAGTTCCGGATGGCCTGGTCGAGGTCTGTTAAGGCCTCGGGTTCGGAGGTGGTGAGGGCCTGTGACCACGAGCTTCGGTGTCCTTGCTCCAGATGTGTTTGTGAGGGGGGACTGATGCCTGTTAATGGTGTCCTGGGTGTCAGTGATGGTGAAGTGTACGATGATGTGGTACGTCCAGGTGAGTTCTTTGGTGTGGCTGAGTTTGATTCTGTCGCTGGCGGTAAAGATGGGGTCGAGTGAGCGTCCAGCTTTGTGCGTGGGTTCAGTGATCAGTTGGCTTAGGCTGATGTTGTTCAGTTCTCCAGGAGGGCAATGGAGTTGGCATCGTTGGAGTTGTCGATGTGCAAGTTGAGGTTGACAAGTAGGACGTATTGGTGAGAGTTGATTACGAGGGGGCGATGAGGTTGGGGATGGTGTCGCAGAATGCTACTCGGGGTCCTGGGGGTCTGTAGATGAGGGTGCCTCTTATTGTGGTCTTCACATCAGCTTGTAGTAGGAAATTGAGGTGTTCCATGAGAGGCGTGTGGTCGTCGTTGGCAATGATGCATCTGATGGTTTCGTTGAAGAGGATGGCGATGTCTCTGCCCTGTTTGTTGGAGCAGTCTCAGTGTATCATCTTGTAGCCTTCGGGAGTGGCGATGGTGATGTTGAGGTTCAAGAAGGGGTTAAGTCACATTTCGGTGATGAACGGTGGCGAGGGTGGTGATGGTGTCCCAGATTTCTGTGGCATGTTCACAGAGGGAGCAGGCGTTGAGCAGGATACAGTGGAGCAGTTGCAGGGTGTTCTTGGTCTTGTGGGTAGAAGTGGTGCTGAACCTTTCGTGGTTTGTGTCGCAGGAGAAGTGGCAGTGTCGGCAGGTGAAGGGTCCATTGGTGGATAGTAGTGAGGAAGAGATGCAGCTGTTGTTTCGACATCCAGAGTCCAGGTTCAGGAGGTCCTTGGCAGTGTACTCTCGGGTGGTGGGAGGGCCAGGTGTCCTGGCGCTGGGCATTTTCTGATCAGCAGTGAGGTGGCAGTGCACCCGCTGTGTGGTTATGCAGCAGCCTCCATTGGTGGTCTTGGTGGGTGTAGCACTTGGGCAGGGACAGCAGGCAGAACAGGGACAGCGGGGGGAGCAGCAGTGCAGGGAAAGCAGGCAGCGCAGGTACAGTGTGGGAGTGTGACAGCAGGCAGTGCAGGGACGGTGGAGGGGGAGTGGCAATGCAGAGGCAGGGACAGCTGGCAGCATGGGGACAGCACAGGGGGAGATGTGGCGCAGGGACAGTAGGCAGTGTAAGGCCAGTGCGGGAAGCAGCACCACAGGAACAGCAGGCAGTGCAGCGAAAGCACAGGGCACAGCAGCACAGGGGCAGAGACAGCATGCAGCGCATGGGGGCAGAAGCACAGCGGCAGGAACAGCACTGGGGGAGCGGCAGAGCAGGTGGAGCAGCTGCACCGGGACAGTGGGCAGCACTGGGGCAGTGCAGGGGAGCAGCAGTGCAGGGGCTGGGGGGTGGGTACAGGACCTTAGGCTGGGGTCAGTCAAAGAGTGGTGGGCTAGCCCCCTTCGGGCTTTGACTGGTGCCTGGGAATCACCCACCCACGTCCCAGAATGCAGGAGCTGCAGTGAGGCTATAAAGCCACTTGGAGGTGGGAAAATCAGGAACCCAGCTGGTCCTGCCTCAGGGACTGCTGGAAATTGTAGTGCAGTAGTTATGTGGTGGGAGGTAGGGGGTCCGAGGCTCTCGTTAGCGCAGACCACCAGTAGGAGGGCTCTCGTTAGCGCAGACCAACATTAGGAGGGGAGACAGCCTCCTGTAGGGAAGGGCGGCAGGCGGTTTCCCGTGATGCGGGGGCTGCAAAGAGCTATAAAGGCACCGGGAGGTGTGAAAATCAGGAACCCAGCTGGCCATGCCTCATGGCCAATGGGAAATGTAGTGCAGTAGTTTGGTGGGGGTGCGAGGCCTTCCTTAGCATGGACAAGCAGCAGGAGGGCAGTAGGGAAGGGCAGTAGGTGGTTTTCCACAATGTAGGAGCAGGGGGGGGCTAGTAGATGGTTGGGAGTATCATTAGATGACCTCCCACTGTTTCTTTGGCACAAACAAGCTTTTTAAGGTTATGTTACGTGAGTAGTACGAATACAGTTAAATGCCAGTACCAAGGAGGGGGTCTGAAACGAGAACCAACAGAGTTACCATTCTCCGCTGTGCCCGGGTTGTGCAGAGATCAGAACCAAAGACTCTCTATGTACTGTGGCCACCAATAAGGGGATAAGAGCCGTCGTACACCTACCCAGCCGGACATTGGACATAGTTTTTCCTCGTTCTCCCCGTTATGTTTTCCTTCCCTCCTCCACATCTCCCCTCTGTGATCCTGTAACTACCTCCCCTTCCCATCCCTGCGTCGAGCTGTGATGTATTTTGTTTCTCCCCCCATTTTGTGACAGTGCTGCCGGCTCCCGTGGGTCCTTCATCTAGCGGTTTTGGTGTTTGTCCCCTTTAATTACCTTCCTCCTTGCCGGTCTTCCTGACACTATATACATCCCTTAACCACCTTTTTACCTTTCCCTCTCTACCTTCCATTCCCACTAAGACGTGTGTTTTTGCTATGCTAGGCACTAATAACTCTTGTTATTGTGTAATCGCTGTTTCTCTCCTATGTTTATACTTGCTCCTGTAACTGATGTAATTTTGTAACCTGTAACTCGCTGATCCTCATGTAAAAGCGCTCTGATACCTCTGGGTCTAGCCAGCGCTATATAAAACTCTGCAAATAAATAAATAAAGGCAATCTTACTATGTCGGAAAAGATCTTTCAATATGAAAAGAAACCCCAATCACAGTGCCATAATACCCTTTTCTTGCACCATTTGCATATATATTTTCATATATGCTTTTTTCTTTACATGCATTATGCCCACCAAGAGTACAGGTATTCCCAGAGCTCCATGATATATCTATGTGGAATTTATTCTGTACGTATTTCTTATGCTTGAGGCCTTATCCTGACCTCTGCACAATGGCACACACATTTTTTCCTTGGGGTTCCATGGCTACTAAAGGGTGGATTCAGAGAAGTTTAGGAACCCTGAGAGTGCAGATAATAGACTTAACCTTTTCATATATTCTTCCCCACACTTCAACTACCTTAAGTCCTGACCCATGAACAGGTGTGGCTAGGAATCCCCAATGTATGCCTAGTGTGATGTCTATGTCACTAAGCACTACATGTTTCTGTCCTTGGAGGTAAACGCAGCCCAGGTCTGGAATATGAGATACAGCGTTAGCTGCCAAGAGTCCTAAATCTGCACTTTTAACCTACATTGCGTGGCATTCAGTGACTTGCGGGTATGCTTTCTGCATTGAAGTTATGGGCCCAAACCTTCCCACATGCAAAATGTTCTTGGCTAAAAATCCAGAAGTGACTGAAGGTGTCACATATGCCATGGAGCTGCTTAACAATTTTAGCATCCTTTGGGGACATGGAACAATTGGTAACCGTGGGTACTACTAAACGTACTATTAATACTGGTAATGAGGTCAGGTCAGTCAAGTACAGTTGGTAGTGGGTATGAAGAATCCCTTCTCATTGCAAATAAAGAATGTGGAATCAAGCCTCAAAAAATTGTTTTAGCATGCATGCATAGCCATAGATGAATTACTGATGACGTAATTCCACATGTTCATGTTTGAAAATAATGTGACGTGGATATAGTTCCACTATGCACTTTTATCTGTTAGACGTTTAATTTTGACCAATTATGTGGAGTTTTCATAATAGGAATGGAAAACAAAATAAAGTATAGCTAATGATCAAATCAAAAAGTGCTTCAGCTTTTCCAGTTGGCTAAAGGACCTCTAAGCCTGGATTGGCTTTCATCCAATGATAATGCACAGTGGGACTAAGACCGTGTTGTGGAATTAGCTATTGTCATATTCAACACTTGAATTCATAGACAGAGAGCGCACCATTGCTGCACGTCTGCAATCGAGTAAACTGGAGTTGAAGTTTTATTTTTATTTAATTTTTGGAAATACCTATTGGAGCACACCGAAAAACTAGTTAGATTTTTATTTTAACATGTTTGAAAGTACACAGGTGCCTGCTTTTTTACCATGAGACAATTCTTAGTAGCCATGTAACCTTCATGTAGATTTCACATCTCTATCTGGGCCCTGCTTTATTAGAGCTAACTAGAAACAAATCTATGCATACCCATTCATGCTACAGATTCAAGAAAATCTCTTAAATGGGACGTTGGGCTCCAGCATTTGTGCACATCCATAGTTTTAAAGTGTTGGCAATTTGCCTACATTTCATGTAACTAATAAGCCATGTATGTGTGGATTCCTTTCATGTACACATACATACATATACATTCTTTCCATGTACTTTAGCATTTGGCACACATTTTTTATTCACACCTGTGCGACATATCTATAGTGCACACATCACACACATAAGGTTAGCAATATTATGCAAGTGTCACATTCATTCACCGTTACGGTTTTTGTACTGTTTGAAAAAATAGTTTTGAAGATGTAGAGCAATCCCATTTGTCTGACAGACCTCACAGGAAGGGCCTCAGAATATGTACTCCTTAAGTAGCTAGCCCCGTGTAGACTATGGCCTGGTCACAGGACTGTCGGAGATCCGCCAGAGGACAGAACATTTGAATGTGTTGGCTGAGGTTAAGCCGAGTTTCTGTGGCAAGACCATCGATGAATCTTCAGTTGTCTGTTCTTATGCTTCTCTTTGCTTTCTTCTTGGTTTTGGTGTATTCGCCTTCAGCTTTCTCTTTTTCTGCTCTTGTTCAGTTTTGACTGCATCTTTCTCTTTCTTTCTCTCGGTGGAGATCTATTCTTTATGCTGGTTTTTCCTGCGACCCAGTACCCGCTGACAAGTTGATGTCACTAGTTCTTTGATCTTCTCCCACTGACTTTCTATAGATGTATGACGTTACAAGACAAACTATCAAAGCACATGCTTTTACAATGCATTTTTTTACAACACAAGCCCCATAACAACACACACTATTACAAACAAACCATTAAAACTCATGCACCATTAGAACATAATTTACTATTCTAACACCGCCAAGTGCTTACCTCAGGGAAGGTGCTGGTCAGCATTGTAATGGCATGTAATGGAACTTGCGTTGTATTGGTTCTGTTGTAAAGGCATTGCATTGTAATGCCTGTGTTGTAAAGGATGTTCCCCTTTCTACTGGGTCTTTGTCATCCTCCAGTTCATGCAGGACTAGCAACTTGTTAGTGAGGGTGACTGGGTATTCTCTCCGCTTCTGTGCATGTTTGAGGATGGTGGTGTTATATCGCTGGTGTTGGTTTGTCAGTTCCATCCATTCTTTCATGAGCTTTAGCTTTATCCTGGCCATGACAAGGTGATGGTCTGATGCTACCACTGCTCCTCTCATAACTCTCCCATCCTACAGGGACCTGCCACAGAAGCCCAGGAAGCAGCAAACCATCGAAACTTGAAAGAACTCTACTAAATGACAAGGCAATGCTATGGCAGATTCAGCAAGCCAGAAAGACCTGCTAAAGACAAGGGGGCATATCAGCAAGGGCCGGCGATAATGATCACTCAGTGCTCTTAGCGTGAGGATAATTATCGCCGGCCAACTCTGAATTTTATCGCGGCGATAGCGTGCTTTCAGCAACGCTTATCTCCAAAGCGATAAAATTCAAAGCGCAAGCTGCCAATTGTGAGATTATTGCCGGAAATACAGCGATAATCCCACAAGGTTTGGCGATAGCTTGCTGATAGGGATAGACATACTTAGCCATGATATCCACCTTACATAGGATATCATGGCTAAGTCAGAAAAATACCAGACGTAAAAAAGCAGCGTTAACCGCGGTTAGCTCTGCTTTTTTATCGCTAACAGGGTTAGCGATATCCTTGATAATAGGAGAAATGTCGCCTAGCGACATTTCTCCTATTATTTTACTCTGGAACACCCCCTTTGCATCTCATTAGAGATGCAAGGGGAAGCATAGAGTAAAAGGATGCTAACATGCTAAATTTGCGTGTTAGCACCCTGTTGCTGATAGGGCTCTAGTTTTATCTGCTTGTTTGGCTTTTAAAGCCAAAAAAGCAGAGATAAAGCCCTTGTTGATATGCCCCAAAACTGGGAAGACAATCTTTGGTAACAAAGGTAAAAAATGAAGATGGGTGGAGCACTTTGAAGAACTGCAGAACCAGCCTGTGCCACAGTCTCCACCAGACATTCAGCCAGCTGTCAAGTGTTGCCAATCAACTGCAGCAGATGAATCAAGGAAGTAATATGGCAAGCCATCGAACATCTGAGAAATGGGATGGCAGCAGGACCAGACAAAATTCCTGCACATTGACTGAAGACAGATATTGAGGCATCAGTGAACATGCTCTACCCCATATTTTAAAAGATCTGTGAAGAGGAAGAAGTACCATTAGACTAGAAGGATGGTTATCTCTTCAATATCCCCAACAAAGGTGACCCGAGTAACTGCACAATTTACAGAGGTATAACTCTTACATCAACCCCAAGCCCCAGGCAAAGAGATCAACAAAGTCATCTGAACAGAGTGAATGAACAAATCAATGCTCAGTTGTGAGACCAGCAAGCTAGCTTCTGCAAATATAGATCCTGCACAGACCAGATTTCAACACTGCACATCATAATTGAGCAGTCAATGGGATGGTACTCCCCATCTATATCAATTTCATTGACTATGAGAAGACATTTAACAGCATGGACAGACAGACCTTATGGAAACTCCTCCACTACTATGGTGTTCCAGATAAATTTATAAGAATCATCAGGGCGTCTTACAAGGGAATGACTTGCAAGAGAGTCTATGGAGGAGAACTCACTGAAGACTTCCAAGTGAAGACTCAGGGCTGTCAGGGTTGTTTGCTCTTGCCTTTTCTCTTCCTGCTGCTGGGCATATACTGGGTCATGAAAATATCCACATCAAGGAGAAGAAAGGGAATCCAGTGGATACCTTGAACACAGCTCGATGACTTTGACTTTGCAGACGACCTGGTCCTACTCTCCCATATCCAAATGCAGATGCAAGAGAAGACAATGTGGTAGTCACATCAGCACAACTTGGCTTCAACATCCACAGGGGAAAAACCAAGATCCTGAAGGCTAACACGGTCAGCACAAATGCAGTCACTCTTGTAGGTGATGCACCTGCGGAGTTTAGACCTTCACCTACCTGGGCAGTGTCAGAGACAAGCACCGACGTTAAGGCAAGAATCGTCAAAGCAAGGGCTGCCTTTATGCAGCTAACAAATATCTGGTGCTCCAAGGACCTCACGCTGCAAACCAAGATTAGTGTTTTTTTACACCACTTTAAAATCGGTCCTTCTGTATGGAGCAGAAACTTTGGTTTTATTTTGGAACCAAGCAGGACTTGGCAAAGGTGAGTAAAATATGCTTTCAAATGCAAGACTGTTCAAGGAAATGCAGTTGTGCTTGGAATTACAATTCATACAGGTTTGTATCACTTTTAAATGCACTTTGTGTCATACAGTAAGTACTTTTAGATTACTTTAGATTAATTTGAGTACTGGGGTGGTATGCCTAGATATCACACCCTACGAGTTCTACATACACGGTAAGCACGACATTTTATATTTGGCAATTAAATTCACTTGTCCCCCCTACATTTGCAAGTCCACACTTAGAACAATTTCAGGCCCCAAATCTTTAACATGGGTTCCTATTGGAGAAAAATTGTTATCGGTTTTGGAGGTAAGTACTCGACTCAGGAGGGTGAGTATTGGGAGTTAGGACCAAGGTTCCTCAAGGTCAAGGAGGGCACTAAAGTTGCACCATCAGCGATACTGGGGCGGCCGGGTGCCGGGTGCAGGGTTGCAATGTTAGCCAATGGGGCTACGGGGGCCTTTGGTTAGGGTCTGCTGACAAGCAGGCCACTCGGTTGTGGTAGCCAAGCTCCTGGAGTTAAGGTCAGTACTGCAGGGGCCAATGGCCAACACAGGAGCTGTACCACCATTGTGCAGGTCGGGACCCATAGGTCTCTTCCTTGGGGTGGGTACACCCCCTATTATGCCCCCCTCCAGTGGGAGGAGGCCTGAGCCGCTTCCTAATTGGTTGAGTCCCCTTATCTTCAAGATGGAGGGGACTGAGATATATGCTTCACCTCGCCTCCCCCACCTGAGGGATGGGGTTGGCATAGGTAGGCAAACCTCTCTTCCTAGCTTGGACTTTCCACTGATACTCCTGCCCAAAGTGGAAGTCAGAACCGGTGGGAGCCAGTTGCTGAGGGCAACAAATGGCCGGGATGGTGTCCAAAGGTGACAGGCCTTTGAAGCTTCCCCTTTTGTGGATCCAGTCCATCCTGTGGGGAGGAGGGATGACACCTCTGCCCAGGATGGGTTTTGTTTCTGGACCCAGTAGGTGGAGGCTCTCTACCCAACGGTCCAGACACCTGTCTGGTGGTAGTAAATGGCAGGCAGCCACTCAGGAACCACACCAGGGCTGGTCGATTTTCAGAAGGCATCTATAAGATGCCCACTGAGTGCTGTTTACCTTAAATCCAACACAGGCATCGGTGTGGGTTTAATGTGCTGAGAAGTTTGCTACCATACTTCCCCTATTTAGTAAAGCCATTATGGCACTGTGGAGTTCATAGTGATCATCTCCCAGACCATATACTCTTTATGGCTTTACTACACTTACCGTGTCTAAGACCGGACATAGACACTGTAGGGATACAGGGCTATTGCCTCTGTACCCTCAACTTAGGGCTGGTACACCCTGCTGGAGTGACTTACTTAGGCCTTAAGCAGTGGATTGCAGACATGGCATACAGGGATGTATCAATACCCAAAGAGTGTTCCCCGTGTGATTCTTCCTCAATTATCAACACAAATATTAGCTCATACTCATTCATACACTTAAGGCATACAACCAATAAGCCTTGTTTTTAATAAAAATGATATCTCCTCCTTTATTTTACACAACAGATTATGCAAATCATTGATAAAAAACACTTCATGAATACATTTTAATATCCATTGATTTAAAAAACACATTAGTTCTTCTTTATAATTAATTTCTCCTCCAGGGACAATACTTAGTTTTCATCCAAGTGTAGAAGTTACTTCAACAACTTTGGAGTGCACATGTCACACATTAGTGATTTATATTGATCTGTATGATGTACATATATTCCCAAAGAAACATATAATGAGAAAGTATTTTCAAATATACACACAGATTGTCTATCAAAGGAAAAAATAATTAGAAACCTAATATAATTTTAAAACAATTTTCATATTATTTAAAACCAAATGTCGATGTGGCGTTTCGGTGGACTGGAGTTAGTTGACACCACCTTCTTCAGGACAGGTGTATGCATAAAATACAATATAGTTGATTCTAAAAAATTGCAAAAACACAATGTATATGCAAGCGTTTAACAAAGGAGGGTATAGCTAAAAACAGGCACTAGCATATTAGTGTGGGCACATCCATTCTATTCCACTTTTGGACCCTGTGATGAAACAGATTATTTGAACAGTGTCACCACTACTTTTCCAAAAACACTGTTCACTAAAACGCATTCCCTCTCCCATTCGTTCTACTTATTGATCAAACTCTGACTCACTTAGAGATGCTCACTAATGAAATTCTTCATGTTGCATAGAGATTCATTCATTATTTGGCGGGGATTTTCCTCCTATTAAGCTGACGGTCTGAAATCTATATATAATGTCTAAAATGAGTGCATAGATCTTATAAGTTAAGTTCATTGTTTTCAAATGGATGCATCAGGGATTTATTAAGCTCACCCTTTAGATCTGGATATTATTGCTTAATCCTTAGATCTGTAAAATCCATTTGGGCCGTGGCTTTTTCAATGCAATTCGGCAGATGGACACTGGAATTCTTATTTTTGATAACCAGTAGTCCGTTTACGTATATCTTCATTATCGATTCTATTAGATATATATAATTCATTATTAATATTAATTAATGCTAAATCTGTTGTTTTAGGAAGAAGCATTTTTCAAATCAAACTATTTTTTAAGAAATTTTGACCAGATTTAATACTTTTAAATATTCACCTGGTCACAACTACCATATGGTTCACTACTCGTTCTTATATGGCTCAATTTATTAGCAACTCTAGTGGGTCACGTACATATATCTACTCTCCTTTAATAGTTGGCTTGCTTGAATCCAAACGCCTAAATCTAAAAGGATTCAAAAGCTGAAATAACCTCACTGCCCCATATTACAATTCTTTACATAAAAACTCTCCCAGAGACTCACTGCACGTATAAATGCATGAGATTCGGTCAGCCGTTCCTCAGGTACTGATTTCAAGGACTTCTTTGCAGGCAGCTTATATACGCTTAACACCTAATGTTTAATTAATAAAGTCCTTGCACCTGTTTCCCCTGGTTGGGTCAAGCACTTCCGGGGTCAACTAATCCTCCTACCTATGGAGAAAACTAGATAAGTTTGGTGGCCATCTTGGAGTGTCAAATACAAATAGAGTTCATTATCATCTTATGAGAATAAATTAAAAGAATAAATTAAAATCTCGAAATCCGTCCTGGCTTGACTAAAAGTATTATCGATGAGGCACGTTTAATATTTGGACCACTTTGATTATTGTGTGTTATTAACAAATAACACATTTACAGTATATGGGTGAGTTTGGTGGCCATCTTGGAATATCAACTACAAGTAGAGCTCAATATCATCTTATAAAAGTAGATTAAGATCACCAAGTCAACCTTGACTCAACTAGATATATTGTTACTAAGGCCCATTTTATATTCAGTCCACTTCAATTGTTGTATGTTTATACGTATTAGCATGCTTTTATCGAGCTAATGTTGAAATACTGTCCTTTGTTCGATATACGGGGACTCTAGGTATTCCATTATTGCCAGCATTTATTTTAGAGAAATATCACGGCCATTTTGAAATTACTGTGTTATTTACTAGAGTTATATTCCTCTTTTCTGTATAGGCCAATATGTTCTCAGTCACAGCATCTAAAAGGCGTATCCAGAGTATCTATTATGAATAATAAATTAATTGATTATTGCTCAGGAATTCATTCAGGGCCACTGCCTCATACTTATCCTCGCTTATAGAGGGAATTACGATTATCTACATATATTCAATATTACTTACAAAACACACTGTGAGTGTCTCAGATACTGGTCCCCACCAGTATTTTTTATATGAGTTTTCAAAAACCATCACTGAGATAAGACATCAATAAAAATCAAATCTTCTTAGTTCATTTATTTTTGTTGTTATTTATTTTTCTTAACTATGGGGAGACTGATACTATTTAATGATCGAGGATCCTAATGATATATTCTCTAACTTGATTAACTAACTTTCTTGGGGAAGGAACTGCTAGTTTTAAGGGATGTATGAGTGTAAGGAAATAATCTCTGCCTCTAATATAGAGTGTATTAAGGAGATGGTAGAGTGGCTAGTGAATTACTGTCAAAAGAGTACTAATAGAAATTTAAGGTTGAGGCTTAAGAAAGGAAATTTATAAGTGTTCTATTTACTCTTCACAGACCTTATCAAGGGGAACATAATAAATTAAGAAATACTGATAATGATGAACTTAGAACTTGGAGATTAAAATCGTTATAAGGTGAGAACTATGGAACTAAATAATAAAATAAATAAATATCTAAAGAAAACTAGTTGGAAGTCCTTACTAGAGTGTGAATAATGGAAATATTTTTTCACTAATTTAGAATTCTTTTTGTGGAAGTACAAGTGCTAACTTTAGAAGATGAAAAAAGAATAGCAAAATCAAGAGACTATAAAAGGTAAATGAGCTTTTTTTATTTGATTAAATAAATAGATAAATAGATGTATAGGTACGGTAAAAAAAAGGTGTTAGGCTAACTGCTTGTGGAAAAGGAAGAAATGTGCTCAATTGATTTCTGAAGCTAAGCAGGGTGGGGCCCGGTTAGTACCTGGATGGGAGACTGCCTGGGAATACCAGGTGTTGTATGGTTCCTGTAGCCCCTAAAGGAGAAGGTATAGAAAACATGAAGGCAATTATAATTTGTATTTGTATAGATGTGTATGTATTTCACATCAGTGTGTTGTTAAATAGATGTACTATGCTGAATTTCAAGTTGTATTTTGTTTAGATTCTAATTGTAATGTTCTATGTTTGTAAACAGCCCTGAAGAAGCGCAGTGGAGCGCGAAACACGTGTTGGCTTTGTACAGACTGCGGCTATATTTTGACTGCTTAAGAAAAATTAATAACAACAAAAATAAATGAACTAAGAAGATTTGATTTTTATTGATGTCTTATCTCAGTGATGGTTTTTGATATATTCAATGTTCGTTCACTGTCATTGATATTCATCCAAGAAAACTCTATTAAAGAATTCTTTCCTACTCTTCCCTGGTATTGAGTCCATATATACGGGTTTTGAATTTACTCAAAAAGAATTGTTCCCTACACTTTCGTTTTTTGTCCAGGTCCCCACCCCCTGCTATTCCTGTGATTTTTTTCCAGTACAAACCCCTTAAAGTCATCCACTTTGTGTTTTCATGAGAGCCAGTCCTTAGTTAAGGGGGCAGTTTGTTTTCCTGTACGTAGTGCTGACTATGCTCATTGAGGCGTATCTGTACCTCTCTAGACGTTTAGCCCACATATCCTTTGTTGCACAGGCATATGATCAGATATATTGTGTTTTTGGTTCTACAATTTACCATAGAGTTACAGGTATGTTTAATGCCATCCAGTACAATTTCCTTACCTTTGACTATGGTGCTACAGTTTGTACATGTACTGCAAGGGAAATTACCCACCACTTTTTTATTTCTGTCTATACTCCTCTGTCGGATTTGTTTCAGTTCTCTATATGTGTGAACCACACTATTTCCTGTAGTTTTATTCCTACGAAAGGAGAAGAGTGGTTTATCTAGTGGTTCTTGCTCATTTCCTGATAGTAGCGACCAGTTTCTATTGATCAGGTTTTTTATTTTGTTACTAATTCCTGAAAAGTTGATCACTCATACTATCTTTTCGATGTTTCTGTTGTTATTCTTATTGTTCTCTTCAAATAGTAGTTCTCTATTATAGTATTTTGCCCTTTTGTATGCCTGTTTAATTATTCCTTTAGGGTAACCTCTGTCACTTAACTTAGTTTTCAAATTTTGCGATTCACAAAATCCCCTGTATTTGTACAGTTTCTCATTTGGCAGACAAACTGGCCAAAAGGTATATTATCCTTCTGCCATCTAGGGTGGTTGCTTTCGTAATGAAGGATAGTATTTCTATCTGTAGGTTTGGTGTACAACTCTACTTCCAGATTTTTTTCTTTGGCTATTATTTTAATATCTAGAAAATCACAAAACTCTTGACTGATGGTCGATGTAAACTTCAAGTTAGGGTATCCACAGTTTAGCCAGTTAATAAAACTGTCCAGACTTCCTTTGTCTCCTTCCCAAATGAAGAACACATCGTCTATGAAGCGCGACCAATATGATACATTTTCATTAATAGGGTCTGCTTCATTTGAAGATGTGCTTTTCTTCAAATGCACCAACATATAAACATGCCAGACTGGGAGCGCATGTGGCGCCTATGCTAGTCCCTTTTATCTGGCAGAAAAAATTCTCATTAAAAAGGAAGATAATATTTTTTAAGATGAATTCAGTGAATTCTATGATTGAGAGTGATCGTGCTGTTAGATCACCATATTCATCCTGCAGAAGGTTCCTGATGGTATCCACTGTATCATTTTGTGGGATTTTGGTGTACTGTTCTTCAATGTCTAACGACACCAGCCACTAACATCTTGAATCAAATCTCAGTCCTTCTACTTTTCTGATCATGTCAGTAGCATCCTTTATATAGGATTTTTGTTGAGATACCAGGGGTCTTAGAAAACCATCCATATATTTACTTAGTGGCTCAGTGAGAGAGTTGATGCTTGATATTATAGGGCGCATAGGAGGGTCTAATAAGTTTTTGTGTACTTTTGGTAGTCCGTATAGGGCCGGTGATACTAGGCAAAGGTTATAGAGATATTCATATTCCTTGACAGATTACCTCATTTTCCTTCGCTAAATCAATACAGCGTTTTATTCTTATTTGTAAGTCCATCCATTCCTGCTGACTAGATGGTCTATAATGGTCTCCTACTGCTAAGAGGGCCTCCATTCTCCTGTTGTAATCACATGTGTCTAGTAGAACAATACTGCTGTCCTTATCCCCTGGTTTTATTGTGATATCATCACATTTCTCTAGGTTCTTAAGGGCTATCCTCAGATCTTTTTGTAGGTTATTGTTATAATTAAAGCTATTTTTCTTCTTTTTTTTTAAATTTATTTTTTGATTAGTATTGAAAATTATGCATGTTACATACATAACATTGTAGATTCCTTTTAGTCAATAAACAAACATTACAACACATGGCATGAAAAAGGTACAGTAATGCATAGATTATACATAAAGGGCAAAGCAGTGGTTGTAGCGAGCTAATCAGACACAACAAGGATATACATCAGAGTCAGGTGGTGAGTCATTATTGTGTGAGCGGAGTTTTGCAATAGTGGTTCCCAAATGTCCTTTGGTCTAGATACAGTTCTTCAGCATACAAAGCCAGAGTCTCATGACACTACACCATGTCTTTTAACCACTGTGTAGTAGAGGGGCACACACGACTCTCCCAGGACATGGTCACCCTGCGCATAGCTAGTAATAGCGCTATTTTAATAAATCTGCACAACATTCCTTTCAGAGATGGCACCAGGCCCAGTAGGCATACATGTGGGGAGCAATCCAAGGTAAGACCTGTCATGTCATGCAGTATGGTGATCACAGCTACCCAAAAGTCTGCTACCTTCCCACACTCCCATGCTGAGTGCCAGAAGTCCGCACCCGAGGCACTGCACCGCTTGCATCTGTCATGGTCTCTAAGACCACATTAGAATAGTTTATGTGGTGTATGGTAAGCTTGTTGTAGATACTTAAAATGGATTATCAGTAAGTTGCCATTAGATGTGAGTGCCTGAGTCAGCTGGCAACTATACTCCCAGTCCT
Organism: Triturus cristatus; assembly: GCF_964204655.1. Lineage (NCBI taxonomy): Eukaryota > Metazoa > Chordata > Amphibia > Caudata > Salamandridae > Triturus > Triturus cristatus. The sequence goes on from NC_140588.1 coordinate 897,368,551, forward strand.
TCTGTGTGAGTGGCGGATCCAGTTTCCTATTCCAATGCTCCATGCTTTTGATCTGAGGTAACGGAGTTTCGTCTCTAGCTGTTCGATAGAGCTTAGTCACCAACTTACGTCTCGTGGGGCTGGAAAGCAGTTTATGTAGAGGTTGCAGCATCGGGGTTCTGTCGGGAATGTAGGGTGGTGTGCCGGTAGTGCCTTTCAAAGTCTATGAATGATAAAAACGAATGTAGGCATCTGATTAAGTACATAGCTATGGTCAGCTTGCTTAATAAAACTACCATTCGGGAAGAGGTCTTGCATTTTGTCAATGCCAGCTAGGGTTACGGTGCGCATGACACCCCTCTTGTGTGTGACTGATATTTCCGTATGATGTGCCAGAGGCATAAGTAGGGACTATAGCGGGAGTTTACCCACCTTGCGGCCTAGTGCCTGCCAAGCAACAATAGCGGCATCAGTGGAGTTAATTTCTGAATGAGGTATGCCCCTACGCATGTGGGTCAGTATGAAACCCAGGGGGATAGGGTGTGTATCTCCATCCTCCACAACTACATGTGGGATGTAATCATGAGTGCGGTACCAGTAGTAAGCAAACTGAGCCTGTGTGCATAGATAGTAAAGGTGTATGTCAGGTACACTGGATCCCCCTCTTCTGTAGTCTACAGTGACGGTCTCCAGACTCACACATGCTTGTTTACCCCCATATCAGTTTAAATAAAAGCGTTCAAAGTGTTTTGAACAGCGTTGTGGGGAGAGATATGGGGATGGTGCTGAACAAGTAAAGGAACGTAGGCAGGACAACCATTTTTATAAGTACCATGCGATCTGCCAGTGATAGCGGCAGGCGTATCCATCAATCTACCTGTTGTTCCAGCTTCGCGTTGGCAATACCTTCATTTTTGCAAACCACAACATCTGGGTCATGATGGACCCAGAACCTGAGGTACTTTACGGGTTCCGCAGACCACATCAGCGGGAACTCCAACGTATATGGGGAGGTGGAAGCAGTAAGCGGGACAACCAATGATTTAGACCAATTGATAGTAAGGGCAGAGAATCGTCTGAAAAGGATACATGCTCTCAGTACCGGAGACAGAAAGGTCTGTGGCTCTCTTACAAATAGAAGCATATCATCCGCATAGAGTGATATGCTCACAAGGCGGTGGGCAAACTGCAATGCTGCTGCCCTATGGCGCTGGCAAATAATACAGGCAAGGGGTTCTAGCGTTATCGTGAATAGGAGCGCTGAGAGGGGACAGCCCTGCCTCGTACCCCTACAAATCGGAATGGTGTCTGATGTTATGCCCTCTATGTGTACGCACGCTGATGGGGCGGTGTACAATAAACGTAACCAGTTGATGAAGAGGGTTGGAAAACCCATCCGCTGGAGAATACTGAAAAGAATGCATCAAGCATCACAGCCGCCACCTGCAGGTCAGGGTCTAGAATGTTGTACATGGCAAACAGCATCCGCAAGTTGTGTGATGTGGATCTTTCGGGTATGAATCCGGACTGATCTGGTAGGACTAAATTGGGCATCAGCGGTGTAAGTCTAGTTCCCAATATTTTCGCCAGCAGTTTTGCGACTATGTTTAAAAGTGACAGCGGACAAAAGGAATCACATCGATTTGGTGGTTTGTCTTTTTTGAGCAAAGTGATAATGGGAGCTTCCCTGAGTGTTGGGGGGAGCGAGCCCACTTCAAAGGCTTTGGCGCACATATCAAAAAGGTAAGGCGTCAGCACTTCTGCGAACTCTTTATAAAATTCGCCTGTGAGTCCGTCAGGGCCCGGAGCTTTTTTATTCGGAAGCGATTTTATCGCTGTTTTTATGTCATCTTCAGTTATAGGTTGGCAAAGGTAGTCCCTGTGGTTGTCCGAGAGCCACGCAAGAGCAATATCTGTTAGACAGTCATCCAATTCTGTGGGCGGTGCACTATTCTGTGCGGTATACATGTCTGTGTAAGTTGTTTGGAATTGCGTGACGATGTCTCTCATAGAATAGGTGTCCGTTATTTTAGTGATGGTGTGTCTGTCTTCCCTGGCCTTGATTTTTGGACGCTAGTGTGTGTCCCGGTCTGCCTCTCTCCCTGTAAGCACGGGCAATATGACGCCTGGATAAATATTGAATTTCATCATCCGCTAATTTATTATACTCCGTAATTGATTCCTTGATTTGGGCAAGGAGCGCTGTGCTGGGTGAACACTCGTATTCTCGCTCTAGGCTCTGTAGGAAATGTGCAGTTTTAGCCAGTTCGCCCCTTATGTCGTTTAGAATTCCCGCGGTCGTGCTAATGCATACTCCTCCGATCATGGCTTTAAAGGCTTTCCAGAGGACTGCGGCACTGTCCACAAACCCCTTGTTCCATGCAAAGTGTTGTATAATCACCTCCCAAATGATGTGTGTGTATAGCGGCTCAGAGCGGTTGCACCAGGTAAACTGTCGGGAAAAAGTTTGTGGGACGTGCAGTTCTTGCCTAACTGGATTGTGGTCTGACAGTGTCCTGGGGAGCACCTCAATATCAGAAACCAAGGTTGTGCTGATATCACTCAATAACCAGTAGTCCAACCGGGACCAACTAGCGTGGGCGGTGGAAACATGAGTACCTTCAAGCTTAGATGGGTTACGCAGGCACCACACATCCAACAAGGCAAGCTCCACCATGCCATCATTGCTAACCCTGGCAGATCTGGGAGAATGCCCCGCCATCCCGCTCAACTTGTCTTTACTCTGGTCTAGATGAGTATTCAGATCTCCACCCCATAGTATGGTAGCATCCAGCCATTCCCACAATGTGGAGAATATGCATTTGTAAAATGCAGTGTCTTCTACATTAGGACCATACATGTTCACCAGAGTGATTAGAGCCCCTGCCACCTTGCCGTGAGCCATGGCATACCAGCCTGCATCGTCTATGTGACTTTTGATCATAATAAAGGGTAAGTTTCTCTTTATGAGGGTGAGTACACCCCTGGCATATGATGAGTGCGAAGAGGCTTGCCTGTAGCCCACCCATTTGGCCCCTACCTGCGCCTCAGTATGACGTGTGAGGTGTGTTTCTTAAATGAGTGTGATTTTTACGTTGTGTCAATCTAGATAAGCCAGTACCTGCCATATTGTATTGGGAGAGTTAAGTACCCGCACATTCCACGTTAAACAAACAATTTTTTCATGCACCATCTAGTTGAATGCACCATAAAGCATCTTTTCAAAACCGCTGCACCTCATGTAATAGCATAGCTCAGTACCCTTTAGCCACAATGACAATTCCCCTCTGACCCCCCTCCTGCCCAAACCCCCACCCACTTCAGCAACCCCAACCTGCCAAAGTCATCCCAATCCACCCCTAACCCATAAGAAAGAAAAGCTGCCGTAACAGCAGTGGGGATCACCCGTGGGGGAGCGCTGGAGCGCAGAGTTACTCCTTGGTGTAAAGGGAGGTGGCCGGAGACAATTTCCCACCCTGAGCTAAATATCAATCAAGACAGATCAGCAGTAATGACTAGAAAGATAAGAAACATGTAAAAGGATAGAAAAGTCTTATCTGCCGTATCAGAGTTCAGGTCAGCACGCGGATGGAGTCCGCACCCCATGCAAATCTAAGCGTGCTTGCAGGAAAGTTCCATAGCGACGTGACACCAGCACTTTCTGTAGAAAAAGGTCCATTGGAGTGCAAATAGAAGGTCACTCTGCCGTGTCCTGTGAGGAAGCTTTGTTGTCGTCCTTCTCCTGGGTAGAAGAGTTCTTAGACTTGCGTTTCAGTGACTTATAATAGTCCATTGCAGATTTCGGCGAGGTGAGGATCCGTGCTTTGCCATTTAGTTTGATTCGCTGTCTTGCTGGATACAGCATTGCGTATTTTTACAGCCGGTTGGTATTCCTTCCGAGCTGCTTGCACCCCTGCGGTGAGGTCCGGCTAGAAGGCTAGAGAATTGCCCTCATGTACAATGTTCCCCTGCTCTCTGGCCATGCGGAGGATGGCATCACGATCTCTGTAATTGAGGAGTTGTGCGATTATGGGACGTGGAGGAGTCACCATTGGAGGTCTGACGGCCAGAGAGTGATGGGCACGTTTGACTATCAACACAGGTGATAGATTCTCGGTCCCAAAAATCGCCTGTAAGAGAGACTCAATGTATGTTTCGAGGCGGCCTGTGTTGGTGGATTCTGGTAAGCCTGTGATGCACAGGTTATTACGCCTTGATCTGGCTTCAAGGTCTTCATTTTTGGCTTGAATCACCGGAAGCACTTTCTCCATGGCCGAGTTTTGGATGCCACAAGCTGTAATCCATCCTCAGTGTCCGATATTCGTGCTTCCGCCTCGTCGATTCACAGAGCTTGCTTGTCCAGTTTGGCAGATACGTGGTCCATTCTTAGACTTAGAGCGTAAATCTTGCCATCTATGCTCTGTAGACTGGACTGGACTGCCGCGGGTGTTTTTTCTATCGCAGATAAGCTGTCCTTGGGGTTGTCTATTTCAGAGTCTGATGTGATCCGTTGTTGAAATTTATTTGCCTTGCGAGGTTCAAGCATGAGGCGAGGCTGGCTGCATTCTGTTTTGCCCATTTTCAACATGGATCTGTATGCGTGTTGCACGTGTAAGGAGGTAGGTAATGAGCGGTATTCTAAAACACACAGACTCAGCCGGCAATGGGCCCCCCATGCCTGACTGGTAGCTGGAGTGCCCTTGCTGAGTAGATGCTTGGTGACCGTATCAGAAGCAATTCAAAGGCAAGGCCACAATGTGACGGCTCCCCCACTTTCACAGCCAACCACACCGCCGAGCTTGTCGTTATAGCAGTACTACCCCTGTGAGGTCTGGGGCTAGTGCAATACTGTGCTCAATCTCATGGGCCTTTCCAGACACTGGTGTGCCCCCACAGAGCAGAGCTAAGAGCGCGCCAGTCCACAATGCGCACTTATGTGTAAGGCGGGTGAAAGTTCCATAGGATGCCACAATATTATGCTGTCGCTCTGTTGGGTACGGCAGCCAAGTAGTAGTTAAAATATATGAACCTCACCTCCACTGCCACAGGATGTCATGGCATTGTGTGACAAAGCTACGTATAGCAGGGGATTGTTAGCAGGTAGATGGCGACATCAGTTATAAGAGACCCGGGGTCCCGGAATCCCTCCCGCGTATCACAGGCTGAGGATTGGGTAAAGGAAGAGAACTAATTGTTACATGAAACCACGGCACCGCAGCGACCCAAGAGATGCGTCGGGCTCCCGGCTACTCAGCAGACGTGAGGTGCAGGCTTTAAGAGTTGGTGTAAGCACAAGCGCGGACCCGGACAGATATCCCTCAATCCGGCAGCCGACACTCGAGCTGGCTCCCGGAGCGCTGGGTCGGATATAGGCGGTGTCACTTCTAGCCCCGGCATGCTCAGTGTTATGCCTCCAATGTGCGCCGGGAGGAACCGCACACTCCCCGTTCCCCAGCGACCTGATCGCAGGGCAGGCTGAGCACCCACAGCAGTTGGGCAGGGTGGCGAGGCAGTCCACACCCACAGACGTGACGTGCACCCACCAGCCCCACACAGTCCCAGAGAGCCATCGGGCAGCCAACAAGCTCCTGGCTCCGCTCATTGATCGCGGCTTTCAGTTCCGCCGCAGGAAGAACGCCAGCTTCTGCCACAAGATTTAGGCCGCTATTTTAGGGATAGGAGCCCGCCTGTAAAGTTGCGGCATGCAGGATCGCCACAGCCACTGGAGTTAATATTTTTACAGCTTATGAAAGCGCAATTATTGCGCGGTCAGCCTCCGTACGCCGTGACGATGTTTGTGGGCAGGATTTTTGATGAATAGGCGCTCCGGCCGGCAGAGCTACACTAAAACACAGCCATCTTGCCTGGCACCTTCTAGCGCCCCCCAAGCTATTATTCTTCTTAAGCAAATCTTCTAAGCCTTTTTCTACAACCCTCTCAAAGGTCTCTACTCTCTTGTCAACCATCTGTTGTGAGGGTGTCCATGTAGATATAGGTTTTAATCCTGAGCAGTTTACTTTTTGAATCGGCTCTTTATTAGCAAAAAAACCTTTTCAAGCCTAATTTTTCTGAAGATGCTCTTTATATCCTTTTCTATTTCAAAGTTATCTGGGGATGCTGTTGGTGCAAATACTAGTCCCTTTTCCAATACTAAAGGTTCTTCTTTAGTTAATATCCTAGTGGATAAATTAATTATGGGTGCTTTTTTGCTCATTATTCCCATGTTTTCTGACTCCTAGTCCTCAGTTACTGATTTCTATAAGGCGCTTGTAGTTGAAAGTTCCCTCGGGCCCTCCCTCTCAGTCCCTTATTTTCTCTTGGTTGTTGTTCTAAAAAAGACTTCTGACCTTCTCTGAATTGATTATCACTGTTGTCCTTTCTATTTCTTTGATTCCCTCTACTCTCATCTTTGGATTCTGTGCTTGCATACGAGGTGCAGAGAGAAACTCTTGCACGTTTCTTCTGGCCTCTCGGTCAATATGGGTACCAGTTTTTATTTTGGTATGCTTCCTGTGCTCCAATCTTTTTGAAGGTAGGGGTTTACTTTCTCCACACTATATCTATTAACATCTTTTCTAAGTTTCTTCATTTTTTTATTTATCAAATAGTCTTTATAACCCCCTACATCCTCTTTTATTTCTTCCAGTTTACGTTTAGTCTCTTCTAGGGTGTTGTTTTCTTTAAGTTGTAACTCCATTTTCTCTATTTCCTTTCTTTCCACTATACGGATTACTTTCTTCTTTAAATTCCATAGGGTATTCCATTTTTCAGAGTTTTCATCTGATATAGTGAGTGTACTAATCATCCTAGAGTTACCACCAATAATTTTGGTAAACTGATCTTCCTAAAAACCAAATGTTTTAAGAGTATCCATATTTCAAATTACAGTGATCTTTTCCATAGACCAATAACCTTTCCAGCTAACAAGCTATACAAAGAATCCAAAACCAAAACAGAGAGGTGCCCTTCAGATACAAAGGGAACTGGGTCAAGTAGCACCAATAACCAAAGAATGTTCCCTATGAGGTTCTTTCTCATTTATCAACACAAATAATAGCTCATACTCATTCATACATTTAAAGCATACAACCAAAAAGCCTTGTTTTTAGTAAAAATTATATCTCCTCCTTTATTTTACAAAACAGATTATACAAATTATTGATAAAAACACTTAATAATTTCTCCTCCAAGGGACAGTCCATAGTTTTTATCCAAGTGTAGAAGTTAGTTCAACAACTTTGGAGTGCACATCTCACACATTAATGATTTATATACTGATCTGAATGATGTACATATATTCCCAAAGAAACATATAATGAGAAAGTATTTTCGAACATACACACAGATTGTCTATCAAAAGAAAAAATAATTAGAAACCTAATATCATTTAAAACAATTTTCATATTATTTAAAACCAAATGTCGATGTGGCGTCTCAGTGGACTGGAGTTAGTTGACACCACCTTCTTCAGGACCGGTTTATGCGTAAAATACAATATAGTTGATTCTAAAAAATGCAAAAACACAAAATATATGTAAGCGTTTAACAAAGGAGGCTATAGCTAAAAACAGGCACTAGTATATAAGTGTGGACACATCCATTCTATTCCACTTTCAGACCCTGTGATGAAAAAGATTATTCGATCAGTCTCACCACTACTTTTCCAAAAACACTGTTCACTAAAACGCATTCACTCTCCCATTCATTCTACTTATTGACCAAACTCCGACTTACTTAGAGATGCTCACTACTGAAATTCTCCATGTTTCATAGGAATTCATTTATTATTTGGTGGGAATTTCCTTCCTATTCAGCTGACGGTCTGAAATCTATATATAATATCTAAAATTAGTACATAGATCTTATAAGTTAAAATAATTGTTTTCCAATAGATGCATCAGGGATTTATTAAGCTCACCCTTTCGATCCGGATATTAATGCTTAATCTTTAGATCTGTAAAATCTGTTCAGGCCGTGGCTTTTTCAATCAAATACGGCGGATGGACACTGGAATTCTTTTTTTTGATAACCAGTAGTCCGTTTATTTATTTATATCATTTATAGAGGGCATGAATCACCCCGGTTGGGGTATCTATGCGCTATGGCGGCGTTCGGGAACAGCAGATTAGGTGGATCAGAACAGTGAAGTTTTTAGTTTTTTCCTAAAGGACATGTAGTTTGTGCATTGGCAAATGTCCATGAGTAGTTGGTTCCAGAGTTGAGGTGCTAGGTAAGAAAAGGCTTTGTCTCCTAATCTAGTTTGCTTAATGCGCGGTATGCTTAATGCGCGGTACGATAAGGAGATCCTTGCCTCCTGACCGGAGGGTTCGCGAGGGGGTGTATCTGGGTCCCATTTTATTTAAGGCTTTAAACACCATGCAGTTGACCTTGAATTTAATTATTTTACGTATGGGCAGCCAGTGTAGTTTGCGGAGAAGGGGGAGTGAGTCTGCTCTGGGGGGGGAACTGGTGACTAGACGGGCTGCCGTATTCTAGACTACTTGCAGCCTGCTCACGGAGGTTTCCTTTGCTGAGATCAGTAGGGCATTGCTGTAGTCCAGGCGGCTTAGGACCAATGCTTGTACCAGGGTTTTATGTGTGGAGGAAGGGAGAAGGTGAAAGACTCTACGGAGCAGGCTTAGTGCATGGAAGCATGCTCGAGTGGTTTCAACAACATGTTCCTCCAGGTTTAATTAGGACCCCTAGGTTCTTGACCACTGGTTTTGGGGACAGTGCTGGTCCCAGTTCCACAGGCCACCAGTTGGGTGACCATCTGGTTACTACATCTTTGAATAGCATGATTTCAGTTTTTTCTGCATTTAACTGAAGGAAGTTGTTGCTCATCCATTCGTTATGGTTTTCATGCCCTCTGCGAAGATGTCCTCGATGTTAGTGGTGTTTTGTCGAAGGAAAGGAGCAGCTGCGTGTCGTCCATGTAGGATATAGGTATGAATCCAATGTTTCTCAGAAGTGATGAAAGTGGGGCAACATAACTGTTAAATAATGTGGGGCTAAGGCAAGAGCCCGGTGGGACACCCTTAGAAACCGTGGTGGTCTGAGATTTGAACGGATCTAGGTTTACAGTTTGGGTTCTCAACCTTCAGGAAATCCGTCAGCCAATTGAATGCATTGTCCTGACTGCCTATGGCTCTTAGTCTCTTTAGCAGGATCTGGTGTGAGATGGTGTCGAATGCCGCGGACAGGTCGAGCAGTATGAGAATTACTGCTCGGCCAGCGTCTGCGTGCATTCAGATGTCATCTATGTCATCTGTAACATTAACCAGAGCTGATTCCGTACTGTGTCTGGGGAGGACGCCTGACTGTGAGTGGTCAAGGCACTCAGAGGATTCAATGAAAGTAGACAGGTGTGCAATAATATGTTTTTCAAGTAGTTTGCTATGGAGAGGGAGGAGCGAGATTGGTCGGTAATTGGAGATCACGTCAGGGGATAGTTTGGTATTTTTCCTAATAGGCAGAATTTGAGCGGGTTTCCACTCCTTTGGAAGCTTGCCTTCCTTTATTGAACTGTTTAGTATGGAGCAGATTGGGGCCACAAGCTGAGTGGTGAGTACTCTGGAGATTTTGGCTGGGATGAGATTGGTAGGGGATCCAGATTTGGTCGATTTCAGTAGGGATTCTGTGTCTTGAATGGTGAGCAAAGGGAATTCCTCTAGTATATTAGTGCTAGGTGAAACTGGGGGAGGTTTGAGGCAGGCGTTAGGGTGGGTGCTGGTGGTAGCGGTAATTTTGTTGTAAATATTATCGATTTTTTGTGAGAGGTATCCTTCAATACTGTCATATAGAATCTGAGTTGGCGCTTCTTCCGGGTTACAGGCTTTGGGATAGATGAGAGTGTTAAGTACTTGGAATAGGGCTTTGGGAGTGTTATCTGCCTGCTCGAGTTGGTTGGCGATATATTTCTTATGGGCTTGTTTCAAATTTCTGTGGTATGAGGCTTTGTTGAGGGGATCATGGGTTCAACGTCATTGTCGCTCTAATTTCTTGCACTGATTCTTTTCTGTCCGAAGGTCTGTAGTATACCAGGGGTGTTTGGGGATCGCAATTGACCTTATAGTGCTCTGAAAGTCAGTTAATCGCTTTTCTACCGTGTCCGAGGCTGAAAAAAGAGGAGGTATGAAAGTATCATTGAAAAGTGTAGGAGTTAATTTATGCCACTGTCTATGGTTTCTTGTGATTTTTTTCTTTCTGGGCTCTGTGGAGCCCACTAAGCAGAATTCAATTTTGGAGTGATCTGACCATGACAGAGGGCAGGTTAACTTGTAAATAGTATGAGGTGAATTGGATAAGACTAAGTCTGGGGTATGTCCTGCTGAGTGCGTAGGTGCATCATTGATTTTAGTAAGTTCAAGTGTAGATAGCTCTGTCAGAAGGGTGGTGGCATCAGGGTCTACGGGGTTCTCACTGTGCACATTTAGGTCTCCCAGAAGTAGGAATCGATTGGATGAGATCACGTGAGGGCAGATCAGATCCATGAGTAGGGTAATGGAGTCGTTATTCATTATTAATACTAATTAATGCTACATCTGTTGTTTTAGGAAGAAGCATTTTTTAAATCAAATTACTTTTTAAGAAATTTTGACCAGATTTATCATTTTAAAATATTCACCTAGTCACAACTACCATATAGTTCACCACTCGTTTTTATGGGGCTCAATTTATTAGAAACTCTAGTGGGTTACATACATATATCTACTCTCCTTTAATAGTTGGCTTGCTTCAATCCAAACGCTTAAATAAAAAATTATTCAAAAGCTGAAATAACCTCACTGCCCCATATTGCAATCCTTTAAATAAAAATTCTCCCAGGGACTTACCGCACAGATAAATACGTGTGATTCGGTCAGCCATTGCTCGGGTACTGATTTCAAGGACTTCTTTGCAGTCAGTTTATATATGCTCAACAGTTAATGTTTAATTAATAAATTCCTTGCACCTTCCCGGGTCAACTAAACCTCCTACCTATGTGGAAAACTAGATAGGTTTGGTGGCCATCTTGGAGTGTCAAATACAAATAGAGTTCATTATCATTTTATGAGAATAAATTAAAAGAATAAATTAAAATCTCGAAATCCGCCCTGACTTTACCGAAAGTATTATCAATGAGGCCCATTTAATACTAGGACAACTTTGATTATTGTGTGTTTTTAACTAATAACACTTTTACAGTATATGGGTGAGTTTGGTGGCCATCTTGGCATGTCAACTACAAGTAGAGCTCAATATCATCTGATAAAAGTAGCTTAAGATCGACAAGTAAACCTGACTTCACTAGATATATTGTCACTAAGGCCCATTTTATATAACATATTGGTCTATACAGAGAAGAGGAATACAACTCTGGTAAATAACACAGTAATTCCAAGATGGCTGTGATATTTCCCAAAAAATAAATGCTGGTAATAATAGAATACCTAGAGTCCTCGTATATCGAACAAAGGGCAGTATTTCAACATTAACGCAATAAAAGCATGCTAACAATTGAAGGGGTCCGAATATAAAATGGGCCTTAGTGACAATATACCTGGCCTTGACTTCTCCAAAAGGGGAAATAAACATCTTCTACTCACATTTTCGTCACACATACTCCAAAACAGATATGCTCTTTTTCTCAGGAAGGTTGATGCCACTACTTTGTGACTCCAGAAATGGGGTAAGATCGGTTTCTGATCATGCCCCCTTGACGTGTACACTGAAAGGCTTCGATACAACAGCCAACAAAATAAACAGAAAGTTATGCTTGCAGAAGATAGATCAAATTTAAAAGTGATGGAAGATACCCAAAAGCAAACAGGCACTAGACATGGCCTTCGAGAAAGGACTAAAATAAGTAGGCAACTAGTTACACTATTATCAAATCAGAAAAAACATTTCTGTCTCTCCATCGCAGGCACTATGAATTTTGAAACAAAGCTCACACCCCTTTTGCATGAGCTCATAACACTAAACAAAATAGGGATACGAGCTTGTCCTTAAAAGATGACAGTGGGCAATATACATATGATGATTTTCTGGAGTCCCACAATCTTCTCCACCCCTCGCAGACTGGCTTTCGACCACTACATGGAACAGAAACTGCCCTCTTAGCTGTAGTCGAAGAGTCCAAGAAGATTATGAACACCGGAGGCACCACTGCTGTTATCCTCCTGGACCTCAGTGCAGCCTTCGAAACCGTTAACAACCAAATTTTGGTCCATAGACTCAGAAATTTGGGGTGACTGGGGGAGCTATAGTGTGGCTGCAATCATACTTGGAAGACAGGTCTTTTCAGGTTTTCAAAGGAGATGCCACTTCAAAACTGATGCCCCTCCGCTGTGGGGTTCTGGAGGGATCATCCTTGAGTCCCACCCTGTCCAATGCTTATATGTGCCCGCTAGCAGAGATTGTGCTTCCTTTTGGGGTCCATATAGTGACCTATGCAGATGACACTCAATTTGTCGTGGCCCTGAACCATTGTGACAATTCCACTCTTGGCCTACGTCCTTGCTTGGAGGAGGTGGCCAAGTGGATGGATCATTCATATTTGAAATTGAATCGAGATAAGACAGAGATGATGCTTCTTGGGAATCCCTCCATTTTGAATGCATAAGTAATGTGGCCAGTCTGTTTGGGCTTCGTACCTTCTTCCAAGCACCAGATTAAAAGTCTAGGTATCTGGCTTGACCATGATCTGAGCTTTAAGGCACAGGCTCAGAATGTGGCGGCTTCCTGTTACGGCATCCTAAGGATGCCTCGGAAAGTCCGCCCGCTTCTACCCTTCCTTGCAAGAGGGCTTAGCTCTCATTCTTTCTCGCCTGTACTATGGGAGTGTTCTCTATATAGGAGCCCTTTGTGCTACTATCTCAAAACTCCAAACGGTGCAAAATTGCACAGTGCGTATGCTTCTTGGGATTCCGAACCACCAATCTGCGAAGCCAGCTGTGAAATCTCTTCCCTGGCTCCCTATTCAGGAGAGAGTTAAATAATTTAAGGCCATATGTATCGTTCACAAGAGGCTAGCAGGGAAGGGACCGTCCATCAATCATTCCATTAATCTGCCTTACCTCGCGAATAGACGCCTGCATCCGGACGACCTCCATCTTGCCGTAGTCCCCAGGATCAACAAGGCTAGAAGTGGTGGCTGGCTGTTTTCTTACAATGCTGCTAGGATGTGGAATACCCTTCCACTTCAACTACACAGTGAATCTAATCATCTGGCCTTTCGTAAACTTCTAAAAACTTGGCTTTTCTCTTAATATGGTTGTGTTGTCTATTGTTTTACCGCTGTTAGCGCTGTGATGCCCCCGGGTAGCTATGCGCTTAATAAATGCTTCTTTCATAATAAATGCTTTTTTCATTTTATTTCATTCATTTCATTTCATGTCATGATAGAAAGAAGGATGAACTATTAAGACATTTCTGTTTATCTATATCTGCACAAGCGCACCTCCACTAGAGCGGAGGAGCATCGCCCTGCTAACAAAATGCCCACATAGCTCACAAATAAAATGGCAATAAAGTTTATTTATTACCATTTTACTTTTCAGCAAACTGTCTTGAACTGAGTGTTAGGATGGGGGCTGGACAATTGTGCTGAGTGGCAGCAGGATGCTGTGCACAAATGCTTAAAGTGCGCATATCCCTTTGGCCGTCCTTCTTGCGATGGCCAACCAGACATGCACATTTTAAACTTCTCTAACAGCTGGCAGCTGGTTCGAGAAAGTACAGGCCTCCAGCGCTCTTCAGAGCATTCAGAGAGGTCACTCCCTCCAATCCTGATGCTTCTCTCATTCTGAGAGCAGCGCCAGAATTGGTTAGTGCCGTTTCCTGGGTCCCATAGCTTATAGGAAAGACAAGGAGAACATTGTGTGGCAAGCCAGGAAGGTAAGTGCTATTTTTATCTTATTTTTTATTTAGTACCACCCTCCTCATCACCCTGAATAAGTGCCAGCCACCACTGTTTATATACTCAAGACCTAGTTACCTGGGCGGCAGGTCATAAAAGGAGGCCGTAAATAGCTGAAATCTAGAAAAGCTGATGGATTTATGGAAGAATTGTATTAATTACTTTCACCACAGTTGGTGCAAATCTTAGTATACATGTACTGGGAGGTAGCAAGTGATGAGAAATCATTCCAATGAGTGAGACAAAAATAATTGTACTTCTGAAGCCAGGTAAGGACGAATCCTTCTATTCCATCTACAGGTCAATAGCACTGCTGAGCATTGATCATAAAATATATATGACAGTTCTAGCTAATAGGTTAGCTGCCATTCTCTTTCATATAATACATGAAGACCAGTCTGGGCTCATAGGAGAATGCTACCTGTTGGATATTATGTGGCGAACAACCCACCTCATAGAAAATAATAATAATAATAATAATAATGGGTCTTGTAGAGCGCAATGGTGACGCACAACGGCGTGTCCCCGCGCTGAGAGTGTGAGCGTGTTCAGAGGGAGTCCTGCGGGGAGGGCCACTATCTGGTGTACAGATATGTTTTCAGCTTGGCTCTGAAGATAAGCTCTGATGGTTCCAGACGCAGTGCTACTGGAAGTTTATTCCAGCATGATGCGGCGAGGTACCTGAAGGACCTGCCACCCATCCTTGCTCTGGACACCTTTGGGATAGTTAGGCGCCCTGAACCAGAGGATCTCAGCGCGCGGGATGGCTCGTATTGTGTCAGGAGACCCTGAAGAGGAGGGGGTGCCCTGCCATTAATGATCCGGTGACAGGTGCAGAGGGCCTTGAATTCTACCCTGCTCCTGACCGGAAGCCAGTGCAAGGCTTGGAGCGCGGCTTTGGAGGCTGATCTTCTAGGAAGTTTGAGAACTAGCCGAGCAGCGGCATTTTGCAGGACCTGTAAGCGGCTCAGATTCTTCTCGGGGATACCTAGATAGAGAAGGTTGCCATAGTCCATCTTGGACGTGACTAAAGCATGCACTAATGTTCGGCGGGCTCTAACGGGAAGGAGCTCCAAAACCTTCCTGAGAGTCTTAAGGATCCCGAAACAGGTGCCGACCACCCGGTTGACCTGGGGGCCAAAGGTAAGATCGGAGTCGAACCAGACACCTAAATTCCTCGCCTCCAGGCAGGGGGTAGGTGTTGGTCCCAAGCAAGGAGGCCACCACGCCGACGTCCACGCCGCCCGGTCTCCCCCTACCACCAGCACCTCAGTCTTGTTGCCGTTAAGTTTAAGGCAGTTGGCAGACATCCAGGCAGCAAGATCTTGCATGCATGCTCTGAAGATGTCCGCCGCAAGGCCGGGAGTACGCGATAGGGAGATGACCAGCTGCGTGTCGTCGGCGTATGACACCATGCGCAGACCGTAGCTCTCCACTATGGAGGCGACCGGGGCCACATATAGATTAAAAAGCGTTGGGCTTAGGGACGAGCCCTGTGGAACCCCCTGATCCAGTGCCATTCGCCTGGAGTAGCAGTCACCCTGCCTGACTTGGAAACCACGGCCCGAGAGGAACGACTGAATCCATTTTAGCGCTGCGTCACCCATCCCTGCTTTGTTCAGACACTGTAGCAAGGTGGAATGTGCTACAGTGTCGAACGCAGCGCTGAGGTCCAGCAGGACCAGGGCCATAGTGTGGCCCTCGTCGGCCCCCTGTCTGATGGATTCGGAAGCCATAAGGAGTGCTGACTCAGTCGAGTGTCGAGGTCTGAATCCAAACTGGGTGGCGTGAAGGAGATTAGACTCTTCCACAAACTGCATTAACTGCTGGTTCACCAACTTCTCCGCCACTTTCGAGAAGTAGGGAAGGAGGGAGATGGGACGCAGATTCTCCAGTTTTTCGAAGCTGATATTAGGCTTCTTGCGGAGGGGGAGCACCACTGCTTGTTTCCATTCCCAAGGCACAGTGCTGGACCTGAAGGAGATATCCAACAGGTGCCTAATGTATGGCTCTAGTGTTGTCAGGCTGTCGGCCAGCCGTTTAGGAGATGCTGGGTCCCGTGGGGAACCTGATTTCACTGATCTACATATGTTGATCAGGTCTTCAGCTTGCGGGGTAGAGAAATTGAGCAGCAACTTGTGACCATCTTCCTCTCTAACTGACGCCTCGAACTTTCCATCTGCCGCTGGTTGGGCAGGGAAGGTGGTATAGATTTTGGACACTTTGTCACTGAAGTAATCAGCAATGCGGTTGCAGGCAGCCACAGAGCAGTCCTCTGATCCCGCTGAGGATTTAGGGACAGCAAGAGATTTGTATACACAGAACAATTCTTTCGCTGAGTTCTCTGCATCCAGAATTCTTTCGGCATAGTGGGCAGTTTTCGTTATCCTGATAAGATTATGATATGCTCGTCTGTGGATGAGGTATCTCTCTCTCTCCTGATTGTCATATGCTTCCCTCCACTGCCTTTCAGCACGCTTACACTCCCTCTTGGCACCCCGCAATTCCTCATTAAACCATGGTGCCGATCTCTGTTTACGACCATCCTTCTTTGGATGGTCTAACGGGGCCGTTTGGTCCAGCGCAGCCGTGATGCGGTCGTTAAGTAGTTTGTTTACCGAATCCGCATCATCGCCTCCAATGGGGCCATTGGCTATCAGAGCCTCATTGAATTTGGGCAGAGAAAACTTCGCCCATTTGCGCCTGGGATGGTTATAGGGAGTGGGAGCAGTGTCCTTGTTCTTAGGGAGAGAGATTTCAAAAGGCACCAAAAAATGGTCAGTCCACGGGAGAGGCACTGGGGGGGCCACCCTAACTTCCTCCCAGTTTGCAAAAACTGGGTCGAGCAGATGACCATGTAGGTGAGTAGGAAGGTGGCCCTTTAGCTCTAACTGTAGTGCTTGAAGATCCTGCCGGAACTCCATCGCTCCCTTGTCTAGTGGATCTTCGAGGTGCATGTTAAAGTCTCCGAGAAGAAGAAACTTATCTCTCCGCAGCACCATCTCTGTGGCACATTCTATGAGAGTGCCCTTAAACCTAGCCAAAGGGCCAGGTGGTCGGTAGACTAAATAGCCCTTAACAGTTGTACCCCCATTGATTTTTATTGTGAACATCCCCACCTCACTTGCCGCCAGGTGGACGGATTCAATTTGACAGGCAAGGTAGTGTTTAAATACAAGTGCAATACCTCCTCCTCTGCCCTCAGGTCTGTCCAGTCTTACCATCAGATAGTCATCCGGCAGTGCCTGAATGATATCAGGGTCGGAGTGTGTATCCAGCCAAGTTTCTGTAAGAAATAACAGGTCCAATTGTCTGTCCACGAGCAGGTCGTGGATGTCAAACTTATTGAAGGCGAATACAAAATGGATCCCACTGGTCCTGTTGGTGCAGGACACTGAGAAATTCATCAACAGGGTCTGATGGGAACGTTAAAGTTTGGGATGGAGAAAGACTGGATCTGCATGGCCATGGCACCCTACAAATACCCCATAGGCAAGATAGCACTAAATCAGATTTTATTGGTCAAAGAACCAATAACACGGGGCACCAGGCCAATGGGAAATACTTTTGGGGCCAGTCAAGAATGCGACTGAAGACTGTTCAGATCTTTTTAAAAATTGAAATGTTAGGACATTTGAAAGTTGTAAGAAGCATATAAAGTAGCTGAAACTGAACGATTCAGGAATCAGCTGTTGAACCTACCCCACCAATAAAGCAGCAGCAACTAAAGAGCTGACAGATTTTGAGAAAAGCGTCAGGACATTGTCTCATAGCCATGGGGCCATTGTTGTCTTCTCTAAGTTAGCATGAGCATGTTGCAGGCTGTCCGCTGCTTTGCGCACGTCACTACACAAGTTTATTTTGCAAATGCCTCTTTTGCCGTTTTCACATGAGAACCTATTGCTGTGTTCACACTCTGCAGGTTCTTGGGATTTAGTGTTGGAATGGGAAGAGGAAGTTCATGACCGAGAAAAGCAAAGATCTGGAGGGTATTACAGATACATGTTTGGGAGGAGACATGATCGTGAGACACATCATGATCGAATGAAAAGATGGCGAGATGCTAGTATGACAGAGGGATTATATCCAATGAGAACAGTTGAAGTTTCTGCTCCTTCAGAAGAAAGGGTTTCTGAGTCAGATATGAGAAGATATGGAGAGTATGAAGATGAGGTCTTAAATGACATGATTTACAAGAGACCACCTCCATATAGACCAGAACCAGATGAGAGTACACCAGTTGTTTCTCCGATAAGAGATACAGTTGAGAAAGAAAAAATGACACCTGAATCAAGGGGTAGTAGTTCTTTCAGGGAGAGAGAGAATCGGAGTAGTGAGGAAAATGCTAGAAAGTTAGCAAAAACAACAACAGAACTGACTGAGAAAATTAGGGAGTTAACGAAGAATCTGGAAGCTGTTACGGTGCCTGTAACAATAGGTCCAGTTATGCCTGTGTTTGACAAACAGAGAACAGGTGAGAATGGACTAGTGATTCCATATGTTGGGAATAACCTGACAAATTCAGTTGGTCCTTCAGGAGATTCAGCCAAAAGAGCAGAAAGAAGTGACATGAGACAAACAAGACATGACACATGTAGTGAACTATTGGATGTTAGTGAACCTGGTTGTTCAGGGATGCCAATTTTAGAACCGCAGAAAAGAGTGGTTCCAGTGAGAAAAACTGCTGAAATAACAGTTGATGATTTGAATGATTGGATGAAGGTTCTTCAGAAAAAGGATAAGGATTCACAAGTTATTGATGTGGTTAAGTTACGTATAGAATTAGAAGAGCTTGTGACAGGAACAGTTCCAACAGAAATCCTGAAGAGTCATCATGATGGTGAATTAATGTTTATGTGCAAAAGCATAACATGGAGAGCAAGAAATACTCATGATAGACTAAGAGCGATAGCAAATGAGCAAGGAGTTGACATTGATAAAGTAAAGGTTTTGCAGAAAACTTACAGGATGGATTTCACAGAGAAAGACATTGAAAATTTGAATACTTCTGGTAGAACAGGACAGATTAAAGAAATGGTGGCATTATTGCGAAGATGGGGTGATGTAGAAAAGTGGAAGGATAGGTGGTATAAGAAAAGAGAAGAATCTGAAGATAGAACAACTTATTCAGCATTTCCAGTGAGAGAAAAGGAGAAACCAGTGGAGCAATATCCCATGAGAGAAATACCTGGAGGAGGATATGTACATGTTCCATGGACCAGACAGGATATTTTATCATTTACGAATGATTTTCCTCGATTGAGAGAAAAGCCCGTCGAGTGGTATAGGCAGGTAGACAGGTTTGTGAAGTTGTCAAAAGTGCTGTGGGTTGACCTGAATAGTCTGTTTGATATAATTGTTCCAGCAGACTTGTGGACTGAGTGCAAGATAGTAGTGAGTTGGCCTACTGAGGAATATCCAAGAGATTCAAGAACAGGGGCACCAGATCCAGAAGTGATGAGGAAGTATGATCAGGTGATGGTATACCTGAAGAGTAAAGTTCCTCCAAAAGAGACAGACTGGGTTAAGATAGATCGAACACAACAGGAAGCAAAAGAATCAGTTCATGCTTTTTACGAAAGGTTGATACTGGCTTTTAAACAATTCAGTGGAGATGAACACCTGGGTGACAAGGATTTGAGTCATTTTGTATACAGATTTGTATATGGCCTAAGACCTGAAATTGGTGAGAGAATTCGTGAGCACACAGTGGATTGGCAGAGTAAAAAAGTAGATGAGATCCTGAGACATGCAAAATACTTTAGTGATGAAATTGAAGCAAAACAAAGAAAGCTGAAAGAGAAAGCAATGTGGGCACAGGTGAAAGTTGCAGAAAGACAGGAAGCACAGTTAGTGGAACAGGCGAATAATCCAGGAAATAATGCAGGAAATAGACCCAGATATGCAGGAAAAGGGAAGGGAAGTCTTGAGGAAGCGAAAAAGAAGTTCCCGTGTCACAACTGTGGCCAACTGGGACATTGGAGATCTGAATGTCCTAATCCACCATTAAATGAGGGTAAATCCTTAAATCAACAGGTGCAGAATGAAGGGAATAACCAGCAGCAACAGCAACAGAAAGTTGTGAGACAGCAGAGTCAGGAGCCAAAACCGCCCTTGCCGCAGAATAGAGGGGTACAAAAGTACAATCAGGACTCGGGATTCTTCAATGATGAGCAGGTAAACAAACCAAGACGTTCTAACAAAGTACAGCAGTACTTGTTAAAGAGTGAAGGGAGTGAGTCTGAGGGTGATTATTGACGGTGCCGAAGAGAGGAGGAAGAGTGCATACTTGGTGCAACTCTAGAAATAGACCAGGCAGGACCATTTGTGGATGGGAAAATAAATGAGGAGAGTGTTAATTTTTTGGTAGACACAGGTGCGACAAGATCAACTGTCAGGTCAACAGATGTGAGAAATCTTCCTCTCTCGGATGAAGCAATCCAAGTAGTTGGTGTAGCCAATACACAAATCAGAACACGTCTTACTGAACCAGTAAGAGTACAGATAGGGAAATTTTCAGACATGCACAGATTTATTGTCTGTGACACGAGTCCAGTGAACCTGTTAGGTAGGGACTTATTGTGTAAGATGAACTGCACAATCTTTTGTACACCAGATGGAATAGCTTTTGAGACACCAGATGATGATGCTTTGTACCGAATGACTCTAGAAAATAGAGAAAGTGAGTTAATTGGTGCATTTGCTGTGTTTAATCCGGAGGATTTGCCTCAAGAGCTGAGAGACACAGTGAAAATAGCAGTTTGGGATTTTACAGGAGAGGATGTGGGATTGATGAATAATGTGGATCCAGTGAAAATTGCAGTGAAAGAGGGAATTACATATCCTAACATTCCTCAGTACAAAATGACACCAGAAATAATTGAAGGGATAACTCCTATAATTGAGAAAATGATTCAGCAAGGAGTTCTGAGAGAGCTACTGAGTAGTCCGTGTAATTCACCGATAATGGGACTGAAAAAGCCCAATGGCAAATTTAGGATCGTGCAAGATCTGAGAAAAGTTAATCAAATTGTGGTGGCATGTTGTCCTATTGTGCCAAATCCATCAGTGATTCTGTATCAAATTCCACATGATGCTGAGTGGTATACAGTGATTGATTTGTGTCATGCGTTCTTTTCAATTCCATTGCATCATGACAGCCAGCCGATTTTTGCATTTAGGTTTGGCCAGCGTATCTTAGCATGGTGTCGAATCCCACAGGGGTATACGGAGAGTCCTTCGATATTCAATCAGTTATTGAAGAAATCGTTGGAAAGTTTGATTATGCCCGAAAACTCAGTGTTAGTGCAGTATATTGATGACCTACTGGTGGCATCAAAGACACGTGAAGCTTGTGAAGTGGATACCATAGCTTTACTGAATCATCTGGCAGATGGAGGGTTAAAGGTATCTCCAGCCAAATTGCAGTTTTGCAAGAAAGAGGTTCATTATCTTGGACACAATATTGAAAAGGGTCTGAGAAAAGTGACTACTGACAGGATCAAAATAATCAGAGAAATGAAAGCTCCAAAAACCCAGAGAGAAGTGAGAATGTTCCTGGGAATGGTGGGTTATTGTCGTCAGTGGATAATTAATTTTTCCCTGATAGCAAAGCCATTGATTAAATTGACAAAAAGTGAAATGACAGATCCATTGAATCTGGATGAAGAACAATTGGCAGCATTTGAAGAGCTCAAAAGTAAAATGTGTGAGGCTCCAGCTTTGGGTATGCCTGACTATGAGAAAGAGTTCGAACTGTACTGCAGTGAGAGAAATGGATGTGCACTTTCAGTGTTAATCCAGAAACATGGACAATTGAGAAGGCCTATTGCATACTTCTCATCGACACTTGACCCTGTAGCTGTGGGTTTACCAGGTTGTCTAAAATCTGTGGCTGCAACATGCAGAAGCCTGGAACAAAGTGAAGGGATCATAATGGGATATCCTGTAAGGGTATTTGTACCTCACAATGTGGCAATTCTTTTGACAAGAAGCAGAACTCAGCATATGTCACATAGTCGGCTGACTAAGTACGAAAAAGTGATTCTGGGAGCTTCAAATGTGACTCTTGAGAGATGTGTGAATGTGAATCCAGCGACACTCTTGCCGGATATTGAAAATGTGGGTATAAAGATGGAAGATGATCATGATTGTTTGGATGTGCTTGAGTATTGTACAAAACCGAGACCAGACATAAGGGATATTCCCTTACCTGAAAATGACCATGTGTTGTTTGTGGATGGATCATGCCTGAGGAATGATGATGGTGTGCTATGTGCAGCATATGCAGTGTGCAAAGTTTCAGAGGTCATGGAAGCATCACCATTGAAAGGAGTGAAATCTGCGCAAGTTGCTGAATTAGTGGCATTGACAAAAGCTTGTGAGATTGGGAAAGATTTGAGAACAACCGTGTTGACTGATAGTCAGTATGGATTTGGAGTGGTGCATGACTTTGGCCAGTTGTGGCTGCAAAGAGGTTTCTTGACATTGGGTGGAACTCCGATAAAGAATGCTGAATTGATTGGAAAATTGCTTGAGGCGATAAAGCTGCCTAAGGAGTTAGCAGTTGTAAAATGTGCTGCCCATGGTCCAGGGGATGATTTTATTACTGTTGGTAACAGGTACGCCAATGATGTTGCGCAGTATTGTGCTAAGACGAACCAGTCAATTAATCGGGACAGAATAGAGGAAATGTCTTTTCTTTCTGTGATGTTTACTAATGTCCTAGAAACGTGGGATGAAGTAAAGCAGTTACAAGATAAGGCAGGAGAAGAAGAGAAACAAGATTGGGTTAAAGCAGGATGTGCTCCAAGAGAAACAGACCATGTATGGGTCTACAGGGATGGCAGACCAGTGATGCCTAACTCTATCTTGTCATCAATGGCAAGGATGTATCATGGCCAGGGACATCTGGGGAGGGACGCGATGGTAAGGTTGTTCAAGCAGACCTGGTACAATGCAAAGTTCAGGACAATTGCAGAGAGCATCTGTCAAAGGTGTTTAATTTGTCAGCAATTTAACACTGGGAAAAAGACAGTGGTGAGTCTGGGAACAATAGGCAGAGAAGGAGGTCCTTTTACAAGAATGCAGATTGATTTCATTGAAATGCCCCAAGTGAACAGACTGAGGTATGTTCTAGTGGTAGTTTGTTTGTTTTCAAGGTGGGTGGAAGCTTACCCGACTAGAAGAAATGATGGATTAACAGTGGCAAAATTACTGTTGAGGGAGTTGATTCCTAGGTACGGGTTTCCAGTTACAGTTGAATCTGACAGAGGTAGACACTTTCAAAATGAACTCATAGGTTTAATTTGTGAAGCATTGAAAATACAGCAGAAGCTACATTGTGCATACCGACCAGAGGCTTCTGGTGTGGTTGAGCAGATTAATGGCACAATCAAGAATAGAATTGGAAAGATGTGTTTAGCCACTGGCATGAAATGGCCAGATGTGTTACCTCTAGTTCTGATGACAATGAGATCTACTCCAGATAGAACTACTGGTTTGAGCCCGCATGAAATAATCATGGGACGTGCTATGCGCCATGCATTCGTGCCTGTGAATAAGTTGGTGTCAATAACTGATGACATGATTTTGGATTACTGTAAAGGCCTGGCTGACGCAGTTCATTCTGTGTTTCACCAGGTTGGAGAAGAAGCTACCACACTTGAGAAGAAGCAAGCCCATGATCTAAGTCCAGGAGACTGGGTGAGGATTAAGGTGCACAGAAGAAGAAATTGCTTGATTCCAAGGTGGGGAAGGCCAAGACAAGTTATTCTGACTACAACGACTGCAGTAAAGTGTGCTGGAGTGAGGCACTGGGTACATGCAAGTCATACTCTGAGAGTTCCAAGTCCGAGAGAGGGAACTGGTGAAGAGTATTTTGAAGAGTCAGATTCCAGTGATGGTGAAGATCCTGAAGATACGGAATCAGTGAGAAAAGAAGCAGAGAGAGCTTCAAGAGAATCACTGCGAGTATCAGAAAGGAGATCAGATTCTGTTAAAGAGCCTGAAGTTTCAAGTAGCAGTGGAGGGAAAAGAAAGGAAAAAAGAAATCACACAGAGATTACTCCTGAATCAGAAGAGGAGGAGATTGAAGAACCACTTGAGATTATTCTTGAAGAAACAGGGTCAGAAGAAGAAAGAGAGGGACAGATTGCGGAAGACCCCCGAGGAGGTGTAGGGAACATTCATGAGGAGCTAGGTGAAGGGACAAGTAGACAGCAAGAAGATTGCGTGTCGGAGACCCGAGGAGGGACAGGAGGAGGGAAGTCTCAAACAGTGGTGAAAAAATCTGTGGAGAAGAAGAAAACTGCTGGGAAACGGAAACAAGAGGCACTTGAAACAGATGATGAAGATGAACAAACAGAGGGTCGAGTTCTGAGGAAAAGAACTTCGATTGGAGAAAAGAGTGTTAAAGAATCAAGGCCGAAGAAGGTTGTGAAAGGAGACCGTTGGCCTAACAACCGAGTTAAAAGAGTGAGATACAGAGTAATAAGAGCAAATTCATCGAAAGCTGAACAAGTAAATGAAATATCAAGTCAAACTTCAAAGGCTGAAGGAGAAGAATCAAGGAGATCAAAGGAACCAGTAGAAATAAAAAGAGTTAAAAAACCCAACCAAAAGTACAGATCACCGGAATGGTCTTATGTGACACTGTCTGAAGAAGGGAAAGAAGAAACAGTGACTCAAGATAATCCGGAAGTGGTCTTGAGAAAAGTGGTTGAGGAAGATACTGGAGAAATTCTGAAAGTACTCTTGACTGACATTGGAGAAGAGTCGAGTACTGAGGATTCCGACGTTGGAGATCTGATACAATTTGATGTTGAAGAAATTGAAGTGAAGAATGACAATTATCCAAATTGAGTGAAAGAAGGATTCACTTGGATCAAGTGAACGAGGAGATCATTTGGATAAACTGAAAGCTGAAGAATTGTTGAAAAATTGAAGAAGTTCAAACAGTAGTGGAGTAGTAGAGGCTAAACTAAAATGGCTAACATAGAGGATAATAGAAATAGATGTGCCTTCTTTAAGAGGTGGTGTAGAATGTGCTGCTGTTGTACTGGATTATTAATGCTTCTATGGGGTGTTTTAGTTTTATTAGTTACTTTTAGAGTAGAATTTGGAATGAATATAGAGAATGTGACAAGTGTAGAGAAGAATTCTCAAAAAGTAGTTCCAATTAGGAGTAGTAGTTACATACACAAAGATAGGTCAATTAATAATTTTTCTAGTAATGTTTTTTCTAAACTGTTATATGAATATGTGAAGACAATGGAAGTAAGGGATTGCTACGTCTGTATGCAATTACCTGCATCTGTCTCAGAGTGTGTTACTTATCACCATTTACCAGCTACATATGGTATTTCTTGTAGTATTTTAAGTAGTGTTTTTTATTTGTTAGGGAAAGTAGATTATAAGATGTCTAACAGAGATAGTATTTTTGGGCACTTGCCAATGAACAAAGAGCTGAATCCAGCTAAAGAAGCTAACACTTTTGGTGAGATTTTTATTGAAGAAAAAGGATTAACATTAGATTACATTTTTAAGAATAATTTAACTTGCAGTTTGAAAGAAGAGGAGAGAGCTTTCCTGGATATGGTAGAAGAAAGGAGAGTGAACATGCATGAGAAAGGGAGTAAATATGAAGTGAGTGAAACAATTTGGGACATTGAGATGGGAAAAGAGTTGAAGAATGGGGCTAGTCCAACTTTAGCTCTAGATGCACCGCAGAAGGGTAAACTTTGTATTACCAGAAGGAAATCTCAATATGATACATATTTTGTGGGAACTAGTGAGTGCCATGATACATACTTCATTGCGACAGGTTGGGGTTTCAGAGGTGGAGAAGATACGATTTTTCCGGGAGTGTACTATGTTTGTGGGAATAAGGCTTATTACAAGTTGCCTGACCATTGGTATGGCACGTGTTATGTGGGCCTGGTTTTTCCTAAGATTTTTCATACAGATAAAATAAGAGATGTAGAAGATATTAATTTATTAACACGTTTTAAGAGAGAAACTTGGTCTGAAATTGTGGGTGACATTTTTGGGGTTTTGATTCCAGCAGTGGGAATTTCTTTAAATGCGTATGGAATTCGGAAACTGTCCACAGTGGTTGATCGTTTATCGACAAATACCGCAGGAGGGTTTCTTTTGGTGAATACGGAATTAAGTGCCATACGTGCCATGTCTATGCAAAATCGACTTGCCCTTGATATTCTTTTGGCCAAGGAGGGTGGAGTTTGTGGAATTTTGAAAGTTCAACATTGTTGCACTTACATTCCTGACGAAAGTAAAGACCTGAAGGTCTATATCAGAAATATTACTGATTTGCATGAAGAATTAGTACCACTTGAAGCTGGGAGTTTGTGGACTAAAATAGCTAATAAAATGATAGCTGTTAAGGATTTTATTGCAAAAATAGGTAGTACTATTATAGGTAGAATATTGTTTCCCTTGTCTTGTATAATTGTGGCTTTGTTAATAATAAGATTGGTGTGTGTGTGTTGTAAAAACAGGGGAGGGAAGAAGAAATTGAATAAGGAAAAGAAAAATAAGAAGTTGAAAAGAGAACCTCAAGAAATTGAACTAGAAGAATTGAGGGAGAGTGTTTATTTAGAGACAAAGAGAGATGATGAAAGAGTGACTAGTGTTTAATGTTGTGTAAAGGGAAAAGACATTTCTGATTTTCCTAAAATGGGACTAAATTTTCACTAATTTTTTTTTTTTTTTTGGGTTTATTTGGTGATAAAATCACCAAAGGGGGGATTGCTGGAGCAGAGTTTTCTTTTAGAAAATTCTAGGGCTTTTGAAGCTCTGGCATGTCTATGCGTTTTATTAATTTATTAATAATTAACAATTAATTATTTGTCCTTGTGCAAGTGTGTTTTATTAATCAACCCGTTTGTCTTAACATAAGAGAAAGTTACACGAGGGTTAGCTTATTTGTGCTGTTTCTGTTTTAATAATAACGTGCAAGTTTTCATGTTTAAACGTTGCTGTGTGCTATTTATTTTGAGCACAAAACGCTGTCTGAATTAATGCTTTTTATGTCGCAAAGCTAGATAAATACATACATATAAGGGTATTAGTGGGGTTAACACTGTTTAATCATTATGCTGTAGTAATGTTTTATTTTGTCTCTTTAATTAAGATGGTCTATTGTGGCCTATGAAGGCCTTAATCGAGCTGACAGTATTTCGAAGCCTGGCTGTGGCATATTCTGTGATGTGGCAAGAGAGACCCCTGCTGGAAAAAGGTCGAAGACAACTGACCGTGGTCCTTATTGTATTTTTCCATGAGGACATCAGCAGTTTGGAGGATCTCCAAAAGAAATGGAACGTCCTTGGCAAACAAAGGAGCTTCAGAAACAGATAATGAACTGTGGCTCGGCTGCCGAGGGAAGTTGAGTGAGTTGGATACTTTGATAGTTTTTTGGTTCCTGTTCCGTAGTTCACGTCTTGTGACTTTTCCTGAGCGAAGATTTTCAGATGTAGCAATGTTACATCCCTTCCTTCTCGCTCTGCTCAGTGATACAGTTTATCCTGCCAACTTTATGTGTGTTTCTATTGTATTTTTCATTATAAGAATTGTTAGCTTAGGGAGGGTTTTGCCACTTGCCATTTTACCTTTGCCGCGTGAACTTGCGTTGCTGAGGATCGATGCTGAGGACTTAGTCTTGAGAGACTTTACCGAGAGAGACTGGTCCTGACCCGTTCTGACACTTAGTTAGAATAGGTAACTATGAGAAATGATTTATTCTGATTGATTTACTTTGACTAATTTTAGATAAAGCAATATAATTTTAAACATGGTGTTGAATATTCTTTCTTGTCAATTATTGTGTACATTTTTGACTATTGTTGTATAGATTGTATAGAGTATGTTTAAGGATAACCACTATAATCAGGTCCTATCGTCCTAGATATAGATGCAGGGTTTTCTTCCCACAGGTCTTATGCTGGTAGAGTATTTGAGCGTATGTTAGTGAAATGGGCCCTAGCGTATGATGAATGTATGTGCGTGTAACTGTGAAATTACTCTATCCGTGGAAGTGGGTTTATTTTAGGTACCCTGATCTCTATCATGAACATTGTGAGCAAGGTCGATCAACAATGCCTCTTGTTATTCCGTTCTAGTCAGGCTCTAGCACCTAGACAAAACATACCGATGCAGCTGTTGTTTGGGAATATGTGTTTTGGTGTTAATGGAATACACAAATAGGTAGCACACACTTGGAGAGGGAACTTTCCAGGGAGAAGAGCAAGACAGCACCTATGATCTAGCTCGACCACCTATAGGCTGAGGTACGGGGTCTGCAGATAACACCCAGAGATCTTCTAACAGATAATCACTCTGCTTCGATACAAGGGGCCGAAAGGTTAGTCTATACTTTCTTTTCTTAATGAGAGCTCCTTTAATGATTTATGAACAAATTGCTATGCTGACCATATTTGTGTTATGCATTTTCCTGCTTATTGTGGCACATATACTGCATATTACAGCACATTAGTTAAAATAAATATTTTTAACTTGTTTTTTGTCTCTGTCAGATCTTATTGTGGACAAATGCAAGATTGTGAGCGAAAGGGTGTGTCTGGCAACCGCGATTCCTTAGAGAGTCTGGAGTGTTGTATTCTGCAGTGTCTAATCACTTGTTTCTCTGTGAGTGAGTAGGATAGCAAGTGAGACGCTATATCTAGTCGGTCCTGGGCTCATGGGTAGGTGGTAGGATGACTCTGTTACTATGCACTAAGGTCCCATAACCCTACGCATAGTTCTGTGTTGTGCAGAATGCCTGCAACAACACTAAGCGATTCAAAAGGTGCAATCTGTAAAATTCCTACTGAAATGCATGAGGCTGAAGAAATTAAAATGCCCATATCTCTGGAGGCTGAAACTTTAGATAATTGCAGAGAAAAAAACTATTTAACAAATCAATTTTGCACAGGTAGGTCAGACCTAGAAAAAGATGGCCTGGTGTTTAACTCTAGACAAATTAAGTGAATAGTAAAAACAAATGCCAAATGTTTGCTGTCAGGACTGAGGTGGGAGTGGTGATGCCATTCATGCATAGTGGTCATGCCCAGTCTGGTAATGAACTGCAAGGAAGACCTGGAGAGAATGTACTGAAAAATGAATGAGCCCAGGTGTCACAGCTGCTGATTACTGCCAAGACTGTAATAGTTAGACTGTGAAAACAAACATCGATGCCCAATGCAAACTTGATATAACATAATAAGGGACACAATTGCAGTGGAGCATCTATGTAGAACTTGAGCAAAGACAAAGATGACTTTTTGAACATATGACAACCGGTATAACTTTCTATGCACAAACACTGTGGGGAGATACTTTGCCCCTGAGACTACATGCACTGCAATTATTTGAATGAATAGTCACTAACATAATAGAAAATGTAACACATATATTTTGTGACCCATGGTAAGGGTGGGAACAGAAGGAAGGGAAACATGTTCACGTGCTTATTATTTTATGAACATATTATGCCCAAAAAACCAATCAACTTTATAAAAGTCTTTTTCAAGTATATTGCAGAAGGGCAGTTAAATATCTCATTGTAGAAACAACTAGGCGCACAGATGATCTATACAGGAATGGAATCCTGGTGCCTCCACATTCCCCCAGCTTCCTGGTTCACCACCGCTTGATTATCTATTCCCTTCTGTTAATATGTGACCATCAGGGCTTTTGTATAATCAGGGAAATGCTCCATGACCAAACAGACTGACATAAATGAACACTAGTCTTCCATGATCAGACAGCTGTGCGGTGTCTCTAGATGGTTGCTTGGGTTTCCAACCAGAGCAGCATGAATTCTGCCTGCCCAGAAATCTGTGGTGGGACAGAAGAGATGAGCTACTTCTGCCACCACACATGTAACCCCCAACACGCATTATGGTTATGCTGGGTTGACAGGCCGTCTTCCCCCAACATGCAACACAACGTATGTTAAAGTTAGATGAAACAAAAAACAGTTGGCCTCTAAATAACATTACGTAGCCTTGACCTCTCATTTGACATGCCACTTGCCACACCCCGGCCCAAAGCACAATCCTGCATGAAAATCAGCTCGCTTCATTGAGCAAAAGGTCAAAAACTTGCAGCAAGAGTTCCATGCCACCATTTTTGTTCACTGGGAAAATGCAAAAAATACTGTTTTAGCACAACACCTTTGCTTTGCACTACCACTCAAAGACGACCTAGTGTTTTGTTGAGGGCAGATCTCAACACGAGGAGAGCTGCACATGTATAAACTGGCTAGGAAGTGCAATTCGGCTGCATTTACACATCTTATGCACAGACATGTCACATGATAGTCCTCTTGCCCGTTGTTTGCCCGTGGTTTCCTTTAACGGTACACAATTTTATACAAAACCAGGTCACACTATTTTAAAAGAGCTGGCTTTGATTGCACACCTATAGGTGTTTATGCTGTTCCCGCCCCGTTACGCCATCCTTAGCATAAATTACAGGTGTTTATGCGTGAGCTTCACGGTGCTGAGGGATTTTGAATTTGATGCAGTGTTTAGGTCAACTTGCGGACAAAAAAGGTGAAAGTTGATTGGTCCCGGTGTTTGAGCCGCTTGACGTCACGATGCATTGCATGATCCACGCCACAAACCCATGCTCCAACACCAGTCACATGTTCGGCACACTCCATACAAAGATTGCACTTCTGTTTATTTTTTATTAAATTACGCATAATTGAAGTAGAAATACGTTGATTGTTTGCAAGCTTAAGCATTAGAGGTGGGTTCTCACTTTGCGACCATCAGGGCTCCAGTTCACTTTTCTTCAGTATCTCTTTTGACTGCTTGACACAAAGGTATTAACATTCAAATGGAGACATGAGACGTTTTGACATGTTATTAACTTGCGGCAATTGCAGGTAGATTATTTTATTTAAGTGATTGTACAAACCTTGCATTCATTATGCGAATATCTATATATCTAAATAGCAGAATAAAACTCCGCGGAGATTAACGCTGGCGAAGCTTTGACCTTGAAACTGCTCAAGAGCATTTGCAGGGGAATCAATTAAAACCTGCTTTCTGTTCACAGGGCGAAATGGCGCTATTACTATTTTTCTTACAATTTACATTACTTTCCCGATTTTAACCAGACGAGATATAGAACATGTTTGACCTCATTTCAGGAAACCTTGAAGAAATTCTGCTCTGACAAAAATGAAAGCTAAAATGTTTTTGCCGTGCTTTTTTTTTACTCCCAGAGATCAAACACTACCTAATGACAGCTTTAATGAGTGTCATACTGAGATACAGATGAAAGTTTTAATACATATCTCATAGAACTGAATTGTGTCCTGCAGAGAAAGAAAAAACACATTGCGACTGAAGTCAGCGTTTATGTCCAGTGGAAATTGTATGTTGAAATACTTTTTCTGCTACAACTTGCTAGACTGTGCAGCGTTACACAAACATCAGTCATTCGTCACCATGTTCCATTTACCCCCTTCCTCCACCACCAAAAACTGAGAACCCCCCCCCCCCCCCCCGCGTTGAGCACAATCACCAGCTGGCCAAACAATTTACTCGGCAAAATATGCATTATGTTTTTGGTCCTATGTTCAATTGAAAACCCAGATAGAAGCTAAAAAGAGCACAATGCAGACAAGGAAAGAACATATTTGCTAGATACATTTGTTGAATTCTCAACCATGAGTTGTCTCACTTGTTCAGTAGAAAAAGAGTGTTGATAAATACCATGCAATGTCATTCAAAAGGGTGATTTGTAAAGGAGAACTAACTGTAGCAACATCTGAACGTTACGGTGCCAAGGAGGTTATTAGTCTATTCGATAAATAAAACTTTGGATAGGAAAACACTATGATTACAAAAAAATGGTTAAAAAAAAAACAATTTGATGAAAACATTTTCAGAGGAAAACCTTTCCATGGAAACAATGAAAGTAGTAATAGCTGAATGTGTTGTTTCGTTATGTAGTACTAAGGTAGGATCTATGACTATCATTTTACACTAAATGTTCTAAGAGTGTAATCAGAACAGTAATGAATTTAGTACAACTATACCAAAGCCACAGTACTGAAAAATGTAACTTTGATGCACAAAGGTAAAGTCACACTTTTGTGTAAGTGTAATACATTTAGGCAGTCACAAACTATGTGTGGAGTGTTATGACTTCATATTCCCGATACGTATGTTTGTGGAGTTCTCTGCGCTAATTGCAAAGGCTCCAGGTGCAGAGAACCTCATCCACATAAGTATATCGAGTGTGGCGTTGTAAAACTCTGTATATAGTTTGTGAATACCTAAAAGTAGTAGGAAGTTGGCATTTTCTTCTCCTAACCAGTTGATTCCTGCAGCCTGTATCCTGGGTCACATGACTAGGTGTAGTTGTCAGTTGGTCTTTTTATATTTCTCCCAGACAGTGACACAAATGGGAACTAAGTGTTGGCAGGATGGGCCATCCTGCCAGGATCGGAGGGGATGAGCTGTGCACAGCCCTACTTACCTTTCAAAGGAGCTGCCTTAGCACATTCACAAAGCACTTCACACTAATATTTGTCATCCCAGACATCCTGAGACTAGGGTGTAGTGTCTTGCAAGTTAGCAATGACGGAACCCTTTTGGCTCCTGATGGACTCCGTAGGGCTGTGATGTAAGTGTTAGAGCGTAATGCAAAGAAGGCTACTTTAGAATGTTGAGTTTGCAGTAACTTGCAAAAGGATAAAGATGTGTTATACTAAGCTCTGAGTGTGGTGTAGTAATTTGTCAGTACCCGAGCTGAGGAGGAATCTACAATTGGTGACGAGGATGGGATAAGTAACCCGTAGATTGAAAGTGCTCGCCCAGAGAGTTTGCCATGGTCCAGCAAACTACTTGTGTGTGCCAAGTGTGCCTCTGTCGAAGAGCGGAATCAACATTTGTTGTATGAGGAGTCAAAGTGCAGCCCCAGTTCTGTGTAAAGCATTAGAAGTTGATGACAGCTTCACTGAGAAGTCTACAAATTGGTGGTCGAGAATCTGCTGGGAAGGCTGCACAAAGAGGTACTGTGCTATTACGCAACTGAAAGTCATACATGTATATGGAGTGATAATGCTATAGGCAGATGCAACCAGGTTTTGAAAGAGCTGCAAAGTGCAAGATAGCACTGCAAACAGGAGCGGTGTAAAGCAGAGATTAAGCAGGTGTCAGACAGCATTTACAAGATGCTGTTCAAAAGGAACTTGAATAGCTAGTTAAGCATGATATCATTGAGTGTTCAACTGGTCCCACGCCACGTGTTTCTCCCATTGTAGTAGTGCTGAAAAAAAGGACAATGAAAGAGCAATATGCTAATGCATTGACTTGCCTCAGGCAAACAATCAATTGAATGAGAACATTCAGGTCCACACATTGCTGACATGATAACACAATTAAATGGTGCAAATTTCTTTTCTTGCTTTGATTTGAATAAAGGTTATTATCAGTTGGAACTCGAAGAAAATTGCAGGTACATTACAAGCCTTTCTCCACATGTTGGTCTGTTTCTATACAAAAGGCTACGTTTTGCTGTGTTATCAGCTGCAAAAGGTTTTGAAGACGTTATTCGACATATCATATAGCTTATCATGAATGCACTCAATTATAGTGAGGACATATTGTTTTTTGGATCTACACAAAAAAGAGCACGATAAGGCTCTCACACAAGTATGTCGTTTACTGGCTAATGCAAGTTTGACTTTGAATGCAGATAAATGTGAGTTCAATAAGACAAAGATGAAATTCTTTGGCCATATATTTTCTGATGGGGGTATGACATCTGATCTTGCTAAAGTAGAAGCGCTGTCAAA
The DNA here is from genome assembly GCF_964204655.1 of Triturus cristatus. Lineage (NCBI taxonomy): Eukaryota > Metazoa > Chordata > Amphibia > Caudata > Salamandridae > Triturus > Triturus cristatus. Next base: position 897,402,270 of record NC_140588.1, read on the forward strand.
TGCTGATCCACACAAGATGTTTCAATGGTACGTTTGTTTCTTGGCATGGCCAGCTACTGTTTCTGATATATACAAAACTTTGCCACTGTAAGTGCTCCATTGAGAAATTTGTGTAAAAGAATGTTTCATTTTATTGGTCACATGAATGGGAGAAAAGGTTTAGGAAAACTCAAACAAGCCATTGAGAATGCTACTTAAATAGCTTATTTCAATCTGAAGCTATATACAGAAGTTATGGTCGATGCTATTCCAACCTGGCTAGGCACTATCCTTGCACAGCACAGAGGACACCTGAATGCTCGAAGGCATATTGTAGCATATGCAAGTAGGAATTGGCCTCAAACAAAAAGTGCTTATTCACAACCTGAAAAAGAAAGTTTAGCCATAGTGTGGGCTTGTGAAAATTTCCATGTATTCCTGTACGGAAAAGACATTTATGCTGGTAATTGATCATCTCGCTTTACTAACTATATTTGACAATGCAAAGGCCAAGATGTATCCTCTCATTCAACGATGAGGACTATGATTACAAGAGTATAACTATAATATCGTGCATCATTCAGGGAAGGATTAGTACCCTGCTGACTACATTTCCCAAGTGCCTGTACAGTGTCATGGCACTCCATCCAAGACGGCTAAAGCCTATGTCAATTTCATTGTAAAATCAAACACACCAGCTGCCTTTTAATTAGCTCAGATTATCACTGCCATGAGCCAGGATAGTGATATGCTCAAGTTGAAGGATATAATTACAAATCAGTCATGGAACCAGCATCCTTCGACCTCTCACCAATGATGGTGAATGTCGAAAATACAAAAATGTCAAGGATGAACTGTCCATAACTCAGGAGGGAGTTATACAGCGAGGGTCGAGATTCCCGAGAGTCTGCTGCAGAAAATGATTAAAGCAGCCCATGAAGGACATAGTGGAGTTGTTGCCACAAATCAAGCTGTCCAAGACCGAGTCTGGTTTACGTATCTCGATGAGTGGGTTGAAAACTAATTAAAGGCCAATCATCTATGCAACTGCCTCTCTACAAAAGTAACTCAACACACCTTAAACATGTCAGAACTCCCAAAGAATGTCTGGGAGAGGGTAGCAATTGACTTTTTTGGTTCACTTGATAACGGACATCACTTTATGGTGAATGTGGATGAATATTTAAGATTTCCATTGACTGAGGAGCTCTCATCTTCCACTCAAGACCCAGTCATTGAGAGACTAGATGGCATCTTTGCGACATGGGGTGTTTCAACCATATTGAAATCTGATACTGGCCAGCCTTTCTACCTTGAGAGCTTATCGGTACAACACCATACTCAACCACAGATGAAAATCCTGTGACATTGATGTTCGGGAGAGCAATGATAACCAAGATACCTCAATGGACTAATCAGAGAGACAAAAATGAGAACGCAACTTGTGAGAAAGAGTTGGTTCATTAAAAAAAGATGAAAGCGTATGCTGATAAAAAAAAGACATGCGGAGAACATCTTTAAGAGAGGAGCTCGAGTGCGCACATGACAGATGAGGATAAGAAAATCTGATGCTCCACTTGATACAGAACCTTTTCAAGTTGTGTCTACCAAGGGACACATGGTAACTGCCCAGCGCCCTGGAAAGTCTTTTACCAGAGACTCTACTCACTTTTGGCATTTAACTCATTGTTTATCCGATCTACCTATTGAAGGAGAGACTGGTTCTGAAGCACCTGTGACTGATGTTGCCTTTCCACCGTCAACGCAGATCCTAGACATTGATGGTGGCAGTTCTCAGTTTCCAATGACTAGATCAGGTTGAACAATTACAGTGCGAAAAAGATTGGTGGAAGAGAATTAAATGTGAATGTCTACATATTTTGTAAAACTTTTAAATTTTCAGTTAACCGAGAGGGAGGTGTAGTGCCTTGCGAGTTAGCAATGACAGAACCCTTTTGGCTCTTGATGGACTCCGTAGAGCTGTGACATAAGTGTTATAATTTAATGCAATGAAGGCTGATTTAGAATGTTGAGTTCACAGTTACACGCAGAAGAAGAAGGATGTGTTATACTAAGCTCTGTGTGTGGCATAGTGATTGGCGAGTACCCAGGCTGGGGAGGACACTAGACAGGGCAGAAGGAAAGGACATTTTAGAACAATCTGTGAGGGGGAAACTCTAGATGTTTCTTACATGTGAAAGCTGGCACCATGTATAAAACTAGGAACCGCAGGCCCACTCTTTTGTACACTGCTGGGCCTGTGAACAGTACAAAGAAGGACTATCCTGCTGCCAGAGGACTTCCCTACTTCTTGAGGCCTGTCTGGCTCTCTGAGAAGGAAGACAGGACTTTCACCATCATCCCAGGCAGAGTGACTCCAAGGGTAGGTGGTGACCTTCTGTTCTGCACTGCGCAACAGGGACCGAAGAAGCTCCAGAGGCCTTCCTGTAACTACCAAGCTGATCTATTGCACTGGACCTGCCTGAGCCCTACTGGCCTCTGCTAGAATGAGTTCCTGATCCCCAAGAGGTGCCTTACCAGATCCTTGACCCTGTGCTGGCATCAGTTGAGCTCCTCCTGTGAAAAAAAGGTGACATCCTGAAGTTTTGGGCTCTCCGCAACCATGAACAGGCCCATTTGCACCAAGATCTTGCCACTAGCAATGGCCGCTGTTAGAAATTGGGTTAATGGTTGACTAGAGTGTGAGCCCTGGTCAAGCAGCAACCACAATCCTAGTCGGGGTAAGGTGCAGGCAAACCCTAAATTAACCTGTGTTCACCCTCTGGTAGCTTGGCAAAGAGCAGTTAGGCTTAACTTAGAGGCAATGTGAAAAGTATTTGTGAAACACTTCAAACAGTAAAATAGTAAACACACAACACAAAAAAGATGCCACACCAGGGTAGATAAATAGAGGTTAGTTTAATAAATAAAACATGACCAAAAGGACAATAATCCAATGAGTAGAACTGGAGTTATCAAATTTTAAAGTTTATAGTGAGAAATAGAGCCAAAAATCACAAAGCACTGGGGGGGATATCTTGTTGCTGCGGATCGGGACAAAGTCACAAGTTCAGGCCCACTGCGATTTGAGGATGGGCTGGCTTCAGGGACCCAGTAACGCCCCAAGAACAGAGTACCTTAAATCCTGGTTGTAGAGCGTGGCGTGGATCTGTGTAGCAGATGCGTTGCACAGCCAAGGCGGTGAGTAGGTTCCGAGATGTTGTGAGGCTGTGGTGCAATCTCCTGTTGTATCGATGTCAAGGATCCTATCGATACGGCTTGCGATTCGAAGTCCGGTGTCAAGGATGCAATGCACAGCAGAGGCGATGCCTTGATTCTGCTGACTGGTAAAGCAGCAATGCAGAGGTTCGGCGTTGTCATCAAGGCTGCTGTCAACGAGATATGCGAGGACCTGTGCTGGGAGAAGTGCCATGCAGTATCGGATCTGAAGGTGGTGTATAGGTCCCAAGATGCTAGTTGTGGCAGCAAATCAAGTCTTTTGTTACGGATCCAATCGGATCCAATCCATGCAGCAGCAGTGATGCGTCAGTTCTGCTTGGGGATGCACCATTCAGCCGAGGAGATGTGTCAGTTCTGCTTGTGGGGGTTGCGTCGCTCAGCAGAGAAGATACATCAGTTCTGCTGGCAAGCACCTTAGGCCCACTTTCACAGGTTCAGAACTGGGGTGGTACCACTGGGCAGGGTAAATTCACAGATGGCAGAGTCCAGGAGCAGGGGTTGGAAGCCTGTTATGTTCCTGAGATGTCAGATCAAGAGCCACTCTGGGTTCTGGATAGGCTGTGTCCTGGCCCCACACAAAGGGCTTCATCCCCCCTGTAGTTAGTCTGGAGCTGGGGCAAGGGAAGCAGGACATCTTTGCACTTCAAAGGCATGTCTTTTGAAGTCTCCCCCACCACAAAGGCACCACTGTGTATACATTCTAGACCTCAGACACGACAACTTCAGTACAGTTCTGGACCCGTGGATACTCTGCCAGGAAGAAGGATTGCTATGCTGCTGAAGGTCTGCCACTCTTCTTAACTGCACTCTGCTGGACTCCTGCTTTGCTGATCTGCTGCCTGCTGCCCTCTTGCCTTAATGAGAAGGGCCAAACTTGTATCTTTTAAACCCACAACCCAGAGTGACTCCAAGTGACTAATCTGAAGCCTTGGGTACATAACAGGCTTCCAACTCTTGCACCTGGACTCTGCTATCTGTGAGTCTACCCTAGCAAGTGGTGCCACCCCAGTCCTGGACCCTTGGAAGTGGGTCTAAGGTGCTTGCCAGTGGAACTGATGCATTATCTCTGCTGAGTGACGCATCCCCTAAAATAACTGGCACATTGCCGTTGCTGCTTGGGTTGGACCATTGCAAAAGACTTAAATCACCGCCACAACCCACATCTTGGGACAGACACATCACCTTCGGAACCCCCTCTCCACAACACTTTCCCAGACACAGGTTCTCACATCTTTTGACCACGGCAGCCTTCACAAAACCACCAAAACTCCTCATTGCACCTTCATCGCTCATCAGATTCAATGTACCACCTTAGCTGCGCATCGCATCCCCGACACCGGACTTCGCACAGCAAGCTCTGTTGACTGGATCCTTGATGTCAATGCAACAGGGCCTTGCACCGCAGCCTTGCCAGCACTGGTTAGCAGTGGTATAGTGCTCAGATTCCTAATTCCAGAAAAAACAAGGTCAGAAAAAATGGAGGAGGAAAGCAAAAAGTCAGGGTAAAGAGCACCCTAAGGCTGCCAGGTCTAATAACCACCACCACAAAGCTACGGTTGTCCCAACTTTTCATCCTGAGTGATTGCCAGCAACGCGCTACAGCATCGACAGCCCGCAGTAACCATTAGCGCAAGCTCCAGTAACAACCGTCCGAGATGCCCAACAGGATCTTCACACTACTGTGACGACCGTTCGTGACACTTGGCCTTCTGTTCGTATCACAGAGATAACCATTCGCTACACTCTCTCAACCCCTCACAGCCTCCTCCACTAAGAAGTGGAGTTTTTGCACCAGACTTTGAGAAGATAACTTTTTCAGCTGGACTAACCTGGTCCCTGTGTGCAGTCCATGCTCTTTCGCTGTCAACCTTAAATTGTACTTTTCCCCCGGTCTACCATGAGCAGCTGACCAAGAGTGATGTTTTTCCCTTTTAGATGCAAAACTGATTTAAATCTTTGAAATTGTAGATCACCAGTTCCACTGATTGATTTTTGTTGCTTTGGATTCAAATTATTTATTACATTTCTCCTCTAATTTTTTTAATTGGTGTGGAATTTTTCTTGTGCTGTGTTTTCAGTTTATTAATGTTGTTGCGCTGCATAAAAGGTACGTTTTGTGAGTATCATCCCATCATCAGCAATAAAGCAAGTTTTATTTTGTTAGACCCTCACCCACGTTATTAGTGGCATGCTTAATCTTAGGGTCTCATTGTGGTCCCTAAAAATCAGCATGAGCTCAACCATATATCAGGTAGAACTTCAAATATGAATTCTAGCCGGCGTCTTCTAAGCATTAAAATACCTTGAATAATCAGGCATCCCTTTTATTTATGGTACTTCAGATATGATTAAAAACTAAATATGGGGGTATGGTGGGGGGTATTATGGCCCTGTTACCCAAATACCTAGAGATGGAGCCTGCAGGAGAAATCTGAGTTTCATAAAGTTTAATATTTACCCTACTTGTTGCTTTTGTTTGGAGTGGGAATAGTAAACTTGACCCCACCAAAGTCCAACTCTTTCTCTCTCTATCTAAATATCTATATCTATATCTGTCTATCTATATATATATATAAACTCCTCAGCTTCTTTGTGCAAAAACCAATGCTGAGCCCAATTCCTTTCAGCGTGGATGTATTTTTTTTTATACAACGAAAATGCCTGGCACATTTCAGAGCAGCCGCTCCTTGGTCACGGGTCAAACAACTTGTACTCCACAATACAAAAATAGTGCACATATTACCAACATTGAGGTAGGACTACTAGATCATCAGCATCATAGTGCAAAATGGCATCCATTTTGAAACGGTCATTATACCTTAGAAATGTCAGGCAATACCATATTAATACTTATTGTTGAGGCAATTATCATCATTGCGTCATTATTGATATACATGATTCAAATGTACACCTTATCAGCCTGATTTAAATTCATGGACAACATTTCATCACAATCACACCCAAGTGGGCTAATCTCAATGTCATTGATTCAACCGAATTGATGTTCATGTCCGTTAGTTCCAATTCTGCCCAAGTGGGCTCATGTATTATCATCATTACATCATTATTTTTATGCAAAATTCTAGTATGCAGCTTTTCAGCCTGATTAAATACCCGGACATGATTTCATCACAATCGCTCCCTGATGGGCTAATCTCAGTATCATTAATTTGAACCAAATTAATATTAATGTCCATTTGTTTTAATTCTGCCCAGGTGGGTTCATGTCGTAAGATGTTATCAGATATTCCACTTTTCACTTGAACCTTTAAAATTGGAAGTGACCCCTATATTGTAGCTCATTTGCGTTCGTCTTCCTCATGTGATGATGGCCACGTCTCCTACATGATTAAAAACAAAGTGCATGATCACTTAAGATCCCTATTACCATTAAAATCTACAAACTAGTAAACATACAGATGCAATGAGATACCACATCTACAGAATTATTCTTTTACGCATACAACGGGTCCAACATCTAATCTAGATGGATGGATGGATAATTCTTCGTCCTCATTTAAATCAATTGGATGCATTTTCTCATATTTTATAATCAATGCAATAGAAGTGTTTGAAAGATGTGTAAAATATTAATTTAAAATACTGGACAAAAGTAAAAGCTTTAAGTACAATAACCTAACTCTAGAACAGCAGAAGGTGATTAAGGAACTACATTACAACAAATCAGTAGTAATTAAAAAATCTGACAAGGGAGGAAATGTGGTTGTCTGGCCCATAGAAATGTATTTGAGGGAGGGTAATAAACAATTAGATTATGTGAACAGTTATGAAAAAACTGAGAGTGAGTTATGAGAGAAGAAAGATATAGAGCTCATCTAATGATATGGAGAGATGATTGTTTAATAACAATGGATGAGTACAAATTATTAAGCTGTGAGTTTCTGAAACTATCAGCAATGTATATGTTGCCAAAAATCCACAAGGATAAGGATAACCCTCTGGGGAGACCTATAGTCTTGTTCATGGGCAGTCTATATGAAAATACTTCAAAGTACATTGACTACTTTTTGAGACCTTTTGTACAAGTGCTTCCATCTTACGTAAAAGATACAGGTGATTTCTTACGATTGATCTTACAATATGATTTGGAAGAGAACTTGCTATTGATGGCATTGGATGTGAATAGCCTTTACATCTGCATACCACATGACACATGAAGGCGTGTAGACATTTCTTAAGAGCATGGTCTATGTCATACTTATTGCATACTGAGATGTTGTTAGACATGATGTACATCTGTTTGACTAATAATTTCTTCATTTTCAATCATGTAATATACAGACAAACCCAGAGAACAGCAATGAAGACCTGCTTCGCCGCCAGCTATGCAGGGTTGAACCTAGGCTGGTGGGAGGAGCAGGTGGATAATAACATCAATTCCTTTGACCAACATGTCGTCCTCTGGGAAAGGTGTATAGACAATATATTTTGTATCTGGAGAGGAACAGAAATGGATGCCAATGATTTTGTGGAAACCTCGAACAGGAATGAATTTAATCTTAGATTTTCTAGAGAAGTACCCGCGAATGAAATAGAATTTCTAGACGTAAAAATAAGGATTGTTAATAATAAATTGAAAAGCACATTAGTTCGCAAAAAAACAGCTGGCAGCAGCTTACTGCATGCAGACAGCTGGCACCCTAGAACTTGATTAATAGTCTACCATACAGAGAACGTCTAAGGGCAAGAAGGAATTGTACCTCAGGTGAAGCCTTCCATGATGAAATGAATAAGATGAAAGTGAGATGAAGAGGAAGAGGCTACTCTAGGAAAGTGATAGCACAGGCTAGCAACAAAGTACGGAATATGAAAAGGGATGACTTACTGAATGTAAAAACTAAAGATGACACTGAGGAGGAACCAATTAGGTTCATAACATCCTATAGTAATCAGGCATGGCAGGTAAAAAGAAGCCTAAAAAAATGCTGGAATATCCCGGGGGCAGATAATACACTGAACAAACATGTGGGTGTGAATCCACAGACTATGTAAAAAAAATGTACATCATTGAAGGATGTTCTGAGTGGAAGTACTGTACAGTTCACAATGAATCCACATCAAATACAAGGTTTTTTTTGTATGTGGGGAATGTAAGGCGTGTAGATACAGCACTAACTGTAAACAAATAGAACTGTCTAAACGTATGAGACCATTCTTCATTAAGAAGTATCTTACATGCAATTCTGATTTTTGCGTTTATGTGTTGATGTGCCCATGTTCTTTGATTTATATTGGGTGTACAATCCACAAAGTTAAGAAAAGAATTTTAGAGCACATGAGAGCTATAACAAAGGAGGATAAACAGTTCCCCATTGTTAGGCATTTTAAAGAATATAATGATAAGGATGCAAAGTTATTAAAATATTGTGCCATTGAGAGAATCCCAGTCTCTGAGAGAGGAGGAAATAGGGTTCATGAACTACGACACCTAGAATCTAAATTGATTATAAAATATGAGACAATGCATCTGATTGGTTTAAATATGGACGAAGAATTATCTGTCCATCTAGGTTAGATGTTGGACCCGTTGTATGTGTAAAAGAATCATTCTGTAGATGTGGTATCTTATTGCATCTCTATGTTTACTAGTTTGTAGATTTTAATGGTAATAGGAGATCTTAAGTGATCATGCACTTTGTTTTTAATCTTGTAGGAGACGCAGCCAGATGTAGAAATAAGGGTTGTTAATAATAAATTGAAAAGCACATAATTTCGCAAAAAAACAGCTGGCAACAGCTTACTGCATGCAGACAGCTGTCACTCTAAGAACTTGATTATTTGTGGTAGCAAACGTTGTTTGACCTGTGACCAAGCAGCGGCTGCTCCGAAACGCGTCGGCCGTTTTCGCTGTATGAAATAAAATACATCCACACTGAAAGGAATTGGGCTCGCATTGGTTTTTGCACAAAGAAACTGAGGAGTTTATTTTGGAGGTTCGCTACGTCGCCGGAACCCCTCTGCAGTAAGAGGCAGGAGAACTTGCGAAAAATGTATATACACATACACACACATAGAGAAAGAGTTGAACTTTGGGGATATATACATCACTCCTTTTCTGCCCCAAAAAATTAAGCTGCATTCTTCATAAGGTGAGGTTTTTCTTCCAAGTAAAGGCAAAGCATATTTTATTGGAATCCAAGCATTTGTACCTTACGTCTGCATTGTTGATCCTCAGTTCTATTTGCATTTCTATTGCCATCAGGTGGGTCGATTGCCAACTGCATTATTATGCTGGTAGTTTGAATTTAACTTTCCCTAGAGTGGGAGTTTGCTGATGCCAAACCTTAAAACATTTCCATCGCCCTCCAGTGGGATGTACAAGTGCATTTATTCAAACAATATATGCTTTGCCTTTACTTGAAAGAAAAACCTAACAAATAGTACAATTTCATTTTGGGGCAGAAACTACGTGATTTATACAGCAGTCATGCCGGGGAGTGTGCACCACTGCTTAAAGGAATGCAGATCTGTGACTTTGACTGGGGAAATTCACCTTCCGAACATGAAAGGACACAAATCAATATTTTATTGGCAAATCTGTCAGCCCACTGGAGGGTGTTGGAATTGTTATAAGGTTTGATGCACTTGCTACAGTTTATTGTCAGTTTGACTTTGTCACTGCGCACTGCCAATTCTTGGATCACATAGCCCCTCTTCTGTAAGGCTACAACAAGGGGAAGTATCATAAAGAAACAACCTAGCTGCTTTAGTAAAGATTGCAAACAAGAAAAAAACGTCCTGATAGAAAAACAAAAAAAGACAGCAAACCTGAGATATCAATGGCAAGGAAAACGTTTAAGTCCACGTAGCTGGCAGCAAAAAAGAGATGGGAGTGGGGACAATGGGCTGCCCTTACCGAGGCACTTGATAGTAAAACCTCAAGTCCTTCTGGAAGTAGAAGGCACACGCACCATTGATGATCACCTGGAGGTTGTTGTCCAGCCTGCTAAATGGGTTACCCACTTTACGTCACTTTATAAGGAGGGGGCACTAGGAGGGCAATTTGATGGGCCCCAGGAGACCATGGATGTAATAATGCCCTCTCAACCCTCCACTTATGTGATGAGTGTGGCTATTCCACCCAGGGACCCTTCCTGTTTTCCCTAAGCGAAACAGAGAATGCCCTTAAACAAACCAAGAGAGGAAAGGTGCCAGGACCTGATGGTATTCTATCTAAACCTAAGGTCTGGATTCCTTACCTCAATCATTAGGGTAATGCCATCATGAAGGGCAGCAAAATTTCAGCATCCTAGAAGGGAGCTACTATTATCTCAATCTATGAAAAGGAGGGCATGGATAAACCATCAAACTACAGGCCCATTTAGCTTACTGAATAACAGCCCAAAATTATTCTGCAGACAGGTACTAACTAGGCTGCAAACGTGGCTTGCTGAGAACCACATCCTGAAAGACGCCCAGGCAGGTTTCAAGAACAAAATGAGCACCATTGACCAGGCTCTTTGCTTTAATATTCTGTGTTAGAAGTTTGTCAACCTTAAAGAAAAGCACTTATGTGTTGCCTTTATTGATCTTCAGTCAGCTTTCGATTTGGTCCCTAGGGATAGTCTATGGCGGGTGCTGGGAAACTACGGGGTTTCATAGGATCTCTTCTGGATTCTCAGAATATTGCATACCAACACCTTTGCTCAAGTAAGGTGGAACAACATTGGTGACCTCACAGAAGAGATCCCTATCGGAAGTGGTGTCAAGCAGGGCTGTGTACTTTCCTCAACCTTATTTAGTATGTAAATTAATGGGGCAGTGAACTGGTTCTCTGCAATTGAACATGGTGTCCCAAAACTTGCTGGTGTCCCGGTCCCGATCCCAATGTTTGCTGATGACAAGCTACTTATTTCCAGAACCTCAATGGGACTCCAGAATGAACTGGATTTATTTGCAACTTTCTGTAAAAACAGTAGCTTAGAAATAAACTCCAAGTCTAGATTTATGGGGATTAATCCTCATAGGTCCTTTAGAGGAAAATCTTAATTCATTGCTCCCTGATACAGCAGACCGTTCACTTGGACTATGTGGGCACATGGATGTCAGATTCTCTACAATAGGAGATGGAAATAGATAAGAGTAAGGTCAGAATCACCCAGCATATACTCTTAATTAGAAGGAAACACAAGTCCACGGCAGGAGGGGCCATGTCACCGGCCCTAACAATCTATCAAGCCACCACAGTGTTTGCCGCCCTTTACAGGGCAGAGACTTGGGGCTACACTGATGCATCCATCTTATTCATTGAGGAAAACCGATGTATTAAAGATCTTCTCAATTTGCCACAAAGCTCCCCATTGGTTGTGTTGAGATTTGATCTTAACCCCATCCACTAGCTACTTTTCTCAAACCATTGTTATACTGGGTGAGGGTTTTGTCTACCCCGGAATTTACTATTTACAGAGATGCACTCAGGGACCTGATTAATTGTGGCAAACTTGTCTGAATCTCATGGTTGAAGCATGTCAAAAAGCAGTTTGGACTGCTTAATTTGGGAAACTTATGGATTACTCCTATCAAAGTCACTAAAGGTGATAAGATGCTATTAAATAAAATTTACTGGGATTGGGCTTTGCTTTGACTAGAACCTGGCTTGAGCACAAGGAGGGGTCCCTAACAGGGCAATTCCTGCTTCACAAATGTTTGCCCAGCTTTGAAATTTATTTGGACAAGATTTATCCTGCCAGGGCGAAACGTCTGTATTTCCAGTTCAGATCTGGCACCCTGCCCGTAAATTTCTCTACCTCAAGGTGGTGCAAAACGGAGTGTGATCTAGAGACCTGCCCATTTTGCCCAAAGAACCAGAGGCCCACTTTTTTGCTCTTTTGCCCCAGATATTCCATTTTATGCAAAACATGGATAGTTGCATTGTACAAGTTAGAGGGTGTAAAACACTATTGGGAGGCATTGCGATTATTGAAAAGTGGCACAAAAAATTCAATAGTATTTGCGATTTCATGTTTCATTTGGAGGGCTTTGTTGATTCAAACGAAATGTATAACATCAGGGAATGTGTGACCATTATTGCTGCTACTCATGTATGAGGTTTACTTCTTACAAATCCAGTACCAATAGCCCACATTGTTTTTACCAACTGATTTAAACTTGCCTCTTTTTATGTGAACGTTTTAAATTATTTAAAACCAGGTCAGGGTACTTAATATCTATGGACATTATGAGAAGCATAATACTTCTCTTGATGTGGCCGAGGTACTCAACATAGTGGACCACGTTTTAGCTTAGTCTTAGATTTACTATGGTGGTTTATGTTGATAGTGGCAACTGTTTTCCCTGAGTTCCCATACCAGGCTTGTTGATTTGCTTACTGTTTATCCTAATGTTTATATATATATCCTTCTGCTCTTTGTTTTATTTATTATAATGTATTGCATTATGCATAAAAGGTACGTTTTGTGAGTATCATCCCATCATCAGCAATAAAGCAAGTTTTATTTTGTTAGACCCTCACCCACGTTATTAGTGGCATGCTTGATCTTAGGGTCTCATTGTGGTCCCTAAAAACCAGCATGAGCTCAACCATATATCAGGTAGAACTTCAAATATGAATTCTAGCCGGCGTCTTCTAAGCATTAAAATACCTTGAATAATCAGGCATCCCTTTTATTTATGGTACTTCAGATATGATTAAAAACTAAATATGGGGGTATGGTGGGGGGTATTATGGCCCTGTTACCCAAATACCTAGAGATGGAGCCTGCAGGAGAAATCTGAGTTTCATAAAGTTTAATATTTACCCTACTTGTTGCTTTTGTTTGGAGTGGGAATAGTAAACTTGACCCCACCAAAGTCCAACTCTTTCTCTCTCTATCTAAATATCTATATCTATATTCACTGAAAAAACCATGGGTTTCACACATGTTATAGTTAGGAATTAGCATTTAAAAAACCTTAGAAATTCAATGAAAAAACCAAAGGTTTCACACATGTTATAGTTAGCTGGACATTTCACTCGTAAAAAAACAATGAAATTCCCCCGTTATAGTTAGTTCAGCTAACTATAACTCGCGCGCCCGCAATGCACTGCTGATGACGTCACATATTACATCACTCATGACATGGTCAGTGACATCACTCATGACATCACTGATGACATCTCAAATGACATCACTGATGACATCATTCAGAGAATGTGTGTTTTTCAGAAAATTACATATGTTTTATATATGTATATCTCAAGGTCGATGGAAGAATAAATGGGTATATAAGTGTCTAAATGGATGAATTGTTTTTGAAAAATTGATTGTATAACCGACTGATTAAGTGTATCTTAGTGAATACATGGCTTAGTGAGTAATGTTTAAATATGTAAATATCTGTATCAGTCTCTCACTTTGTGTATAAGTGGCTGCATGGGTTGGTGAGTAGCTACATGGGTGTCTATATAGGTTATTAGTTGGTTTTTTGAGTATCAGTGTCTGATGTCTGTATGGTTCGGTGGGGGGTATTACGTAGTGCATAGGTGCATGAATGAGTGACTCACTCTTTGTATGTGTTGAAGACAGCATGTGTGCAGGACTCTATGGGTGAATGAGTGTGTGCATGGGTGTGTTAGTGAGTGAATGACTGTCTCAATAGTGTCTCTATGAGTAACTACATATGTTTTAAACTAGTATATGTGACAATTGGTGTATATAAGCGAGTATATGTGAGAGTGAGAGATTGGAAGAGTTCCTGTATGAATAAGTATGTGTTTCTATAAGTGATTGTTTAAAAGACTAAGTATGTGTAAGTTTCTGTAGAAGTAAGTGTGGCGGTGTGTGTATAACTGTATATGCAAGTAAATGTATGTTTGATTCTTTATTAGCATGAGTGACTATGTGTGTGAGTACCTCTATGGATGAGTGGCATTGTGTAACAGGATGTATACGTGTATGAGTACATATTATGAGTGAGTACATGTATGAGTGACTGTACAGGACTGTTGGTGAATGAGTGGATGTGTATGTGGATCTTAGAATTACTGAATAGGTTGTTGTAACTGGTTTTGGTTTGTCCATTGTTTTTAAAATTTTAATTTCTATTTTTGAATGTGTGTATCAAAGGTTATATTAGGGGCAGAGGTGGTCTGCCACTCTATCACAAGGATGATGTCATCAGTGATGTCATCAGTGATGTCATTTGAGATGTCATCAGTGATGTCATGAGTGATGTCACTGACCATGTCATGAGTGATGTAATATGTGACGTCATCAGCAGTGCATTGCGGGCGCGCGAGTTATAGTTAGCTGAACTAACTATAACGGGGGAATTTCATTGGTTTTTTACGAGTGAAATGTCCAGCTAACTATAACATGTGTGAAACCTTTGGTTTTTTCATTGAATTTCTAAGGTTTTTTAAATGCTAATTCCTAACTATAACGTGTGTGAAACCCATGGTTTTTTCAGTGAATTTGCAAGGTTTTTTAAATGCTAATTCCTAACTATAACGTGTGTGAAACCCATGGTTTTTTCAGTGAATTTGCAAGGTTTTTTAAATGCAAATTTTTTTATTTTCTTCTATTTTTTAAACATATATTTTTTTTAATTTTCTATCCTTTTTTTAAGACTATGGTTAAATTTTTAAAATTCTATAATATGTTTTTTTTAAAATATTTTATAAAATAAACAGGTAAAATTTATTAGCAATACATTTTTTCCTTTTTTTTAAATTTTTTTTTAGTACGCGTACCTTAAGCTTACGGTAAGCGTACGGTTTACGCAATGTCCGTAATTTATCTACGCTGTTTGCGTATAGTTACGCAATTTGCGTAGCCGCGCGTACTCCGCGTGGGATGCGTACGCGTGTACGCTACACGCGCACGTTAAGCGGAAGTGTCGGGTAGTGACTGTTATGCGCATGCGTGCAAGCGCGTGTCTTTTTTACGCGCATGCGTACTTTTGCCGTAAGCGTACCGTAAGCGTACGGTAGGTCATGTGATCATGAAACACAACTTTTGATTGGTTGAAACTACTTTCAGTTCTAGAACTCTCCTACACCACACCCATTCCCCTCATTTCTGCTTGTGATCCGTTAGGAGAAGGAGCTGGGTTGTCTTTGTGATACGATGGCAGAACAGCAGAGCCCTTCTGAGAGTGAGGCTAGCACTAGCAGCACTACCTTGAGGCAGAGAGCGAGGAAACAAAAGACCTCTTATGTATGGGATTATTTTACTTTTCCTGAAGGCCAGCAAAAGGTAAATGCACCCTTAGTGACTTGCAAGCTGTGTCAGCGTGTACTTTCAAGAGGTAATCCTGACAGGAAGTATTCCTTTGGGAATCATACCATGATGAGGCACCTCAAGGATGTACACAAAAGGACACATGCTCGACTTACTGGAGGTAACCCTTCAGTAAGTCAACCAAGCACATCCACAGCAGCTCAGCCTGGACCATCATCTGCAGGGCTGAGTCCTTCTTCTGCAGGTCAGGTGAGCCCTTCATCTGTGGGGGGAGCATCTCCTTTTGCTGGCCCTCTGGAAATTAACCCTCGATTTCTGAGGGTTGATATTCGATGCGCCTCTTGTCATGATCTAATTTGTCATAGGGAGACCAGTGTTTCCCTAGTGAACCTCAAAATAGATCAGCACACTTGTCGCAGAGACTAATTTTCCCAATCTTTCTTTCCTCTGTCCCTGCATGAACACAACGGCTCTTTTAAGAGCCAACCTTATCTTTCATCTTTTTTTTATATATGTTTTTAAAAACTTTTTTTTTATTTTTTTTTACCGTATGCCTACGGTGCGCGTATTTTTTTTTTTTTTTTTTAAAAAAACACTAAAAATCAATTATCACATTACAAGGTCTTTGAGAGTACAATTATTATTATTGACTTACCATACCCACTCCAAAAAATATTTATTCATTTGTTTTTTAAAAAAAATTGCTTTAAAAATGGTTCTAGTTTTCGAAAATTTTCTATATCAATCTGAAAAAAAAGAAAAAAGTATTAATATTTTTAAAACATTTTATAATACAGTACACATATTTACATATTTATCAAAAAATATTTTTGCCTTATTTTTGCTGTTTTCAGAATATATTGCATTTCACTATAAATTGTGAAAGCAATTGCATTCATCATTTTACAGCGGGCAAAAAAAATAACAATCTCAAAGATTGTATTAAAAAAGCCCAGAATCTCTTTTTACTTAAACTTAACATTATAGAAATGCATAATATTCTAAAAAAATATCATCTAATATCAATACTTATTTCTTTAAAATACCGTCTGATATGTTTGTTTCAGAAGTATAATCACAATATTATATCTCAAATAACTCCACATTACATCTGGTTCCATTTCCTTTAGGCCAAATAGTAATTTTAAAATTCTTTTTTGATTTTTTTTTCCAATGGTAATCCAATAAAATTCTAAAGTTTTATTTGTACAGATCTCACCGATTCTCTGTAACATATTGGTTCCCTAAATATTTATTAATAATTTATTAAGTCCACAATAGAATTGTTTACCTTTCCACATGGCCAAATAGTAATTTAAAAAATCTTTTTTGAAAAAATTTCCAATGGCACTCCAATAACATTCCAAAATTTAAATTGAGCAGATGTTACCGATTTTCTCTAAATTTTTGGTTTTCGAAAGTTTCATTAAAAATTAAAAAAGTCCACATTACAATTGGTTATCTTTCCATTAGGCCAAATGATAATTTATAAAATCTTTATTTTTGAAAATTCCAATGGTAATCCAATAAAATGGTAATATTGTTTTGTCCAGATCTTGCCAAGTCTCTCTAAAATTTAGGTTTCAGGAAGATTAGATAGGAATTTGCTAAATCAAAAGGCAAACATTGCTTAAAAACCAATTGGGAATCATTACACAGTGTCCAGCCTTTTTCACATTTAAGATAAACTGTGTAATGTCCAGAAGTAACAGTAGGTCCATCATGGAAAATTATCGCAACAGTTACAAAAGTTTTTCCTGAAATTGATAATTGCTGTCCTGTAAACTTCTTTATTAAAGTATCCAATTTTGAACCATCAGCTCTACATCGTTGCATCATTAAAATTACATACTGTCCGTATTCCTTTAAAATTAATGTTGAAAACATGTCAGATTGACACTCACCGCATTGCATGCTATGATTAGCATCTTTAACTAATTTAGCAAAAGTGACTGTTTTAGTCTCTGGCAATGTCAAAAAAATAAACCTTTCATTATCAACATTAGAGCCACATATATTATAACAGTTTTCACAACTATGTTCCCATTTATAAGAGAGACCAAATAAATTATCAATTGCAACTTCTTCTTCTTCCAGTACCTGAAGAAAATACATCAAAAATTCGTGTGCATCTTGCTGTTCATTTTGAGAAAACTGTGTTCGTCCTGAACATACATCTAAAAGTTTTCTAATTTCAGTAGCACTTTCTATTTGAGTTTTATCATTACTCAGCTTTTGAAAAAGGAGACTCAGCTCTGAACAGAATCTTTTTCCCTGATTTACTATTATCTGCTCTTGCAAACTTTCCAGATAAAATGCAACATTCAGCACTACATTTGCGTAGCAGTTGACACCAGAGCTATTTTCAAAATGACATCCTACAACCTGTTCTTCTTTTTCCTTACTCTTTTTGCTTGCAATTACATCACTCCGCTTTTTTTTCCTCCTCTGTACATCTTCATCACAGATATTCTCATTTCTCCTTTTACGAGAAACTACACGTTTCTCCAACACAGGATACTGACCTAAATGAGGAGCATAGCTTCTTCTTAATCTATTATACTCCTTTACACAATTTGTATCAGCACTAACTTTTGAGTCATCAAAGTCTATCATGAATAAACCTGATAATGTTTTCACTCGTGACAAAGCAACATATGCCATACCTTCTTTGAACACAGTTGAACTAATGTTCACAAATGCACAATCTACAGTCAATCCTTGAGACTTGTGAATAGTTACAGCATATGCTAGCGAAAACGGAAACTGCTTCCTACGTACATATAAGTCTTTCACAAGCATGAAACGAACTGTACAACGACAAATGTCTTTAACTTCTTCTATCTGATCAAATTTTATTTTTAAACATTCAATTCCATCTTTTTTCTGATAATTAATAAAACCCACAACTCTTCCCATAGCTCCATTAACTAAACCTTTTTCAACATCCAAATTTCTCCTTAAAAATACTCTACAGTTCATGCAAACATATAGATTTTTTTCTAATCCAGCTGTTTTGGAAATGTTCTTCTCTAGTGAATCCAATTTATTTTTCAGTGTGCCTGTTACTGTGACAGTAATTCTTCCATCCTCAATTTTGTCCACTGCTTCTAATTTCCTGATCTCTTCCTTTTCCAATTTCAAAAGCTCCTCATCGAATATTGAGCATTCACGTAGAGTTGGCATTAAGCAGATGATACTTTTGTTTTCTGCAATGTTCTTGTATATCTCCTCTGCAACTATTTCTTCCTTTGGAAATAAATTATGTAGCAGCCGACTCTGTAATGCTTTTTTGCCAACTTCTGTGAGTAGTCCAATTCTGATATCTTTCAGAATACTTCCATATTCTTCATCGCTTGCTTGCCTCATATTAGTAGTAAGTTCCTTGTACTCAAAGAAGGACCAAATATTTGTATTTCCGATGCTTCCCAATGACTTCTTCGTGTCTTCATGTGTGACAGTATTAAACACTGGTTGTCCTTTAACTGGAGTAAGTTGCAAAAGATCTCCAAAAACTATGACGTGTTTTCCACCAAATAACATGTCATAGTCTGTCTTCAGAATTTGCTGCATTCTTAAATGCACAAAGGCAAGCATTAAGTTTGAAACCATGCTCACCTCATCAATAATGAGAACTTGCATCTTCTTCAAGACTCTTGAAACTTCCAAGGATGCTTCTCCAGTTAGCTTGTTGTATTGTATTTTGTTCTCATGCTCCACTGGTAACATTAGCAAACGATGTAAAGTGATTCCTTTTATGTTATATGCTGCTAACCCAGTTGGAGCAGTAACCACACAAGACAAAGTAGATTCCGTTTTTTGCTGTAGGTAGCTTCTGATGACTTTAATTAGGAAACTTTTTCCAGTTCCAGCTTGTCCGCTTACATACATCCTGATTGGATGAAATGATGTGCATGAGCACTCTTTTTTTTCATGTAGAAATCCGTGATCAATTTTGTTTCTGATCTCTTCATAAATTTGTTGCTGCTCTTCGTTCAGTTGTCTTTCCAAATTTTGTAAGTCTATAAATTCTTCTTGAGCTTGATTCATAGCCGTTTCCACTTCATTCATGGCTATTGATGCTTCATTTTCAACGATTGGTTGTCCTAGGGGATCTTGACTGAGTGTTTCTGAACTTTGGCTGTCCTGAGAACTGTCTCTAGCTATTTCTGCTGCAATTGTAGTTTCCTGTTCAATTTCTTCATTTAACATTTGCAGATAACTTGAGAATGTACTGCATTGTATGCTGTCTTTGCAAGCATTAAAAGAATCTTCATAGCTTTGAAATTCTCCCAGTAGTTCATCCTCTGTACGCCATGGTTTAAACAACTGTAAAAGAGCCAAGTAGTAAAATTCCTTCTTGTCAGTAGTGTCGCAACTCAGCTTCCTGTGATTTATCAAACTTCCTTTTGTTTGCTTCACCAAACATCCTTCCTCACCAATGACTTTATATTTTCCATTGTTGATGTCTTCTGCGGCTTTCCGTGAATAAATGTAGTTCTGCAGCACTTCATAGAGACACATGTTCTCCAGATGTTGACTTCTCTTGGGATAATATGTGTCCAACATGTTTGATTTCAAAATATCTGTACTTTCTGGGTCATTCTCGGCCAAATATTCAATTTCTCCAACAGATTTTAGTACCCGATTTCTCATTGCTGCAAGGCCTAAACTTGCCCAAATTATTCTTCTTGACTTCGAGTAGAGACTTGCAGAAGATAACCTATCAGAACATTCGTAGGATCCAATTTCTCGATGCGATAACATCTTCAAACTGAAACTGTACAGCTTCCTACTGACAGTCTTCTCGTGAGAAATCTCTTCCCACATTTCCTTCAATTCTGTTTTTTCTGATTTCGTAATGTAAGACGTTACATATCGAGCAACAGCAATGGAATTGTCAGCTACATACTGTATATCCATGTTAGCGTTCCACATGGATAAAATGACTGGGTTGTAGTCATTTATATTTTTTGATTCTTCTTTTCTTTTAAGGTTGTAGGTATTCTTAGGTGATTTTCTTGTGATAGTATGTCTCACAGCTGACATAAAAATGTTTACTCTTCCATTTGAAAGAACAGGTCTAGGAAATCTAAATCGACATTTAGTGTAGTATTTATCTTTGCTCTTGTATTTCCGTCGACAGTATTTTCCACACCGATGACTTTGGAAACGTAAAACTTGCTCCTTTAACTTTTTCTCTTCTGTGCTTTTTGGTATAGCACATGTTGCATATTCTTCAATGTAAGATAACACTGCTTCATCAGTATCTGTTCCAAACTTTGGGGCATCCTTGATCCACAACAGCATATGAATATGAGGAGCACCTCTTGCCTGGTACTCTTTTCTCCAAAAGAAATCTACTACTTCTCCAAGAGGTGGATTTTTTTTATTGCAGATGAAGGACATCATAGCCTCAAATCTATGATTGAAATATCTGCAAACATTAACCGGATCCAATGAGCACAGTTCTCCTGCTGTCTTGTATTCGATGTTTTTAATGTTTGAATTTGCCTCTCGTAGAAAATCCAGTAAATCATCCCAAGCGTACTCGGCACAGCTTAGTGTAACGAACCATGTTGGTGTTTTAAAATTCCGTAACATGCATTTTAATTCACCATGGCGTCGGTACCAATATTCATTTGTCCCACGCTGACAAGCCATCAGATTGATCAGTTGTGTTTCCAAATGATCATCTCGGTGCTGCACTTTCTCCATAAAATCCTTAGCAGACACATTTTGTAAATGTACTCCACTTTTTAAAATGTGATTTACTGCATAAGACAGTGCAGACAAGTCGCTTTCAAATAAAAGATGGAACAAATAAGGAATACTTTGTCGAAATCTGGGATCTTCAGCATATAGTCTTGTAGTCCGATACTCAGAAGCTGGAATCTGTTCCGGACGTTCATCGTATCGTCCTCCTTTTCCTTTAGGAAACAGATGGGGAAAACATCGAGCTTCCAAGCTCTCCTCCCATACACTCACGGGAGTTCCTTTTGCTTTCTTCATCTGAAAGAGATCAATATTGTCTCCCATAACTTCTTTTGAATGAAGAGGATGTATGCTAAAATGTTCATAAATTTCTTCTTCCTTTGACTTGTCCACTTTTTCAATTTGTCCAGTTGGTGTTTCTGTGTCTTCTTGTAAATCTTCTTCTTCTTCTTCTTCTATATAAATTGATTCATACCATTTGTTATTCCTTTTCAAATACAAATTTGCTCTTTGTACTTTCCGCACATCTACCAGCTCCTGCCAAATCTTCTTATTCTTTGTAGGTACACCATTAACCAGAATAATTAATGGTTCAGTTTCCAAAGTATCCGCATCAATAGTTTCCATATTTTTTTTCAAATCCAAGGGCAAATACACCACTCTACCTTTTAAACCTCTCAGTAAATCGGAAGGAGGTAATTTACCAGTTTTGGGCTCCATACGTACTATGGTCTGGAACGGATGAACACATTGAATGAGTATAGACTCATATGTATTTAATTCAGAAAGTTCAGCAGGAATAGCATCCAATTCTAAATTATTATGTACAGCTCTGGTCGGCATTCTATTTTCCTCTAACTTGTTGTAACAGTATTTACAAATACGCTGATCTTCACCCAAATCAAAACAATTTTCAAGAAATATATATGTGGCAAAATCCTTCCACTTATAATTATCTTCATTTTCACTCTTTCTGTAGAGATCAACATTCCTAGTTTGTTTTCTATAATGAGTTCTGCGGCAACAAATACAAGTAAAATTTGGTCTTTCATTAGAGATTATTGCAAATTTTGTTATGTGATCATTAAATGTGTTACTTACAGAGGGTTCTACATTCTCTTCCACTTCTTCCTCATTTACTGTGTCCTTCTCTGCACTGTTTTGTTCAGGACCAAAGTAACAAAACTGAATTTCATCAACAACCTTCTCTACATCTGATACCGTTCCTCGGAACAGAGCCCTATTCAATTCATTTAACTTTATTGCTGGACTTTTGGCAAAATACAACCGTCTCACAAACTTTCTCATTTCAGTATGATGAACAGCCAGCATCCTAAAATGATGGAAAACACTATTACACACTTTTCTAGATAGACAAGCCAGAGAATGACCCTGCAAACCAGTATTCTCTCTCACTCTGCATGGATCCAGACTTTGAAGCACCTTAATCTTCTGTTTTATACTTTTTTTACTATATTCTCTTAGAAACTCACGAAATTTGTCAATAGATTCCTGACGCACAGTGCAAATACTGCTACAATTCCAAGTGTACACTGGGGCTTTAGGACGTCTCCCCATAGCCTCATCTGCCATCACTTGTACCTCATCTCTTGGAACCATTATCTCCTTCTCCATTATGCAACCATTTTTTACTTCATAAGCACGACCTCTGGTGTCAACTGCATGCAGCAAACTATTACTTTGAAAATAGCTCTCTTCATTAAAAAAAGGTTCACTACTTGAACTATGCATCCACTTTCCTAAAAACACTTTACAAAAGTTTGTTCTGTTCACTACTCTTTTCCTTTTGCTATGTGATTTCAGTACATTAACCATTTTGTCTAATGTACGCATCCTATTCAAAATTAAAATGAATAGTTTCCTTTTTAATTCTAATGCCTTTGCTGCAATGGCTTCAATTTCTTTTTTTCTTTTATAAAACTTAGTCTTTTGCTTATATTTCTACACATCCTTTATCAAATTGGACATAACTCTTCTCTGAAACATTTTTCTACGTATCTCTTTAAACGCTGTTTTTCTATTTATGTAAATCTTTTCAGTTGCAGAAGGTATATTTGCATTAACTAAATTCTCAATTTTTTCCTGTCCTTTTCTTTTCAAAACATTCTTTCCAGTACAGACATTTTGTACATTTTTCATTCTTTTGAATATATTTTTTAGAAATTGTTTTTTCTGATTACCAGAAGATTTTTTCTTTTTCCCAACATGAGCATCTTCTACTAACTTTGGTCCTCCAGTTGTCTTCAAATATAGGTTTTTTTTGTGAGTTTTTTGAACTCTGGATTTTGTAGGCATCATAAATTTTGTTCACTGCTCTTCAGCAATACCTGAAAAAAACTAAAAAAAAATTCCTTTATTTTATTTAAATATATTACTACATTTCTTTTCACAATAGTCACAAAACGTAATTTCTTTGCCAATTTGAAAACACACTTATTACTCTTTTTTTTGGCAAGTGATAATCACTTTTACAGACTGACACATTATAAATCCACTTTTCAGATTTTTTTAAATGCACATGTCCAGACTGCTTTTTCAGACCACCACCATGTGTATCCTGGGTGACTGCCTACACTCCAGCAAGGGCAACCAGCCTTAGTGATGCTGAATGTATTTGCATTACAGACTGAAACCTCAAACCCCACTCGCTTGTAAATACTGTGCATGATTATACATGGAAAGGAGCTGGGTGTGTGCTAAGAGTCTGCTTCTGCACCAAAAAATCGCTCCCCCTTTTTCCTACTAATGCAACTGTGAAATCACCAGAGCAAAACGCAATAAATCTCTGCCTGTAATTCCTATTTGCACACAGAGTCATGTTTTCACATTAGTCACAAAACGAAATTTCTTTGCCAATTTGAATGCACACTTACTGTTCTTTTTTTTTGGCAAGTGATAATCACTTTTACAGACTGACACATTATGAATCCACTTTTCAGATTTTTTTATAAGCCCATGTCCAGACTGCTTTTTCAGACCACCACCATGTGTATCCTGGGTGACTGCCTACACTCCAGCAAGGGCAACCAGCCTTAGTGATGCTGAATGTATTTGCATTACAGACTGAAACCTCAAACCCCACTCGCTTGTAAATACTGTGCATGATTATACATGGAAAGGAGCTGGGTGTGTGCTAAGAGTCTGCTTCTGCACCAAAAAATCGCTCCCCCTTTTTCCTACTAATGCAACTGTGAAATCACCAGAGCAAAACACAATAAATCTCTGCCTGTAATTCCTATTTGCACACAGAGTCATGTTTTCACATTAGTCACAAAACGAAATTTCTTTGCCAATTTGAATGCACACTTACTGCTCTTTTTTTTTGGCAAGTGATAATCACTTTTACAGACTGACACATTATGAATCCACTTTTCTGATTTTTTTAAATGCACATGTCCAAACTGCTTTTTCAGACCACCACCTCTCTATCCTGGGTGACTGCCTACACTCCAGCAAGGGCAACCAGCCTTAGTGATGCTGAATGTCTTTGCATTACAGACTGAAACCTCAAACCCCACTCGCTTGTAAATACTGTGCATGATTATACATGGAAAGGAGCTGGGTGTGTGCTAAGAGTCTGCTTCTGCACCAAAAAATCGCTCCCCCTTTTTCCTACTAATGCAACTGTGAAATCACCAGAGCAAAACGCAATAAATCTCTGCCTGTAATTCCTATTTGCACACAGAGTCATGTTTTCACATTAGTCACAAAACGAAATTTCTTTGCCAATTTGAATGCACACTTACTGCTCTTTTTTTTTGGCAAGTGATAATCACTTTTACAGACTGACACATTATGAATCCACTTTTCAGATTTTTTTAAATGCACATGTCCAAACTGCTTTTTCAGACCACCACCATGTGTATCCTGGGTGACTGCCTACACTCCAGCAAGGGCAACCAGCCTTAGTGATGCTGAATGTCTTTGCATTACAGACTGAAACCTCAAACCCCACTCGCTTGTAAATACTGTGCATGATTATACATGGAAAAGAGCTGGGTGTGTGCTAAGAGTCTGCTTCTGCACCAAAAAATCGCTCCCCCTTTTTTCTACTAATGCAACTGTGAAATCACCAGAGCAAAACGCAATAAATCTCTGCCTGTAATTCCTATTTGCACACAGAGTCATGTTTTCACATTAGTCACAAAACGAAATTTCTTTGCCAATTTGAATGCACACTTACTGCTCTTTTTTTTGGCAAGTGATAATCACTTTTACAGACTGACACATTATGAATCCACTTTTCAGATTTTTTAAAAAGCCCATGTCCAGACTGCTTTTTCAGACCACCACCATGTGTATCCTGGGTGACTGCCTACACTCCAGCAAGGGCAACCAGCCTTAGTGATGCTGAATGTATTTGCATTACAGACTGAAACCTCAAACCCCACTCGCTTGTAAATACTGTGCATGATTATACATGGAAAGGAGCTGGGTGTGTGCTAAGAGTCTGCTTCTGCACCAAAAAATCGCTCCCCCTTTTTTCTACTAATGCAACTGTGAAATCACCAGAGCAAAACGCAATAAATCTCTGCCTGTAATTCCTATTTGCACACAGAGTCATGTTTTCACATTAGTCACAAAACGAAATTTCTTTGCCAATTTGAATGCACACTTACTGCTCTTTTTTTTTGGCAAGTGATAATCACTTTTACAGACTGACACATTATGAATCCACTTTTCAGATTTTTTTAAAAGCCCATGTCCAGACTGCTTTTTCAGACCACCACCATGTGTATCCTGGGTGACTGCCTACACTCCAGCAAGGGCAACCAGCCTTAGTGATGCTGAATGTATTTGCATTACAGACTGAAACCTCAAACCCCACTCGCTTGTAAATACTGTGCATGATTATACATGGAAAGGAGCTGGGTGTGTGCTAAGAGTCTGCTTCTGCACCAAAAAATCGCTCCCCCTTTTTTCTACTAATGCAACTGTGAAATCACCAGAGCAAAACGCAATAAATCTCTGCCTGTAATTCCTATTTGCACACAGAGTCATGTTTTCACATTAGTCACAAAACGAAATTTCTTTGCCAATTTGAATGCACACTTACTGCTCTTTTTTTTTGGCAAGTGATAATCACTTTTACAGACTGACACATTATGAATCCACTTTTCAGATTTTTTTAAAAGCCCATGTCCAGACTGCTTTTTCAGACCACCACCATGTGTATCCTGGGTGACTGCCTACACTCCAGCAAGGGCAACCAGCCTTAGTGATGCTGAATGTATTTGCATTACAGACTGAAACCTCAAACCCCACTCGCTTGTAAATACTGTGCATGATTATACATGGAAAGGAGCTGGGTGTGTGCTAAGAGTCTGCTTCTGCACCAAAAAATCGCTCCCCCTTTTTCCTACTAATGCAACTGTGAAATCACCAGAGCATAACGCAATAAATCTCTGCCTGTAATTCCTATTTGCACACAGAGTCATGTTTTCACATTAGTCACAAAACGAAATTTCTTTGCCAATTTGAATGCACACTAAGGTGCCGATCACGATCCTGCAAAAACCGGGTACGAACCGTCGGACGGAGCACAATCTCCGCCCGACGCGTACCCGGTCGTCAATTTTTACAAACAAGGAATTACGATTCGCACGGGTACACCATTACCGTACGAATCGTAAAAAAGCCCGACCGAACAAAAAAACACCTACCAATGCGATCCGGGAAAGCGCCGACCTGACGTCGGGACGCTCGCAGCCAGCCATTCACGACCCAGGAATCACGATTCGCACCGACGTCACCCCGCACGGTGAATATTTTGCGGCAGCCAAAAACTGCCGGGAAATCAGGACGACGCGAACAAGGACCACCAGTACGCGACGGACAGACGACGACACGAACAAGGAGGACCAGTACGTGACGGACACACAGGACGACGCCACCAAGGAGGACCCGTACGCGACAGGACGACGAGATCAAGGAGGACCCGTACGCGACAGGACGACGCGAGCAAGGAGTACCAGTACGCGACGGACAGACATGGACCCGAACCTACGAGTCATCCCTGCCCTCATAGCAGTACACCTCCTCTACAGGTTACGACGCAGACGCCGCAGAAGGTCAGAATCACTAAGGGAGGGGGGAAAGTGGGGTGGGGTGGGGGTGGCACGACCAGGGCAGGCCACAAAACAACCACATAAGTCACACACCACACATGGCCTGGACATACCTGACTCCCATGCCCTGGTTACCACGAGGGGGTGGGGGCGTGTCCTGATAAGCCAGCGACCGCCACAACAGAAGTCCGTCACCACGCGAACCGGCAACACAACCAGACAGGTACGTCCCGTACCCACGCCTGAAGAGCGTGGGTACGAGTCGGACCACGCCCACACACGTCACCCCAACAATGGTGGGACGGATCGCACCCACGTGGCAAAGGCCTGGGTACGGGCCGCACAAACATCACATAGCGTGGGGACGGATATGTACGGACCCTACCCCCACCCCGTATGCAAGGAGCGTACCCCCCAGCCCAACAGTGTAAGTACGACCCGTACCCCCACCCGCGTATGCATGGAGCGTACCCCCCATGCCAACAGTGTAAGTACGACTCGAACCCTCACCCGCGTATGCAAGGAGCGTACCCCCAGCCCAACAGTGTAAGTATGACCCGTACCCCCACCCGCGTATGCATGGAGCGTACCCCCCATGCCAACAGTGTAAGTACGACTCGAACCCTCACCCGCGTATGCAAGGAGCGTACCCCCAGCCCAACAGTGTAAGTACGACTCGAACCCTCACCCGCGTATGCAAGGAGCGTACCCCCCAGCCCAACAGTGTAAGTACGACCCGTACCCCCACCCGCGTATGCATGGAGCGTACCCCCATGCCAACAGTGTAATTACGACTCGAACCCTCATCCGCTTATGCAAGGAGCGTACCCCCCAGCCCAACAGTGTAAGTACGACTCGAACCCTCACCCGCGTATGCAAGGAGCGTACCCCCAGCCCAACAGTGTAAGTACGACCCGTACCCCCACCCGCGTATGCATGGAGCGTACCCCCCATGCCAACAGTGTAAGTACGACTCGAACCCTCACCCGCGTATGCAAGGAGCGTACCCCCCAGCCCAACAGTGTAAGTACGACCCGTACCCCCACCCGCGTATGCATGGAGCGTACCCCCCATGCCAACAGTGTAAGTACGACTCGAACCCTCACCCACGTATGCAAGGAGCGTACCCCCCAGCCCAACAGTGTAAGTACGACTCGAACCCTCACCCGCGTATGCAAGGAGCGTACCCCCCAGCCCAACAGTGTAAGTACGACCCGTACCCCCACCCGCGTATGCATGGAGCGTACCCCCATGCCAACAGTGTAAGTACGACTCGAACCCTCACCCGCGTATGCAAGGAGCGTACCCCCCAGCCCAACAGTGTAAGTACGACCCGTACCCCCACCCGCGTATGCATGGAGCGTACCCCCCAGCCCAACAGTGTAAGTACGACCCGTACCCCCACCCGCGTATGCATGGAGCGTACCCCCACCACACCAGTGTAAGTAGACTCGTACCCTCACCTCGAATGCATTGAGCGTACCCCCACCGTGTATGTTCAAAGCGTACATATCCTGAAATCGGAGGTGTGTGTGCAGAGTCCACCCAGCAGTGCCCTGAGACAGGAGGGGTGTGTGCAGAGTCCTCCCAGCAGTGCCCTGAGACAGGAGGGGTGGGTGTGGAGTCCTCCCAGCAGTGCCCTGAGACAGGAGGGGTGGGTGCCTATCACTCCCAGCAGTGCCCTGAGACAGGAGGGGTGTGTGCAGAGTCCTCCCAGCAGTGCCCTGAGACAGGAGGGGTGGGTATGGAGTCCTCCCAGCAGTGCCCTGAGACAGGAGGGGTGTAACACATGTGTGTGAGGCCAGAATTATCCACATGCATACTGGCTACAAGGGAACATGTCCCCATGAACTCATGTCAACAGACTCCACACACAAGTACAGTGATCACCAAGGATGCCACGATTGTTGCAGGTGGACACATGGCCCTGCATGCATGGCCAAAGTAGAAGGGCTCCGTCACACACACAGCTCATGTAGACACAGCTCTGCGCTAAACATTGGGAACACCCTGCAGGGAAGAAAGCTGGGTACACAGAGGAAGGAATACACCCTGGGACAAGTGCACCATGCAGTAACTGCTTACATGAACAAAGAAAGTTAGCCAACACCTTGTGATGGCACACAGATCCCAGGGTCCCACCAATGAGCAGTACACTACTACACATCCCACACACCCAAACCCTTACACACCACCCAAAACCATGTAGCAGCCCCACCAACACCAATACCAGCATAGCAGTAGTGTGATAATGAAAAAAAAATTAAGCTTTATTCAGCATGAGCACAATGTCCGTGGATCGCAGGCAGTTCAATCTTCACAAAGCCCATAGGGCAGTCAATGATTCTCAGCTGGATGGGGGACACAGTGGGATGCGTGTCCCCTACCTTGCCTGCACAGTCAAATGGCATCGTCTTCCACACTGGTGAGGGCATCGGGGGGGGGGGAAGCAACAGGCACCGCAGGGACATCAGGGCAAAGGGGCGGCGTTGTGGGTGCAGGGATGGAGGACTCCACCACAGGGGGTGGGGCAGGGCCAAAGGCGGAGGCCAGGATGGCACTACACACCTTTGCAAGGTCCTCCAGGGAGTCCCCTGCACCCGAAGGGACCTCAGGCCCCAAGGAGGGGGGGGGTCAGAGGGATGGGTCGCAGCGCCACTGGGGGAGGGTGGAGACAGGGGGGGAGACTCAACCACCCTGACCGGGGACCTCCTTGACCGCTTGCGTGGTGGTGTAACCGTGGGGCTCAGGGACAGAGCGGCCATGAAGGAGTCCTTGGGGGAGATGTGGCCAGGAGAGCTGAGGGGAGGGGATTTGGAGGGAGTGGACTGGGTGGAATGCGGACTCCCACTATGGCTGCGTGTCACACGTTTGCCCCCCGACCCAGTGGGTGTGCCTACCTCACCCTGTGTGTGCGTGTCAGGAGGAGTGCGGTGGACCTTCCCTGCTGGTGTGGTGCCCGTGTCCGTTGATGTGGGTGCATGCCGACGTCTGGGTGTACGTGGGACAGGTATGGGAGTGGGAAGTGTGGATGGGGCAGGGGTAGGTGGGGGGAGGTCGCGCTGCAGGAGACCCACTGCTGCAGTCAGTGTGGAGTCTATGGACCTCAGCAAGTTGCGTTGGTCAGCCTGCGATGAATGAATGCCCTCCAAGAAAGCCTCGATGTTGGTGAGGGTTTTGCCGTGGGCATGGAGGACATTAAGGATCGCAGCCTGACCAACCTGCAGTTGCCGCTGGATGTCCACAGACTCTGCATTGGCGGCAGCAGTGGAGACAGGGGCAGGGGGTGCGGTGCCTGGCAGGAAGGAGACATGCTGTGACCGGGCACGCTGGGAAGGGACACGAGCAAGTGGGAGGCGGCTGATGGAAACTGAGGGGGCGGTGCGAGGTGTTGTTCTGCTGTCAGCTGCTGGTGCAGCCTCCGCCCACTCGGAGACATCCTCCCCGGACCTGTCAGCTTCGTAGTCTGATGTGCCAGTCGACAGGTCCTCGGCCACACTCTCCTCCGCCTCTGTCCCACTCGATGTGCCAGACCCGATGTCACGGCTGGCACTGGTGCTCGGTCTGTGTCCATGTCTCCCTCTGTGTCCCCCGACGATGCTGTGGGCAGGGTGGAGAGACAGAAATTAATCAGACACCTGTACACATCTGTCACATGAGTCCAATCTACATAGGTAACATTGCATAGCCTGAAAAGGAAGATCCCTAACATCTACTGAACAGGGTACCGATGTAGGGCATGAAACACACAGTTGGTTGAGCCACCATGCCACTGAAATACCATGGAGAGCATGAGACAATAGCTAAAGACAGGAAACGGAGTCTGACATAGCACCCAGGCCCTGGGGACAATCCAGCACTGCATCTGCACCACACAGCGTTGGCGAAAATACCGATGACCAGGGACCATATCCATGAACTTGAGACACATGCTGCATAGGTAATGCTGAAAACATGCCCAACATGACTCGGTCACTGCACATTGCGTGTGTGTCCAGACACATCACACACTGCCCAGACCCAGCAAGTGGAAATCAGGATTTGACACATAGGCATTGCCCGCCCCAACAAGACCCTACACGAGGCAAATTGTTGAGACACACGTGGCACCAACATCTCATAGTCTGGGTGATACACACAGGGGCAGGCAAAAAGCAAGATTGGACGCAAAACAGCCAAGGTGCGCCTGTACAAATAATGAGGTACCAGTGCCCATCCTCAGAAGAGTATAACAAGACACACAGGCACTGGCAACTGTGAGTATGAAGAAGGACAATCAGGTCAGGCTGCACAGTGGACACCTGTACAAAATAGCACGTCAATATACATGGTGACAGGGGACAATGGCACAGAGCACAACCTACGCTGTAGACACTGAGATTGGCCACGTTTATGATGACACATACACCACTGAGGAAGAGCTGCCCCAGGGGACAGTAGTGGGCACACAACTACATGCTACTGAATGGTAATGACTGCAACACACGTCACCATCCCTGCAATATGTGTATCGCACACTCATGCACATCATGTCACAGGCCACTACATAGGACATGCGCGCTGTAAGGCATGACACATGAGAGACCAACTCCCATGTCTGGAGTCAGCATCAGTGCCAACTGACATGGAACCCACATGCAGTGAACTTGACAGTGCACAGGCAAGGTCCCACAACCTGTTACACACCACCCCCACACATGATGCTACAGTCATTGTTCTCGTGGACAAAGCGCCAGCCTACATTACCTTGTGAAGGAGTGACTACACACAGACCAGGGAACACATTGCAAGGAGGGGAAGGGTGGCAGGGGCACAGCGCTATACTGGGGCAAACAGGATCTGCACAGCACCTTTAAACCCTGCCAGTGAATTCATGCTACTGTGCCCTTACAAATGCCGGTGACACACAACAAACACACATGTACCTACCCCCTTCCGGCTGCTGCATCGCCTGTAAGCGCCTCTCCAGGTCTGGAAAGACCACCGGTAGCACACGCCTGTGGAGGTGGCTCAGACGGCGGCGGCCGCGGTTCTTGTGGCTCTCAGGTGAGTCCCCCAGCAGGAGCCGTGCAATCCTCCACGTCCAGCACCGGATATCCTGCCAGCGTTTCCTCACCTGGGGCAGCCTCCGACCATCCACACCCCTCACGGCACTGACGGCGGTCAGCCAGATCTGCTCCTTGGCAGTGGCGCCTACCTGTGAGGAGGAACAAGTGACACCACATCAATACACCAGCCACATGTCACAGAGAGACATATGGGTACAAATTAGCTGGTTACAACAAGGCATGTCATGCAGCCAACGCATTGCACCTTTGTCATAGGGACATCATCCCCTGGTGAGGGAAAAAGCAGTACGTGCCACAGTGGGTACACAGGTGGAATGATGGCAATGTCACAATCAATGATCAAGGCTCACACTGTGCATCACACCCACCCCTCCTGTCTCAGGGCACTGCTGTGAGTGATAGGCCCCCACCCCTCCTGTCTCAGGGCACTGCTGGGAGTGATAGGCCCCCACCCCTCCTGTCTCAGGGCACTGCTGGGAGTGATAGGCCCCCACCCCTCCTGTCTCAGGGCACTGCTGGGAGTGATAGGCCCCCACCCCTCCTGTCTCAGGGCACTGCTGTGAGTGATAGGCCCCCACCCCTCCTGTCTCAGGGCACTGCTGGGAGTGATAGGCCCCCACCCCTCCTGTCTCAGGGCACTGCTGGGAGTGATAGGCCCCCACCCCTCCTGTCTCAGGGCACTGCTGGGAGACATCAGGCACCCCCCCCCTGGAACCCCCCCGACAGTACATGGCATGTGTGTTACACCTGGACGCAATGGCAGAAGTCACAGTCACAACATAGGGACAGTCTGTGGCAGTGGCCTATGCACTCACCTGATACCCTGGTCGCCCATACAGCATGGAG
This sequence comes from Triturus cristatus, assembly GCF_964204655.1. Classification (NCBI taxonomy): domain Eukaryota; kingdom Metazoa; phylum Chordata; class Amphibia; order Caudata; family Salamandridae; genus Triturus; species Triturus cristatus. Next base: position 897,435,411 of record NC_140588.1, read on the forward strand.
TACTGTGGGAGGATCACATCCAGCAGAGCCATGTTCTCCTCCAGGGTGAATGGCTGTGTCCTCTCCACAGCCCTTGACATGGTTCCAGGGAATCAGTAGCAGCAGCTGGGTCAACGAATGCAAAGATGTGCAGGCAAGTGCTCCCTCATGGGACCTGGCTGCCTTATATGTGCCCTTCTGCCCAGTCTCATGCACAGGAGTACAGAGTGATTGGTCACTCACATTTGCATCCTATGTTTCCACCAATCCCTTCAAACCTAGCAGTCTGTGGGTTCTCTATCGGTTTCATTCTCCTGCATGATGTCAGCCCCACAAACACATTGCAACAAAGTAGAAGAATTCCAACTGACTTCTGCTGTGCACCTTCCAGAACAATTTCGAATTTTGAACTTGGTCTCCATGACAACCAGCATGCATGTAGGCCTTAATACTTGTCCCCTATGTAATTTGGAGCATCACACACAGGTACGGTGCGTTTCGGGGCCCTAGGGCACCCCAAATGCATGGCAACGGCCCGTACATGCATGCCTACGCTCTCCATCACTATGGGTCTGCACGCGTATGCGTACCCGTAGTGTTACGGACCGTACACACGCATGTACGCTCTCTATCACTATGGGTCTGCACGCGTATGCGTACCCGTAGTGGTACGGACCGTACACACGCATGTACGCTCACTATCACTATGGGTCTGCACGCGTATGCGTACCCGTAGTGGTACGGACCGTACACACGCATGTACGCTCACTATCACTATGGGTCTGCACGCGTATGCGTACCCGTAGTGGTACGGACCGTACAAATGCCTGTACGCTCGCCATCACGATGGGTACACATACGGCAGCACTCCCACAGTGATTTGGGAACATGCACAGGCCCTCTCAGCAGCAGTACGGCGGTTTTTACACATCACTGTGGTGATAGGCGACACACATGTAGGAATAGGGCGGACATACTTGTCCATGGATGGACATACTTGTCCAGGAATGGACATCAAGGCATCGTCTGTGCATTACTACATGTGTGGGGCACAGGTGTCACAGGCTGTGATGTGGAACATGCCTCCTGAGTGGAGAAGGCACCAGATGTATGATGAGATGTGTACATGTGTACTGTGTGAGGGTGCAATGTGTTCCAGGCATGCCCTTGACTCCTTTGACATGTGTGCATGTGGGACTGCGCACTTGGGGTGAGCGTCACTGGCATGGCACGGACACCAACACACGGAAGTGTCCCATGATGCCCGGTACAGGGGTCATGACACATGACTTGTCACTACCCACAGTGCACAATGTGACTATGTCATATATGTGTCCGGGATTTACATCAGGTTGATGTTGTAGCACCCTCAAAAGCTGCAGCCGTTGCAGCAACCAACATGTGGCTGTGTGTAGATTGTCATTGCACACTGTTCCCAACACCATGCCACATGTGTTATCGGATGTGAGGTGCACATGTATGCATGGGACACGGAGTAGCGTGACAAGGCCATGTCAGCAAACTCACAAGGAATGTGTGGTGAGTCATGACATGTGCACCTTCATGGCAAGGTGTGTGGGCTGGACTAGTGTAATGTCATGTGACCTGTGGCTCCAGTGTTCCGCTACCAGTCTCTGCAATCGGCATCACACTTCTGCTGATGTGTGGGTGTATGTCACTCCTGTCTTGCGTCGGGCAGTGCACTTGCACTGGGACACAGCTATTTCCATGGCGTGGCATGGGGAGGTTCTCAATCACCGTGTGTAGCTGGGTCTTGGAAGGAGTGTCACCTTGCATCCATACGTGTCCTGGGCATGTAGCACATGTCTGACTCCCTATGTGGCATGTGTGTATTGCCAGATTTACATGTGCTCAGTAGACATGAGTTGTTCTCGTAGTGCACTCACTCTTCCTTGTCACTTCCAAATTACTGCAGAGCGCCTCCTGTTGCCCGAAGAATTCCAGACTTGGCTACCATGCAGGAGAATGACAGGATCCGGCTCTACCGCTTCACCCAACCGTTGATTCTGGAGCTGACGGCGAGACTGGCACCACACCTGCAACCGCAGCACAGGTATCCTACGGCACTGACACCCCAGCTGAAGGTAATGGCTGCCCTACATTTTCTGGCCACGGGTACCTTCCAAAATACCATAGCTCATGTTGGTGGCATGTCCCAGAGCATGTTCAGCGGTGTGCTGCATGATTTCTTGGAGGCCATGTTGATTCACCTGGATGACTTCATCAAGTTCCCAACCCCTGAACAGATGACTGAGGTCAAGCGTGGATTCTATGCCCTGGGAGGGATGCCCCATGTCATTGGGTCCATAGATGGGACACATGTAGGTTTGGTACCACCACACGCACGGGAGGTGGCGTACCGCAATCGGAAGCACTACCACTCCATCAATGCCCTTGTGGTGTGTCTGTCCAATATGGTGATTTCACATGTCTGTGCTCGTTTCCCAGGATCAGCACACGATGCCTACATCATGAGGCGTAGCGGGATGCCTGATATGATGATGCAGCTGCGCAACGAACGGGCATGTGTTGTTGGTGGGTACAGTCTGTCTGTCCTGTATTCTGTATAGCCGACCAGCACGACCGCTACACCAGTTCTAACGATGTCCATGTGCTTCCCATGTAGGGGACGCTGGCTATCCCAACATGCCTTGGCTGCTGACACCTCTCCGCAACCCCATCACGCCGGCCCAGCTCCGCTATAACACCGCCCATGGCCGGACAAGGCGAGTGATAGAGAGGACGTTTGGCATGCTGAAGAGCCGATTCCGGTGCCTCCACAAGACCGGCGGTGCACTCCCCTATGCCCCGGCGAAGGTCTGCAAGATCTTCATGGTCTGCTGCATGCTGCACAACATGGCAGTTGAAAGAGCTGTGCCACTCATCCTGAATCAACATGACGAGGACCATCCACCCGTGGAGGACGAAGGGCTTGGCAATGGGGCTAGTGATGTGGAGGATGTGGAGCCGCAAGAGGACATCCGGACTCGGCTCATACGCGACTTCTTTGCTTAGTGGTGAGTACCAGGGTCTGAGTGTGCACGCATTGGTCCCCGTGTGGCATGCGTTGTGATGTGTGTCTCCACCTGCATGTATGGCACGTGGGTCAGAGGTGTGTGTGGGTGTGTCACTGGAGTGATGGTGGCAGTGATGGTAGTATTTCCCCAGTCATAATTGTGACCTAGCATGTTGTCATCCATACATGTGTCGAGTAACTGCACATGCAAGTGGCTGTGCTTTTTGTGGCTGACTTCTTGTGTGTCTCTCTTCCCCAGGTACCTGCGCATGCCGTTTGCTGGTTGCATTGTTGTGGCACTGCTATTCCTCATGGACATGACATCGTGGGCTGACTCAGCGTTACAGGCACGGACACGTTTGGAAGTCTCCATGGGGTAAGGGATGCATCTGGGGTGTATTGGGTGTGGCAGTTGTTCACGATGTGTGCACACTGCCCCGGTCGGGGTTTGGTTCCTCTGCAGACATGTGGCATCCCCATGGGACACGACATGCAGCTGGGTACACCTGAATAGATGGGCTGCCTGGTTGTCAGTCATCAGTGATGGGATAGTGGATTGTGATGATGGCATCAATGTGTGTGACACTGCCCTCGGACACATACGGTTAACATTGTCTTGACATGGCGTGGGACTTCCACATCAGCGGATGTATGGTGTATGGCAGGCTCTCCGTGAGCAGCTGTGGGTGTTTAGCTGTTAGCCGACGCTTGTGTGCCAGTTCCATGGCTATCACGCATTTGTGCTGCAGAAGGGGGGTGCCAGTGTTGGAGCCACATGTTACTCCACATGATGTGTTCATGTGTACTTCAAGTTGCCTCTGCAATCCCAAAAACATGACTAATAAAGGTGTCCCTATGCCTCCAAGGTGCCTCTTCTCAGTCAGTGCTGGTGTGTTGGCACGGTGCATCCTGCATGTCTGGCATGGTATTCCCTGATTGTGGCTATGTGTCAATGTGTCGAGTGGCAAGATGCAAGCTGTGTGTGTGTGCTGAGACTGTGTATTGGGCATGATGTCCATGACTGTGTGGGTATTGTGACATGTGCCATCCCCATGCATCCAACGTTGTCCATGACCCCATTCTCTGCATCCACCGGACTCAAGCTTGCAGGACATGGTTCTGCCACCTGTCTACACATACCTGGGTGCCCCCCAGGACACGGGCCAGGATCCCTGACCTCTGCGCATGACTGTTGCTGTACTCAATGTGTCTGTCAGCACGGTTGTTCGGCCACCCCCTCAGCTGGTTCTGACCATCACGGGTGTGTATGGTGCTCCATGTCTGTCTTGCCTAATAAACTGTGACCCATGTGTCCTGTGCCAGACTCAGGCCCCAGGGTGTGGATGGTTGAAGTGAACAGATGACTCAGGCATGTTTAGACTGTACAAGACACATGTTAGGTAATAATGCTACCAGCAGGCATCTACTCTTAATAGTGTGATTTATTATTGGGGGGGGGGGGGACAAAGTGAGGGGCTTTCCGGGATTAGGGAATCCAAAGTTCAGTAGGGGAGTTGGTGTCCTTGCCATTGGAAATCCTCAGAGTCCATGGCACAGTCTTTGTCAACATTGGTCAGCCAGTGACCAGCAGGGCCATGTGGCAGAGAATGTCTCTTGATGTTGTGATGCTGTTGCTCCAGTGGGCCAGGTGCCAGGCCAGGTGTCCTGGGAGATGGTGATGTAGCAGCCACCCTCACGGTCCTTTCCGTGGACGACCCGGCTTCCTGCGGGGAACCTCAGCAGCAGGCCGTGACGACGTCTGGGATGCTCCGTCGGATGTTTCCTCCTCCTCCTCATGATCCCTCCCTGTGGGTGGTGATGTTCTCCGCCTTCTGGCACAGGGAGGGTCGGCCATGGTGTCGGCCATCCGACGGAGTTCAGCGTGAATCCCCTGGGACGCCGTCACTTGCTCAGCCTGTCTGTCCTCCATCCTCCGTTGGTGTACCTGTAGACAGGCTATTAGCTCCACATGTTGCTGGGCCTGCTGGACCTTGATCCCCTCGAGGACGGACACAACCTGGGCCATGCCCGTGGTGTCCTGCCGGTATGAGTCCAGGATGTTACGGACATGGGCAAATACCGGATCCCCAGCCAACTGGTCAGGCTCGCGCCTCCGCCGTCCTCCACTCCCACCACCCCTGCCCACTTGCGTCTGGCCTGCACTTGTGGGAACATCGGGTCTCCGGGACCCCTGAGGGGTGGCATTGGCGTTGTCGCCTGCCTCCTCCTGGGTGCCCGGGACACCGTGTCCCTCCTGGCGAGCCTGGCTGCATTGTGGTGTTGGGGCAGGGATCCTGGGTGTCTCCTGGGATGTGGCAGGAGTGGGGGTGGTGGTTGGCACGGTTGTACCTGACGCAGGTGCTGCAGGTGGTTGGACACCAGAGGGGCCAGGTCGGTCGGGGTCGTCCGCAGAGTGGTGAGAGTGGTCGCTGCCGGTGGGATCGGTCTCCTGCAGATCCGGGTCCTGTGAGTGTTCCCCCCCAGTGTTGGGGGGTGCAGCACGACGTTGACCTGTGTGTGAGAGAGAAAATGTTAATTTTGATCCATGCAACATCCATGTTTCATCCGTTACAAAGTTGGCACATTTCCTCTTGGAATTAGGATCTGTCTTGCATTCCACTCACAGTGCACTTGTGCATGGGTGTGTCCCTTGGCCACCAATTTGGCCCCTTTAACTATGTGTGGCACAGTCTTACTTGCTGCGTCAAGTGTGACTGCAGTCAGCAGTGGAGTGTGCATGTGTGGCGAGCCATGCATTTGCGCCTTCCTTGTAGCACTGTACATGTGCACATGGAGTGGATCCACACACTTATATGATGCAGGTGGCTGTCCTTGTGCTCGTGTACAGGTTGTGACATGGCCCTGCGTTTTGCCATGATGAAGAGGGGGGGTTCTGGCACTGGCCACCCTTGTCTACATGCACGCAGTCCACCTGCTGACGAGCAGACATTCCCACACACCAAAGGACTGATTTGCTCTCCCTGTGTCTCCCTCCTTCTCTGTCCCCCTCTCCCTCCCTCTCTGTCCCCCTCTCCCTCCCTCTGTGTGTCAGCCTCCTCCCTCTGTCCATCTTCCTGTGTCTCCCTCCCTCTCTGTCCCCCTCTCCCTCCCTCTCTGTCCCCCTCTCCCTCCCTCTGTGTGTCAGCCTCCTCCCTCTGTCCGTCTCCCTCCCTCTCAGTCCCCCTCTCCCTCCCTCTGTGTCCCCCTCTCCCTCCCTCCGTGTGTCACCCTCTGTCACCTTGGCCCAGCTTCCTGGGCACACACTGTTAGCAGATCTTTGAGTGGCCCTTGGCCTGTTGATGTGAGTTTGTTTCTGATCTCCAGGCACCCATTTTGTCTGCTGTGTGTCTGTGCGCTGCTGCTGTGGTGGTGTGTGCTGCCACTCTTTCACAATGTTGGATGTTCATTAGCTGCTGTCATGTGCAAAACAGTGCCTTCACCCCCATGTGTTGATGCAAGGCGTCCGCCATTTGCTGGCAAGTCATTCCTGTGTTGGGACACAGTGTTTGTCTGGCTGTGACCTAGGCCATATGGGCAGAGGGCATTGTTGTCTGCTTTGGAGTCGCACTATGTGATTCTTGGTGCCCAGCCTCCCGCCATCCGGGTTACCGTGTCATGTGTTGTTGTCTTCTGTGGCCTGTGACTTGACATTGTCCAGCTGGGTGCATGGGGCATGGTGGCAGCAGTGGCATGTGCCTGCTCATGGAGTGTGGTTGAGTCATGCGATGGCTTGTGGTGGTTGCGTGCCTGTTATTAATTTTGGTTGTGGTTGCAGTTCCCCCCATGTGAGGTGCGTTGTTTGTGTACTCACCCGGGTCTCGGAGTCCTTCTACTCCTTCAACTGCCTCCATCGGCAGTATGGCCATCACCCTCTCCTCCCAGGGATGGTACTGTACGGCTCTGCGGGAGGGCCCTCCTCCGGTGGCGTTGGCCTGGTCGTGTTCCTCCTGCCTCTTGGCTCTGACCCTCCTCCGCAGATCGTACCACCTGTTCTGGCAATCCTGCTTGGTCCTCCTGGTGTCCGCAACAGCATTCGCAGCATCGACGATGGTCTGCCACATGGCTGTTTTGGCTGCCTGGCTGGTGCTTCTGACCAATGTTCCAAAGATCTGTGGCTCGACTCTGAGGATTTGATCAACAAGGACCTCCAACTCTCGGTGACTGAACTTTGGATTCTTGGTAGTGGGCATGGTGAGGGATGTGGGTGGGAATGGTGTGGGTGTGGGGGGTGTGTGGATGTTGGGGGGGGGTGTGGATGGTTGTGTGTGTGTGTGAATGTGATGAGAGGGTGTTTGTGAGGGTGGTCGTGTGAAGGTGTGCAAGTGTAAGATGTGGTGTAGCTTGTAGTCTGGTTCTGTGGTGTCTGGCAGCAGTGAGTCTGTTGCAAAGGCTCATGGTTTGTGTGTGTGGGCCCTTTTCATTGGTCCATGGGTGGGTGTGGCAGTGTTTGAATTTTGGGTGGGTGTGTTATAAGGAGTGGTGGTGTATTGGGCCTCTGTTTGTTTTTGACAGTTGCAGGTCAGTGATTGTGTTATTTTAGTGGTTGTTGGCCATGTTTAGTGGCTGTGTGCCTTTCGAATGGTGTATTCTTGTGTTGTTTTGTTTTGTCCTTGTTGTGTACGTGCGTTTTGAGCGTGTGTACGGTGTGTACATGGGCCATTTGGTTGTACGATTATGTCCTTGTGTGTGGCTTTGTGCGACTCGTACATGCGGTTGTGATGTTGGGGCATGGGGTGCGCTCCGTACTTAGGAGGTTGTGTTGGGGGTGCGCCAGGAACGTACTGGGGTGTAGGTACACGGGGGGTATGACACGTACTGGGGTGGGGGTACGACTGGAACGTACTGGGGTGTACATAGACGGTGGTACGACACGTACTGGGGTGGGGGTACGACTGGAACATACTGGGGTGTACATGGACGGTGGTACGACACGTACTGGGGTGGGGGGGTGTACATTGACGGTGGTACGACACGTACTGGGGTGGGGGTACGACTGGAACGTACTGGGGTGTACATGGACGGTGGTACGACACGTACAGGGGTGGGGGGGTGTACATTGACGGTGGTACGACACGTACTGGGGTGGGGGGGTGTACATTGACGGTGGTACGACACGTACTGGGGTGGGGGTACGACTGGAACGTACTGGGGTGTACATGGACGGTGGTACGACACGTACAGGGGTGGGGGGTGTACATTGACGGTGGTACGACACGTACTGGGGTGGGGGGTGTACATTGACGGTGGTACGACACGTACTGGGGTGGGGGTACGACTGGAACGTACTGGGGTGTAGGTTCACGGTGGTACGACACGTCCAGGGGTGGGGGTACGACTGGAACGTACTGGGGTGTAGGTACACGGGGGGTATGACACGTACTGGGGTGGGGGTGTGGCTCGAACGTACTGGGGTGTAGGTACACGGGGGGTACGACACGTACTGGGGTGGGGGTACGACTGGAACGTACTGGGGTGTATATAGACGGTGGTACGACACGTACTGGGGTGGGGGTACGACTGGAACGTACTGGGGTGTACATGGACGGTGGTACGACACGTACTGGGGTGGGGGGGTGTACATTGACGGTGGTACGACACGTACTGGGGTGGGGGTACGACTGGAACGTACTGGGGTGTAGGTACACGGGGGGTATGACACGTACTGGGGTGGGGGTACGACTGGAACGTACTGGGGTGTAGGTACACGGGGGTATGACACGTACTGGGGTGGGGGTGGGGCTCGAACGTACTGGGGTGTAGGTTCACGGTGGTACGACACGTACTGGGGTGGGGGTACGACTGGAACGTACTGGGGTGTAGGTACACGGGGGGTATGACACGTACTGGGGTGGGGGTACGACTGGAACGTACTGGGGTGTAGGTACACGGGGGGTATGACACGTACTGGGGTGGGGGTACGACTGGAACGTACTGGGGTGTAGGTACACGGGGGGTATGACACGTACTGGGGTGGGGGTACGACTGGAACGTACTGGGGTGTAGGTACACGGGGGGTATGACACGTACTGGGGTGGGGGTGGGGCTCGAACGTACTGGGGTGTAGGTTCACGGTGGTACGACACGTACTGGGGTGGGGGTACGACTGGAACGTACTGGGGTGTAGGTACACGGGGGTATGACACGTACTGGGGTGGGGGTACGACTGGAACGTACTGGGGTGTAGGTACACGGGGGGTATGACACGTACTGGGGTGGGGGTGGGGCTCGAACGTACTGGGGTGTAGGTTCACGGTGGTACGACACGTACTGGGGTGGGGGTATGACTGGAACGTACTGGGGTGTAGGTACACGGGGGGTATGACACGTACTGGGGTGGGGGTACGACTGGAATGTACTGGGGTGTAGGTACACGGGGGTTATGACACGTACTGGGGTGGGGCTCGAACGTACTGGGGTGTAGGTAGACGGGGCTATGACACGTACTAGGGTGGGGGTTCGACTGGAACGTACTGGGGTGTACCTAGACGGGTGGGGGTATACATATACGGGGGGTACGTGTCGGACGTACGGGGGCTGGGGGGAGTGTTGGGCGCGTATGCGGGCACATGTCTCCATGGTTGCTGTAGGAGTTCGGTGCGGACGGTGTTTTTTCCATACGGTTGTAACCTCGGACGCACGGGATGGATCGTGATTCCTCGGTCGGACTTGGATTTTCACGTTTGTAAGGTAAATCGTCCGAGGACGTGTCAGACACATTTTCCGACCCGAGGACGTGTGGGGATTGAGTCCCAGTGCGGTTCGTATGGACTTTTTACCATGCGAATCGTGATTGCCAGTTCGTACGGCACTTGTACGATTCGTACGGTAAAAAGACCCGATACGAGTCGCACGGGGGAATTTTTTACCGGATCGTGATCGGCACCTTACTGCTCTTTTTTTTTGGCAAGTGATAATCACTTTTACAGACTGACACATTATGAATCCACTTTTCAGATTTTTTTAAGACCACCACCATCTGTATCCTGGGTGACTGCCTACACTCCAGCAAGGGCAACCAGCCTTAGTGATGCTGAATGTATTTGCATTACAGACTGAAACCTCAAACCCCACTCGCTTGTAAATACTGTGCATGATTATACATGGAAAGGAGCTGGGTGTGTGCTAAGAGTCTGCTTCTGCACCAAAAAATCGCTCCCCCTTTTTTCTACTAATGCAAATATAAAATTACCAGAGTTGTACACAATAAATCTCTGCCTATATTTCCCAACATGTGTAACCTGGGTGACTGCCTACATTCCACCAAGTGCAACCAGCCTTAGTGATGCTGAATGTATTTGCATTACTGAGTCCAACCTCAAACCCTTAAACTATTCATTTTTTATACCAATACACCTTAATTTATCGTGAAAACATAGTCCATATTATTTTACATGTTCCTCACATTTAAATTTCTCCCAAAACAGAAAATAATAAACGCAACTTCAACAAAAAGAATTACATTTCTATTATTCATTTCTTAATTTACCATATACATCTCCTCTCAAACTCTAACCTCACCTTTAAAATTAGTTAGTTGTGAAAGAAATGTGGCACTCAAACAGCAGATTATCAGAGCCAGGATCTCTGTTCTCTACACCTCACTCCTCTCAGCAGAACCAGATAATGGCAAAGTTTCTCTCTATTTTTCCACACATATACATGTTAGTTTCAAATCTCAGTGCTTCCCCCTTTTTTTCAAATGTAATCACACATTTCTATTGGTTGAAAACCAACCCTTTTCAAAAAGTACCCTTCCCCCAACTTGACTTCTGCCTAGTACCCTTCCCCCAACTTGACTTCTGCCTGCTACCATAGCAACAGCTCATGGAACACTGCTGTGTGGAGTCAGGTCAGAAGTTCGCCAAACAATGTTTCAATTCCACAGAGCAAGAGTGCTTGACTTTTCAAACCTAACAGCAAATCCATAGTACTGTTCTTTGGTAACACATTTTTCTGTACCAATACAAAACATGCTTCTATTAATTTACACATACAGCCTAGTTTTTATTCTAGAATGGTATGAAACAGCCAATCAGTTCTTTTTTTTAAAAAAAAAATATGTATGCCTCCATTTCCAAACTGTCTTTCTTTTCATATTGCCATTCTACTGAAAGACACCTCCTGAGTGCATCCAGTTCTTCTTTGAAGATGTTCACAGTGTGGATTGTAGGGCACAGCTATGTCTTCTGGAGTGAAAAGTTTGCAGAGAAAACAGGTATGGTGAGAGACCTTGCTTTGCCAAATGTAGACATTAAATGGATTGGTCAGAGAGGGTTAAAGTGGCACCAATTGATGCCATTGGTGAAATCCTTCATGCAAATCCAACACCCTGACCTCATAATAGTGCACTGTGGTGGCAATGACCTAGGCACTTTGACTGGGGTAGGTCTGGAAATTCTTATGAAGGACACCTTTGCACAACTGTTTTCACTTTTCCCTAAAACTGCCTTTGTGTTTTCTAACATATGCCAAAGGCAAAAATGGAACTGGTCCAATCATTTCTGTCCGCAGATTGACAAAGCAAGAAAGCACGTCAACAAATCTGTTTCTGCTTTCCTCCGTGACTATGGTATGGGTTCCATTTACCACAACAACTTGCGTTACGACATGCAAGACATTTATAGAGGAGATGGTGTGCACTTCAATGATGAAGGGAACAGAGTCTTCCTCTTGAACCTTAGACTCTGCATCGGTACTTACTTGTAGGTACCACTAAAAAATCACTTAATAAACACAAAGGCTCTTTTTAGAGCCCCCTAATATCTAAACACTTAAATCTGAATTTCATTTTTTTTTTATTTATTTTTTTTTTACCGTACGCTTACCGTAAGCTTACCGTACGCGTACCCCGTGATTTTTTTAAAAATCAATAAATGTTTTCTTTGTACTTTTCTGTCCTTCTTTGACCCCCTTACAAATGTTAGGGGGTCTGTAACTCTCTCCCTTGCCCCCTTTTCAAGATATCACTTTTTTTTACCGGAGTGAAATACACAAAATGGCGGCCGCCGCTTCCTGGTTTCGGCCGATTCGAATGTTTACTAAGATCTAACAGCCAATCAGAATCGCACTCGCGCACGCCACCGTACGCGTACGGTAAGCTTACGGTAAGTGTACCGTAAGCTGGCTCAGATATATATATTGATTTAAAGGCTATTTTCTCAGAATCTACTGAACAGATTTACACCAAACCTACAAAAGGCACTTCCTTGACCTGAGGACTACCTCTCTGCCAAATTTCTAGTAATTCTGTTCAGCCGTTCGGGCTGTAGCCCTGTCTAAAGGTCCTATGGAAAAATGCATGGGAAAAACGCGTTTTGGGACCCCCCTTTTATCTCAGCCCCCGCTTGACGAATCCCCCCGAGACTTTCAGGGTAGGAGCGGAGCGTAGCGCCCCACCTATTTTGAGAAATTCGAGAGGATTCGTCAACCGGCGCCAAAGTTATTCAAAATAGAATGTTGCGGATTTCCTATGGAAACAGGGTCCTAACTATAACTACATACTGGCGACCGCCAGTAGGTAATCTGTCTATCTATATATATATATAAACTCCTCAGCTTCTTTGTGCAAAAACCAATGCTGAGCCCAATTCCTTTCAGCGTGGATGTATTTTATTTTATACAACGAAAATGCCTGGCACATTTCAGAGCAGCCGCTCCTTGGTCACGGGTCAAACAACTTGTACTCCACAATACAAAAATAGTGCACATATTACCAACATTGAGGTAGGACTACTAGATCATCAGCATCATAGTGCAAAATGGCATGCATTTTGAAACGGTCATTATACCTTAGAAATGTCAGGCAATACCATATTAATACTTATTGTTGAGGCAATTATCATCATTGCGTCATTATTGATATACATGATTCAAATATACACCTTATCAGCCTGATTTAAATTCATGGACAACATTTCATCACAATCACGCCCAAGTGGGCTAATCTCAATGTCATTGATTCAACCGAATTGATGTTCATGTCCGTTAGTTCCAATTCTGCCCAAGTGGGCTCATGTATTATCATCATTACATCATTATTTTTATGCAAAATTCTAGTATGCAGCTTTTCAGCCTGATTAAATACCCGGACATGATTTCATCACAATCGCTCCCTGATGGGCTAATCTCAGTATCATTAATTTGAACCAAATTAATATTAATGTCCATTTGTTTCAATTCTGCCCAGGTGGGTTCATGTCGTAAGATGTTATCAGATATTCCACTTTTCACTTGAACCTTTAAAATTGGAAGTGACCCCTATATTGTAGCTCATTTGCGTTCGTCTTCCTCATGTGATGATGGCCACGTCTCCTACATGATTAAAAACAAAGTGCATGATCACTTAAGATCCCTATTACCATTAAAATCTACAAACTAGTAAACATACAGATGCAATGAGATACCACATCTACAGAATTATTCTTTTACGCATACAACGGGTCCAACATCTAATCTAGATGGATGGATGGATAATTCTTCGTCCTCATTTAAATCAATTGGATGCATTTTCTCATATTTTATAATCAATGCAATAGAAGTGTTTGAAAGATGTGTAAAATATTAATTTAAAAGACTGGACAAAAGTAAAAGCTTTAAGTACAATAACCTAACTCTAGAACAGCAGAAGGTGATTAAGGAACCACATTACAACAAATCAGTAGTAATTAAAAAATCTGACAAGGGAGGAAATGTGGTTGTCTGGCCCTTAGAAATGTATTTGAGGGAGGGTAATAAACAATTAGATTATGTGAACAGTTATGAAAAAACTGAGAGTGAGTTATGAGAGAAGAAAGATATAGAGCTCATCTAATGATATGGAGAGATGATTGTTTAATAACAATGGATGAGTACAAATTATTAAGCTGTGAGTTTCTGAAACTATCAGCAATGTATATGTTGCCAAAAATCCACAAGGATAAGGATAACCCTCTGGGGAGACCTATAGTCTTGTTCATGGGCAGTCTATATGAAAATACTTCAAAGTACATTGACTACTTTTTGAGACCTTTTGTACAAGTGCTTCCATCTTACGTAAAAGATACAGGTGATTTCTTACGATTGATCTTACAATATGATTTGGAAGAGAACTTGCTATTGATGGCATTGGATGTGAATAGCCTTTACATCTGCATACCACATGACACATGAAGGCGTGTAGACATTTCTTAAGAGCATGGTCTATGTCATACTTATTGCATACTGAGATGTTGTTAGACATGATGTACATCTGTTTGACTAATAATTTCTTCATTTTCAATCATGTAATATACAGACAAACCCAGAGAACAGCAATGAAGACCTGCTTCGCCGCCAGCTATGCAGGGTTGAATCTAGGCTGGTGGGAGGAGCAGGTGGCTAATAACATCAATTCCTTTGACCAACATGTCGTCCTCTGGGAAAGGTGTATAGACAATATATTTTGTATCTGGAGAGGAACAGAAATGGATGCCAATGATTTTGTGGAAACCTCGAACAGGAATGAATTTAATCTTAGATTTTCTAGAGAAGTACCCACGAATGAAATAGAATTTCTAGATGTAAAAATAAGGATTGTTAATAATAAATTGAAAAGCACATTAGTTCGCAAAAAAACAGCTGGCAGCAGCTTACTGCATGCAGACAGCTGGCACCCTAGAACTTGATTAATAGTCTACCATACAGAGAACGTCTAAGGGCAAGAAGGAATTGTAGCTCAGGTGAAGCCTTCCATGATGAAATGAATAAGATGAAAGTGAGATTCAGAGGAAGAGGCTACTCTAGGAAAGTGATAGCACAGGCTAGCAACAAAGTACGGAATATGAAAAGGGATGACTTACTGAATGTAAAAACTAAAGATGACACTGAGGAGGAACCAATTAGGTTCGTAACATCCTATAGTAATCAGGCATGGCAGGTAAAAAGAAGCCTAAAAAAATGCTGGAATATCCCGGGGGCAGATAATACACTGAACAAACATGTGGGTGTGAATCCACAGACTATGTAAAAAAAATGTACATCATTGAAGGATGTTCTGAGTGGAAGTACTGTACAGTTCACAATGAATCCACATCAAATACAAGGGTTTTTTGTATGTGGGGAATGTAAGGCGTGTAGATACAGCACTAACTGTAAACAAATAGAACTGTCTAAACGTATGAGACCATTCTTCATTAAGAAGTATCTTACATGCAATTCTGATTTTTGCGTTTATGTGTTGATGTGCCCATGTTCTTTGATTTATATTGGGTGTACAATCCACAAAGTTAAGAAAAGAATTTTAGAGCACATGAGAGCTATAACAAAGGAGGATAAACAGTTCCCCATTGTTAGGCATTTTAAAGAATATAATGATAAGGATGCAAAGTTATTAAAATATTGTGCCATTGAGAGAATCCCAGTCTCTGAGAGAGGAGGAAATAGGGTTCATGAACTACGACACCTAGAATCTAAATTGATTATAAAATATGAGACAATGCATCTGATTGGTTTAAATATGGACGAAGAATTATCTGTCCATCTAGGTTAGATGTTGGACCCGTTGTATGTGTAAAAGAATCATTCTGTAGATGTGGTATCTTATTGCATCTCTATGTTTACTAGTTTGTAGATTTTAATGGTAATAGGAGATCTTAAGTGATCATGCACTTTGTTTTTAATCTTGTAGGAGACGCAGCCAGATGTAGAAATAAGGATTGTTAATAATAAATTGAAAAGCACATAATTTCGCAAAAAAACAGCTGGCAACAGCTTACTGCATGCAGACAGCTGTCACTCTAAGAACTTGATTATTTGTGGTAGCAAACGTTGTTTGACCTGTGACCAAGCAGCGGCTGCTCCGAAACGCGTCGGCCGTTTTCGCTGTATGAAATAAAATACATCCACACTGAAAGGAATTGGGCTCGCATTGGTTTTTGCACAAAGAAACTGAGGAGTTTATTTTGGAGGTTAGCTACGTCGCCGGAACCCCTCTGCCGTAAGAGGCAGGAGAACTTGCGAAAAATGTATATACACATACACACACATAGAGAAAGAGTTGAACTTTGGGGATATATATATCACTCCTTTTCTGCCCCAAAAAATTAAGCTGCATTCTTCATAAGGTGAGGTTTTTCTTCCAAGTAAAGGCAAAGCATATTTTATTGGAATCCAAGCATTTGTACCTTACGTCTGCATTGTTGATCCTCAGTTCTATTTGCATTTCTATTGCCATCAGGTGGGTCGATTGCCAACTGCATTATTATGCTGGTAGTTTGAATTTAACTTTCCCTAGAGTGGGAGTTTGCTGATGCCAAACCTTAAAACATTTCCATCGCCCTCCAGTGGGATGTACAAGTGCATTTATTCAAACAATATATGCTTTGCCTTTACTTGAAAGAAAAACCTAACAAATAGTGCAATTTCATTTTGGGGCAGAAACTACGTGATTTATACAGCAGTCATGCCGGGGAGTGTGCACCACTGCTTAAAGGAATGCAGATCTGTGACTTTGACTGGGGAAATTCACCTTCCGAACATGAAAGGACACAAATCAATATTTTATTGGCAAATCTGTCAGCCCACTGGAGGGTGTTGGAATTGTTATAAGGTTTGATGCACTTGCTACAGTTTATTGTCAGTTTGACTTTGTCACTGCGCACTGCCAATTCTTGGATCACATAGCCCCTCTTTTGTAAGGCTACAACAAGGGGAAGTATCATAAAGAAACAACCTAGCTGCTTTAGTAAAGATTGCAAACAAGAAAAAAACGTCCTGATAGAAAAACAAAAAAAGACAGCAAACCTGAGATATCAATGGCAAGGAAAACGTTTAAGTCCACGTAGCTGGCAGCAAAAAAGAGATGGGAGTGGGGACAATGGGCTGCCCTTACCGAGGCACTTGATAGTAAAACCTCAAGTCCTTCTGGAAGTAGAAGGCACACGCACCATTGATGATCACCTGGAGGTTGTTGTCCAGCCTGATAAATGGGTTACCCACTTTACGTCACTTTCTAAGGAGGGGGCACTAGGAGGGCAATTTGATGGGCCCCAGGAGACCATGGATGTAATAATGCCCTCTCAACCCTCCACTTATGTGATGAGTGTGGCTATTCCACCCAGGGACCCTTCCTGTTTTCCCTAAGCGAAACAGAAAATACCCTTAAACAAACCAAGAGAGGAAAGGTGCCAGGACCTGATGGTATTCTATCTAAACCTAAGGACTGGATTCCTTACCTCAATCATTAGGGTAATGCCATCATGAAGGGCAGCAAAATTTCACCATCCTAGAAGGGAGCTACTATTATCTCAATCTATGAAAAGGAGGGCATGGATAAACCATCAAACTACAGGCCCATTTAGCTTACTGAATAACAGCCCAAAATTATTCTGCAGACAGGTACTAACTAGGCTGCAAACGTGGCTTGCTGAGAACCACATCCTGAAAGACGCCCAGGCAGGTTTCAGGAACAAAATGAGCACCATTGACCAGGCTCTTTGCTTTAATATTCTGTGTTAGAAGTTTGTCAACCTTAAAGAAAAGCACTTATGTGTTGCCTTTATTGATCTTCAGTCAGCTTTCGATTTGGTCCCTAGGGATAGTCTATGGCGGGTGCTGGGAAACTACGGGGTTTCATAGGATCTCTTCTGGATTCTCAGAATATTGCATACCAACACCTTTGCTCAAGTAAGGTGGAACAACATTGGTGACCTCACAGAAGAGATCCCTATCGGAAGTGGTGTCAAGCAGGGCTGTGTACTTTCCTCAACCTTATTTAGTATGTAAATTAATGGGGCAGTGAACTGGTTCTCTGCAATTGAACATGGTGTCCCAAAACTTGCTGGTGTCCCGGTCCCGATCCCAATGTTTGCTGATGACAAGCTACTTATTTCCAGAACCTCAATGGGACTCCAGAATGAACTGGATTTATTTGCAACTTTCTGTAAAAACAGTAGCTTAGAAATAAACTCCAAGTCTAGATTTATGGGGATTAATCCTCATAGGTCCTTTAGAGGAAAATCTTAATTCATTGCTCCCTGATACAGCAGACCGTTCACTTGGACTATGTGGGCACATGGATGTCAGATTCTCTACAATAGGAGATGGAAATAGATAAGAGTAAGGTCAGAATCAACCAGCATATACTCTTAATTAGAAGGAAACAAAAGTCCACGGCAGGAGGGGCCATGTCACCGGCCCTAACAATCTATCAAGCCACCACAGTGTTTGCCGCCCTTTACAGGGCAGAGACTTGGGGCTACACTGATGCATCCATCTTATTCATTGAGGAAAACCGATGTATTAAAGATCTTCTCAATTTGCCACAAAGCTCCCCATTGGTTGTGTTGAGATTTGATCTTAACCCCATCCACTAGCTACTTTTCTCAAACCATTGTTATACTGGGTGAGGGTTTTGTCTACCCCGGAATTTACTATTTACAGAGATGCACTCAGGGACCTGATTAATTGTGGCAAACTTGTCTGCATCTCATGGTTGAAGCATGTCAAAAAGCAGTTTGGACTGCTTAATTTGGGAAACTTATGGATTACTCCTATCAAAGTCACTAAAGGTGATAAGATGCTATTAAATAAAATTTACTGGGATTGGGCTTTGCTTTGACTAGAACCTGGCTTGAGCACAAGGAGGGGTCCCTAACAGGGCAATTCCTGCTTCACAAATGTTTGCCCAGCTTTGAAATTTATTTGGACAAGATTTATCCTGCCAGGGCGAAACGTCTGTATTTCCAGTTCAGATCTGGCACCCTGCCCGTAAATTTCTCTACCTCAAGGTGGTGCAAAACGGAGTGTGATCTAGAGACCTGCCCATTTTGCCCAAAGAACCAGAGGCCCACTTTTTTGCTCTTTTGCCCCAGATATTCCATTTTATGCAAAACATGGATAGTTGCATTGTACAAGTTAGAGGGTGTAAGACACTATTGGGAGGCATTGCGATTATTGAAAAGTGGCACAAAAAATTCAATAGTATTTGCGATTTCATGTTTCATTTGGAGGGCTTTGTTGATTCAAACGAAATGTATAACATCAGGGAATGTGTGACCATTATTGCTGCTACTCATGTATGAGGTTTACTTCTTACAAATCCAGTACCAATAGCCCACATTGTTTTTACCAACTGATTTAAACTTGCCTCTTTTTATGTGAACGTTTTAAAATATTTAAAAGCAGGTCAGGGTACTTAATATCTATGGACATTATGAGAAGCATAATACTTCTCTTGATGTGGCCGAGGTACTCAACATAGTGGACCACGTTTTAGCTTAGTCTTAGATTTACTATGGTGGTTTATGTTGATAGTGGCAACTGTTTTCCCTGAGTTCCCATACCAGGCTTGTTGATTTGCTTACTGTTTATCCTAATGTTTATATATATATCCTTCTGCTCTTTGTTTTATTTATTATAATGTATTGCAACTGTACTTTTATGGTCACCAAACCAAAATAAAGTATATTGATGATGATGATATACATATATATGTATATATATATTTTGAAAGCAAGAAGCGTGGCACTCTGGAGCTGATTTTAGGCTTATTTTTATATAAGCAACCTCCACAAAAACCAACGCGTTTCAGCCCCTCGGCTTTTCTCACGGTTAGTGAGTCCTTTGTCTCTTTCACTCATTTATACCCACTTTAGCCACGATGATGCATTGTGGGATCTGTAGTGTACATTGGACAAATTATAATACCAAATAAAATAAAATTGTTTCTGAATTTGGCAGATTATTTTAGGCTTAAGATTGCATTATCATCTTAATGTTATTATTAATCGCAACAATTTCAACACAGTATTGACATTTGGGCATAGATGGTATGTCTGTCTAGTACATTACTATTTACAATTTTAAGATGTAATTTGTTGTTTCTTCGGTATAGTACCGATGTACTCAGCCCATTTTCTATTGCATAATGGCTTTTTTGTTTTTACATAACTTAATTTAAATTTTGGTGACTTTTGTTACATCATATGCTATTCAACCAGTCTACCCTTCAGTATAACACAACATTTTCCACTATTTTTTCTTTTTCTTTTAATGAGTGATTTAATGTCTGTTATGTCCTTCAATATTTAATTGTTCTTTCCTAGAGATGTACATTAAGTTCTTCATCGTTGTTAATGCCTTTCGGGGCCTTTGTTCTGAGTCTTATTATATATCTTGATTCTGTTTGTCGTAATGTTCTTGTTCGGTCTCCTCCCCTCACTCGTGTTGGTATCATATGAATGCCAAAGTAACACATCTTTTTCCAGTCTCCATTTTGGCATATGTTTTGCAGTGGCATATGTGACATCTTTATTCTTCGCAGCTCGTATGTGCTCTAATATCTGTTTCTTTAGCATACACGTTGTGCTTCCAATATATTTCATACCACAATCGCATTCTATCACATAGACTACGAATTGGGAAGTGCAAGTGATATTTTGGTCTATGGTCGTCACACTGCCATCCACTTCATTAATGGTTTTCATATTTTTTCCAATTTTGCATGCCTTGCAAGTGTTACACTTCCTGAACCCTTTGTTTTAATTCACAAGCCTGTTACGTTTAGGCCTTTCCTGAAAATGACTTGATGTTATCATGTCTTGTAGAGACTTGGTTTTTCTATATGTTACTGTAGGTTTCTGACCCAAGATTGTTCCAATGTCTCCATCCCCAGATATAAGATGCCAATACTTTCTTATTTTGTTTAATATCACACCGCTTTCCTTACTGTAGGTAGTTATAAATCTCGGTGCTTGTTCCTCTATGTTTTCCTGTCTTTCAATTTTTGGAATTAGGATTTCTGTCCTCGATTTTTGGTCAATTTTTTCTTTACATTTTCTCATTTTTCTTTCATTATATCCACGTGTTCTTAATCTGGCCATGGTTTCTGATATTTCTTTTTCAGCATCTTCCTTCTTTGAACAATTCCGTTTCATTCGGGTGAATTCACCGTATGGAATACTGTTTTTCAAGGGGATTGGGTGAAAGCTTGTTCCATGTAATATGCTATTGGTAGCTGTCTCTTTTCTGAATAGTGTTGTATGTATTTGATCATTTTCTATAAACACTTTTGTGTCCAGAAATGCGATCTCTTTACTGCTTGTTATGTACGTGAAAGATAATCCAATGTTGTTAATTGACAATTTCTTAAAATAGTTTTTGAATTCATTTTCAGTTCCATTCCAAATTAAAAACAGGTCGTCGATGAACCGGACCCATAACACAATTTGTTCCAGTTCTTCTTGGAAATCCGGACACCAAGCAACTGTTTTTTCCCACCATCCCATGACAGTATTCGCATCATTCAGCGAAAATGAGATGCCCATGGCAGTACCGCATTGTTGTCTAAAGAGCTCTTTGTTGAATAAGAAAATGTTATTTGTAAGACATATCTCTATCATCTTCAAGAGCATCTGTGTATGTTTTAAATCTTTGATGCTTCTTTGTTTCAAGAAGTAACCACATGCTTCCATTCCAATGTCATGTCTAATGGAGGTGTACAACGATACCACATCTATTGTGACTAAGAGATATTCGCTGTTCCAGATTATTCCATTTAAAGTTCTTACGAAATCCCCAGTATCTTTTTTATAGGACCTCATGCTCTGGGCTATCGGTGCCAAAAATGTGTCAACATATTCAGATAATTTCTCGTATAATGAGTCGCATGAAGAAACAATAGGTCTTCCTGGTGGTTGTTGTAAGGTCTTATGTATTTTCGGCAGGAAATATATGGTAGGTATTTGGGGAAAATCCTTCGTGAGGAATGTAAATTCATTGACACTTAAGTGACCTTCATTGTGCCATTTCTGTAGTTGTGTGTTTAATTCTACAGTCATTTTATTGACTGGATTGGTTTTCAATCTACAATAATTCGTTGGATCGTTTAGCTGTCTCATGGCTTCTTTCAACATACTCTGATGTGTCCATAAGAACAATATTTCCCCCTTTATCCGCTGGTTTTATTGTAATTTCTTCATTTTCAATTAATTTTTGAATCGCTTCTATTTCTGCTTTGGTCAAATTTTCTCTTTGTTGATTCCCTATTTTTGGCATTCTTTCTAGTTCCTCAATGATAGCATAAGAGAAGAGATCAAATCTATTCCCTGGAGATAGTACTGGACAATATTTTGATTTTCTCTTTAGGCCACTCTCTGGCCTATCATTTACTCCAATATCAAGATGAGATAGTATTTGTTCCTCTGACATATCTTCTTCATCCAAGTTGTATAATAAATCAAACATTGTTTTTAGATCCCTCATTTGATCTATAGAGATTGTAGGGTCTGGTGATGTTTGATCAATTATATTCTCTTTGGGTCGTTGTATTTGTTTTGAGGCATGTATTTTAGCCAGTTTCAGCTTTCTTACATATTTATAGAGGTCAATCCTGACCTGTGTGTAGTTAAAGTGACTCTCGGGGCAGAAGGTTAAACCTTTGTTCAATAAAGATGTTTCCTTTTCTGTTAGCTCATATTTTGATAAGTTTACGATTAGGTTCTCAGTCATCACTTCCGATTGCGTAGTGAATAACGTCTTCTTTCGTTTTGCCCTTCTGGTTTTTCTAATCCCTGTAAGGTGTTTCCGCTTTCTTCCCCCCTGCCCCGGCCTCGGCCTCGACCTACATTCATGCCTCTCCCTCGACCCCTGCCCCTTGCTAAGGTCTTTTCGAGGTTCATCCACCGAATTTCCTCTAAAAAAGGGACCTGAGTAGTTGCGCTTGTACCTGCTACAGCCATTATACCCTCATTCTCGCTAATGTCTGATTCACTCGTGGTATCTGCTGTTTTTCGTGGTTGCTGCATTGGATAGGTTTTTTTAAGAATGTCAAATCTTTTGGCAAATGTGAGGATTCTTCCCTGAAGATAATCTTGTTCATCTCTTCTGAATATCCTCTGTTTGCGCTCTTGAATTTCAATTTCATATTTCTCCAGTCAACCTTCTGCAGAAACAACAAATTACATCTTACAATTGTAAATAGTAATGTACTAGACAGACATACCATCTATGCCCAAATGTCGATACTGTGTTGAAATTGTTGCAATTAATAATAACATTAAGATGACAATGCACTATTAAGCCTAAAATAATCTGCCAAATTCAGAAACAATTTTATTTTATTTGGTATAATAATTTGTCCAATGTACACTACAGATCCCACAATGCATCATCGTTGCTAAAGTGGGTATAAATGAGTGAAAGAGACAAAGGACTCACTAACCGTGAGAAAAGCCGAGGGGCTGAAACGCATTGGTTTTTGTGGAGGTTGCTTAAATAAAAATAAGCCTAAAATCAGCTCCAGAGTGCCACGCTTCTTGCTTTCAAATTATTAATTGGGTCTCGACCCCATGCGTAGAGCACCAGCTGGTGAGCGCGCCGAGCCGTGGGTCACATTGGTGAATATATATATATATATATATATATATATATATATATATATATATATATATATATATATATATATATATATATATATATATATATATATACATATATAGAAAATAAAAATAGTGGAGCAGGTGAAACTCTGGGTCTGGTATATTGATGATCTCTTTTTATTCTGGGAAGGCAGTAGGGGTGAATTAGAGTGTTTCATTAAATCACCAAATGGCAATGTCCCGAACTTTAAATTAGCATACGAAAGTAATAAATACAATGTTAAATTCTTAGATGTTAAAATAAAAATTAGTGATCATAGGATATGCCCACAGGAAAGCCATAGCTCTCAAATGGAGTGTACCTTATGTCGAGTTGTTACTGGCCAGGA
Organism: Triturus cristatus; assembly: GCF_964204655.1. Taxonomy (NCBI): domain Eukaryota; kingdom Metazoa; phylum Chordata; class Amphibia; order Caudata; family Salamandridae; genus Triturus; species Triturus cristatus. Next base: position 897,459,149 of record NC_140588.1, read on the forward strand.
GGCACTGTTCTAAAGAAAAAGAATTTGATCAGCAAGCTGTGGAGTTGTTTGTTAGATTTGTGCAAATAGGTTATCCAAAAGTTGTTTTAATTGATGCATTGAGGATAACACGAGAAAGAAAAACAGAGAGAATCTCCTCATTACAAAGAAAAGAGAAACATCTAACCAGCTGCGGCCGCTGCAGGTAAGAGCGGTGGGCTGGCTGGGGGGGGGAGTTGTTCGAGAGACGACCGCAAGGGGAAATTAAATAAATAATAAATTTTCCTGCTTGGTCGTCCCTCGAAATCCTCCCCAGCTGGCCCCACCGCTCTTACCTGTAGCGGCCGCGGCTGCATCTAACCAAAAAGGAGCGTGCATAAGATATATATTAGATTATAATATGCCGCAGGTTCATATGATGAAGTTACTAAGGGAAAATAAAATAGGAGAATTCTGAGAACAGATGAACCCCTCAAAGGAATTTTGTCAGATCGACCTAAAATTACATAGCAGAAAGTTGCCTCCTTGGGTGATCTATCGATACTGAGCCATATGCCAGACATCAAATTTGCTTAGAAACAAGCAGAAGGTATTTTGGAAGTGCTCCAAATGCAAGGCATGTGAATGTTGCTTGAATAAATGATGTTTTGAGCTACATAATGGACAAAAAAGAAAAATTAAGGAATTTATCAAATGCGAGACAGCATATGTGGTTTACACATTGGAATGTAGTTGTGGTAAAAAATACATTAGGAACACAGTAAAAAAGTTGTGATTGAGGATCTTTGAATATACACCATGCAATTAAGAGTAAAAATGTTTCCTACACATTGGCAAAGCCCATTTGGAATGTATACAATGGAAATAAAGAAGGTCTTATATACTATGGAATTCAACATCTTTTGAAAAAGCTAAGAGAAGGAAATCAAGAATTATTACTAAAGAAGAACTGAATCAAAATTAATCATATTGATGGGTACTGAGATCCAGAGGTGACTCAATATAGATCCTGAACTTCATGTCCACTTATGAGATTATTTCTTTCTTTCACAAATAGGGGGCTTGTCTTGATTATGAATCCTGCTTTTATGTATATGTAACAAATTGTTGTTATATTAGTTAATTATCACAGGAAGATGTACTCAATGTAAGAACCAGCTTTGACTTTTATGAAACCATGAGTATAAGCATCAAAGATGACGCACCTTATATTATGTATTATCTTGTGCATACGCTATTATGAGACTAAGATAACATTTACAAACATTCTCTAGCACTTTGGATCAAAGAGTAGAGGAATACCTTCCATACAACAAGATGATGAAAATAGCATGAGAATAGATATCTTAAATTCTTATTGTACTATGCACATGCACTTGTTTAGCTAGCACTTTATAAGTAGCATTTTATAATTAATAAATATATACATTGTAGACATGTGCAACATGTTCAATTTCAAACCAAGATATATTTAAGAGATACAGCAATGAACATGCATTTGTTTACCAGCACTCCATATGAAACACCTTAAAATTATATCTGCAATATTAGGAATAGTAAATACATATAAGTACTTGATATTGAACAGTAGTGAGAGTTCAAATATAACGATTACATGATGAGTTAAATGTACTATGATAGGCTATCTTGCACTAGCAGTCAAATTGGAGGTAATCCATTTCATGCACTTTGAATTAAACAGTAGAGGAGCACCTGCTATGATACAAGAAGGCGTAAGAGTAGAGATCTTAAATTCAAATTGAACTATACGCATGCACTTTTTTAGCTGGCACTTTACATGTGACATTTTAAAATATATATTTTAGACATGTGCAATAGTTAATGTCAAATTAAGATATATTATAACAGATACCTCAAAGCACATGAACTTTCCTACCAGCACTTTATACGAAACACCTCAAAATCAAGATCTACAAATTTATAAATAGTAAATATAAAATCAAAGCAGTGTAACCTGATATTTGTAAAGCACAAACTACTCACCCCTAAGGGTCTCAAGGAGCTGGGGGCCGTCGGGAAGATTAAGCAAGCTATTGACCAGAGTCACATGGTGCTGGGCTAACCTGCCGCCGGCGATCGAACCATGAGCCCCGTGTTCCAGCATCAGCCACCCTAGCCGCTGCGCCACACCTCTTCCACAGAGGCATATAATACACGCATGTACTTGATAATTGACAAATTGGAGGTATTCCATTCTATGTATAGGTACTACTGATACAATTGTTGTGTTTAGCGAATAAAACAATTTATCTTATGCACAAGCATTTTACAACCAATTATTGTAAGGTATAATTTCTAAGGATATGCCATGGAGAAAAGGTTGGAAAATTGATGTCTTGTGGGTCCCCTTCCTCTTTTTTACTGTATTTGGCCCCAGTGTATGGAGTCTCTGGGCCTATTAAGACTCGGAGATGGGGGTTGCATGTCCTCTTCCCTTAGATTTTGGCCCCAGGGTGGGATCCCTGGGCCTCATGAAGGCTCGTGGAGGGGGGTGGCTGAAACCCCTCTCTTTTTAACTGCATTAGGCCCTGGAGTGAGGTCCCCGTGGCCTAGTAAGGTTAAGGGAGGGGAGCAGCATGCCCCACTTTCCTTAGATTTTGGCCACAGGGGATGGAGTCCCCAGTGCCCAAGAAGGCTTGGGGAGGGAGGCCGCACATCCCAGTCCCCTCTTTGATTGTATTTGGACCCCATTCCACAGGGCCTTTGAAGGTTTGGAAAAGGGGGCTGCATGCCCAACTCCCCTGAAAATATATATTTTGGCCTTAGGGGCTGGGGTCCATGGAGCTCGAAGGCCAACCCTATGCTGTGCACGCCAAAGGCTGTGTGCAGTGTGTGATCAGCTGCCTGCGGCAAATTAGACTGCAGCCAGACCCTGTGGGCAACCATAAGCAATGCACGACTAAAGGCTGTGCACACCGTGGGTTTGGCTGCTACGGGGGGTTGGCTGCCTCCAGGTGGGATGCTTAAAAGGCCTGGCCACGGGCCAGGCCCTGTCGCCTACCACCTGCTGTGCATGTACAAAGGCTGTGCGCAGCATGGGGTTGTCCGCAGAGCCTGGCAACTTTAGCCATGTGCTGGGAGGTTGGCTTTACGTATAATAATAAAATATAACTTTATGTTAAAAACAGCCTAGAAATTCACTGAAAAAACTGTTACAAAACAGATCTTTTTATCATACCTAACTTTAACGTTACTTAAACCCTTGTTTTCTCAGTGAACATATATATATGTGTGTATATATATGTATATCACCTACTGGCGGTTGCCAGTAGGTAGTTATAGTTAGGATCTTGTTTCTATTCCAATTTTTTTTTCTTTTGTCAATATCATTCGTGCTGTTTGATGAATCCTCGCAAAAGTTTAAAAATGAATGGGGCGGTCAGGTCAGCTCCTGTGTTGAAAGTTTTGGGGTGATTCGTCATGTGGGCCGAGAAAAAGGGGGGGCCTGAAATGCATTTTTCACCATGTTAATTTTGGTAGGAAACTTTAGACACGGCTACAGCCCGAAATGCTGAACGAAATTACACCAAATTTGGCAAAAAGGTAGCTCTTGGTATAGAAAGCACACTTTTTGCTAAATGTAAATCCATTCAGTAGTTCCTGAGAAATTTTAACATTTCTCAGATATACAAATGTAGCAGTGTAGGATCTGCGAACCCTCCCGATCTCGAGTCTGTAATCTGATTGGCTGCCAACAGTTCCAACCAGGAAGTGTTGGCCACGATCTTGTGACTCGGTTGAACCAAATCACAAGAAAAAAGGTAAAATAAGGATTAAAAACAAGAAAAGGGGCAGGGTAGAAACATCCTGACCCCCTAGGCCTGCAATGGGGAACCCACAGGGACCCCCAGTGCCAAAAAAGCATTTAAAAAAATAATTGGCGGGAGTCACATTGGGTCCGCGAATCCTGATGAAATTCTTTAAAAAAAATGAAGTGCAGTCTCCCGTGCTTTGTTTCTTTTAAGCCTCCGGGTGGGCCAGATCCTGGGGGCAATTGGAAATAGATATGCGGGGGCCCATGGAGGCCCCTGCAGCACCAGGGACTGCCACCTCCTCAGGGCAATAGTTATTAAATGCGGGGTCCCGTGGTCGCCCCAGGGACCACCACCTCACCAGGGCTTTATTTTAAAAAAGGGCATGAGAGGGGCTCCTGACCCCACACGCAGCCCCAAGAACTGCCACCTCCCCAGGGCTATATTCATTAGATGGGGGGCCACGCGGCCACCCACAGCCCAGGGAGGCTCAAGCCCCCCAAACATCCCCGGGGACCACCACCTGCCTGGGGCGCCAATTAAGAAAATGCTTTGGTCTGTTGTAGACCCCCGGCACCAGGGACCACCACCATCCTGGGGCTAAAGAGAAGATGGGAGGGGGGCTGCGTGACCCCCTCCAGAAGCCCTCCATGGCCCTAGGGACCTTCACCCCCCAGGGCAGGCTCCAGCAATGTCCCGGGGAGCCCACCACGGGACATTGCAGTTTGCTATGGCATGGTGGGAGCACCGCTCCCACCATGCCATAGCAAACACTGCTTCACTTAATGGAAGCGGGAGTGTTAAAGATGCCCCACCCTTTTTTAAAATTGTAAAAAAAGTCTGAGCCCCGAGGGATGGGGTCACCGGGGCCAAAATTGGCCTGGGGAGGGTGGACACACGGCCCCCCTCCTTTACAAAAAAATTAAATAAATGGCGAGCCCCGGGGATGGAGTCCCCGGGCCGAAATCGGCCTGGGGAGGGGTCCACACAGCCTCCCTACCCTTTAAGGTTTGTTTTCAGAGTGGTGGAGAAAGGGGGAATGGCCTCGGACCACCTCTCATCAATCCAGCTGTGTGAGGCTTACTGGACATACCAGGTAAGCTAGTTGGCCCCTAAGGACCCCTAACACTGCAAGTGACTTCATCCCCCACCCTATAGCGGACCAGGAGGCGCATTTGCAGAGTACTGGAGAAAAAGCACTTGATCTGCTATCAGAACTCAGCAAACCTTCTGTGTGGGACTTACTGGAGGTGATAGGAGAGGTTGTTGGCCCCCAAGGATGTCCTTGGGGGCCAACTACCTCTCCTGTTACCTACAGTAAGTCCCACACAGTGGGATTGCTAAGAGGTTTTCGGAGGCCATGCCCCCCTTTCTCCACCACTCTGCCAACGTGCCTCTTAGTGCGCTACTGGAAGAAGTCCACTTTACTCCTAAGTGACCTTGGGGGCCAAGAAACCCTCCTGGTACTTCCTGTAAGTCCTATGCAGCGTAATGCATGAGCACTGGTTGGAGGCTCAGCCCCCTTTCTCCACCACTCTGCAAATGCAACTGCTAGTTAAAAAACCATAGGTTTATAGTAAGAAATTAGCATTTAAAAAACCTTAGAAATTCACTGAAAAAACAAAGTTTACAGGGACCTTATAGTTAGAAATTAGCCTTTTAAAAACCTTAGAAATTCACTGAAAAAAACACAGGTTTCAGGGACATTATAGTTAGGAATAAGCATTTTAAAAACCTTAGAAATTCTCATAAAAAAAGGTCAGAGGGACGTTATAGTTAGTCTGACATTTAAATCATGCAAATCCAGAGAAATTTAGCCGTTATAGTTAGCTGAGCTAACTATAACTTGCGCCCCCACAATGCACTGCTTATAACCTCACATATGACATCACTCATGACATGGTCAGTGACATCACTCATGACATCACTGATGCCATTACCACAAAAAAGGTTGGGCACTGTTCCAAAGATAGGGTCCAGAGATTGACCCATATGTCTTATACAGAAGACAAAAAAGAAAAGATGGGAGTCCCAGGTTAAACAGACCCACCACAAGGGGGAAAGCACATGTCTTGCCTCTTGATGCCCTCACACACCCCGAGGGGTGTCATGCTTCATCATCGGGCTATGCTCCTCGTCAGGCCGGCGCTGCAATTCCCAACGGGCCCCCCGAAGGGTCACTTTCTCGGAGATCTTTTGAGGCATGCCGGATGGTGTATGAGGGTGTGTGGGGTGTGGGTTTTAAATGAGGGTCGCTAGAATGTGTGTGAAGTGAATTAAAAATGGCTGGGGGTTATATTGATGTAGTAACCCTCCTGCCAAAAATAAAAAACTCTAATTTAGAGTATGGTCCCCAAGGACACATTGTACCTCGGTGTCATTAAAAACGGTCAACATGTTTCGCGCCTCTGTCGCTATTCAAGTCGTTGGCGCTTCATCAGGACCAAAGAAGTGCAAAAGGTAGTGAAATGCACATGAGTGTGTGCGTGAATATAAAATTGAAACATAAATACCCACAATATATGTCAGGGCGGGCCAATTGTACTGCTCCTGAACATAACCTAGGACACGGAAACAAAGAAGAATACAGTTACAAAGGACGTGCATTAGACTGGCTTAATGCAACGTAGTGTGCCACAATCGTGTGCACCACATACCAATGTCATACAAAGAAAAGAGGAAAAAGGACGAGACCAAGTGGGGATACATAACTCCCTTGTCTGTTGTTTACTTAAAACATGGAGGATACCAAGGCAGGTGTATCGTGGAGTGTCAATATTACAAGGAAACCCTCTTGTATGACGAGCGGAGAGTTTCCCTATTCGTAGTGATATACGTTCCATTATAAAAGGGGGTTTCTCCACTTATTGAGATCCCAGACAAGTTTTACTAGACATCCAACAAACAAATTCCCTTGAGGTATGCTTACCTCTAAATGAGCACAAATCACCTCAATGGCTGTTGGCGATTAGACGCCCGCACCGTGTCAGGTTGCTGAGATAAAGGCATGACAAAAAGTAAGCACAAGTGAAACGGGGGGTGCTGTCATCACATCCAAAGACATAGGTTACGTGACCTTATCCCCAATCGTCATCGGGTACTCACTGTCGATAGCAGGTGCCTGTACTTCTTACACCTACGCGTCCAACCGCCAAGCCAGTAATGCATTGGAGGCAGCGGGACGGAGCTTTTAAACTCGTAGGTTCCTCGATAAATCCTACTTCCGGGGCGTGCCATGCTTAAAGTTGCAAAAGCGCATGCGTGCAAATGCGCCCTTTCTGTGCATGCGCAAACCGGGGGTAGTAATCCCCTGAGCATGGGCGTCCCGAGTGGAGGTTTATTATTAATGGCACTCTATGCGGTCAAAACACAGCCCATAAAACGTGTACCGGTCAATGCCAGGGTGAAGCGATCTGGTCGTAAAAGGTAGGTAAAGTCCTCCTAATGACTGCGTCTACTAAACTCTAAACGTAGATCACAGTAGGCATACCCATAATGGTTAGTGGAGTATAGCCCATGCCACGTATTTATCTGGGATAATCAAATTACTACATCTTGTGTATTGTTGCAACAGAAATAGGTTGGTAGTAAAAAGACATAAGAGGAATGAAAAGAACGGGGGGCCTCCACCACTGAACCCACATTACAAGGAGAAAGTATCACTCATATACAAGCCTAGGAGCCTTACATTTTGAGGATATATAGGTCTCATGTATGAAGGGAAATGAAGGGAAATGGAAAACAGAAGGGAAAGAAAAGATAAACGGTCCCTCGGCAAAACTGCCGTGCAAATATTCCATCAAAAAAAAAGGGAGGGGGGACCAAGGAGCCAGTTAATGGTCCAGTGTCCATGCTCCCAAAGATTATATTACCACAAAAAAGGTTGGGCACTGTTCCAAAGATAGGGTCCAGAGATTGACCCATATGTCTTATACAGAAGACAAAAAAGAAAAGATGGGAGTCCCAGGTTAAACAGACCCACCACAAGGGGGAAAGCACATGTCTTGCATTGGATAGATCACTGATGCCATCCCAAACTACATCAGTGATGACATCATCCACAGCATCTATGCCACTCACACCACTGTACAATCTTTTATACACCTACTGCCGCTTCCACAAAACCATTCACAAACCCATTCACAGAGCCATACCAGTACTTTCACACCCCACTCACTAATTCATTGATCTATACGCACATCTACACACTCACCCATACTGCCACTCATAGACACACTCACTCACTAATACAACCATTGACATATCCCCTCACACCGGCATACCTGTGCTGACACACTGAGTGAGTCACCCATAAAACTACTCACACATGTAGGAACTCACCCATACAGTCAATCATACAGCCACTTACTCACCCAAACAGTTACACACTCACCTACTTACTTACTCATATAAATAATAACACATACTCACTCAGCTACACAGTCACTGACAGAAGCATGCACTCATCTATACAGCCACTCTCACATTCACTCACTTATGCATAGTCACTCATATACTCCATCACTCACGTATACTGTCTTTCACATACTCAGTTACTCACCCATACTGACACATGCACTCAATCACTAACACAGCTATACAGACACTCACTTACTCATACAACTTTACATACAAGCAACAGTACCATATACAGCCACTCACTGATCCATAGAGGCAGTCACACACCTCCTCACCCACAAACACAGACAACCATAGACGTAGTCAGACAACCAATCAGTCACCCATATAGCCATTCATGTACCCACTAACACACTCATGCACCCACTTAGAAAGTAACTCACTGACAAATATACACATACATGAAACCAGTCACTCACCCATACATTCACTGAGACACCTAATCACTCACTTACACAGTCAGTCACACACTCACTGAGTCATCTATTCAGTCACTTATAAAGCCAGTAATTCACCAATTTAGCTTGGTATATGTATATTGGACACTCATAAACATTTAAAAAACACAGTCACTGGACGATGTCATCATTCATGTCATGAGTGATCTAATTTGAGATGTCATCAGCGATGTAACTGACCATGTCATTAGTGATGTAATATGTGAGGTCATAAGCAGTGCATTGCGGGGGCCGAGTTATAGATAGCTCAGCTAACTATAACGGCTGAATTTCTCTGGTTTTGTACAAATGAAATATCAGACGAACTATAACCTCCCTCTAACCTTTGGTCTTTCCCGTGAATATAGATATATACAATACTCCCACTATCCCGACACTCTACCTTCTTCCCAAGGTACATAAATACATGAATGAGCCTCCAGGGAGACCTATAGTCTCCTCAAAAAATAGTCTGCTTGAAAACACTAGCACATATGTCGATCATTTCCTATTCCGTTCTGTAAAGGATCTCTCGTCCTACCTCAGAGATACCACAGATTTCCTACAAAAAATTAAGGATGTGAAATTGGGAGCGAATCACTGGATGGTTTGTTTGGACGTTGAGGCATTGTATACCAGTATCAGACACGATGATGGTATAAAAGCTTGCAAATTCTTTCTCAAAAAACGCAGAGTTGAATTCTTGGAACATACCCTTATGCTCTTAGACATGATAACTATCTGTCTGAAGGAGAATGTTTTTATGTTTGAGAAAGAGTTTTACAAACAACTACAAGGTACTTCAATGGGCACCTGCTTCGCTCCCAGCTACGCCAACCTCATGATGGGCTGGAGGGAGAAGCAGGTGCTCTGGAACAATCAAACTGAACATTGAACTCTATGTGTATCTAAATGGCTAAAGTATATTGATGACATCTTTTTTGTTTGGGAAAGAACTGAGAATGAACTTAATTTGTTTATTGACTGTTTAAACCAGAATGATGTCAATCTAAAATTCACTAGACATTACAGTCAGGAATGTGTTGATTTCCTAGATCTGAAACTCAAGAATGACAACGGCAGAATCAGTACAAATCTTTTCAGGAAAAAGACAGCAGGAAATTCTATCCTGCATGCTGCCAGTTCTCATCCACCAAGTTTCAGATGGGGAATCCCCTACAGTGAATTCTTGAGAGCGAAACGCAATTGCAGCACTACCGCAGCATATGAAATCACGAAGCAGGAAAGGAAAATAGGATTTAGGGAAAGAGGGTACTCTAAAAAAGCAGTATCTCAGGCTGAAAAAGAGCTGAAATCCAATCAAGGGATGAGATTCTCAACAAAGCCAAAAATACCAAGACTAATGAGATTACTCCCAAAAAAATAGTGAGATTTATTACAAAATACTGCAGTCAATCTAACCAAATGCGAAGCATCCTCAAAAACAGATGGGATATCCTTAAACAGGACCCAATTCTAAGAAATGAGATAGGGGCCACTCCATCAGTAACATTCATGAGAAGCTCATCCCTGAAAGACATGCTGGTACATAGCCATCTTCAAATGAAAGAAGCAAGCTGGCTCCAGCAAACGAAGGGTTTCCGAAAATGCGGGAACTGCAAGGCATGTAAGAATAGCAGTAATGTCTTAGAAGTCACACTAGAGAGAACAAAAACTCTCTGGAAAATTCCCAAACTCATTACATGCAATACTGACTTTGTGGTATATGCAATAGTATGTCCCTGCCAGCTGTGGTATATCGGGTCGACTACCTTTCCGATTAAAAAACGCATCTTGGAACACTGGCGAGCAATCACTAATTGCGAACAAACTTACAGCACGGCAAGACACTTCTCAAGGGAACATGGGGCCGACTGGACCAAAGCCAAATATTTTGGATTGGACACAGTCAAACCCAACCCAAGAGGAGGAAATCGTATTGCTGCTTTACGCAAACTCGAATCACGTTTCATCCTCCTAGCAGGCACCAAATTTCCGGATGGCCTGAATCAGGACGAGGAACTATATTCCCACCTGTAATGAGACACGGCCAGATACAGAAATATCAAGACCTTGGTGGGCTACTCACGCCCGACCCATACCTCTCCCCCTTTTAATATAAACATTTTTTAATCTATAATTGCACTTTTCTTTTTTGTATTTAAACAAGTATACGGGTTCAAATTTATCTTCTGTAAATTACGATCAAATGTAACCGGTTAGAGTCAAATATAGCTGTGATTATGAATAATTTTGTTTTTGATAAACCATGTCGCTAATCAAATCTGTTTCTTGATTTCACACAGGAACACCACTGTGAACCTTCCTGTACTTCACATCTGTGATAGAATTACGAGCACCGGAGTCACCTTTACTCCAAGTCAACATTGAATATATGTTAAGGGCACTAGACCCTCCATCACATCGATTTTTCAACTCGTGACTGACTTGAGGGTATCCTCCAAACCACTTAAATCCATCACATAGCTTATCAGAAAGGCACTAGTCCTCTATGGCTAATTGAACACAGTCAGCAATGCACTGTTGCGCAACTCACTGACTCTATACTGGTACTAACAATCAATGAAAAACAATTGTATTGTCACGCAATTACCTGTATTATTTGAATTGTATTTTGTAAACTCAATCAATATGATTTATATCACTGTTTGGAGTAACACATTAAGGTGCCGATCACGATCCGGCAAAAAATGTCCCCGTGCGACTCGTATCGGGTCTTTTTACCGTACGAATCGTACAAGTGCCGTACGAACTGGCAATCACGATTCGCATGGTAAAAAGTCCATACGAACCGCACTGGGAATCATTTCCCACACGTCCTCGGGTCGGAAAATGTGTCCGACACGTCCTCGGACGATTTACCTTACAAACGTGAAAAGCCAAGTCCGACCGAGGAATCACGATCCATCCCGTGCGTCCGAGCGTACAACCGTATGGAAAAAAACACCGTCCGCACCGAACTCCTATGGCAACCATGGAGACATGTGCCCGCATACGCGCCCAACACTCCCCCCAGCCCCCGTACGTCCGACACGTACCCCCCGTGTATGTATACCCCCACCCGACTAGGTACACCCCAGTACGTTCCAGTCGTACCCCCACCCCAGTACGTGTCATATCCCTCGTCTACCGACACCCCAGTACGTTCGAGTCGTACCCCCACCCCAGTACGTGTCGTACCACCGTCAATGTACACCCCCCCACCCCAGTACGTGTCGTACCACCGTCTATGTACACCCCAGTAGGTTCCGGTCCTACCCCCACCCCAGTACGCGTCATACCCCCGTCTACCTACACCCCAGTACGTTCCAGTCGTACCCCCACCCCAGTACGTGTCGTACCACCGTCAACCTACACCCCAGTACATTCCAGTCGTACCCCCACCCCAGTACGTGTCGTACCCCCCGTCTACCGATACCCCAGTACGTTCGAGTCGTACCCCCACCCCAGTACGTGTCGTACCACCGTCAATGTACACCCCCCACCCCAGTGCGTGTCGTACCCCCCGTGTACCCCCACCCCAGTACGTTCCAGTCGTACCCCCACCCCAGTACGTGTCGTACCACCGTCAAGCCAAACCCCAGTACATTCCAGTCGTACCCCCACCCCAGTACGTGTCATACCCCCGTCTACCTACACCCCAGTACGTTCCAGTCGTACCCCCACCCCAGTACGTGTCATATCCCTCGTCTACCGACACCCCAGTACGTTCGAGTCGTACCCCCACCCCAGTACGTGTCGTACCACCGTCAACCTACACCCCAGTACGTTCCAGTCGTACCCCCACCCCAGTACGTGTCGTACCCCCCGTGTACCCCCACCCCAGTACGTTCCAGTCGTACCCCCACCCCAGTACGTGTCGTACCACCGTCTACCGACACCCCAGTACGTTCCAGTCGTACCCCCACCCCAGTACGTGTCATATCCCTCGTCTACCGACACCCCAGTACGTTCGAGTCGTACCCCCACCCCAGTACGTGTCGTACCACCGTCAACCTACACCCCAGTACGTTCCAGTCGTACCCCCACCCCAGTACGTGTCGTACCCCCCGTGTACCCCCACCCCAGTACGTTCCAGTCGTACCCCCACCCCAGTACGTGTCGTACCACCGTCAACCTACACCCCAGTACGTTCCAGTCGTACCCCCACCCCAGTACGTGTCATATCCCTCGTCTACCGACACCCCAGTACGTTCGAGTCGTACCCCCACCCCAGTACGTGTCGTACCACCGTCAATGTACACCCCCCCACCCCAGTACGTGTCGTACCACCGTCTATGTACACCCCAGTAGGTTCCGGTCCTACCCCCAACACAACCTCCTAAGTACGGAGCGCACCCCAGGCCCCAACATCACCACCGCATGTACGACTCGTACCAAGTCACATACAAGGACAGCACCGTACAACCAAATGGCCCATGTACACACCGTACACATGCTCAAAACGCACGTACACAACCAGGACAAAACAAAACTACACAAGAATACACCATTCGAAAGGCACAAAGCCACGAAACATGGCCAACAACCACTAAAATAACACAATCACTGACCTGCAACTGCCAAAAACAAACAGAGGCCCAATACACCACCACTCCTTATAACACACCCACCCAAACTTCAAACACTGCCACACCCACCCATGGACCAATAAAAAGGGCCCACACACACAAACCATGAGCCTTTGCAACAGACTCACTGCTGCCAGACACCACAGAACCAGACTACAAGCTACACCACACCTTACACTTGCACACCTTTACACAACCACCCTCACAAACACCCTCTCATCACATTCACACACACACACAACCATCCACACCCCCCCCCCAACATCCACACACCACCCGCACCCACACCATCCCCACCCACACCCCTCACCATGCCCACTACCAAGAATCCAAAGTTCAGTCACCGAGAGTTGGAGGTCCTTGTGGATCAAATCCTCAGAGTCGAGCCACAGATCTTTGGAACATTGGTCAGAAACACCAGCCAGGCTGCCAAAACAGCCATGTGGCAGACCATCGTCGATGCTGTGAATGCCGTTGCGGACACCAGGAGGACCAAGCAGGATTGCCAGAACAGGTGGTACGATCTGCGGAGGAGGGTCAGAGCCAAGAGGCAGGAGGAACTCGACCATGCCAACGCCACCGGAGGAGGGCCCTCCCGCAGACCCGTACAGTACCATCCCTGGGAGGAGAGGGTGATGGCCATACTGCCGGTGGAGGCAGTTGAAGGATTAGAAGGACTCCGAGACCCGGGTGAGTACACAAACAACGCACCTCACATGGGGGGAACTGCAACCACAACCAAAACTACTAACAGGCACGCAACTACCACAAGCCATCGCATGACTCAACCACACTCCATGAGCAGGCACATGCCACTGCTGCCACCATGCCCCATGCCCCCAGCTGGACAATGTCAAGTAACAGGCCACAGAAGACAACAACACATGACACGGTAACCCGGATGGCGGGAGGCTGGGCACCAACAATCACATAGTGCGACTCCAAAGCAGACAACAATGCCCTCTGCCCATATGGCCTAGGTCACAGCCAGACAAACAGTGTGTCCCAACACAGGAATGACTTGCCAGCAAATGGCGGACGCCTTGCATCAACACATGGGGGTGAAGGCACTGGTTTGCACATGACGGCAGCTAATGAACAGCCAACATTGTGAAAGAGTGGCAGCACACACCACCACAGCAGCAGCGCACAGACACACATCACACCAAATGGGTGCCTGGAGAGCAGAAACAAACTCACATCAACAAGCCAAGGGCCACTCAAAGATCTGCTAACAGTCTGTGCCCAGGAAGCTGGGCCGAGGTGACAGAGGGGGACACACAGAGGGAGGGAAAGGGGGACAGAGAAGGAGGGAGAGGGGGACAGAGAGGGAGGGAGACGGACAGAGGGAGGAGGCTGTCACACAGAGGGAGGGAGAGGGGGACAGAGAGGGAGGGAGAGGGGGACAGAGAAGGAGGGAGACACAGGGAGAGCAAATTAGTCCTTTGGTGTGTGGGAATGTCTGCTCGTAAGCAGGTGGACCGCGTGCATGTAGACATGGGTGGCCAGTGCAAGAACCCCCCCTCTTCATCAGGGCCAAACGCAGGGCCATGTCACAACCTGTACACGAGCACAAGGATAGCCACCTGCATCGTATAAGTGTGTGGATCCACTCCATGTGCACATGTACAGTGCTACAAGGAAGGCGCAAATGCATGGCTCGCCACACCTGCACACTCCACTGCTGACTGCAGTCACACTTGACGCAGCAAGTAAGACTGTGCCACACATAGTGAAAGGGGCCAAAGTGGTGCCCAAGGGACACACCCATGCACAAGTGCACTGTGAGTGGAATGCAAGACAGATCCTAATTCCAAGAGGAAAAGTGCCAACTTTGAAACTGATGAAACATGGATGTTTCATGGACCAAAATTAACATTGTCTCTCTCACACACAGGTCAACGTCGTGCTGCACCCCCCAACACTGGGGGGGAACACTCACAGGACCCGGATCTGCAGGAGACCGATCCCACCGGCAGCGACCACTCTCACCACTCTGCGGACGACCTCGACCGACCTGGCCCCTCTGGTGTCCAACCACCTGCAGCACCTGCGTCAGGTACAACCGTGCCAACCACCACCCCCACTCCTGCCACATCCCAGGAGACACCCAGGATCCCTGCCCCAACACCACAATGCAGCCAGGCTCGCCAGGAGGGACACGGTGTCCCGGGCACCCAGGAGGAGGCAGGCGACAACGCAAATGCCACCCCTCAGGGGTCCCGGAGACCCGATGTGCCCACAAGTGCAGGCCAGGCGCAAGTGGGCAGGGGTGGTGGGAGTGGAGGACGGCGGAGGCGCGAGCCTGACCAGTTGGCTGGGGATCCGGTATTTTCACATGTCCGTAACATCCTGGACTCATACCGGCAGGACACCACGGGCATGGCCCAGGTTGTGTCCGTCCTCGAGGGGATCAAGGTCCAGCAGGCCCAGCAACATGCGGAGCTAATAGCCTGTCTACAGCTACACCAACGGAGGATGGAGGACAGACAGGCTGAGCAAGTGACGGCGTCCCAGGGGATTCACGCTGAACTCCGTCGGATGGCCGACACCATGGCCGACCCTCCCTGTGCCAGAAGGCGGAGAACATCACCACCCACAGGGAGGGATCATGAGGAGGAGGAGGAAACATCCGACGGAGCATCCCAGACGTCGTCACGGCCTGCTGCTGAGGTTCCCCGCAGGAAGCCGGGTCGTCCACGGAAAGGACCGTGAGGGTGGCTGCTACATCACCATCTCCCAGGACACCTGGCCTGGCACCTGGCCCACTGGAGCAACAGCATCACAGCATCAAGAGACATTCTCTGCCACATGGCCCTGCTGGTCACTGGCTGACCAATGTTGACAAAGACTGTGGCATGGACTCTGACGATTTCCAATGGCAAGGACACCAACTCCCCTACTGAACTTTGGATTCCCTAATCCCGGAAAGCCCCCCACTTTGTCCCCCCCCCCCCCTAATAAATCACACTATTAAGAGTAGATGCCTGCTGGTAGCATTATTACCTAACATGTGTCTTGTACAGTCTAAACATGCCTGAGTCATCTGTTCACTTCAACCATCCACACCCTGGGGCCTGAGTCTGGCACAGGACACATGGGTCACAGTTTATTAGGCAAGACAGACATGGAGCACCATACACACCCGTGATGTGCAGAACCAGCTGAGGGGGTGGCCGAACAACCGTGCTGACAGACACATTGAGTACAGCAACAGTCATGCGCAGAGGTCAGGGAACCTGGCCCGTGTCCTGGGGGGCACCCAGGTACGTGTAGACAGGTGGCAGAACCATGTCCTGCAAGCTTGAGTCCGGTGGATGCAGAGAATGGGGGCCTGGACAACGTTGGATGCATGGGGATGGCACATGTCACACTACCCACACAGTCATGGACATCATGCCCAATACACAGTCTCAGCACACACACACAGCTTGCATCTTGCCACTCGACGCATTGACACATAGCCACAATCAGGGGATACCATGCCAGACATGCTGGATGCACCGTGCCAACACACCAGCATTGACTGAGAAGAGGCACCTTGGAGGCATAGGGACACCTTCATTAGTCATGTATTCGGGATTGCAGAGGCAACTTGAAGTACACAGGAACACTTCATGTGGAGTAACATGTGGGTCCAACACTGGCACCCCCCTTCTGCAGCACAAATGCGTGATAGCCATGGTACTGGCACACAAGCGTCGGCCAACAGCTAAATACCCACAGCTGCACACGGAGAGCCTAACATACACCACAGATCCGCTGATGTGGAAGTCCCACGCCATGTCAAGCAATTGTTAACCGTATGTGTCCGAGGGCAGTGTCACACACATTGATGGCATCATCACAATCCACTATCCCATCACTGATGACTGACAACCAGGCAGCACATCTATTCTGGTGTACCCAGCTGCATGTCGTGTCCCATGGGGATGCCCCATGTCTGCAGAGGAACCAAACCCCGACCGGGGCAGTGTGCACACATCGTGAACAACTGCCACACCCAATACACCCCTGATGCATCCCTTACCCCATGGAGACTTCCAAACGTGTCCGTGCCTGTAACGCTGAGTCAGCCCACGATGCCATGTCCATGAGGAATAGCAGTGCCACAACAATGCAACCAGCAGATGGCATGCGCAGGTACCTGGGGAAGAGAGACACACAAGAAGTCAGCCACAAAAAGCACAGCCACTTGCATGTGCATGTACTCGACACATGTTAGGATGACAACATGCTAGGTCACAATTATGAGTGGGGAAATACTGCCATCACTGCCACCATCACTCCAGTGACACACCCACACACACCTCTGACTCACGTGCCATACATGCAGGTGGAGACACACATCACAACGCATGCCACACGGGGACCAAGGCGTGCACACTCAAGACACTGGTACTCACCACTAAGCAAAGAAGTCGCGTATGAGCCGAGTCCGGATGTCCTCTTGCGGCTCCACATCCTCCACATCACTAGCCCCATTGCCAAGGCCTTCGTCCTCCACGGGTGGATGGTCCTCGTCATGTTGATTCAGGATGAGTGGCACAGCTCTTTCAACTGCCATGTTGTGCAGCATGCAGCAGACCATGAAGATCTTGCAAACCTTCGCCGGGGCATATGGGAGTGCGCCGCCGGTCTTGTGGAGGCACCGGAATCGGCTCTTCAGCATGCCAAACGTCCTCTCTATCACACGCCTTGTCCGGCCATGGGCGGTGTTGTAGCGGAGCTGGGCCGGCGTGATGGGGTTGCGGAGAGGTGTCAGCAGCCAAGGCATGTTGGGATAGCCAGCGTCCCCTACATGGAAAGCACATGGTTATCGTTAGAACTGGCGAAGCGGTCGTGCTGGTAGGCTATACAGAATACAGGACAGACAGACTGTACCCACCAACAACACATGCCCGTTCGTTGCGCAGCTGCATCATCATATCAGGCATCCCGCTACGCCTCATGATGTAGGCATCGTGTGCTGATCCTGGAAAACGAGCACAGACATGTGAAATCACCATGTTGGACAGACACACCACAAGGGCATTGATGGAGTGGTAGTGCTTCCGATTCCGGTACGCCACCTCCCGTGCGTGTGGTGGTACCAAACCTACATGTGTCCCATCTATGGACCCAATGACATGGGGCATCCCTCCCAGGGCATAGAATCCACGCTTGACCTCTGTCATCTGTTCAGGGGTTGGGAACTTTATGAAGTCATCCAGGTGAATCAACATGGCCTCCAAGAAATCATGCAGCACACCGCTGAACATGCTCTGGGACATGCCACCAACATGAGCTATGGTATTTTGGAAGGTACCCGTGGCTAGAAAATGTAGGGCAGCCATTACCTTCAGCTGGGGTGTCAGTGCCGTAGGATACCTGTGCTGCGGTTGCAGGTGTGGTGCCAGTCTCGCTGTCAGCTCCAGAATCAACGGTTGGGTGAAGCGGTAGAGCCGGATCCTGTCATTCTCCTGCATGGCAGCCAAGTCTGGAATTATTCGGGCAACAGGCGGCGCTCTGCAGTAATTTGGAAGTGACAAGGAAGAGTGAGTGCACTACGACAACAACTCATGTCTACTGAGCACATGTAAATCTGGCAATACACACATGCTACATAGGGAGTCACATATGTGCTACATGCCCAGGACACGTATGGATGCAAGGTGACACTCCTTCCAAGACCCAGCTACACACGGAGATTGAGAACCTCCCCATGCCACGCCATGGGAATAGCTGTGTCCCAGTGCAAGTGAACAGCCCGACGCAAGACAGAAGTGACATACACCCACACATCAGCAGAAGTAGGATGCCGATTGTAGAGACTGGTAGCGGAACACCGGAGCCACAGGTCACATGACATTACACTAGGCCTGCCCACACACCTTGCCATGAAGGTGCACATGTCATGACTCACCACACATTCCTTGTGAGGATGCTGACATGGCCTTGTCACGCTACTCCGTGTCCCATGCATACATGTGCACCTCACATCCGATACCACATGTGGCATGGTGTGCGGAACAGTGTGCAATGACAATCTACACACAGACACATGTTGGTTGCTGCAACGGCTGCAGCTTTTGAGGGTGCTACAACATCAACCTGATGTAAATCCCGGACACATGAATGACATAGTCACATTGTGCACTGTGGGTAGTGACAAGTCAGGTGTCATGACCCCTGTACCGGGCATCATGGGACACTTCCGTGTGTTGGTGTCCGTGCCATGCCAGTGACGCTCACCCCAAGTGCGCAGTACGACATGCACACATGTCAAAGGAGTCAAGGGCATGCCTGGCACACATTGCACCCTCACACAGTACACCTGTACACATCTCATCATACATCTGGTGCCTCCTCCACTCAGGAGGCATGTTCCACATCACAGCCTGTCACACCTGTGCCCCACACATGTAGTAATGCACAGACGATGCCTTGATGTCCATTCCTGGACAAGTATGTCCATCCATGGACAAGTATGTCCGCCCTATTCCTACCTGTGTGTCGACTATCACCACAGTGATGTGTACAAACCGGCGTACTGCTGCTAAGAGGGCCTGTGTATGTTCCCCAATCACTGTGGGAGTGCTGCCGTATGTGTACCCATCGTGATGGCGAGCGTACAGGCATTTGTACGGTCCGTACCACAACGAGTACGCATACGCGTGCAGAACCATAGTGAGAGGGACGTACACTCGCATGTACGCTCACTATCACTATGGGTCTGCACGCGTATGCGTACACGTAGTGGTACGGACCGTACACTCGCATGTACGCTCACTATCACTATGGGTCTGCACGCGTATGCGTACACGTAGTGGTACGGACCGTACAAATGCCTGTACGCTCACTATCACTATGGGTCTGTGTACCCGTAGTGATAGTGAGCGTACATGCGAGTGTACGGTCCGTACCACTACGTGTACGCATACGCGTGCAGAACCATAGTGAGAGGGACGTACACTCGCATGTACGCTCACTATCACTATGGGTCTGCACGCGTATGCGTACACGTAGTGGTATGGACCGTACACTCGCATGTACGCTCACTATCACTATGGGTCTGCACGCGTATGCGTACACGTAGTGGTACGGACCGTACAAATGCCTGTACGCTCACTATCACTATGGGTCTGTGTACCCGTAGTGATAGTGAGCGTACATGCGAGTGTACGGTCCGTACCACTACGTGTACGCATACGCGTGCAGACCCATAGTGATAGTGAGCGTACATGCGAGTGTACGGTCCGTACCACTACGTGTACGCATACGCGTGCAGACCCATAGTGATAGTGAGCGTACATGCGAGTGTACGGCCCTCTCACTATGGGTCTGCACGCGTATGCGTACACGTAGTGGTACGGACCGTACACTCGCATGTACGCTCACTATCACTACGGGTACACAGACCCATAGTGATAGTGAGCGTACAGGCATTTGTACGGTCCGTACCACAACGAGTACGCATACGCGTGCAGAACCATAGTGAGAGGGCCGTACACTCGCATGTACGCTCACTATCACTATGGGTCTGCACGCGTATGCGTACACGTAGTGGTACGGACCGTACACTCGCATGTACGCTCACTATCACTATGGGTCTGCACGCGTATGCGTACACGTAGTGGTACGGACCGTACACTCGCATGTACGCTCACTATCACTACGGGTACACAGACCCATAGTGATAGTGAGCGTACATGCGAGTGTACGGTCCGTACCACTACGTGTACGCATACGCGTGCAGACCCATAGTGGTTTTGAACGTAGGCATGCATGTACGGGCCGTTGCCATGCATTTGGGGTGCCCTAGGGCCCGGAAACGCACCGTACCTGTGTGTGATTCTCCTAATTACATAGGGGACAAGTATTAAGGCCTACATGCATGCTGGTTGTCATGGCGACCAGGTTCAAATTTCGATTTTGTTCTGGAAGGTGCACAGCAGAAGTCAGTTGGAATTCTTCTACTTTGTTGCAATGTGTTTGTGGGGCTGACATCATGCAGGAGGATGTAACCGATAGAGAACCCACAGACTGCTAGGTTTGAAGGGATTGGTGGAAACATAGGATGCAAATGTGAGTGACCAATCACTCTGTACTCCTGTGCATGAGACTGGGCAGAAGGCCACATATAAGGCAGCCAGGTCCCATGAGGGATTACTTGCCTGCACATCTTTGCATTTGTCGACCAAGCTGCTGCTACTGATTCCCTGGAACCATGTCAAGGGCTGTGGAGAGGACACAGCCATTCACCCTGGAGGAGAACATGGCTCTGCTGGATGTGATCCTCCCACAGTACCCCATGCTGTATGGGCGACCAGGGTATCAGGTGAGTGCATAGGCCACTGCCACAGACTGTCCCTATGTTGTGACTGTGTCTTCAGGCATTGTGTCCCGGTGTGACACACATGCCATGTACTGTCGGGGGGGTACCAGGGGGGGGGTGCCTGATGTCTCCCAGCAGTGCCCTGAGACAGGAGGGGTGTGTGCAGAGTCCTCCCAGCAGTGCCCTGAGACAGGAGGGGTGTGTGCAGAGTCCTCCCAGCAGTGCCCTGAGACAGGAGGTGTGTGTGCAGAGTCCTCCCAGCAGTGCCCTGAGACAGGAGGGGTGGGTGTGGAGTCCTCCCAGCAGTGCCCTGAGACAGGAGGGGTGTGTGCAGAGTCCTCCCAGCAGTGCCCTGAGACAGGAGGGGTGTGTGCAGAGTCCTCCCAGCAGTGCCCTGAGACAGGAGGGGTGTGTGCAGAGTCCTCCCAGCAGTGCCCTGAGACAGGAGGTGTGTGTGCAGAGTCCTCCCAGCAGTGCCCTGAGACAGGAGGTGTGGGTGTGATGCACAGTGTGAGCCTTGATCATTGATTGTGACATTGCCATCATTCCACCTGAGTACCCACTATGGCACGTACTGCCTTTTCCCTCACCAGAGGATGATGTCCCTATGACAGAGGTGCAATGCGTTGGCTGCATTACATGCCATGTAGTAACCAGCTATTATGTTCACATATGTCCCTCTGTGACATGTGGCTGGTGTATTGATGTGGTGTCACTTGTTCTTCCTCACAGGTAGGCGCCACTGCCAAGGAGCAGATCTGGCTGACCGCCGTCAGTGCCGTGAGGCGTGTGGATGGTCGGAGGCGGAGCCTGTCCCAGGTGAGGAAACGCTGGCAGGATATCCGGTGCTGGACGCGGAGGATTGCACGGCTCCTGCTGGGGGACTCACCTGAGAGCCACAAGAACCGCGGCCGCCGCCGTCTGACCCACCTCCACAGGCGTGTGCTGCCGGTGGTCTTTCCAGACCTGGAGAGGCGCTTACAGGCGATGCAGCAGGCGGAAGGGGGTAGGTACATGTGCGTTTGTTGTGTGTCACCGGCATTTGTAAGGGCACAGTGGCATTAATTCACTGGCAGGGTTTAAAGGTGCTGTGCCCATCCAGTTTGCCCCAGTGTAGCGCTGCGCCCCTGCCACCCTTCCCCTCCTTGCAATGTGTTCCCTGGTCTGTGTGTAGTCACTCCTTCACAAGGTAATGTAGGCTGGCGCTTTGTCCACGAGAACAATGACTGTAGCATCATGTGTGGTGGTGGTGGGTAACAGGTTGTGGGACCTTGCCTGTGAACTGTCAAGTTCACTGCATGTGGGTTCCATGTCAGTTGGCACTGATGCTGGCTCCAGACATGGGAGTTGGTCTCTCATGTGTCATGCCTTACAGCGCGCATGTCCTATGTAGTGGCCTGTGACATGATGTGCATGAGTGTGCGCTACGCATAGTGCAGGGATGGTGACGTGTGTAGCAGTCATTCCCATTCAGTTGCATGTAGTTGCGTGCCCAATACTGTCCCCTGGGGCACCTTATCCTCAGTGTTGTTTGTGTCATCATCAACGTGGACACTCTCACTGTCTACAGCGTAGGTTGTGCTCTGTGCCATTGTCCCCTGTCACCATGTATATAGACGTGCTATTATGTACAGGTGTCCACTGTGCAGCCTGACCTGATTGTCCTTCTTCATACTCACAGTTGCCAGTGCCTGTGTGTCTTGTTATACTCATCTGAGGATGGGCACTGGTACCTCATTATTTGTACAGGCGCACCTTTGCTGTTTTGCGTCCAATCTTGCCTTTTGCCTGCCACTGTGTTTATCACCCAGACTATGAGATGTTGGTGCCACCTGTGTCTCAGCAATTAGCATCGTGTGGGGGTTGCTTGGGGCGGGCAATGCCTATGTGTCAAATCCTGATTCCTAATTGCTGGGTCTGGACAGTGTGTGATGTTACTGGACACACACGCAAGGTGCAGTGACCGAGTCATGTTGGGCATGTTTGCAGCATTACCTATGCAGCATGTGTCTCAAGTTCATGGATATTGTCCCTGGTCATAGGTATTTTCACATACGCTGTGTGGTGCAGAGGCAGTGCAGGATTGTCCCCAGGGCCTGGGTGCTATGTCAGACTCCGTTTCCTGTCATCAGCTATTGTCTCATGCTCTCCATGGTATTTCAGTGGCATGGTGGCTCAACCAACTGTGTTTCATGCCCTACATCGGTACCTTGTTTTGCAGATGTTAGGGATCTGCCTCTTCAGGCTATGCAATGTTGACTATGTAGATTGGACTCATGTGACAGATGTGTACAGGTGTCTGATTAATTTCTGTCTCTCCACCCTGCCCACAGCATCGTCGGGGGACACAGAGGGAGACATGGACACGGACCAGGCGGAGGGACCGAGCACCAGTGGCAGCCGTGACATCGGGGCTGGCACATCGAGTGGGACAGGGGCGGAGGATAGTGTGGCCGAGGACCTGTCGACTGGCACATCAGACTACGAAGCTGACAGGTCCGAGGAGGATGTCTCAGAGTTGGCGGAGGCTGCACCAGCAGCTGACAGTGGAACAACACCTGCCACCGCCCCCTCAGTTCCCACCAACCGCCTCCCACTTGCTCGTGTCCCTTCCCAGCGTGCCCGGTCACCGCATGTCTCCTTCCTGCCAGGCACCGCACCCCCTGCCCCTGTCTCCACTGCTGCCGCCAATGCTGAGTCTATGGACATCCAGCGGCAAATGCAGGTTGGTCAGGCTGCGATCCTGAATGTCCTCCATTCCCACGGGAAAACCCTCAGCAACATCGAGGCATTCTTGGAGGGCATTCATTCTTTGCAGGCTGACCAACGCAACTTGCTGAGGTCCCTAGACTCCACACTGACTGCAGCAGTGGGTCTCCTGCAGCGCGACCTCCCCCCACCTACCCCTGCCCCATCCACACTTCCCACTTCCATGCCTGTCCCACGTACACCCAGACGTCGGCATGCACCCACCACAACAGACACAGGCACCACACCAGCAGGGAAGGTCCACCGCACTCCTCCTGACACGCACACACAGGGTGAGATAGGCACACCCACTGGGTCGGGGGGCAAACGTGTGACACGCAGCCAGAGTGGGAGTCCGCATTCCACACAATCCACTCCCTCCAAATCCCCTCCCCTCAGCTCTCCTGGCCACATCTCCCCCAAGGACTCCTTCATGGCCGCTCTGTCCCTGAGCCCCACAGTTACGCCACCACGCAAGCGGTCAAGGAAGTCCTCGGTCAGGGTGGTTGAGTCTCCCCCCCTGTCTCCACCCTCCCCCGGTGGCGCTGCAACCCATCCCTCTGACCCCCCCCCTCCTTGGGGCCTGAGGTCACTTCGGGTGCAGGGGAGTCCCTGGAGGACCTTGCTAAGGTGTGTAGTGCCATCCTGGCCTCCGCCTTTGGCCATGACACACCCCCTGTGGTTGAGTCCTCCATCCCTGCACCCACAACGCCGCCCCTTTGCCCTGATGTCCCTGCGGTGCCTGTTGCTTCCCCCCCCCCTGATGCCCTCACCAGTATGGAAGACGATGGCATTTGACTGTGCAGGCAAGGTAGGGGACACACATCCCACTGTGTCCCCCATGCAGCTGGGAATCATTGACTGCCCTATGGCCTTTGTTGACTTTGAACTGCCTTTGATCCACGGACATTGTGCTCATGCTGAATAAAGCTTATTTTTTTTTTTCATCATCACACTCCTGCTATGGTGGTATTGGTGTTGGTGGGGCTGCTACATTGTTTTGGGTGGTGTTTCAGGCTTTGGGTGTGTGGGATTTGTAGTAGTGTTCTGCTCTTTGGGGCCACCCTAGGATCTGTGTGCCATCACAAGGTGTTGGCTAACTTCCTTAGGTCATGTCAGCAGTTACTGCATGGTTCAATTGTCCCAGGGTGTATTCCTTCCTCTGTGTACCCAGATTTCTTCCCTGCAGGGTGTTCCCAACGTTTAGCGCAGAGCTGTGTGTACATGAGCTGTGTGTGTGACGGAGCCCTTCTACTTTGGCCATGCATGCATGGCCATGTCTCCACCTGCAACAATCGTGGCATCCTTGGTGATCACTGTACTTGTGTGTGGAGTCAGTTGACATGAGTTCATGGGGACATGTTCCCTTGTAGGCAGTATGGATGTGGGTAATTGTGGCATCACACACATGTGTTACACCCCTCCTGGGTGTGGACACTGCTGGGAGGACTCTGCACCCACCCCTCCTGTCTCTGGGCACTGCTGGGAGGTCTCTGCACCCACCCCTCCTGTCTCAGGGCACTGCTGGGAGGACTCACCACCCACCCCTCCTGGGTCTGGACACTGCTGGGAGGACTCTGCACACACCCCTCCTGTCTCAGGGCACTGCTGGGAGGTCTCTGCACCCACCCCTCCTGTCTCAGGGCACTGCTGGGAGGACTCACCACCCACCCCTCCTGGGTCTGGACACTGCTGGGAGGACTCTGCACACACCCCTCCTGTCTCTGGGCACTGCTGGGAGGACTCACCACCCACCCCTCCTGTCTCAGGGCACTGCTGGGAGGTCTCTGCACCCACCCCTCCTGTCTCAGGGCACTGCTGGGAGGACTCACCACCCACCCCTCCTGGGTCTGGACACTGCTGGGAGGACTCTGCACACACCCCTCCTGGGTCTGGACACTGCTGGGAGGACTCTGCACACACCCCTCCTGTCTCAGGGCACTGCTGGGAGGTCTCTGCACCCACCCCTCCTGTCTCTGGGCACTGCTGGGAGGTCTCTGCACCCACCCCTCCTGGGTCTGGACACTGCTGGGAGGACTCACCACCCACCCCTCCTGTCTCAGGGCACTGCTGGGAGGTCTCTGCACCCACCCCTCCTGTCTCAGGGCACTGCTGGGAGGACTCACCACCCACCCCTCCTGGGTCTGGACACTGCTGGGAGGACTCTGCACACACCCCTCCTGGGTCTGGACACTGCTGGGAGGACTCTGCACACACCCCTCCTGTCTCTGGGCACTGCTGGGAGGACTCACCACCCACCCCTCCTGTCTCAGGGCACTGCTGGGAGGTCTCTGCACCCACCCCTCCTGGGTCTGGACACTGCTGGGAGGACTCTGCACACACCCCTCCTGTCTCTGGGCACTGCTGGGAGGACTCTGCACACACACCTCCAATTTCTGGATATGTACGCTTGGGACATACACGGTGTGGGTGCGCTCCATGCATTCGAGGTGAGGGTTCGAGTCGTACTTACACTGGTGTGGTGGTGGTACGGTCCGTGAGTCCAGGAGTCGTACTTACACTGGTGGGGGTGGGGGTACGGTCCGTACGTCCGCGGGTGAGGGTTCGAGTCGTACTTACACTGTTGGCATGGGGGGTACGCTCCATGCATATAGGGTGTGGCTACGGGTCGTACTTACACTGTTGGGGTGGGGGTACGCTCCTTGCATACGCGGGTGGGGGTACGTGTCGTACTTACACTGTTGGGGTGGGGGTACGCTCCATGCATATAGGGTGTGGCTAGGGTCGTACTTACACTGTTGGCATGGGGGTACGCTCCTTGCATACGCGGGTGGGGGTACGGGTCGTACTTACACTGTTGGGGTGGGGGTACGCTCCTTGCATACGCGGGTGAGGGTTCGAGTCGTACTTACACTGTTGGGGTGGGGGTACGCTCCTTGCATACGCGGGTGGGGGTACGGGTCGTACTTACACTGTTGGGGTGGGGGTACGCTCCTTGCATACGCGAGTGAGGGTTCGAGTCGTACTTACACTGTTGGGGTGGGGGTACGCTCCTTGCATACGCGGGTGGGGGTACGGGTCGTACTTACACTGTTGGGGTGGGGGTATGGTCCCTGAGTCCGCTGTTGGGGGTCGGAGTCCTACTTACACTGGTGGGGGTACGGTCCGTTGGTCCGCGGGTGAGGGTTCGAGTCGTACTACACTGTTGGCATGGGGGGTACGCTCCATGCATATAGGGTGGGGGTAGGGTCCGTACATATCCATCCCCACGCTATGTGATGCTTGTGCGGGCCGTACCCAGGCCTTTGCCACGTGGGTACGATCCGTCCCGCCATTGTTGGGGTGACGTGTGTGTGGGCGTGGTACGACTCGTACCCACGCTCTTCAGGCGTGGGTACGGGACGTACCTGTCTGGTTGTGTTGTCGGTTCGCGTGGTGACGGCCTTCCGTTGTGGCGGTAGCTGGCTTATCAGGACACGCCCCCACCCCCTCGTGGTGACCAGGGCATGGGAGTCAGGTATGTCCAGGCCATGTGTGACTTATGTGGTTGTTTAGTGGCCTGCCCTGGTCGTGCCACCCCCACCCCACCCCACTTTCCCCCCTCCCTTAGTTATTCTTACCTTCTGCGGCGTCTGCGTCGGTGCCTGTAGAGCAGGTGGACTGCTATGAGGGCAGGGATGACTCGTAGGTTCGGGTCCATGTCTGTCCGTCGCGTACTGGTACTCCTTGCTCGCGTCGTCCTGTCGCGTACGGGTCCTCCTTGATCGCGTCGTCCTGTCGGGTACGGGTCCTCCTTGGTCGCGTGGTCCTGTGTCCGTCGCGTACTGGTACTCCTTGGTGGCGTCGTCCTGTCGCGTACGGGTCCTCCTTGGTGGCGTCGTCCTGTGTGTCCGTCGCGTACTGGTCCTCCTTGTTCGCGTCGTCGTCTGTCCGTCGCGTACTGGTGGTCCTTGTTCGCGTCGTCCTGATTTCCCGGCAGTTTTTGGCTGCCGCAGAATCTTCACCGTGCGGGGTGACGTCGGTGCGAATCGTGATTCCTGGTTCGTGAATGGCTGGCTGCGTGCGTCCAGACGTCAGGTCTGCGCTTTCCCGGATCACATTGGTAGTTGTTTTTTTGTTCGGTCGGGCTTTTTTACGATTCGTACGGAAAAGGTGTTTCCGTACGAATCGTAATTCCTTGTTTGTATATTTACACGACCGGGTACGCGTCGAACGGAGAATATGCTCCGTCCGACGGTTCGTACCCGGTTTTTACAGGATTGTGATCGGCACCTAATTATATATTTTTTCTATGTTTATGAAAAAAAGTGCACTTACCCTTTAAAAACTGTGGAATGGAGACAATGGTCATGTGACCAAGACCACGGACGTGGTCGAAACACGTAGTCCTCCTCTGCTTGTTGGAAAATAAACTGCTATACTGATCGAGCGGGCTCGTGCGGATTCTTTCTCGACTGGGATCGACATTGTGGTAAATATATATCTATCTATATAACTATAAAGATATATTACCTACTGACGGTCACAACTAGGTAGTTATAGTTAGGATCTCATTTCTATTCAAATAGCGTTTTTTCTTTTCTCAATATATTTGGCGCTGGTTGACGAATCTTCGCGAAATTTTCAAAACTAATGGTCTACTCTGGTCAGCTCCTATCTTGGAATTTCGGTGTGAGTTTTTCAAGCGGGGGCCGAGAAAAAAGGGGGGTCCCATAATGCGTTTTCACCATGTTAATTTCCATAGGAAAAATTGGAACAGGCTACAGCCCGAACTGCTGAATGGAATTACACCAAATTTGGCACAAAGGTAGCCGTTGGTTCAGAAAGAGCCCTTTTTTAAAATGGTGGAAATCCATTCAGTAGTTCCTGAGAAATTTAAAAATGAAAAATATCAATATCTGTGCGCCGAGGAGGGTTCGCAAACCCTCCCAGGCACGAGCTCAATTTTAATTTGCTGTCAACGCTCCAAACCAGGAACCGTTGGCAGCCATCTTGTGGCTCGGTAGAACTGAGTCACAAGAATACAGTGAAAAAGTGGTTGATAAACAAGACAAGGAGGCAGGGTAGAAACACCCTGACCCTCTAGGCCTGCTTAGGGGGTCCCACAAGGACACCTAGTGCCATAAAAAGCATTTTGTTATTTTTTTAAACAGAAGAATTCGCACCGGGGTCGCGAAGCCGGCCGAGAAAATTAAAAGAAAAGAAAGCGCGGCCTCCCACGCTTTGTTTTTGGAATCCCCCGGGTGGGCCAGGTCCTTGGGGCACTCGTCAATTAATTTGTGGGGGCCCTTGGGGGCACCCGTATCCCCAGGGACTGCCAACTCCATCACGTCCAGCACGGCCCCCAGTGTAAACGTGGTGGGTTCATGACTCCAAACGAGAAATTTCAAATTAAAAAAATAAACGAGGCGCTACATTTTCTATAAGCCTTCGGGTGTGCCACGTCCCGGGGCTAATCAGTTTTATAATTTGCTTCGGCCTGCAGGGGGCCCCCACAGTCCCGGGAAACCGCCACCTCCCCAGGGCAATTGTAATATATGACGGGGTGGTCGTGCTGCCTCCCCCCACAAAGCACCGGGGACCGCCACCTCCCTGGAGCTTTATAAAATAGTATTGAGGGGGGCCTTCCAGGCCCTCTCAAACCCCGAGGACCACCACTTCCCCAGGGATGTGTAAATAAAGTGAGTGGGGCCGCCTGGTCCCCCTCATAGAGCTGTTGGTGGCCCTGGAGACCACCACCGCCCAGGGCCGGCTCCTTTAATGTCCCGGGGTGCCTACCCCCGGGACATTAATGTTTGCAATAACAGGGTGGCTCTTGCCCTGTCACTGCAAACACTGCTTTGGTTCTTGGAAGCGAGAGCAGGAAATCTGCTCTCGCTTCCAAGAAGCAAAGCAGCATTGGTTTTGGGCAAAAGGAGCTGCATATTAGTAGCTCCCCATGTCCAAAAGCAATACCGGCTCCCGAAGGAGGCGGTGAGCTGGCTGGGACCGTGAGAGCTTTGGGACTCCCCCAGGGTCCCAATTGGTATGCCTCGGGGGATAGGGTCCCCGAGGCAAAAGTAAACAATTTAGAATAGGGGACCTTCTTTTTTTTTATTTCGCTCGCTTGGAGTTGCGACTCCATCGCGTCCAGCGCGGCCCACCCAGTGTAAACGCAGTGGGTTTGCGACTCTATGCAAAATTGAAGATAAAAGAAAATTTATGTTTTTAATAGGTAAGATTAACTTTTGAGATATAGGGTGGCTCAATAAAGAGCCCTTGTGTTTATTATGAGTTTCTTGTAACTACATATAAGTGCGGATGCAGAGCTTTAGGTTATTGAGAAAGACTCTGTTTCAGTCATCTGTAAAGTGTACTCCATCACTCCTGTAGATGCTCTCCATATAAAAACGTAGATTGTTGTTATATATGGATCCCATTCTATGGTCTCTAAGATAAGCAGAAACAGCTTTATTGAAATTTTTCTAGCTTTCTCAATCTGTGGACAACATTGATTTGACCTGTTTCATTTTTGTCATTGGCATATGTTAGAGTAGACAAAGACAGTTTGAGGTAAAAGCAACATCAATTGTGCAAATGTGTTCTTCATTAGCATTTTCAGACCTAACCCAGCCAATGTGCCTAGGTCATTGCCACCACAGTACACAATCATGAGGTCGGGGATGGAGATGCAAAGAGGTTTTAACCAAGGCATCAATTGGTGCCACTTTAATCCTCTCTGTCCAATCCATCTAATGTCCACATTTTGCAAAGCTAGGTCTTTGTCAATACCTCTGCATTCAGCATACCTTTGCACCAGAAAACATGGCTGTGCCCAAAAATCCACACTGTAAGCATCTTGAAGTGATGTCTGGAAGTAATGGAAAGATGTCTGCAGTTGAGGTAGTCACTTGATAGAATGAGAGGTATCTAAAATGGTGAACAAGATGCAGTTTTTGAAAAAGAAGAGAAATGATTGGCTATTTAAGAACATTGTACATTCAAACGAGAGTGCATTTAACTTTTTTGATAACAGCATACTTCTTATTGGTTAGTAAAAAATGTTGGGAAGGTACAGTTGAAAGGATAAGCTGATATTTTGGAAATGTCAACCACACCTGCTGTTTGCATTTGCAACATTGTGGTGTACTTGAAAAAATGGTGAACTTGTGACCTGTCAGTGCAGTTGAGTCTTCCATGATCTCTTTCTATGGAAACTGGGATCAAGCAGAATGGGGGTAGGGTTAAAAGTTAATGGTGGCATTAAAGTGTGATTTTGTAATTAAAATAAAAGTAATATGTTATTAGAGTGACATTTCCCAAGTCAGTGCTATCTTTAAAAGTGGTATATTTAGGTGTGGTATATGTTTGAAATCCCGTACAGATTTGCAGTCCTCGCATTGCTGCACGGTAAAGTCGCGACTTCTAAAAAAATACAGAGGCAGTTGGGTTCGTTTTAGAAGTCAGTTGGTAAGGGTTGATATGTCTAACCAATAGAAATGTGTTTTAGAATTTGAAATAATCTGGGAAGCAATGTGATTTGTTACTTACATGTATTTGTGTAGAAAAAGAGAGGGAAACTTTGCCAATACTGGTTTTGCCTTGCTGAGCGAAGTGCTATACATTGATTGTGCGCATAAGAAAATCCATTCTGAGTTTCTGATATTTTATATTCTGCAAATCAATTTGGAAGGTAAGTTATAAATTTGTAAGGTGAATTATGAGCTACCTTTATTTTTAAAGGAAAAAAATATTCATGAATTTTAATGTTTGAAATATATTGTTAAATGGACAGATGTTTGCTATAGTTTGTTCAAATGCAGTTAACTGTTGTTTGAAATAAATGTTGTTTAGTATTATGTGTATATTTGAATATGTATTATTGATTATGGTAGTTTGTTTTAATGTGTGGTTATGTATATTTGTACTATACCACATAATTTTAGCTGGTCCTTTAAGTTTGGTGGTGGATTCTGACAAATATTAAGGAGTGAATAGAGTTCTGTTTCATGTATCTTTGTAGTTGTATATGTATTTTCATATGTCTTATACATTAAATTATGCATGATGTATAAGAAAGAGCTGCTGTTGCTTTTTTGTGGTGGGGTCCAGAGTGTGAGTACTAGTAGAATGGTGTAGATGCAGCACAAAATTGTGCTTTGAAGGATGTACATATAAGGTATTAATAATCAGGTGTCTTTTTGTAATTTGTACAAAGGTATAGTTTAATGATGCCGCATAATTTTAGATAGAATGGTGAAGATGCTGCAAAAATGTGTGCTTTGAAAGATGCATAGATTAGGTGTTATTAATTAGGCTTCTTTATTCTAGTCTGTAGAAAGGTATAGTTGAATGATACCGCATACTTTTAGATAGACTTGTGAAGATGGAGCACAAATAGGTGCTTTGAAAGATGATCATGTAAGGTGTTATTAATTAGGCTTCTTTTTTTTAATTCTGTACAAAAGTATAGTTGAATGATGCCGCATAATTTTAGATAGAAAGGTGAAGATGTAGTATAAAAGTGTGGTTTCATAGAAGTTCATATAAAGTGCTATTTATACAGTTATCCATGCAGTGGATGTGGATGTTTGCACTGATGAAATTAGCCAGTCACTTTTCATCTTGTCCAGTACTTACCCAGTGACTTACAGTTAACTTATGTAATAGTGTGCTGCTTTGTAGTGGGCTAGGCCCACTGTCATGCACTTATAAAAACACCCAAATACTCACCATGCAGTCTTACAATGATGCAGGGCTACATATGCAGTGCTGTAATCACTCAGGCATTACTTCAGCACTGATGCAATTCCTTAGGCACTATCTGTGCACTTATTAAATCACCCACTCACTTGCTATCTACTTTAGTAATCCCCAAGATATTACCCTTGCAGGCTAGGAATCACTCAGGGGTCTACTTGTGTAGTACCCCCTACAGTTTTGCAATGATGCAGGCTGTTGCTGTGTAGTCATCTAATTACATACACATTACCATTGCAGTCTTCAAATCACACATGCGTTTCTTCTTCATTCAAGTATGAAATGAAATGAAATGAAATGAAAAAAGTATTTAATAAAGCGCCCTGCGGCCAAGCGGCTTCCTGGCGCTGGGGACCTGGTCAAAGCTCACAGAGGGAATCCGAGGAGCCTATGAAGAGAAAGCCTGAGTGAAAAGAAAAGTTTTGAGGGCTTTTCGAAAATGGGTGTAGATGGGGATGGAACGGATGTGAAGTGGAAGGCTATTCCAGAACTGGGGGGCCAAAACGGAGAGGCGAGTACCACCAGTTCTAAGTTTACGGAAACGGGGGATGTGCAGAAGAGAAAGAGAAGAAGAACGAAGGGTACGACTGGTGACATGGGATGAAATAAGGGAGTTGATGTAGGGAGGGGCAGAGCGGGAGTGAGCTCGAAAAGCGAAGCAGGCTAGTTTGAAAAGAGATCTGAAACGGATAGGGAGCCAGTGAAGAGATTTAAGAACGGGAGTAATGTGAGAGAATTTAGGAAGGGAGAAAATAAGACGGGCAGCTTGATTTTGGATGGCCTGTAAGCGTCGAGACTCGTAGGCAGGAATGCCCACGTACAAGCCATTCCCATAGTCGAGGCGAGAGATGACTAAAGCCAGGACTATGGTTTTGAGTGCATCAGTGGTGAAAAAACGTGAGATTTTCCGGATAAGACGAAGGGAAAGAAAGCAGGAAGACACAACAGAGCTAATCTGACTATGCATTGTTAAGTCGGAACTAACTTTGATGCCAAGGGTGCGAACAGAAGGGGAAGGCGTAGGAGGGGGACCAAAAGAGAGGGGCCAGTGTGCAGGGGACCAGGGGTTAGATGGACCACCCGTGAGAACAAGTTCCGTCTTATCGGGGTTGAGCTTAAGATGGTTGGCGCTCATCCACTCCGAAATGAAGATTAAGGTGGAACTGAACTTAGAAAGAGAGTCAGAAGAAGAAGAAAGATCAAAGACGAACTGGAGGTCATCTGCGTAGTTATACACAGAGACCCCCCGCTTAAGAAGAGAGGTGACGAGGGGACAGATATAAAGATTAAAGAGAAGGGGGGAAAGAGAGGAACCCTGGGGGACACCACAAGTGACCGGGTGGGGAGGGGCAGAGAAACCGGAGAGATGAACCGCCTGGTACCTATCTCGAAGGAAGGATGCCAGCCAGGAGAAGGCCGCCCCCCGAATGCCCGCTGCGCTGAAACGGGCGAGAAGAATGGAATGGTCAACCGTGTCGAACGCAGCGGACAGATCGAGAAGGACCAGGGCTTGGGGGAGGTTGGAATCAGCCTTCCCCTTGAGTTCATCCAAGACCGCGAGAGCCACTGCCTCCGTTGAGTGACCTGAGCGAAAGCCCGCCTGATGGGAAGCGAGGAGGCCATTATCCTCGATGTACGAGGAGAGGCAAGAGGTGACATGGGTCTCGAGGATCTTAGCTAAATAGGGGAGAAGGGAAATAGGTCGGAAATGAGCAGGGAGGGAAGGATCCAGACGAGGTTTTTTAGGATGGGGAGAACAACGGCGGATTTAAGTACTCACTTGGGTAGCACTCAAAGTCTATAGAATCCCTTCAACTGCTACTTATACAGTTATCCATGCACTGGATGTGTATATTTGCACTCATGAAATTAGCCAGTCACTTTTCCTCTTGTTCTGCACTTACCCAGTGACTTACAGTTGACTTATGTAATAGTGTGCTGGTTTGGGCTGGGCGAGGCCCAATTGTCATGTACTTATAAAAGCACCCTAATACACACCATGGAGTCTTACAATCATGCAGGCGCTACGTATGCAGTGCTGTAATCACTCAGGCATTACTTCAGCAATGACGCAATCACTTAGGCACCATCTGTGCACTTGTGAAATCACCCACTCACTAGCTATGTACTTCAATAATCCCCCAGATGGTAAACGACCAAAATATAGAATTCAAAATATAGACAGGACAGAATATCGAATTACCAAAAGATAGATAGGACAGAATATCGAAATTGGGGTATGAGATATCGATTTCCATAATAATATCGAATTAAAAAATATAGATTTCCAAAATATCGATTTTTTTTTTAGTGTCATGTATGGTAGTATATGTGTTAAAATTATTTTTATTTATTGGTGATTCATTTTTATTAATTGATTAATTGATAATAATGTTAATTGTATTTTTATTATTGGGCGTGGGTTGTGGGTTTATAGGGGAATTAGGTGGGAAGTAAATTAATTGTAATAAAGTAAATATTAATTTTTATTTATATGTATTGATAATTAATTGACAATTAATTATTAGTTGGTATTTAATTTTTATTAATTGGTAATTAATTTGTTTTCAATGGTAATAAATTTTTATTAATTGGTAATTATATTTAATTAATTTTTTATTGGTATTGATAGTTAATTTAATCTTATTGTAATATTAAATCATTACTTTCCCTACTGTTGCACTCTCAGGAGTGGGAATAGTAATTTTTACCCTCCAGCTATCCAACGCTTTCCCTACTGTTGCACTCACTGGAGTGGGAATAGTGATTTTTACCCTCCCGCTATCCAACGCTTTCCCTACTGTTGCACTCACTGTTGTGGGAATAGTAATTTTTCCCCTCCCGCTATCCAACGCTTTCCCTACTGGTGCACTCGCTGGAGTGGGAATAGTAATTTTTCCCCTCCCACTATCCAACGCTTCCCTCACTGTTGCACTCTTTGGAGTGGGAATAGTAATGTTTACCCCTACGCTATCCAACGTTTTCCCTACTGTTGCACTCACTGGAGTGGGAATAGTAATTTTTACCCCTACGCTATCCAATGTTTCCCTACTGTTGCACTCTCTGGAGTGGGAATAGTAATTTTTACCCTCCCGCTATCCAACGCTTTCCCTACTGTTGCACTCACTGGAGTGGAAATAGTAATTTTTACCCCTACGCTATCCAACGTTTTCCCTACTGCTGCACTCACTGGAGTGGGAATAGTAGTTTTTACCCCTATGCTATCCAACGCTTTCCCTACTGTTGCACTCACTGGAGTGGGAATAGTAATTTCTACCTTCCCGCTATCCAACGCTTTCCCTATTGTTGCACTCTCTGGAGTGGGAATAGTAATTTTTACCCTCCCGCTATCCAAAGCTTTCCCTACTGTTGCATTCACTGAAGTGGGAATAGTAATTTTTATCCTCCCGCTATCCAACGCTTTCCTTACAGTTGCACTCTTTGGAGTGGGAATAGTAATTTTTACCCCTACGCTATCCAACGTTTTCCCTACTGTTGCAGTCACTGAAGTGGGAAGAGTAATTTTTACCCCTACGCTATCCAACGTTTTCCCTACTGTTGCACTCACTGGAGTGGGAATAGTAATTTTTACGTTCCCACTATCCAAAAAAATCTCTACATTTTTTTACATTACATTTATTATTTTTACATTTGAAGCTTTTTTATATATATATAGTATGCTTTATTTAATTGTTTTTAATATTTAATTATTTTTATATTATTTTTAATACATTTTAAAAAATCGATATTTTAGCTAACTATATTTTAACATTCTATATTTTGGAATCGATATTTTAGTACTTACCTGTTTGTAGATAGGGATTCTATATTCTATACTTCTATATTTTGGAGTCGATATTTTGGGCATTCTATATTATGTCCCTCGATATTTAGTCACTGAACCCCCCTAGATATTACCCTTGCAGGCTAGGAATCACTCAGGGGTCTACTTGCGTAGTACCCCCTACAGTTATGCAATGATGCAGGTTGTTGCTGTGAAGTCATCTCATTACCTACACATTACCCTTGCAGTGTTCAAATCACACATGCATTTCTGCTGCATTCAGGTATGCAACTAGGCAGTACTCAATGTCTGATGAATCCCTTCAACTGCTACTTATACAGTTATCCATGCACTGGATGTGTATTTTTGCAACCATGAAATTAGCCAGTAACTTTTTATCACATCCTGCACTTACCCAGTGATTTACCTTTATCTTATGTAATAGTGTGCTGCTTTGTACTGGGCTAGGCCCAATTGTCATCCACTTATAAAAACACCCAAATTCTCACAATGCAGTCTTACAATGATGCAGGCATGACATATGCAGTACTGTAATCACTCAGGCATTACTTCAGCACTGATGCAATCACTTAGGCATTATCTGTGCACTTATGAAATCACCCACTCACTTGCTATCTTCTTCTGTAAATCCCCAGATACTAACCTTGCAGGTTAGGAATCACTCAGGGGTCTACTTGCGTAGTACCTCCTACAGTTATGCAATGATGCAGGCTGTTGCTGTGTAGCCATCTGCATTCAGGTATTCACCTACGCAGTACTCAATGTCTGATGAATCCCTTCTACTGCCACTTATACAGTTATGCATGCACTGGATATGTATGTTTGGGCTCATAAAATTAGCTTGTCACTTTTTATCTTGTCCTGTAGTTACCGAGTGACTTACAGTTTACTTATGTAACAGTGTGCTGCTTTGTATTGGGCTAGGCCCAACTGTCATGCACTTATAAAAACACTCAAATACTCACTGCACAGTCTTATAAGAATGCGGGCGCTACATATGCAGTGCTCTCTTCACTCAGGCATTACTTCAGAACTGATGCAATCATTTACACAGTATTTTTCTCCACCTCTCTTCTCTCACTGTGCCCACCTGTCCTCCTTTCTGTATTTCATTTGCCTGCTTCTGCAAACATCTTCTCTCTTTCTGCACCTTTGTTGCTTCTTTCTGCAGTGATCTGTCTTCTTCTTGCACCTCTGTTTCAAATTTCTTTATCGCTCTTGGCTTTTATTGCTCCCCTCTTCTCTCTTTCTGCACCTCTCTTGCCTTACTGTGCTCACCTGTTTACTCTTTGTGTACCTTATATGCCTCTTTTGCACCTCTGTGGATTCTTATGCACTACTGTTGTTTCTTTTTATGACTTCTCTTGCAAATTTTTGTATCCCTCTCATATACTTATAAAGACACCAAAGTACTTTCCATGCAGTTTTACAATAGTACATGCACTACATATGGAATGCTGTAATCTTTAACATATTGCTGTTGTAATATTTTTCAGTAGCTCTTTTCACTTATTGTGCAGTTCAGGTGTAATTGTTACCATATTCAGAAAACCATAAATGCATTTCTTAATTATGTTAATAATCTTAAATTATTTGTAAAATTCTTTTGTACAGATATTCAGCATTATTATTAACCAAGAATAACCATGACATGAAAAAGAGAAAGGAAGAAAGAACAAAGAAAACAGAACTATTTAAAGGAGAAAGAAACGCACAAATTAGATGAACTACAACATGTGGCAAAAAAGAAAAAGACTTGTGGTAAGAGAACAAAGGAATTTATTAAAAGAATTTCAAATAGAGGAAAGGATTTTGGAAATGATGAAAATAGAGAGAATACCTGTACAATGAAAAAGAATGAAATGAAAAAAAGACAGATTAATAGAAATTCAGGAAATGAAAACAAAAACAATGTTGAAAGAAGAAAGAAACAATTTAATGAAATTAGGAAATGCATGTGTAAAACTAGAGTACTACAACATTTGTTGAAACAAGGCAAGAAATATAAAAGAAGATCTGCATTTTTTTAAAGAAAAAAGATTGAAAGTATAGTTGAAAAGGCTTTTGAATTGAAAAGAAGATTGTTCATTTTAGTTTTAAAGAGAATGCGAACATTAGATAAAGCAATGCATTCTATGAAGAAGAAAACTAAAAGGAAAAGGCTAATCAACAGAACTTACTTTTGTAAAAAAAAATTGGGTTAATGGAAGCATACTTCTAGTTCCAAACCTTTTTTTAATGAAGAGAGCTATTTTCAAAACAATACATTAGTTCACGCAGTTGATACCAGTGTGTTCTGCTTGGGTTTTCGGATCAGATAGAACCCGCTCATCAGAGCCTCACTAACCCAGCCAGAACGTTACCCCCTCCCTAGAACCTATTTACAATAATGCAACCACATATATCTACCACCTAAGGACAGGGGATTCCTACTATACATACCAAGACCTCTTATAATCGGCGGCCTCGCGATCCCATACGGATCCAGACCTCTCTGCCCATACGACAGTATCACAAGTGGCGGCCTCGCGATCCCACACGAATCCAGACCTCTCTGCCCATACGACAGTATCACAAGTGGCGGCCTCGCGGTCCCATACGAACCCAGACCTCTCTACCCAGATGGCAGTCTCAGCACAATCGGCGGCCTCGCGATCCCATACGGATCCAGACCTCTCTGCCCATACGACAGTATCACAAGTGGCGGCCTCGCGGTCCCATACGAACCCAGACCTCTCTACCCAGACGGCAGTCTCAGCACAATCGGCGGCCTCGCGATCCCATACGGATCCAGACCTCTCTGCCCATACGACAGTATCACAAGTGGCGGCCTCGCGGTCCCATACGAACCCAGACCTCTCTACCCAAACGGCAGTCTCAGCACAAGTGGCGGCCTCGCGATTCCATACGAATCCAGACCTCTCTACCCAGACGGCAGTCTCAGCACAATCGGCGGCCTCGCGATCCCCTACGAATCCAGACCTCTCTGCCCATACGACAGTATCACAAGTGGCGGCCTCGCGATTCCATACGAATCCAGACCTCTCTACCCAGACGGCAGTCTCAGCACAATCGGCGGCCTCGCGATCCCCTACGAACCCAGACCTCTCTACCTAGAAGGCAGTCTCATACGACAGTTCATCCTATGATCACCATAACATACAAAAAGGGGAATCAGTCTCACTATTCATCAGATCACACAAGGATTGCCAGTTCGGGCATAGCCTGTTCTCAGGTTCGAGGGGCTCCTCTTTCCCTTATTCAGTTACCACTTACCTGATCAGGGTTAACATCTGTTCATGTAGCCGCAGCTGACTAGAAGAATAGGCTACCCTCTTATACAAGAACACGCAGCACATGTTGGTTCACTACAAACTGGATACTTTATTACTCATTACATACACAATCACATAACATTACGATATAACACATAACCTGCAAAGAAAAGTGAAAGATTAAGTTGTACACTCTAATAAGAAAGGGTCGACATCACCTTAGTAGTATGTAGCCTGCACTCAGTGGTCATCTAGGTTCCCTTCTCGTCTGTGCCTCGGCTCGCCTGGAATCACCCTTCTCCGAGTCACTGGGACCTCTTCCTTATCGGCTACTCTCTCCTCTCTGGCTATTCTGCTAGGAAAGCATCTGTCTCTCGGTTCTTCTCCGCCTTCAAGATGACGTCTGTCTTCCCTGGAATAAGTAGTAGCTTTACTGCTAACGGCTAGATGCCGCCTACGGACTGAACATGTAACTGCCTCAGACTTTCACTAATATAGAGGTGCGTTTCCTCATGGAAAATTCCGGCCTGTAACCATGCCGCCCACCAAATTCTTGTACCTCCCCGTACCAAGGACACGTTCCCAGCCGGCCGGCCTGATGTAGTGTCTTCGGCATGAAGAAAAATACAATCCTTCGATAAGGGCCGGCCTGAACCGGTTCTCTCCAAGCGAATAACACCTCATAACTAAAACATTACATTTGACCTAGAAGCATCCCAAGCTGCCGGAGCAGAAAGAAAGATGGAGTCTCTCCCGTTTGAGGCCTACCAGGCCTGAATTCAGCACAGCTCCATGAAATACCCTCACTACAGGACAGGTTATCCCTAATACTAACGAATCTATCCCCTAGGCTATGTGTGCGAGCCCTGATCTATGGGGAAGAGCACAGAATCATGTTGAAGTGCCTAGTAAATAGGCTCCATTCACTACTCTAACCCTTAGACTTGAATGGTAAGAGACTGAAGTCACATTTAATCATCTTTTCCTCACAAGAAGGCCGGGAAAATCGAGCAGAACACAGTGGTCCTGGCAATGAGGTGAAGAACGGTTGTGCAATTGACAAAGAAAAGATGGCTCCTAGAAATATGGAAGAAGTGATAGCTGAAGAAGTTCAAGGGAGACGTACACAAGCTCCAGTGTATACATGGGATTGTAGTAGTATTTGTAGAATACGACAGGAGTCTATTGATATTTTACACAATTTCTTAAGAAATTATACTAAAACAATTGTTAAACAAAAGATTAAAGATGTTGCAAGGACTAGATCCTTGCAGAGTGAGAAAAGTGTGTCAAAGTGTTTTTCATCATTTGAGAATGTTAGCAGTACATCACTCAGTAATGAGGAAGTTAGTAAGAATATTGTACTATATAAAAATTCCAGCAATAATTTTAAGTGACTTAAACACTGCTCTTTTGCATGGGTCAGTATCGGATGTAAAAAAAGTTTGTGATGAAACAGAGTCCTAAACAGGAGCGTAGAGAAAGGGAGAGTTTGATAAGTGTAGGTGTTGAAGAAGAAGTGGAAGATAGTAGTACTGAGAAGTTTGAAGACAAAATTACGAAGTTTAAGGTAATTTGTTGTGAAAGACCAAACTATGTGTGTATTTGTTGTCGACGTACTCACTATAGAAAACAAATTAGTAATGTTGATCTGTATTTAAAAAGTGAAAAAGAAAACAATGATAAGTGGAAGGAATTTGGTGCTTATTTGTTGGTGGAAGATTGTTTTGAGTTGGGTAGTGATCAACGTATTTGTGTATATTGTTATACCAAATTGGAGGAGAACAAATTGCCAGCTAGAGCTGTACATAAGAAGCTAGAGCTGGTAGCTATTCCTCCAAAACTGGTAGATTTAAACACATATGAGTCCATTCTGATTCAATCTGTGCACCCGTTTCAAGCTATTGTTTGTATGGAGCCTAAAACAGGTAAGCTGCCTCCATCAGATTTACAAAGAGGCTTAAAATGAAGAGTTGTGTATTTATCTTTAGATTTAAAAAAATCTTGAAACTATTGGTGTAGAAAAAGAGGAAACTGAACCTGTAGTTATTCTAGTTAATTGTGTTCCTACGAAGAGTCAGACAATATGGCAAGAATTAGTAGATGTTACCAAAGTGGAAAAGGCTACGTTATATCCCACAAAAATCAATGATTGCTACAAAAATGTGTATGTGGAAGATGAAGAAATTGATTTAGCTGATGATAGCGAATTTTCAAGTGGCCAAATTGAAAAAGTGCATATGTCCAAAAGTGAATAAATTTATGAACATTATAGTGTACATCCTTTACATTCAAAGGAAGTTATTGGAAATACTATTGAATTATTCCAAATGAGGAAAGTGAAGGGAACTCCCATGAGTGTTTGGGAAAGTAGTTTGGAAACTCGTTGTTTTCCACAGCTCTTCCCCACTGGAAAAGGTGGAAGATATGATGAACGACCAGTACAAATTCCATTATCAGAATATCGTACAACAAAATTGTACTCAGAAGATCCAAGATTTCAACAAGGTATTCCTTATATATTTAATCTTTTGTTTGAAAGTGACTTGTCTGGACTTTCATATTCAGTGGACCACATATTAAAAACAGGAGTTTATCTTCAACATGTTTCTGCAAAGGAATTCATGGACAAAGTACATGATAGAGATGATCATTTAGAATCTCAATTGATTAATTTGATGGCATGTCAGAGTGGTACTAATGAGAATTGGTATCGCCGTCATGGAGAACTTAAATGCATGCTAAGGAACTTAGGAGCCCCTACATGGTCTGTCATGCTAATCTGTGCTGAATATGCATGAGATGATTTACTTGAATTTCTTCGAGAACAAATTCAAATATTAAAACATTGAATTCAAAACACCTGGAGAGCTGTGTTCCTTGGATCCAGTAAATGTGTGCAGATATTTTAATCATAGGTTTCAAGCTATGAGATCTTTTATCTGCAATAAAAACAACTCACCACTTGGAGAAGTTATTGATGTTTTTTGGGAGATAGGAGTACCAAGCTAGAGGTGCTCCTCATATACATATGCTTTTATGGATCAAAGATGCACCTAAGTTTGGAACTGATTCGGATGACACTGTTTTATCTTTTATTGAAGACTATGTCACATGTGCTATACCAAAAACAAGAGAAGAAAATACGTTAAGACAACAAGTTTTACAGTTTCAAACTCATTGATGTGGCAAATACTGTCGACGGAAATACGAGTCAAAGGAAAAGTTTTATATTAAATGTCGTTTTGAAATTCCACGTCCAGTAATATCTAAAGGAAGAGTAAACAGTTTCATGTCAGCAGTGAGGCATACAATCATTAGAAATTCTCCCAAAAATACTTACAATTTAAAAAGAAGTGAACAATCAAAGTATATTAATGATTATAGTCCAGTTATTTTGTTGATGTGGAATGCAAATATGGATATCCAGTATGTTGCAGATAATTCCATTGCTGTTGCTCAGTATGTAACGTCATACATAACAAAATCTGAAAAGACGGAGTTAAAAGTAATGTGGGAAGAAATTTCCCAACAGAAGACTCTTAGTAAGAAATTGTACAGCTTTAGTTTGAAGATGCTGTCCCATCGAGAGATTGGATCCTAGGAATGTTCTGATTGGTTGTCCTCTGCAAGTTTATATTCGAAGTCAAGAGGAATCATTTGGGTTAGTCTAGGTCTTGCTGCAACACGAAATCGAGTACTTAAATCTGTACAAGAAATTGAATATTTAGCATTAAATGAACCAGAAAGTGCAGATATTGGTAAAACAAACATGTTGGATCCGTACTATGCAAATAGAAGTCCCCATCTTGAACATA
Organism: Triturus cristatus; assembly: GCF_964204655.1. Classification (NCBI taxonomy): domain Eukaryota; kingdom Metazoa; phylum Chordata; class Amphibia; order Caudata; family Salamandridae; genus Triturus; species Triturus cristatus. The sequence continues at coordinate 897,503,012 of NC_140588.1, forward strand.
TATGTCTCTATGAAGTACTGCAATATTACAGTTTTGAGAGAAATATTACAGAGAACATAAATGAAGACAAATATGCAGTGATTGGTTCAGAAGGATGTTTGGTGAAACATTGTAAAGGAAAGCTGATTCATCACAGGAAACTGAGTTGTGATACACCAGATAAAAGGGAATGTTACTATTTTCTACTTCTGCAACACTTCAAGCCTTGGCGTACTGAAATGGAATTACTTGGAGATTTTCAGTCATTTGAAGATTCTTTTAATGCATGTAAAGATAGCAGTGAATGCAGTTTTTCAAAATTGTCTACAAATGTTGAATGAAGAGATTCAACAAGAAGCTACTATTGCAGCTGAGATTGCTAGAGACAGTTCTCAAGACAGTCAAAGTTCTGCTCCACTGAGTCAAGATCCACTGGGAGAACCATTTCTTGAAAATGAAGCAGCAATTGCTATGAGTAAAGTAGAAATGGCAATGTATCCAGTTCAACAGGATATTATGGAGTTGGGAAACTTGGAAGACCAACTAAATATTGAACAGAAAGAAATATATCAGCAAGTTACAGAACAGATCGACCATGGTTTACATCATGAAAATAAAGAATGATACTGCACATCATTTCAGTGGTCAAGCTGGTACAGGAAAACGTTTCTTAATTAAAGTTTTGACCGGTTATTTACAGAAAACCACTGAATCACTTTTATCTTGTGTTGTAACCGCTCCAACTGGGTTAGCAGCACACAACATTAAAAGGATTACATTACGTCATTTACTAATGCTACCTGTTGAACATGAAAACAAGTTGGAATATCACAAGCTTTCTGGAGAAGCTTGTTTGGAAGTTTCAAAAGTACTAAAGAAAATGAAACTTCTGATCATTGATGAGGTGAGCATGGTCTCAAACTTAATACTTGCCTTTGTACATTTACAAATGCAGCAAATTTTAAAAACAGATTATGATGTGTTATTTGGAGGAAAACATGTGATTGTTTTCGGCGATCTACTGCAACTTACTCCTGTAAATGGGGACCAGTTTTTAAAACACTTCTGCATGAAGACACCAGGAAACCTTTGGGAAGTATTGGAAATGTCAACATTTGGTCATATTTTGAATACAAAGAACTTATTAAAAATTATGCGACAGGCAAGTGATGAAGATTATGGAAGCATCCTTCAAGATATAAGAATTGTTGTTTTGACAGAACATGGATAAGAAGCTTTGTAAAGTCGGCTACTTACAAACTTGTTTCCAAATGAAAATGTTGCTCCGGAAATTATATACAAAAAAATTGGAGGAAAGAAATCTATAACCTGCTCAATACCAACACTGCGAGAGTGTTCTACATTCAATGAAGAACTACTGAAGCTGGAAAAACAACAAATAATAAAAATGGAAGCCATTGATAAAATAGATCCCAAAGGAATTACTATTATTTTGACAGAAAAATTTAAAACAAAATTGGATTCTTTGGAAAAATCTATATCTAAAACTGCTGGTTTAGAAAATAATTTATATGTATGTGAAAACTGTCGGGTAATTTTACGGCGTAATTTGGATGTGGAAAAAGGTTTAGTAAATGGAGCAATGGGAAAAATTGTTCAATTTGTTAATTATCAAAATAGAGATGTAATTGAATTTTTGAAGATTAAATTTGATCAGATAGAACAAGTAAAACAGATTGGACATTGTGCTGTTCTTTTTTTAATTGTAAAAGACTTGTACGTTCGTAGAAAACAGTTTCCTCTTTCTTTGGCATATCCGGTGACTATTCATAAATCTCAAGGTTTAAGTGTAGACAGTGCTTTGGTAAACATTGGAAGTACCGTGTTTAAAGCGGGTTTGGCATATGTTGCATTGTCCCGAGTCAGAAATTTAGCTGGATTGTATTTGATTGATTTTGATGAGAGAAAGATTAGAGCCGATTCAAATTGTGTAAGAGAGTATAATCATTTAAGAAGACTGTATGCTCCCAACTTAGGTGAATATCCTGTATATGAAAAGTGTGTAGTATATTGAAAACGAACATATGAGACACTCTGTAGTGAGTTTGGAAACAAGGAAAAAAATCAACAGAATGTTGAGGTTGCAAACAAAAAGAAAAAGGACACTGTTGAAGATATTGTAGGATATCAGTTAGAAAATAGTTCAGGTATCAACTGCTATGCTAATGTATTTGTGAACGTCATATGTTTTCTAGAAAATCTTCAACAACAAATTATGGAAAATCGAGACGAAAGATTTTGTTCTTTATTACATTCTATTTATGAAAAGTTGATAACTGATAAAACTAAAATCCAAAGTGCTTCTGGCATTCGGCATCTTCTAGATATATGTTCTGGTTGTTCACAATTTACACACAATGTGCAGCAAGTAGCTCAGGTAATTTCTAATGTTTATGCTTGCAGTATTGGAAGATGAAGGAATACAAATTAAAAATCTGTTTGGACTACGTTACAGATGGGACCATAAATGTGATATCTGTTCATTATCTACTACCACTGAAATTGACACTGAAAGATTCATATATTTGACAATACCAGATTGCAAAACAGTATCTTTTAACGAATTAGTAAAATCAGCTAATCAAAATATGGAATGTAGTCACTGCAAATCTGAAATGTTTTCAACATTATTTATAGAAAGATTTGGACAATATATCATTTTAATGATACAACGTTGTAGAGCAGATGGAAGTAAATTGGAGACTAAAATATTTTTTTGTGGCAAGCCAACTGTCAATATCAGGAAGAACTTTCAAAGCAGAGGCAATTATTTTCCACGATGGACTTTCTACAACATCTGGACACTATACTGTGTATTTAAAGTGCAATAAAGGATGGACCCATTGTAATGATGCCCGTTTGGAATTCAAAAGTCGATTGCCTTATGAATTACCAAATTCATATCTAATATTTTTGATGCCAAAGTTCTGAAAACATCATTCGGCCTATTGGGAAGGTGTCAACATGAATTAATGAGTTTCTTTGGGAAATTTTATATACATACGATTTCAGAAATATCATTCGGCTTAGTGGGAAGATATGGATATGAAATAAGAAGTGTATTTTGGATATTTTCAATGCAAATGATTTTGCAAACATCATTTGGCCTATAGGGAAGATGTGATGATTTATTGTTTCAATTATCATTTTTATTCTTTGATATTGTATTTAGAAAATAGTTTTTGAAAGAAGCAGTTCATATATTTGTTCTTTGTAGTATTAGCAATATAAATGAGAGTGTCTATTTTAGAAAATGTAAACAGATAGTTGAATTTGTTGTAAATATTTTGAAGAATGACTTGGGTTTTTTTAACAATATTATTGATTGTTTTTTTTTTGCCCGCTGTCACATGATGATCAAGATTGAAATCACTGTGTATGGTGAAATTCAATAGAATCTGAAAACAGCAAAAAAGGCAAACTAAATATGTTATGTAATTGTAAAATTATGTTGTTTCTTAAAGTATAATCTTATCTACAATAACAATATTTTTTCTTTTCTTTACAGAAACTAATTCTAAAGTTTGAAAATATTTCAAATTTATATTATAATAAAACAACTGAAAAAATGTTTCAATCAGTTTCGTATCTACTAAAAAAAAGGTAAGATTAAGTAACGCAAGCACCACCCTTGCACTACTACAATCACCAGTGCAGTATCCATACAATCCTCTAACCGCCTAGACACTGCTCATTCACACCTTCAATTACCCAGGTGGTACCCATGCAATACCCCTGTCACTCCCCATGCACTCCTTTGATCACCCAACCAGTACCATGTACTTATCCAATCACTGAGCCATTACTCAAGCACTTATAAATTCACCATGCACTCTCCTTGCAGTACTCTAATTATTCAGTCAGTACCCACGTACTCATGCAATGACCCAGGCACCAACACATGTACTGCTACAATCCCCTGTGCACTACCAATGCAGTCCTCTAAGCACCTAGACACTGCTCATTCACTTCTTCAATTATCCAGGTAGTACCGAAGCAGTCCAGCATCGCCCGTCACTCCCCATGCACTCCTCCAATCACCCAGCCAGTACCATGTACTTAAACAATCACTCCGCCACTACCTAAGCACTTTTAAATTCACCATGCACTCCCCTTGCAGTACTCAGATCATTCAGTCGGTACCCATATACTCATGCAATGACCCAGGCACTAACCATGCACTACTACAATCACCTGTGCACTACCCATGCAGTTCTCAAAGCAGTTAGACATTCTTCATTCACTCCTTCAATTACCTAGGTACTACCCATGCAGTCCAGCCATCGCCGTGTCACTACCCATGCACTCCTCCAATCAGCCAGCTAGTACCATTTGCTTTTCCAATCACTCAGCCAATACCTAAGCACTTGTAAATTCACCATGCACTCTGTTTCCATGACTCTAATCCTTCAGTCGGTACCCATGTACTCATGCAATAACCCAGGCACAAACCATACACTGCTACAATCACTTGTGCACTACATATGCAGTTCTCTAAGCACCTAGACACTGCTCATTCACTCCTTCAATTACCCAGCTACTACCCATCGCCCGTCACTCTCCATGCACTCCTCTAATCACCCAGCCAGTAACATGTACTTATCAAATCACTCTGCCACTACCTAAGAACTTCAAAATTCACCATGCACTCTCCTTGCACTACTCTAATCATTCAGTCAGTACCCATGTACTTATGCAAGGACCCAGGCACTAACCATGTACTGCTACAATCACCTACGCATTATCCATGCAGTCCTCTAAGCACCTAGACACTGCGTATTTACTCCTTCAATTACCCAGGTACTACCCATGCAGTCCAGCCATTGCCCTGTCACTCCCCATGCACTCCTCCAATCACCCAGCCAGTACCATGTACGTTTCCAATCACTCCGCCAATACATAAGCACTTGTAAATTCACCATGTACTCTCTTTCCATGACTCTAATTATTCAGTCGGTACCCAGGTACTCATGCAATGACCCAGGCACTAACATTTGCTGCTACAATTCCATATGCACTACCCATGCAGTCCTCTAAGCACCTAGATAATACTCATTCACTCCTTCAATTACCCAGGTAGTGCCCATGCAGTGCAGCAATCGCCCTGTCACTACCCATGCACTCCTCCAATCACCCAGCCAGTACCATGTACTTTTCCAATCACTACCCATACACTCATAAAAAGCATATAAGTACTGATACACGCATGCAATCACCCAAGCACTACCGATGTAGTCATGCAATCACCCAAGCAGTACTTATGCACTCTGGCCTGATATCAGAACCTCGGTAAGATGAATCAGCCACAGAGGATGTAGTGGCTTGCTGGTTGTCATGCAGGGCTTGCTCCTCCAATTCTCTTTTCCTTAGCTCTCGAGCCGGCAAACAAGGGTGAATGGTTTGTAAATGCTTGAGCATACTTGAAGTACCACACGAGTACCTTTTTTCCGAACCCCTCGATAGAACTTGGTCACAGAGTGAGCAAGTGACCTTTCTAGCATTTACTTTTTTCTCTCCAGGAGAGAAGGTGAAAAAGGTTCATACTACACTTTGCTTTCTTGGAGGACGTCGTTCCTGTTCTTCTTCCTCTTCTAGGTTGTCAACAGGTGGTACAGATGTTGAAGACATTTTTAAATGATGTCTGAAAAAAACACCCAAAAAAATATTATAAAATAAAAATAAATTTTTATATCAATTAAAATAATTTGAAAAAAAACTTTTTGAACATTATACTTAAACATTTGTACATAAAAAACCTTAGAAATTCCTTGAAAAAACCATACGTTTCAGGGACGTTATAGCTAGAAATTGGCATTTAAAAAACCATTGAAATTCACTAAAAAAACATAGGTTGCAGTGACGTTATAGTTAGATATTAGCGTTTAAAAAAACATAGAAATTCACTGAAATAACCATAGGTATCAGGGACGTTGTCATTTGAGATGTCATCAGTGATGTCATCAGTGATGTCACTGACCATGTCACAAATTATATAATATGTGACATCATCAGCAGTGCATTGCGTGGGCGCGAGTTATAGTTAGCTTAACTAACTATAACGACCGAATTTCTATGGTTTTGTATGAGTGAAATGTTCAACTAACTATAACGTCCCTGAAACCTGTTTTTTTGTGTGAATATATATATATACACACACACACATCCCTCACATGTTAAGTGTCATTATTGATGATAGCAGTTAGAAATAACAACATTGTTGAAATTACTTGTGAGATCAACCAATGATCCTGACAGTATGCTCTCGGCTTTGTGAACATGTGGTAATGCCACAACCTAAATCGATAAGCTCTTGAAAGGTGAACAGAGAGGTATAGCTATCACCCAGGCTTAGTCTATAGTATATTATTGTTCTTGAGCTCATGTTGGAGAGTTTGTTCTAAATATAAATAGAGAAATCCATCCATGCTAAAGTTCAAGAACTAAAAATTTCTGCTGACAACACATCAAAAAGATAGATATCCCTAAACTTGCGTTATTATTATGATGGCGATTAGACAAGGAGGATGTTCCTATAACCCTTTTGATGCGTCGGACGTCCGCTAGCCGTCTCACGCTCCTATGCGTTGGACGGCTCAAAACACCCTGGGGAGCTGGAGAAGAGCTTACTCAGCTCCAGACAGTGTTCTGATTAAGCCTGGGCAGAGTTTGCGGAGTTCTGCTACTCGGAACTCCGCGAAGTGCAAAAAACTCTGCCGCGCTACGCAGAGCTCCGCAAGTGGTGGAGTGCGTTGGATAAATGCTGTTCACAGTGATTTTCAGTGCCAGGTGCTTGTCTGCACTGTGCAATCACCGTGAATGGCACCATGTACAGCGCAAGCGGGTGCTGCTTCCTTTCTGCCACTCGAGTAGATTTTTACTTGAGCGCCAGCTTTCTCATCGCGAACGGATGGTTTCTTAATGGGTGCGGTCGCGAGCAAACACGGCCACTCGCAATGAGAAATCTGACAGCCTGCGTTGAGAAATTTCACCAGGTGATTGATTTTCCATGCTCGCGCTCACCAACTTGACATTGACCGACACGAGCAAGGGAAAAAACTCCACGAGCTCTGTGTAATGCGGAGTGCGGAAATCTCCGCAAACTCCCCGAGCGGAGTGGAGTTCACCGCCCAGAATTAGTTCTGATCATTTCTCCGAAATGGCGGTCGGCGCACTGTCCGTGCTGACATCATTTTGGAGAAACTGAAACTGAAACTCAGTTTCAGTTTCACTGTCTCAGTGCTCAGGGGGCTATCTCAGCCCCTTGCGCACCGAGGCAGACGGGAGAGAATCATTGGAAGGGGGAGAATCTCCCATTTCCAATGGTACCCCTCCCCAGTAGATCCCTCAGGAGGACGATCCCCAAGCAGGGATCCACCCACTAGGCACCAGGGAGTGGGGAAGCGGCCCCTTTGGAAAGGTCTTTTGTTGCCCCCCACTAGGCACCAGGGAATTGTTTTCTTTTTATGCCTCAAGGAGTTGGGGGCTGCCCAAAATGGGCATTCCAATTCCCCACAAACCCCCTAAATTCCACAGTCTTTCTGCCCCCTGGAGGCAGATGGGGAAATAGCCCTGAAACTGCCTCCCGGGTGGGCAGAAAGCACACCAGTCACCAGGGATTTGTTCTCTTTTTACACCTGTAGGGGTGGGGGCTGCCCAAATTGGGCATGCTAATGCCCCCACCCTCCCACAAATTCCACAGTCCTTCTGCCCCCCCAGTGAAGCAGATGGGGGCAATAGCCCCCAATCTGCCTCCCCAGGGGGCCGAAAGCACATTAGGCACCGGGGATTTTTTTGGTGCTTTTTACACCCGTTAGAGTAGTGGCTGCCCAAATTGGTATGCCAAGGCCCCCATCCCCAAATTTCAGAGTCTTTCTGCCCCCCCTGGCAGGCAGATGAGGCAATAGTCCTCAATCTGCCCCCCCCCGAGGGCAGACAGCCCACTAGGCACCTGGGATTATGTTGTTTTATTATATGTAGGGGTGAGGCTGCCCAAAATGGGCTTGCCAATGATCCCACCACCCCCAAAATTCCACAGTCTTTCTGTACTCCTGGGAGGCAGATGGGGTGATAGCCCCCAATCTGCCCTCCTGTGGGGCAGAAAGCACAATAGGCACCAGGGATTTGTTTCCTTTTTACGTCTGGAGGGATGGGGCTGGGCAAAATGGGCATGCCAATGCACCCACCCCCCCCCAAATTCCACAGTCTTTTTGCCCCCCTGGGAGTCAGAGAGGCACAGGCGGGCAGAAAGCACACTAGGCGCCAGGATTTTTTTTGTTGCTTTTTGTGACCTTAAGGGTAGTGGCTGCCCAAAATGGGAATGCCAATGCCCCCACGCCCCAAATTCCAGAGTCTTTCTGCCCCCCCTGGGAGGCAAATGGGGCAATAGCCCCCGATCTGCCCCACGGGGGCAGAAAGCCCACTAGGCACCAGGAATTAGGTTGTTTTTTCATTATACTTAGAGGTGGGGGCTGCCCAATATGGGCATGCACATCCCAAAAAGTCTTTCTGCCCCTGGAAGGCAAATCAGGGCAATAGCCCCTTATCCGCCCTTCCGGGGCGAGCATAATGCCCACTAGGAACCAGGAATATATTTATGAGCATGTCTGGTAGAAATCCCATTAGCACAGGTCACTGCCCTTTTTTTGGCACGCATTTTGGCTGTTTCAGTGATATTTTTTGTCTCATCTACCCCCAAGCGGGGGCCCGAAAAACCACTTGAAACCAGGGAGAGTTTGTTTGTGTGTAAACTGGAGTTTGGCTGATGCTCTGTGTGTACTGACTTTTGGCTGGCATTTTGCTGGCGGTATGTGTGGGCATGCACTTGGCTAATGGTGTGTGTGGACTTGCGCTTGATGACGGGGTGTGTAGATTGGCACTTGCCTGCTGGTGTGTGTGGAGTGGCACTTGGCTGGCAGTGTACGTGGACCAACACTTGGCTGACATTGTGTATGGATGGCGCTTGACTGGCAGAGTGTGTGGATGGCGCTTGGCTGGCAGAGTGCGTGGATGGTGCTTTGCTGGCAGTGTGCATGGATAGCGCTTGGCTGGCAGTGTGCGTGGATGGTGCTTGGCTGGTAGTGTGCATGGATGGTGGTGTGCGTGTACTGACCCTTGGCTGGCGGTGTGGCTTGCATGGATCCCCCAGCGTTTTCTTTCCTAGAATCGCCCACAAACCTCCAATTTACTTATAAAGTCACATTTTCCTCACATTTCTGAGTGGGTAAGTTGTAGGATCAGCGCACAGGCACAAATTTCCTACCACCCAGTGTTCCCCTTGGTCTGCCGAGAAAATTGATACCACACTTGTGTGGTTGCCCAAAGTAGCGTCAGCCTAAAAACGTATAAACAAACTGCCCTTTTGGAGGGGCCTTGGGCCCCCCTCAATCTCTACACGTTTTGGCCCTTTGATGTCATAGGCACTTGGCCTATCCACACAAGTAAGGTATCATTTTTATCGGGAGACTGAGGGGAACACTGAGTGGTAAGAAATTTGTGCCATGCAGTGATCTCACAACTTTCCCACTCAGATATTAGACGAAAATGTAAATTGTTAGCTAAATTTGAGGTTTGCAGTAGATTCTGGGAAGCAAAATGTTGAGGGAACAACATAAGCCACACGTCCCTGGACTCCCATAGGTGTCTAGTTTTCAGAAGTGTGTGGGTTTGGTAGGTTTCTCTAGATGCTCGCTGAGCCTGGGGCCAAAAACCCAGGTGCCCCCCTTGCAAAATCAGATTGTTTTGTGATAGGTAATTTTTATGTATTTACAATGTGTTTTGGGCCTTTGCCTGTCGTGGCCACTTGGCCCACACCTCCCGAGTGTGGTACCATTTTTATCTGGATACCTGGGGGAATGCTGGGTGTTAGGAAATTTGTGTCAGCCTGGTGATCACACAACTTTCCCACACAGAAATTTGTGAATGTTTTAATTTCTTTCAGCTAAATCTAAGGTTTGCAGGGGATTCTGGGTAGAAAAACATTGGGAGATCCACACAAGCCATACCTCCCTGGTCTCCCCAGGGTGTTTACTTTTCAGAAATGTCAGGGTTTGATAGGTTTCCCTTGATGGCCACCGAGCCCGGAGCCAAAAACACAGGTGCCCCCCTTGCAAAACCAGGTCGTTTTGTGATAGGTAATTTTGAGGTCTCCACAATATGTTTTGGGCCCTCGCCTGTCGTGGTTACTTGGCCCACCCACACGAGAGAGGTACCATTTTTATCGGGAGACCTGGGGAAACGCTGCGTGGCATGACATTTATGTCAGCCCAGTGATCCCACAACTTTCCCACATAGAAATTTGAGAACAATTTGATTAATTTCAGCTAAATTTAAAGTTTGCAGGGGATTCTGGGTAGGAAAACGTTTGGGGGATCCATGCAAGCCATACATCCCTGGACTTTGCAGGGTGTCAAGTCTTCAGAAATGTTTAGGTTTGTTACATTTTCCTTGATGGCTGCTGAGCCCGGGACAAAAACCCAGGTGGCGCCCCTCTTGCGAAACCAGGCCATTTTCTGATAGGTAATTTTGATGTCTCCACAATATGTTTTGGACCCTTCCCTGCCAGGAGAACACAAGAGGTGCACCATTTTCATCAGGAGACTTTGGGGAATGAGGGGTGGATGAAAGTTTGAGGACCCCCGCAGATTGCAGAAATTTCCTTCACAGAAATGTGGGGAATTTTTTATTTTTTTTCAAAGTTTGAGGCTTGCAAGTGATTCTGGGTAACAGGCCCGATGAGAGCCAAACAAGTCACCCTATCCTGGATTCCCCTGGGTGTCTAGTTTTAAAATATGTATAAGTTTCCATAGGTGCTGGCAGATCTAGGGTTCAAAATCCACATTTAGGCACGTTGTGTTTTGGCACGTTTCCCATCGCGGGCACTAGGCCTACATACACAAGTGAGGTACCATTTTTTTGGGGAGACTTTGGGGGATGCGGGGTGGGTGGAATTTTGTGGATCCACGCAGAATCCAGAACTTTCCATCACAGAAATGTGTGGAAAATTTGATTTTCTTTTATAAAGTTTGAGGTTTGTAAGGGATTCTGGATAACAGAACCTTGTGATAGCCACACAAGTCACCCGCTCCTGAATTCCCCTGCGTGTATAGGTTTAAAAAATGCATAGGTTTGCTAGGTTTCCCTAAGTGCCGGAAGATCTAGGGTTCAAAATCTACATCTAGGCACTTTGCAAAAAAAGGGTTAGTTTTCACTGTAAAAATGTGGTGTGTCCACATTGCATTTTGGGCCGTTTCCTGCAGCGGTCACTAGGTCTACCCACGCAAGTGAGGTACCATTTGTATCAGAAGACTTTGGGAAATGAGTGGTGGGTGGAATTTTCTGGAGCCACGCAGCTTCCAGAACTTTCCATCACAGAAATGTGAGGAAAATGTGGTTTGTTTTTACAAAGTTTGAGGTTTGCAAGGGATTATGGGTAACAGAACCTGGTGAGAGCTACACAAGTCACCCCCTCCTGGATTCCCCTGCATGTCTAGGTTTAGAAAATGTATAGGTTTGCTAGGGTTCAAAATCCACAGCTAGGCGCTCTGAAAAAAAAGGGTCAGTTTTCACTGTATAAATGTGGTGTGTCCATGTTGCATTTTGGCCCATTTCCTGTCGCGGGCACTAGGCCTACCCACACAAGTGAGGTACCATTTTTATCGGAAGACTTTGGGAAATTCAGGGTGAGTGGAATCTTGTGGATCCATGCAGATTCCAGAACTTTCCATCACAGAAATGTGAGGAAAATTGACTTTTTTTACACAGTTAGAGGTTTGCAAGGGATTCTGGCCAACAGAACCTGGTGAGAACCACTCAATCACGCCATCCTAGATTCCTCTGGGTGTCTAGTTTTCAAAAATATATAGGTTTGCTAGGTTTCCCTAGGTTTTTATCGGGAGACTTAGGGGAACACAGAATTGTAGAGCAATGTTATTACCTATCGACTTTCTATGCATTTCTGCCTTCCAAATATAAGACAATGTGTAAAAAAGAAGTCACTTTTAAAAATCTCCAATAATTCACATGCTAGTATGGTTACCCACATTTTCGGAGATTTGCAAATAGCTACTGCTTCTAAACTCTATATTTTGTCCCTATTTCGGAAATACATAGGAGTCCTTGATGCCTATTTTTCACTCTTTATATTTTACCAAATGAATTGCTATATACCCAATACACAATGAAAAACCATAGGAAGACTCAGTTCAGTTATTGGCTCTGGGTTCCTTAGGTTCTGGTGAACCTACAAGTCCTATATATCCCCACAATTAGACGGGTCCAACAAATGTAACGGTATATTGCTTTAAAAAAGTCATATTTAGAAGAAGTTACATGTGAACACGTTGGCACAAATGGCTGGTTTTTTTCAACTCATTTTCAATTTCTCTAACATTCAACTGTTAGTTTTTATAAAAAGTACTTTGAAGGATCTACACAAATGACCCCTAGCTGAATTCAGAATTGTGTCTACTTTTCAGAAATGTATAGCTTTCCGGGATCCATTATCGCTTTCATACCCATTTCTACCACTAACTGGAAGGTGGTTGAAAGCACAAAAAGTAGCAAAAATAGGCTATGACCCAGCAAAATGCCTAAACTGCGTATACATTTTTGGGTTTTCTGACAAAGTCTGCTTGTCCCTGAAAGCTGGGAAGATGGTGATTTCAGAACCACCAACTCTTTGTTGATACCATTTGCAGGGAAAAGAACAGACGCTTTCTTCTGCTGCACTTTCCCATTTCTCGAAAAACAAGCAAACTTTAGCTGTATTTTGGCTAATTTCTGGGTCTCCTCCAGGAGAATCCACAAACCCTGGGTACCTTTAAAATCCCGATGATGTTGGAAGAAAAGGACGCAAATTTGGCGTGGATACCTTATGTGGCCAAAATATTACAGGGGCCTCAGCGTGAACTACCCCAAATAGCCAAAAAAAGGCTTAACACTGGGGGGAGGCTTAGCAGCAAAAGGGTTAAATACTTAGGGCCCAAATCGTGGAATTCATTACCCCTCAGGCTAATGCAATGCACTTCTCTTGAGAGCTTCAAAAGCAGTTGAAGATGTGGCTATTTTAGATCTTGCCTGTCTAGCTTAGTTCTGTATGTTCTAGCAATGGAAAGCCCTGTTTGAGCAGCAATGTGCTTTCTAAATCTAAATAGTAGTAATAATAATAATAATAATTAGGGGCCAATAGTGTAATCGTTTTGCCACATCTGCATCACTCTAACCCCTAGAGATTTGTTTTCTATTGAGTATGAAATGTTATTGCAGCGTATTCACACATGTATCCATTTTGCTTGTCAGGGTACTCCTTTCCTGTTAAGCCACTTTGAAGTCTTCTGTAGTTTCAAATTACTATCTTCTGTTAATACCAGTGCCTCTATCATTAGTAGAGAAAGAAACATTTAATGTGAAGACCTCTATTAACCTGACTGTCCATGAAATGCAGATACCAGGGAACAGGCCAACCTACAACTGTCTCATCCTAGACCAATTCAAAGCCCACAGTGGACTGCCGTGATCCTACCTGAGGGCTTCTAATCCAAGAAGTCAAATTGCACAGTTGATTCATTCGGATTAGTTTCCAGTTTATGAGCTGGTGTTTAAGTCAAGAACACCAAAAACACTATGGATTTGTATCTACCATTGGGGTGAGGGTAATTGGTATGCGAGTTCAAGTTGAGTGCCAATAGCCTTAGAATGTGTTGCTTGGGTTTTGTAGCTCAGGTGCAGTAATTGGGTGGGAGTAGAGTTCTTAAAGTTGTTTTCCCATGATAATATGAAGAAGTTTATAGGGAGTGTTGGTGAGTGGGACTACAATACATCAGAGGAGGCAAGGGAACATGGTAGCTTTTCCATGCACAGAGAATCTTAGCCCAGATGTGGCAGGAAAGGACAGGATCTTCTTCATCAGGTTTGAGAGGTTAGTACTTGTAAACATGCACATCTTATGAGGAATTTCATTTCTAAGTTTGGTGAACTTGCTCAATTGAAGTACAAAGACAGGACCACTTTGGGGGCTCTTTTTGAGTTTGGTTTCAATCTACTTTAAAGCATTACCCCTAATTTCCCTATCAACCCTCTAGAGTGATGCCCCAGATCACTACCTGGATTTTTGTTGGGTACACAAGGTATTCTGTTGAGAAATCTCAGACTCAGAAACCTGTCAGCCTTAGGATTGTCTTCCCACCAAACCTTTTGCGTTCTTGTATGAAGCTGGCTCTCTATATACTATACCAACATGGTAAGATATATTGTGCAGAGAGTTCAGTGTATCCCCAGAGATTTGGCAGAGGGTAAAGTAGATAAAAGTAATGCTTTTTTCTGTGATAGTGTGGACGAGCAGTTAGGCTTATTAGAGTGTAGGGTTAAGCATTTGTTGTACAAACAGTGGCAATAAATGAAACACACACTCAGTAAATAAATCCGAGATTAAGTTATAAAAATAGTACTTGGTTACATTTATTTTGCAAAACCACAGAACTTCGTCATAGGTAAATACGTTTTTAAAAAGAAATTTTTTTCAGTTTTAAAAATGGACAGAGTGCAATTTTCAGACTTTACAATGTTAACCTATGAGAGGGATAAAACATTCAGCATACATAGGGATAACATCGACTTACTGGACCAGTCTTCGGAAGTTAAGGTAAGTATTGGGCGAGGTACAGTTCAGCACCAACAGTGCACCGCCAGGGCACCGGGGCGGCTGGGTGCAGGGTGCGGAGGTTGTGCACCCAATGCAAATAAATGTGGTTTGGGGGCAATCGGACAGAGGCTGCTTACAGGTAAGTAGCAGTGGCTTGAGGGGCCAGTCTCAAGGGGTTGAAGTGAGCACTGGACCCGGCCCAAGGCAGTGCCAACACTACACCACCAGCTGCACTGGGGCAGCCGGGTGCAAGGTGCTAACACAGCAGCGGGGGCTCAATGCAAAGCAATGGAAACAGCCAAAATCAGAAACAGGCTGTAGGCTCAGGCCAGGAGGCCAGGTTGAAGGAAATCAACAGCTGCAGAGGTAAGTTGCAAGGCTTGGGACATAGAGACACCTTCTTCACCAAGGCCCAGATCGTACAGGTGCAGCGGTGTCTTTTAGCATCAGAAACTGCTTTCCGGAGGAGGTCGCTGTTGGGGTGTCTCCGAACAGAGACTGCAGGCGATGTGGTAGAGTCCAGGAGAGGTCAACTCATGGTGGACTCAGGCTCTGTAGCACTGGGAAACCTCTCTGTAACTGGTAGGCCACTTGGACTCGGGCCAGAGGCATCACGTGCAGAGGTGGATCTTGGGGCAGGCTTTGTGGTTCTTCAGGTCACAGAACCTTTACTTGGAAGATGGTCACTTCTTGAACAGGTCCGCTGTTCTTAGGAGATCTTGAGCTTTGTCCAAAGCATTCAGTCCTCCCAAAGCTTTGGAGGTTTCTGGGCTGCAGGACGGTTCATCTTTTGGCATATGATTGTCAGGGACTGCAGACAGGCCGGTAGGGCTGTGGCCAAGTCAGTTGGTTTCTGCAGTCTTCTATCCTGGTGCGACTCTGTAGTTTCCGCTTCTTCTTAGGTCATCAGGAACTAAAGTTCAGATTCTGGGATACCATCTAAATACTAAATTCAGGGGTGTTACAAGGGAGTGACAGATAAGGACCTCTAGGGCCTTTACCTGGGGTCTACACTGTTCATTATGCCCACCTCCTGTGGGAGGGGGACATATACCTAGCCCTGATTGGGTAAGTCCAACTATCTTCAACATGGTGGGCACTGAAAATTATACTTCACCTCACCTTCAGCACGTGAGGGGTGGAGTTGGCAGAGGGGGCCACACCCTATTCTTTTTGAGTTTTCCCACCTGTTCTCCTACCAAATAGGGGGTGAGGACAGGAAGAGGGCCTTCTCCCTCTAACAGGAGAGGCTTGAGTGGCATCACAAAGGCAGCAAGGCCTTTGAAGCTCCCCTCCACAAATGGCTTTTCCTGACCAGGGGGAGATGTCAGCACCTCGACCTAGAAATGGCATTGTTCTCAACCTCAGAGCGTGCAGGCACTTTCCCTATGGGGTCTGAACACTGTCTGGTAGTAGCATGCTGGCTTTGGCCAGTTGGTGACCACACTAGGGCTTCGTAGGTTTCAGGGGACCTTTCTAAGGGGTCCTCTGTGTGCAATTTGTAATAACTGTGACACTGGAATCAGTGCAGGTTTATTATGCTGAGATGTTTGGTACTAAACATCCTACACTTCAGTGAAACCATCATGGAGCGGGGGAACTCGTAATGATGAGTGTTCAGCCCATGTACTTGCTATGGCTTACCTGATCAATTACAATATCCAGAAATCAACATGGGTATTGCCGGGGCATATCTGCTCATGCAGATATGCCCTCACAGGAGATATAGTGCACCATGCCTTAGGGCTAAGGCCTGCTAGACTGGTGTCCTACCTATATCTCATGCAGTGTCTGTGGGAAGGGCACACAGGGATGTGTGCTATGTCGACCCTTTAGTTTTGTCTGTACCAAGACACACAGGCTGCAGTGGCAGTGTGCATATTCTTGGTGATGAGTCTCCTAGGGTGGCACAATTTGTGCTGCAGCCCTTAGGGACACTCTTTAACCACAAGGCCCTTGGTACCAGGGGTAGCTTTTATTAGGGACTCATATGTGAGCAAAAGGGGTGCCAATTGTGGAAACAAAAGGTACTGGTTAGGGAAGGAGAGCTGGTACAGGGACCTGGTTGGTAGAGACCCTGTGCACTTCAAGTCTAAATTACATTGGCATTTCTGTTTCTTTTTTTTATTATATCCAGTATACAGACATTCCAAAGGCTCTCTTGTGGTTATTGGTGATGCCAGTAGTCTCTAGTTAGTACACAGGGTAGGTATGTATAAGCCATATCACATAGAAACATCTGCTGTGGTACTATGTTGTATGTGTCCCTCATTTGCTGAAGTTTGGATGCCTTCTCTAACGTTTGTCATCAATTGAGTGTGTGTGCCAATTGACATCTCTTGTTAAAGAGCCATGTAACTGCCCAAATGGGGCTAAAACGTTTTAACCCTGGTTTTGTGGACTCAACTTTGCCTACATTATGGTGTGGACTGCAAAGCCCTGTCACCTCATGTGCATGCCGTGCCCTATAGATCTATTGTGATTTAGCAGAGGGGGTGAAGATAGCACTATCATGATATTGCATCTACATAGAAAGAGGGCAGTAGAAAGAGGAACATGCTTTGCCCAGTACACTCTGTCAATTGTTGTATAAATGTCAGATGCAGTATGAAGTGCCACCCTTGATGTAGTTTCAAGCTAGGGTAGTAGGAGAGGGAAGTGGTACCTCTCATGGTGGTCTGTCAACTGTTTTGGCCTTCTTTTTTCCAAGTACATGTTGCATGCATTACCAGGTGGTATGCCTCTCTGATGCAATTGTAGTGAGTGCCTTGTAATATCCTCGGCTGTCCCTCACTTTAGTAAGTCACGAAGCAAGAGGTGGAGAGGTGGGACCTCAGTAGACTTTCATGCTATAGCTAATTGCCATTTTGACAGCATGTATGCTAGGTCAACAAACGTTATAGCTGGTTTGTTTTTATATGTGCATGCCATCATGCTCAGTAGGCACTGTAGTAGGTCTACCAGTAGTGTCTGGCCAATTATGTCTGTCAGGTTTGTCGTTATTTCTGTCCAGTATTGTGCTCAACTTGGGCAGGCCCATACCATGAGGTATAAGTCCGCCTCTGGACTCGGGCACCTAGGAAACTTGGGGGTTGATGCCTGGAACATTGAGTATATGCGCATAGTTGTGAGTACATCTGATGTATGTAGTTAAAGTGTGTGTACTTCAGTTGGGCGTTTCTGGATACCCTGCACGTGTGTTCAAGCGCTGGAACTTTGAACATTGCACATCACTGCTCCTAGGTTGCCCTGCACAAGATCCTCGTTGGTCTGGTAAATGTTTACCCCTAGATACCTGAAGGTGTTGCGCTGCCACACCAGTGCTTATTGGGGGAGTGCTCCCCTTCTAAGTGTTTGAGTTTGCACATGGGGTATATACAACATTTGGTCCAATTTAGCTTCAGTCCTGATGCCCTGCCCATTCGCCTAGGGTCTCCATCACCTGGGGTAGCTTTGCCTGCACGTTCCAAAGGTACACCCAGAGATATGGGCTCCCAATTGAGACCACTCGGTATACTGCATGCCAGGTACTGCAAACAAAACAGGCCTGTGAGGGGTTCCATACCTAGGGCAAAAATAGTTGGCGGCAGAGAGCATGGTTGCGGTGTATCCCTGCGCACTTCAGAAAAATTCTGGTCTTATTGGACCAATTTAGAGAGGCAGGGGTGCAGCTTGTTTATGAGGAGCTTCCTAAGAATCCTATAGTTGGTATTTAGGAGGGATAGTAGTTTATAGGAGCGTAGCTCCTGAGGTTCTCTATTAGGTTTAGGCAGGACCTCTTTCATTGCCTCTCATAGGGATCTAAACAGAGTGCCCTCCTCCAGGGCTTGTTGATACATTCACAGCAGTTGTGGGGTTAGGGTTGCTCTGTAGGTGGAGTTAAACTCCGCAGGGAGCACATCCATCCCGGGAGATGTTGTGAACAACCTGGTTGATCGCGAAGCCAGTTACTTCAGTGGTCAGAGTTTCATCTACAGTATGTTGCTGAAGGGGGTTGAGTCTGGGAATTGGCAGTCTGTTCAGGTACTTATCTAATTGTGGGTCTGCCAAACCCGCCTGAGCTCGATAGAGTGATGTGTAGTATTCCAGAAAATCCTGGATCATATCAGCATGCTAGTATCTAGCCAGCAAGCTGTCTAGCCACATACGCTGTGTAATCTGATGTTTCCAATCTGGCCACTGCCTCCCTCTAATCCTTTTGGAGAGGGGTGATTGTGTCCTTGTTCCGTGGGGCTACCCCTGTCTGTATTTCTGCCATTCATATTGTTTGTTAAAGGTCGCAAGACATGTTTTACAGCGTACAACATCTTGATACACAGGTCAATTGTGATAGCCTTGAATGCATCCCACTCTATCCCCGTCGTAGAGGAAGTCCTTTTGTTCTCCTCAAAGTTGGTGACAATATCTGGGCCTACAGTATCTGTAGGGCTGTTCTGTAGGGCTCTGTTCTCTAAGGCGGAGGCCTACAGCCTCTAAATGAGTACTCGTCTGCCCCACCAAATCGTCATTTTGAGGGGCTTGTGGTCTGACAGTGTGAGTCCTAGATATTCAGTAGACAAGGCCAAGGACACTACAGAGGGGTTGCAGAGGAAGAAAATGATTCTGGTGTGCAATTTGTGTACTGGTGAGAAGAACGAGTATTCTCATGTATCACGGTGCATCTGATGCCAGATGTCACTTATTTGGTTATGTGTGAGCCATTCCTGCAATGCATGGGTCGTTCTGATCGAATTTTTACCTTGTAGTGGAAGGATCAATCTAGAGTGGTGCCATGTATGGCATTGAAGTCCCCGCCCCATGTGCATGGCATCGTCAGGACTTGTTTCAATGTGGTGGGTGATACTCCATAGAAATTGGTGCTCATTGCTATTAAGTATATAGAGAACAACCAGTACCCCTCCACTGCTACACACCTGCCCACTGGGTCAATTACGGTGTGTCAGGTGACTAGCAGTACCATTATGGCGAACCATATAAGGACCCTGTTGTGATGTATAGTTCTTTCCCCCTTCCTTCTCCATGGCAAAGGAATGGTGCCCATGTCATGGAATGTGAGAGAACAGGAGACGAGATGAGCAGGGTAGCATTGTAATGGACGATAGGAGCATGATTTCTTTGCCTTTTTCTGCTGAAAAGTAAAGAAACTCCAACTACCAAGAGTCTGTCCCTGTGTGTACATTCCTTGCAACATTGGCAACAATTTGTTTTTGGAACTTGCTTTATTTACTAGCAACTTATTATTGAAAGGAAGAAGCCTACAAAACTTTGCAACTGGTGATGAATACTCGTATGTACATTAATTCATTGGCATAGCGCCTAAGTGAAAGACTGTTGGTAGTGAAATATATTATCGAAATTCTTGGCGAAATTACCTGATTTAAAATGAAAGAATATGGCAATGGTATAGTACATGCCAATCCGCGCATTCTCAGTAGTTTTGATTTAGCATGCTTGAATAATTACCCAGTGCACTAGCACGTTGTCAAGGTTATGCTTAATGCAACGACGTGTGGGTGTTGAATTGGAAACACACTGAGTGCGTTGTCTGGGCTATCCTTGCTATGGATGAATAGGCAGTACATCAATATTACGGACAGCAAGGAAGAAAAAAAGAAGGGGATTTTGGTGGCTGAAAAGTAAAAATAGTTTTTGGTCTATTCTATATTCATATGGAAACTGGACATGTAGGAGTAGGAATTTGTGGTAGAACTCTAAGGACACAGCGCCACCTACTAAAAGAACATAACAGGCAAAGGAGTCGTAACAACCGAGTCTTCAATATTAAAGTGGATTGTAGTTATTATTTGCAGCTGTAGAGTTATTGTTTTAGTTTATTACTTTAAATTGTTTAATTAGTTATTTTAGTTAATTATTTTGACCACCTTTAATCTCATATTTTCAAGACAACTACATGAACATGGCAGCTGGAAGTATGCCTCCACCTCCATAATTTCTCTCAGAAGTGGGTGACCCAATTTTGGAATATTCCTATTTAATCGAGATAGGCTGTGAGAAATTTTTCCCAGCATAGAGACATGGTGTTTTATTACATAATTTAGGCATAGAAGTTAGTAACATCTATGAAAACTTGGATGAGCTACCAGTGGGAAATGGAGAAGGTGAACTTAGAAACATATTTGAAATGTCCATTGCCATTTTGGAAAAACAATTCGGACCAAGAATCAATGTGGTCATAAAAAGACGTGTTGCACAAGAATCCAAGGCAAGAATGAGAAAGTGGGAAGTTATGTAGCCGCCTAAAAAAGTCTTATGCACACGTGTGATTTTGATGGTCTAACTGACTCCCTAATAAGGAATCAATTGGTGTGGTGTACAAACAATCCTAGAATGCAAGAAAAATTGCTGGCCAAGAACCCAACTTTAAAAGATGCAATCAATATTGTGGAAGGTATGGAACATACATCAGAGTGGGTCAAAGAGATGCATGATAACTCTACCACTGTTGTTGAGGGAGTGGCTAACCTCAACATGAACAATGACAGTTGTGAAGAGACTCAGACACATGTGAATAAAGTTGACATCAACAGCACAACAAACTGTTGGAATACAACCAAAGACGCCAAGATGAAGTGTTATAGGTATGGCAATTCCAATCAACTTTTTAATAGCCCCACCTGTTTTGCTAGAAACTTAACCTACAGGAATTGAGGGTGTGCAGGAATGCTAAAATGCATAGCATGATTAACCAACCTGAGATGAGTCAACAGGGTATATTGTGTGTTTCTCTGTCAATCAAATGGATGGTGTAGTGGATGATGAACGAGTCATCATGCCTGAGTGTCAAATACTAGTGAGCGGAAAGGAAAGCATAGTGTTGGCAGATTGGGGATCTCCCTTCACACTGATCGGAGACAAATTTGTCATGGAGAATATAGAGCTTTGTCCTCCTGGCATTCATCCGGAAGGTTATGAAGGGGTAAGAATCGATCTCATGGGTAATACCATTATGAACATCAATTCCAAGGGACGTGAAACCATTGGGAAAGTTTGCACAGCGAAATAAGGTGATAGTCTATTGGGGTGACACCATCAGAGAGATCTAGGAATTACACTTAATCCCAATGCCCCGGACAAGATTATGCTTCTAGCTGATTTTAGTGATGATGAAGGTGTAGTGAAAGAATTTCCTGAAGTCTTTAGAGAAGTTTTGGGTTTATTAAAAGGATTCAAACATGAGATTATACTAAAGCAAAATGCTAACCCTGTTGTACATAAGGTAAGAAAGGTTTCTTATCTTATGATGGGGCCCTAGAGAAACGAATTAGACAGATTGATGGGTTTGGATGTGGTGGAGGAGATTGGGGCCTTAGAATGGTTGGCTCCAGTAGTACTGGCACCCAAGGATAATGGAACCAAATAAAGGATGTGTGTGGATCTTAGGGATTTAAATCAATGCATTTGGGTAGATCGACAGCCACTTTCTAATATAGCTGAGACACTTACTATATTGATTGC
Organism: Triturus cristatus; assembly: GCF_964204655.1. Lineage (NCBI taxonomy): Eukaryota > Metazoa > Chordata > Amphibia > Caudata > Salamandridae > Triturus > Triturus cristatus. Next base: position 897,525,126 of record NC_140588.1, read on the forward strand.
CACTAATGTTGTAAGTGTCATGGATCTCTCTGCAGCCTGCCAGGTGTGTGTCATTACATAAGGATTTCCATCATCTCACTTCATCTGTCACGCCACTTGGAGTGTATCGATTTAATAGAATGCCGTTTGGTTTAGCTTTGGTGGCCGCATGTTTCCAAAGACTTATTAAAGGAGATCTGGAAGATGTTGACAATGTGCTATTCTTCCTCTACGACATTCTGGTTTTTGGAAAGGATAGACAAAGCCATGATATCACCCTGAGGCAAGTTTTTGAGAGACTAAAGAACAAATATCCGTCTTGGAAATGTGAGAAATGCAAGTTTAGGGTAGGCACAGTATCTTACCTAGGACATACCATTTCTGGAAAAGGAATAAAACCAAAAGTTGACCTGATAGAGTCTATAAAGAAGGCACCTTCCCGTGTTTATAAAGTTGATTAGGTGTTTTATTACATAATTTAGGTGTAGAAGTTCATAACATCTATGAAAAAGTGGATGAGCTAGCAGTAGGAAATGGTGAAGGTGGACCTAAAAACATATTTGAAATGTCCAGTGTCACGTTCGAAAAACTGTTCAGACCAAGAATCAATGTGGTCATGGAAAGACATATGTTTTTTACAAGAATCCAAGAACGAGAAAGTAGGAAGCTATGTTGCCTCCATAAAAAGTTTTACACGCATGTGTGATTTTGATGGTCAACGGACTTCCTGATAAGGAATCAATTGGGTGCTGTATAAACAATCCTAGAGTGCAAGAAAAACTACTGGATAAGAACCCAACTTTAAAATATGCAATCAATATTGTGGAAGGTATGGAACATACATCAGGGTGGGTCAAAGAGATGCATGATCACTTTACCACTGTTGTTGAGAGAGTGGCTAACCTCAACATGAACAATGACAAATTGTGAAGAGACTCAGACACGTGAATAAAGTGGGCATTACCAACGCAAAAAACTGTGGGCATACGAACAAAAACACCTAGATGAAGTATAATAGGTTTGGCAATCCCAATCATCTTTCTAATAGGTCTACCTGTTTTGCTAGAAACTTAACCTACAGGAATTGCGGGAAAAGGGGCACTTGGTAGGGTGTGCAGGAATGCTACAGTGTTAAGCATGATTGACCAACCTGAGATAAGTCAACAGGCTATATTGTGTGTTTTCCAATCAATCAAGTGGATGGTGTAGTGGATGGTGAATGTGTCATCATGCCTGAGTGTCAAATACTAGTGGATGAAAAGGAAGTCATTGTGTTGGCAGGAAGGAGATCTCCCTACACACTGATAGGAGACAAAAATCGGAAGGCCAAATTTGGCAATGAGAATAAAGAGTTATGTCCTCCTGACATTCATCTGGAAAGTTATTGAGGGGTCAGAATCGATCCCATAGGTTATACCATTATGAACATCAATTCCAATGGGACGTGAACCCAAGAAACCATTGGGACAGTTTACATAGCAAAACGAGGTGATAATCTTTAGGGTTGGAACCATCAGAGAGATTGAGGTATTATACTTAACCCGAATGCCCCTGACCAGGTTATACTTATAGCTAACCTTAGTGATGATGAAGATGTAGTGAACACATTTCCTGAAGTCTTTAGAGAAGGTTTGGGTTTATTAAAAGGATTCAAACATGAGATTATACTAAAGCAAAATGACCACCTTGTACATACGGTCAGAAAGATTCCTAATTGTATAATGGGGCCCTTGAGAAACGAATTAGACAGATTGATGCGTTTGGATGTGGTAGAGTAGATTGACACCTCAGAATGGTTGGCTCCAGAGGTACTGGCACCCAAGGATAATGGATCCAAAATAAGGATGTGTGTGGATCTGAAGGATTTAAATCAATGATTTGGGTAGTTCGCCAGCCACTTTCAAATATATCTGAGACACTTCCTATGTTGAATGGTGCTAATGTTGGAAGTGTCATGGGTGTCATGGATCTCTCTGCAGCCTACCACCAGGTGTCATTACACAAGGATTTGCATCATCTCATTTCATCTGTCACACCACTAGGAGTGTATAGATTTAAAAGAATGCCTTTTGGTTTAGCTTTGGTGGCCGCATGTTTCCAAAGACTTATTAAAGGAGTTCTGGAAGGTGTCAACAATGTGCTATTTTTCCAGGACGACATTCTGTTTTTTGGAAAGGATAGACAAGCCCATGAAATCACCCTGAGGCAAGTTTTGAAGAAACTAAAGAACAAAAATCTTACCTGCAAACATGAGAAATGCAAGTTTAGGGTAGGCACATTATCTTACCTAGGACATACCATTTCTGGAGAAGGAATAAAATCAAAAGTTGACCTGATAGAATCTATCAAGAAGGCACATTCCCCTGTTGATAAGGATGAAGTTAGGTTGTTCCTTGGTCTGGCTGAATACTATTCGAAAATAAATTTGTTGAAAGATTTGCCAGCATAGTAATTCCCTTAAGGTTGATGTTGAAGGAGAGAGCCAAATTCGAGTGGTCAGGGTGGTGTGAAGAAGCATTCACCAAGATAATAATTGAGATAGGAATGATGCCTAATTTAGGACATTTTGACATCGTCAAGAGAGCAGTGTTGACCACAGAAGACAGTCTTAAGGGGAAGAGAGCTGTTTTTGCTCAGATATTTGATGGGGAAGAGAAAGTGATAGCATTTGCTTTAACACTTTCTCAAGGGGGCAAAAGAAACGTACTCAGTGATTGAGTGTGAGGCTCTTCTGTGCATATGGGTCATTCACCATTTCAAGCTCTTTCTTTGGAGCTCTAGTGTAAAAGAGCTCTTTGTGCACATCCATGCACCATGTGGTATGCACTATGTGATGTATGGCACACACTGCATGGATGTGCATGGGGGAACTACATGTGCCACCAGAACCACTTTGCAGTGGCCCACGAGGGACTGGGGCCCTGTTTGGGGCCCCTGAAGTCCCTCTCCGACAGCCTTTTTATGGTGGTTGGCCGGCGATGAAAAGGCTGTCCGAAAGGGTCTTCGTTAACCGAACTGTGGTGCCTGCATCGGCACCGCTGCTGTTAAAGGGATACAATTCTGACTGCCACCCCATAGGATCGTAGATCCTGTCCAGGTGGCGGTCTTCCCCCTGATGGTTTCGATCCGATCGCCTGCATCATAATGCGGCGGTAAGACTGAAGGGCTCTCTGTCGGTGGCAGTCCCGCTGACATCAAAATCAGCCCCACAATGTTTACTAACTGACAACAGTTCAGTAGGGCTGATCGCCCAAATCACATTCTGGATTCCCCTCCCCCATCTCATCCACTACGTTTTGCTGCAGATCCATGGGGGAAAAAAGGAATTCCCCACTCCCTCGTTGAGACACAAACAAGCCTGCATCACCTATTGAACTTAATCTCTAAACAAGTAATTTGTTCCATCTAGATTCAGGGGGGGAAGTTGTGCCAATATATATTGTGGTGGCTCTAGTGTGAGTGTGAGTTTCATTGAAGTTCAAGCCCTACAATTCACACAACCACATTTTCCCCCCTCCATGCCTTGACAGCACCTGTGCTGTCTCTCATTGTGCTCCTGTGCTGTCCACCCAAGGTCCCAGTAGTGTGACTTGGGTCATATTACCTAGTCCGCCATCATCGGAGTGCAAGCAGGGCCCATATATAGTTTTGCTGGCATGTTCTCCATGGCTAGGGCCAACTCTTGGTCCAATGAGGCACCCCGAGGTGTAGGTGATGACGTGGGACTGCTATAAGATCCCAATTCCCCCACTACCGTGGCGTGTTCACATGCTGCTTGTTTGCGTGCAGGTACTTCAGCCGTGCAGTCGGGGTATGTATTCACTGTGTTAGTGTCAGCTTACCAGGGGCCCTTGCAACTTGTAGGATGTTGTTGCGGTCCTGATAGTTGAAGAGTTGGTCCACTACTGGCTGCCGCGAGGAGCCTGGGATGGGGGGCCCCTACCTGGAACCCTATAGGCCCCTACTATTGAGTTAAAGGCTGACCTCTTACCGCAGAGTACTGTGACAAGGAGCCATACTTCCATGTTAGGCCCCATTGCTCCTTCTGGAAGTTCCAGCAATCTAATGTTGTTCCAGAGTTATCGGCTCTCCGCTTCTTCCAACCTGGCTCACAACTCTGCGACTTCTAGTTGCAGGACCTTGATTTGTGATTGCATCTCAGTCAGCACAGGGCACATTCCCGCCAAGGCAGTTCATTCATCTCCACTCTGTTTCTGAGGTTGACCTGGTGAGTTTGAAGCTGACCCATCTCTTTTACCAGAGCATCCAGTTTAGGTTCAAATGTGGCCTTCATGTCTTTGATCTCACACAAAAGTTTGTCAAATTACTCTCCCTGGGCTTGTGGGCTTGTCGAGACAGTGGACTGTTGTGGCTCTTTTTGGATGGGGAAATGGTGAGGTTGACCCCACCATCTGTTTCACCCCCTTAGGTTGCCATTGCTTAACAATCTTTGTGCCAGGTCGATAGGGGTCTGTGTCTGGAGGACCATGAGGGCCAAGAGTGCAACCCTCTGTTCACTATGATGTATCTCCCCCTGCAATCACTGCTGCCAGATAGGTGCAAGGAAGTGCCCCTCTGGTGCCACGCACTGTGTACCTGTGTGATGAATAAATCCAATGCTAATGTGTCCAGGTTATTTGGACAACATATCAAGTTTTTAATATCAGGATACAGAAATATCAGGAAAAAATATGAAACAAACATATTGTGATGCAGAAATATTGTTGTCAAGAATATTGTTTTGAATTAAAGAGTTGTAGGGAATACTGTTTTTTAATAATTTGAATGTGTTTTAGTTCATACATTAATATGGTGGTATTATTGTTTGTATAAGTGTTATAAATTTTTTAACATTGTTTGTAATTTTAATTGATTTAGAATTTTAAACTTAATTGTTAATAGTAATTCATAGAGTTTTAGCGTTTTTTGGGGTTTGTAGGGGATACGGTGGGAAGTTAATTAAGTAATAATTAGTAATGAATTAATCCTTTTTAGGTAAGTATGTGATTGATATTTATTAGGTGTATTATGTTATACTGATTTAATTAATTACATATTAGGTTCAGGTTGCTATGTTTGTAGGGGTATAGAGTGGGAAGTTAATTAAGCAACAATTAACAATTAATTTATTATAAATTATTTCATTGATTACTCATTATGTAAATTGAGTAATTATATGTTATATTTAAATTATAGGTGCGGGCTGCTGGCTTTTGTAGAGATATAGGGTGTAAAGTTAATTAAGTAATAATTAATTGATTAATGCTTGATTTATTTTGAATTACTGGCAAGATTATTAATTATGTAAATTATGTAATACGGAATTATTTTAGTTATAATCTAGTTGTGAGTTGCTAGGCTGTAGGGGTATAGGGTGGGAAGTGAATTAAAAAATATTGTAAAATTACAATTAATGTATAACTACATATTTAATTGATTAATTATTATGTAAATTGTTTAATAATTTAATATATTAGATATATTTTAGGTGTGGCCTGTTGTGTTTGTAGGGTTGTTGGACGTGTAGCTAATTAAGTAATTATTAATTAACAATTAATTAATAATTGTTAATTAGTTATTTAACCGATTATCAATTATGTAAATTGTGTTATACTTATTTATGTTAGTTATATTTTAGGTGTGAATTGCTAGGCTTGTAGGGGTACAGGGTGGCAAGGTAGTTAAGTAATTATTAAATAACCATTATTTTTACATTAAAAATTAATTATTACATTGTTTAGGAATTTCGTAATGTGGTGATTTTTTTTAGTGTATATATATGTGTGTATATATATATATACACTTAAAAAACCCATAGGTTTCACACATGTTATAGTTAGGTGGATATTTCACTCGTAAAAAACCAATGAAATTCCCCCGTTATAGTTAGTTCAGATAACTATAACTCGCGCGCCCGCAATCCTGCTCATGACGTCACATATTACATCACTCATGACATGGTCAGTGGCATCACTCATGACATCACTGATAACATCATCCTTGTGATAGAGTGGCGGTCGCGCGAGTTATAGTTATCTGAACTAACTATAACGGGGGAATTTCATTGGTTTTTTACGAGTGAAATATCCACCTAACTATAACATGTGTGAAACCTATGGTTTTTTAAGTGAATTTGCAAGGTTTTTTAAATGCTAATTCCTAACTATAACGTGTGTGAAACCTACGTTTTTTTCAGTGAATTTGTACGGTTTTTTAAATGCTAAGTTATGTATGTATTATTTTTTTAATATGTTTTTGCACCGTGCGCACGGTGCGCGCACCTCCGCGATTTAAAAAAAAAATGTTAATGTTTTTTTCTGCCTTTGGGGTCCTTCAGGGACCCCCTGACAAAGGCTAGGGGGTCAGGAACTCTCTACCCTGCCCCCTTTTCACGTTCGCCACCTTCCTTTTTCACTCTCGCACTGAAAACAAACAAAATGGCGGCGACACTTCCTGATTTCGACCTATTCGAACGTTGACTGACATGTAACCACCAATCAGAATTACGCTCGCGAACGTTAGGGTGCTCGCACGGTGCGCGCACGGTGTGCGGCTATAGATATGTATGTGCTTTTAACTGCAATTTTCTCAGGAACTACTGAACAGATTGACTCCATATATGCAAAAGGCACATCCCTGACCTGAGGACTACCTCTCTGCCAAATTTCAAGTAATTCTGTTCAGCCGTTCGGGCTGTACCTTCGACTAAAGGTCCTATGGGAAAATGCATGGGGAAAACACGTTTTAGGACCCCCCCTTTTTTCTCGGTCCCCGCTTAACAAATCCCCCCGATACTTTCAGGGTAGGAGCTGAGCGGAGCGCCCGATTAGTTTTGAAAATTTCGCGAAGATTCGTCAACCGGCGCCAAAGTTATTCAAAATAGAATTTTCAGATTTCCTATGGAAACACGGTCCTAACTATAACTATCTACTGGCGACCGCCAGTAGATAATATACATATATATATACAGCAATAAGCAGAAATACCATGTGCTCAGGAACTGTTCCTGAGAGCGCGTTACATCTGCTTATTGCTATGGACTCTTGCCGGAGGCTTCGCCTGCTCACGCAGCACCTCCCCAGGAATTCTGGTTCCCGGAAGAAGTGTTCTTTTGAGGAGATATATATATGTATATTATATATATATTCAATCAAGGCTCCTGGGTTTTCAGGAAAAAATCCACACGCACTCCCTGGTATGGTGCAGTTCCAAATCAATTTAATAATATCCCAAGCATGGCAAGCAGGTTTACAGAACCCAACGCGTTTCAGTCAGCTTTGACCTTGTTCACGGGTAACAGTGATTTTTCACTCTTCTGTTTTTATACTAGTCACATGATGTTACATTTCGCATAGCCTTATGGTCCTTGTAGTTCAGCGACCATAGCGGGATTATTATTAACCATTTTGTCAGGTGTAAGATTCATATATTTTAAACACGTTTGTATAATCAATAATGCCGAATTATGAGTGCATGTATTAATTAAACATTTTAGTAATCCAATAGTCATATTGACTAATTTCTTTTAATCAACTTATACCTTGCACTTTAGCCCTCTAGTGGGCCGAGATTGAAAGTATCCACATATTTTATCTCTCTGGTGAGTGATATACTTTTTAAACTTTTTAAACAATATACTTTTAGTACACCTGATTCTGAGAAAATCAATTTTTATAACCATTTTCCTGTTGCTTCCAGGAAAAAAGAAAAACTTTAGATGAAAAAAAGAGGGGGAGAAACACGGATTTCATAACGGGGTGTTTAAGACTGTGTTCAGATCATTTGATTCTCCTCATAGGTGTGAGTGCATCTCCTCGTCTTTATTCAAACCATACGGGGTCAAAGTCCTGAACCCTAAGATGTGGCGTGATTCTTTTTGTCTCAGTGTCTTTTCACGGTTGCCACCTCTCACATGACAACCCACCGTTTCGACAGCATAAAATTTCAATTGTTTCCAGTCACTTGAATGGTATTTTTCCATGTGTTCCGCTACTGCGTAGCTGCGGTCTTTGTTAATCGTTGCTCTTACGTGTTCTAAAATACGTTTTTTCAGTTCGCACACTGTGCTTCCTATGTATTTTAGCTTACATGGACATTCAATAATATATACCACATATTGGCTTTTACAATTGATCATTTGGTTGATTGTCCACTTCTTGTTGTTTGCCATTTTAATTACTTTGATGTTTTGCGCAATTTGACATACTTTACACGTCGAGCATTTATAAAACCCTTTCAGTTGTAGCCACGTTGGTTGTTTTACTGTTGTTACAAAGTGACTGTGTACCAGCTCGTCCTTGAGATTTTTGGCTCGTCTGTATGTTATTTTTGGGTGATTTCCCACTATTTTTGCCATCGTAGGGTCCAGTGTCAATATGTTCCAATGTTTACGTAGAATCTGTTCGATTTGTTTAGATTGAGTCGATAATGTCGTGATCAATCGAATGGGATTCTCTTCCTGTTTCTCACAGGGCTTATGGTCTTTGATGATATCTTCCCTGTTTTGTTTTTCAGTTCTTTTTAGACAATCCGATAAGATTTTGTTGTTGTAATTACGTTTTTTAAATCTCCTGATTGATTGTTGACTGTGTTTTCTCCATTCACTATCATCAGAGCAGATTCGACGTATTCTTAATAGTTCTCCATAGGGAATGTTCCTTATTAGAGATGGTTGATGGAAACTCTCCGCATGTAGGGTAGCATTGCTGGCTGTACTTTTACGGTGTAATGTGGTCTGTAACTTTCCCTCTTTGACATAGATCTCTGTGTCAAGAAACACAATTCTGTTGTCACTGATGTTATATGTGAAGTGCAAATCCGTATCTGTGTTGTTTAGGATGTTGAAGTATGATTCAAATTCTTGTTCCGATCCATCCCAGATTATAAGGAGATCATCGATGTATCTCATCCAAGATACTATTCGCTCCACATAGTGTTCATTTTGACTGTCCCAAGCTACTTTCTGCTCCCACCAGCCCATTGTGAGACATGCGTAGCTTGGGCTAAAAGAAAAACCCATCGCGGTTCCATTCTTTTGTAAGTAGATTTCTTCCCCAAATAAGAAAACATTCTTTGTTAGGCATAGTTCGATCATATCTGTTATCATAGTATTGTGATTTGTGTAGTGGATATTCCTTTCCTTAAGGAAATATTTGCATGCCATTAATCCAATTTTGTTGTTGATATTGGTATACAACGAGATAACGTCCATGGATATCAATTTATATGTTGGTTTCCATACCATTTCTGCAAGAATTCTTAATAGATCTTTTGTATCCCTTAAGTATGACGTTAGTTCTTTTACATATGGAAAGAGAAATTTATCCACAAAGTTCGCGATTGGCTCTAATAGCGAACCCTTCGCAGATACGATTGGTCTCCCTGGTGGTTTCGTGGGATTTTTGTGAATCTTGGGGAGAAAGTAAATTGTTGCCATTATCGGGTTGTCCGTGGAGAGGTATTTGAATTCATCTTGATCAATTAGCTGTTTATCTCTCCATTCTTTTAGTTTTATGTCCACTTCATTTTTGATTTGTATGGTTGGGTTTTCTTTTAGTCTTTCATAAAATTGTGTATTGTTTAATTGTAAATGTGCTTCTTCCGCATAGAGATCTTTGTCTTGTATGATAATATTTCCGCCTTTGTCGGCCATTTTTATCACAATATCATCGTCTGATTTTAATTTTTGTAGTGCTTTGCGTTCTTCCAATGTTATGTTGTACTTATGTTTTTTATTGTTCAGTTGGTATAGATCCTTTACCACAGCCTCATGAAATATTTCTATTTTGTTTCCTGCTGGAAATTGTGGAATATATTTGGATTTGGGTTTCTTGCCACTACTGCCCTCTCCCAATTGTGGGCAGTAGGTCTCCAGTTCATTCAACGGGTCCCCAGTGTCCATATCTAATTCCATCAGAGTGAGGAAATGATGCGCATCTCCTGCTTTCAAATCCATTGTTAATTGTTCAACTTGGTTTTTTGGTGTCTTGGGATTTTCTTCAAAGATTTTGGCCAATTTTAATTTTCTGATATATTTATATATATCAATTCTTGTTTGTGGCACATTGATTTCATTGGTCGGGCAGAATGAAAAACCTCTTTTTAGAATTTGACATTCTGTTTCTGTAATGGTTTTTTTAGAAAGGTTGATGACTTCAAGTTCTTGAGATTCTTCTAGTTCTTGCTCCATTATTAATTCTTTTTCTGTCTCATACTCCTGGTCCACGTTCCTGATTTTTTGGGGTCTGTTGAGGCGCTTGCCTCTTCTGGTTTGTTTGTTTTCGGACGACCTCTTCCTCTTCCCCTTCCTCTGCCCATTGTTGGTTGTATTCCCATATTTTTCTCCCAATTTCGTTGTTGAAGCGCAAGTCTCATTTCCCCTAAAAAATTACATTTAGGGCGTGCTCCTGATGTTTCTCCTTCATTTTCACTCAAATCGGTTGATGTCAGGGACGATGCGCTGCCTGATGTATTGGTCGCTAAATCCAATTTGTCCTGTTGTTTTAGGACATCATATTTTCTCGCGTAGGTGAAGATACGTCCTTCTGCGTAGTCTTCCTTATCTCTCTGAAATTTGCTCTGCTTGCGCAATTGTACGGCTTCTTCATGTTTTTCAATTTGATGTTCAAGATCTTGTTTAAATTTGAGCAATTCTGCGTTTAGTTCCACTTTGTCCAGCTCTATTTCCAGTTCCTTGAGCTGTTTTGTAGTTTGTTCCAGTGCTAGCGTTATATGCTTAATGAGGATTTCCATCAACCCCATCGAAGAGCCGAGGATGTGCTCCCCCCACTCATGAAGCAGATCGTTACTTGTGTCCTGGTGGTTTGGCATTAGGTTAATTCTGAGTCCCCTAGGGACTCTTTTTACTTCCAGGTATTTTTTCAATGTCGTTACCTCCCACCATTTGTTAATCTCCTTTTTGGACAGTCTTTCCCACAGTCTTATTTTAGCTTTAATGTCAATGTTTCTTGGTATGCCCGTGGCTGCCTCGCCACTATTTGTAATTGTTTGTTCTTCAAAGAAAGACCCCATCATTTCATTGCGTTTCGCCTCTCTTTTTTCCATCATTAAACCTGCTGTGGTTGCCATTTGTTCAATTACTGTTGGGGGGAAGGGGGGGGGGGGGACACACCAGGTCCTTAGTCGTAACCACGTTATAAGATTCGTAACAGAAGGTCTGCAGCATGAGATTCGTGCCTTTTCCTAATCTTGACGTGCGTTACTTGTGAGGAACTCAACCGGCTAACATATTGTTATTCACTTTTACTTGCACAAGACTTTGTTTTACACGTACTCACCTAATCAGAGGATTTCGCCTTCCCTGCTGCCCTCCGGCTATCAGTTCCGGACGTTTTCACTCCTTTCGGTTTCCACGTGTTTCTAGCCGCTTTTGTGTAGTAATGCCGGCGTTCGCCTATGCCGAATTCATTTTCAAATTTTCACAGCGAGGACTCGTTGTTGGCGGCATTTGACGCTCTTGGCGGTGCGGGAATTGTGGAGACGGCAGAGTCAGCCGTTGTAAAATTCAATCAAAGCTCCTGGGTTTTCAGGAAAAAATCCACACGCACTCCCTGGTATGGTGCAGTTCCAAATCAATTTAATAATATCCCAAGCATGGCAAGCAGGTTTACAGAACCCAACGCGTTTCAGTCAGCTTTGACCTTGTTCACGGGTAACAGTGATTTTTCACTCTTCTGTTTTTATACTAGTCACATGATGTTACATTTCGCATAGCCTTATGGTCCTTGTAGTTCAGCGACCATAGCGGGATTATTATTAACCATTTTGTCAGGTGTAAGATTCATATATTTTAAACACGTTTGTATAATCAATAATGCCGAATTATGAGTGCATGTATTAATTAAACATTTTAGTAATCCAATAGTCATATTGACTAATTTCTTTTAATCAACTTATACCTTGCACTTTAGCCCTCTAGTGGGCCGAGATTGAAAGTATCCACATATTTTATCTCTCTGGTGAGTGATATACTTTTTAAACTTTTTAAACAATATACTTTTAGTACACCTGATTCTGAGAAAATCAATTTTTATAACCATTTTCCTGTTGCTTCCAGGAAAAAAGAAAAACTTTAGATGAAAAAAAGAGGGGGAGAAACACGGATTTCATAACGGGGTGTTTAAGACTGTGTTCAGATCATTTGATTCTCCTCATAGGTGTGAGTGCATCTCCTCGTCTTTATTCAAACCATACGGGGTCAAAGTCCTGAACCCTAAGATGTGGCGTGATTCTTTTTGTCTCAGTGTCTTTTCACGGTTGCCACCTCTCACATGACAACCCACCGTTTCGACAGCATAAAATTTCAATTGTTTCCAGTCACTTGAATGGTATTTTTCCATGTGTTCCGCTACTGCGTAGCTGCGGTCTTTGTTAATCGTTGCTCTTACGTGTTCTAAAATACGTTTTTTCAGTTCGCACACTGTGCTTCCTATGTATTTTAGCTTACATGGACATTCAATAATATATACCACATATTGGCTTTTACAATTGATCATTTGGTTGATTGTCCACTTCTTGTTGTTTGCCATTTTAATTACTTTGATGTTTTGCGCAATTTGACATACTTTACACGTCGAGCATTTATAAAACCCTTTCAGTTGTAGCCACGTTGGTTGTTTTACTGTTGTTACAAAGTGACTGTGTACCAGCTCGTCCTTGAGATTTTTGGCTCGTCTGTATGTTATTTTTGGGTGATTTCCCACTATTTTTGCCATCGTAGGGTCCAGTGTCAATATGTTCCAATGTTTACGTAGAATCTGTTCGATTTGTTTAGATTGAGTCGATAATGTCGTGATCAATCGAATGGGATTCTCTTCCTGTTTCTCACAGGGCTTATGGTCTTTGATGATATCTTCCCTGTTTTGTTTTTCAGTTCTTTTTAGACAATCCGATAAGATTTTGTTGTTGTAATTACGTTTTTTAAATCTCCTGATTGATTGTTGACTGTGTTTTCTCCATTCACTATCATCAGAGCAGATTCGACGTATTCTTAATAGTTCTCCATAGGGAATGTTCCTTATTAGAGATGGTTGATGGAAACTCTCCGCATGTAGGGTAGCATTGCTGGCTGTACTTTTACGGTGTAATGTGGTCTGTAACTTTCCCTCTTTGACATAGATCTCTGTGTCAAGAAACACAATTCTGTTGTCACTGATGTTATATGTGAAGTGCAAATCCGTATCTGTGTTGTTTAGGATGTTGAAGTATGATTCAAATTCTTGTTCCGATCCATCCCAGATTATAAGGAGATCATCGATGTATCTCATCCAAGATACTATTCGCTCCACATAGTGTTCATTTTGACTGTCCCAAGCTACTTTCTGCTCCCACCAGCCCATTGTGAGACATGCGTAGCTTGGGCTACGCATGTCGTGAGATTTTTGCAGCAATGAGTTTAGCAATTAGAAAAGAGCTTGAACCTGAAACTGAGGTGGCTCTGTTTGGCTTGATGAGAAAAAAAATGGACTTGTCCAACGCCGAAGAGTCTCCAAAATTGGATATATATATATATATTACCTACTGGCGGTCGCCAGTAGGTAGTTATAGTTAGGACCAAGTTTCCATAGGAAGAGCATTTTTTGTTTTGCTTATAACTTTGGCGTTCTTTGATGAATCTTCATGAAATTCTCCAAACTAGTTCTTTGTTCATATCAGCTCCTATGTTGAAAGTTTGGGGGTAATTCGTCAAGGGGGGGACGAGAAAAAAGGGGGGTCCAAAAACATGTTTTCTCCATGTTAATTTCCATAGGAAACTTTAGACAAGGCTACAGGCCGAACGGGTGAACGGAATTACCCCAAATTTGGCAGGGAGAAGGGTCTTGGTCTAGAAAGCACGCTTTTGTTTATTTGGTGTAAATCCGTTCAGTAGTTTTGGAGAAATATCGAAATTTACAGATATCAATATTTGGGAATTCTGCCATCTGATTGGCGGAGGCATTACGAGCACGAGCTTGCTGCTTATTGGCTGCGAGCGGTGCGAGCGGTTGGAACTAGGAAGTGTTGGCAGCCATTTTGTGATTCTGTCGAAGCAAGTAAGGGGAAAAAAGGGCAATAAAAGTAGGAAAGAGGAGGGTAGGAGTACTGTAACATCTGTGGGGTGTTTAGGGTGTGCTATATAGGGGGTGCGAAGCAAAATACTCAATCCTATCAGTCTGAAAGTGCTGGGCTATGGAAATTAAGTGAGGTATTGCCTAGAGTCTGATGCTGCTAAAGTGAGCTTCTGCGGGACTCGGCGATTAAAGCGTGAGCCCAAACTGTGTGTCTTATGTTGTGAAGTCAGGTGTCCTCTCCGTTGCACCACATCTGTGGAAGTAGTGTCAGCATGGTTTTATACCTACTAGGACAAACTACTGACCCCTACTGGTCTGAAAGTGCTGGGGTATGGAAAATATGTGAGGTATTGTCTAGAGTCTCATGCTGCTAAGCTGAGCTGCTGCCGGACTCGGGGATGAAAGCGTGAGTCCAAACTGTGTGTCCTATGCTGTGAAGTCATGTGCTCTGGGCGCTGTGCCACACCTGTCCAAGTACTGTCAGCAATATTTTATACGTAGTAGGAGGAAGTTGAGCCCAAACTGTGTGTCCTATGCTGTGAAGTCATGTGCTCTGGGTGCTGTGCCACACCTATCCAAGTAGTGTCAGCATTATTTTATATGTAGTAGGAGGAAGTTTTGTTTGGAACACTGTAACTTGTATATGGTGCTGGTAAGTGATCCGCAGCACTTGCAAAGGCAGTGCACCCAGGACATGCAGCAGACGTGCAAGGTATAGGTGGACGTGAATGGAGTCGATCATGTGTTTGGGATGCCCTGCTATGCGTCAGTGGCTCTGCTTATAGCTGCACTGGCTTGCCATGTGCCAGTCTTCAGGATGAAATGACACAGCTTGGTGCAATGAGTCGAGTCTGTGTGCAATGGGTGCAGGGCAGGGTTGTGGTGGGAGTACGTGGGATGTCCACTCGTTGTTCTCAAATCGAGCAGTGGGTAGTGTGGGAGATGGATGCAAATATTATCGTATCTGTCAGGGGGGGCTGGCTATTTGCAAGTTCCTTCTCGGAGCTGCAGATGTGTTAGTGCAAGATAGCTCACACAAAGAACCTTTCATCCTTACAGTAAATTCTCCCGGTGTATTCATACAGGATGTGTACAAAGGCCAGTCGTGGGTGTTGTGGGATGTCTGCGACCCTGGTCATCATGGATGAGATGCCTAGCACGTGGCACATGGGTGGGTTCACTGTGTGTTACGTTGCCAAACAGCTGCTCCTCCCTCCAACGAGCCACCACACTTTTGTGCGCTGCTGTATCCCGTGCACTCCTATGGCACACATTTGTAATGCCTATTTGCACATGTCCTGCGGCATTCCGATCACACCGTGACACTGCCGTTTGGAGGTGGTGCATGCCACTTTACAACATCGACTGCTGCGGCCCTTGTGGCGGCCACAGCAGAACACAGAGACACACTTACTGCCCTTCTTGCACACGGACATGTGAGACACCCCGTTCCCTTTGCCGCTTGTGCATGCAGGAGGATGCTTGCATAGCTACATCTCCAGGCTCACTGTCAATGCTGAGGTGACATGGTAACGTCCGCAGAAGACATCATACTGTGATGTTGCAGGGCCGGTGCCTATCATGCTAACACAATGAACACACGGACATACTTGCTCAGATGCGAGTTCGGGGGGCATTGGCAGTCCTGGGGTTGTTGCAAAGAGTGTTATGGCCCTCATGGGTATCCATGTATCATGCTCATTGACTCTATGGCATCTGTGGGTGTTCAGGTGTGGCTCTTGGCTGTGTTCCTTTTCATGCTGCAGGTAGTCGTCCTTCTTAACACCAGCAGAAAGCAAGTGTAAAATCTCTGGTGCTAACGCGGCTTATCACCGGAATTTGTTTCACTTCGTACTTTTTGGCTTTCGTTGTAAAAGTTGTGATGTGGTTTTTCGTGTACAGAAAAATAAACGAACTGGGGAGTGTATCCCGTCAAGATCCAGCACCTGACCCAGGAGAGAGAGAGATATAGAAGGAAAGGAAGGAAGAGCGTGAGAGAGATAGTGAAGAGAGGGAAGAGAGAGAGAGATAGAGAGATACTGCCACCCCTGTGCAGCCATGACCAAATAATTACCTGCTGCCACCGGAGTGTCTACCAGTGGGCACTCCACGTGCCTGTCAAAGCTCCGCGGCCCGGCAGATTGCACAGATGTCGCTGAGTCATGAATGGCGGAGACCACATCAACTTCACTGCAGCCTGGCAGATCTCAAACATGTCGCTGAGTCCTGAGTCATCAATGGCGGAGACCACATCAGCTTTTGGGGCGCTAACCCTGTGCAGCACAAGTCAGCGCCACGTGGTGGTAGGCCGCTGATGGCCATACAACGTAGGGTGCAACTAACCCTGTGCAACTCAAGTCGGTGCCACGTGGTGGTAGGCCCCTGATGGCCACATCAGCTTCGGGTGGCACTAACCCTGTGCAAGTTAAGTCCACGCCACGTGGTGCCCCTGACGGCCATGCAGCTCAGGGTGCGACTAACCCTCTGCTAAACTCTTCATGGACTCTTTACGATTCAGACCTGTGGAACGTCCGCCATCCAGTCACCACCGGCAATAAAGAATGTGACGTTGTCGATGCAGTATATTTGTATGGTCACATGGCCTGTGAACCATGTGCCGGATGGGTGTGTTGTATGTGCAAACCGCCCTCAGGGAGTGGCTGTGACATGTTGACAACTAGAGCACTGACCTGCACACCAACAGCGAGTACGCCTGCATCAGGTAGGTATGTGGGGGTGTGAAAACGTGTTTTCTCAATAGATTTTCCATAGGAAACTTTAGACAAGGCTACAGGTCAAACTGCTGACTGGAATTAAGCCAAATTTGGCAGGGAGCAAGGTCTTGGTCCAGAAAGCGGGCTTTCTCGCATAGAGTGAAAATATAAAAGAAACGTCTCGGGGGCAATTTAATATACCGGAGCTCTGTTCTGCAAGATAACTCTTTCAAGCTTCCTCTGCCCAACATCACCACTTCAAAGCTATGCCGTTAGAAGCCAGTCCGTCAGCTCGTAGCTCTCTACCTTTGCGATCTGTACGCTACTGTGCCTGTACCTCTGCGAACTACTACGGTGCTGTTCCTTTGGGAGCAGACGGCTCGTAGTACTGCGTCTGTGAGTGGAGCGGACGGGCCGCAGTTGTCCCTCTACAAGTCTGGGTGTGAACTGTTCATAACTCACACTACATCAGCATTGAAAAACCATTTTGTGATTCAGTCCGTCAGCTGGCATCTGTTTGAGGCATTTCTGAAAACATATCAGAGTTCTTTCTGTGGGAGATAACCCTTTCACGCTGCCTCTCCCCACATGTTATGTTATTGTATTTTATAGAGTGCACAGCTACTCCTGGGAGTGTCCCGGCGCGAGCCTAAAGGTCAGAAGGGCAGAGAAAGAGATTAGAACAAGAAAGTTTTAAGCTGCTTCTTGAAATGACTCGGCTCTTGAGAAGTACACAGAGAGAACGGCAGCGTATTCCACACCGTGGCTGCCCTAAAGGCAAGAGATCTACCCCCCATTCGTTGAAGACGCACCCGAGGAATATGCGCAAGCAGGTGCGACGACGATCTCAAATGCCTAGTAGGCATGTAGAAAGCAAAACGCTAGATAGGGAGGACCTCAATCATACAAAGCGCGATGCAGAGCCGAGAGAGGATCAGGACCACTGTTTCCTTCGCTGGTCTCGGTAAAAATGGCAGAAACTTCTTGAGAGACCTTAGTGTCCCGAAGCAACTCCCCGTCAATTTTTTAATCTGGGTCGAGAAAGACAGCTGCTCGTCAAACCAGACCCCCCAATTTTTAACTGGGAGGCCCGTACAAGATGGTGAAGGATAATCAGATGGCCAGAGAGAATCCCTAAAATGAGGAGGAACTTTGCCGTAAAGGAGAATTTCCGTCTTATCCTCATTGCATTTCAATTGAGCGGCAGAAAGCCATTGGAAAACGGCTGTCAGACACCCCTGCACTCTAGATGTGGAGAATTCCGATTTGCCCCAGGTAAACAGGAGCTGAGTGTCATTGGCGTAGGCAACGATCTTGGCACCACGTTCCTCTGCCAATTGAACCAAAGGAGTGACATATATATTAAAAAGCAGGGGGCTCAGCGAAGATCCCTGCGGAACTCCCATGGTAACCAATTGAAGAGGAGACGAGAAAGGCGGAAGCCAAACCTGTTGCGAGCGCCGTGCGAGAAAGGATTCCAGCCATTTCCAGGCTTGACCAGTGATACCAATATCCTCTAGCCGAACCAACAGAAGTGCATGAGGAACAGTGTTGAATGCAGCCGACAAATCCAACATTATGAGGGCTGCACTTCTGCCCGAGTCCAGACATTCTCGGATAGCTTCTGGGACCTCGACTAAGGCAGACTCCGTACTGTAGGTGGCTCTAAATCCTGATTGTGCTGGATGTAGTAAACTAGAGCTCTCAACAAAATCGGTAAGCTGTTTGTTAACTACCTTTTCACAAATTTTCGCAAGACAGGGGAGTAAAGAGATAGGACGATAGTTCACTGGGTCCCCTGAATCAAGGGATGGCTTTTTTAGCAGTGGGATGATTTTTGCCTGTTTCCACTCCAATGGGACGACTGCCTCATTGAGGGAAAGATTAATAAGTATGTTGACCTCATAATTCACTGAATCGGCAATCGAGGCCAAAAGCCTGGCCGAACACAGATCCGATGGAGACCCAGATTTTACGGATTGCAATATTTTGAGGGACTCCGAGAGATCGACAGAGGCAAAGGCTGGCAGCGAAAAAGCAGCCGTAGTACCCACAGCCGGAGCAAGGCTCTGGCCAACAAACGTCGCCTGAATGGTCCGAATCTTAGCGACGAAAAAGTCAGACAGCTTTTCGCACCAAGCAGCTGAAACTGGGAGTTTAGTGGCCATGGCTTCAGGAGCCATGAAACTCTGGACAATAGAGAAAATCTCCTTGGAATTATTGCTGGCGGACTCGATCCGATCGGTGTAATAAAGACTTTTAGCCTTCCGAATGGCCAGACAGTAAACCTTCTGGGCTTCTCTCGGTGCCCTCTTGGCCACTGAGCAGAAGTCAGTGCGCCAGCGACGTTCAAGCTTTGTACAGTGCTGTTTGAGCATTTTCAAATCATCTGAGAGCCAAGGTTTCGAGGGGGAGTCCCTATAACGACGACGACATAACGGGGGAGAGAGACTATCCACTGCCCGCCCAATCCACCCCGAGAAACAAGCTAAAGCCCCTTTCAAATCGGCTGGGAGAGTGATCCTGGAATTTTCTAAAAAGACCCGAAAAGCTACCGGATCAATTTTGGCCGTCGGAGGACTGGGAGTAACCTGTTGGTCATCGACCCCATCATGTAAAACAGGATAAAAAATTATCTGACCAAGGGACTGGGAGAGGGTTTTCAATTGAAATAGGGAAATTAGAGCAAATAGGGTCTAGGATATGGCCGCCACAGTGGGTAGGGAGACTAACCCATTGAGTAAGCTGGGCCAGATCCAAGGAATCTAAAAAATCTCGAGTATTGCCCAAATCCCGTCGATCCAAATGAATATTAAGATCTCCCAAAAAAAGATATTGCGAGAAGTGAAGAGCACGAGGAACAATCACCTCTTCAAGACCACTTAGAAAAGGTCCAGCAAAGCCGGGCGGCCTGTAAACTAACGTACCACCCAGCGTTCAGTGGGCCGAAAAAGCAATGGTGAAGTCCAGAAATTCACCCTGCCCCAGTACAATATTGTGTCCCTGGGTCACCTCCCAAATGTCTCTATAGACGATGGCAACACAACCCAACCTGCCCCAAGGGCGGTCCGTCCGGGAAATCTTATAACCCACTGGAATCGCCATCTGGACGATTGGATAAGAAGAAACATTCATCCAGGTCTCTGTGATAAACAGGAGGTTGAGATGTTGGTCCAGGATAAGATCAAATATATCCTGGTAGTGTTTCACCAACGACCGACTGTTTATCAGCCCGGCTCTAATGGTAGGGCGGACTTTGATTCTAGGCAGGCCCCCGTTACGAGAATCCAACCCTCTCTGGGCAGAGCTCAGGTAGCATTGACACTCAGTACAGATTGACGACCGGAGGCAACCCACATCCCAACTGGGGTTTGCTGTACATACACTAGGTCTAAGTAGCATCAAATCCCCACGGCTGTATGCCAGCGGGGTCACCAAAGTCCGAGGGCCGCGGACAGCGTGGCTAGCGCTGGCCGCTTTCGGGACGTGGACGGGCGCAGAAGGGCTTGCCTTAAGCATGCCTTCGGCTCGCCCGCGGCACGCCCACTGCGCGCGTCCGCTGCGCGTCCGACCGGCATGCCTCTAAATGGTCCCGTGTGCCCGAGAGCTAGACCGCCCCTATGCAAAGATGGCGGCTCTTGGCGGCATCACGGGAGACCAGGAAGTCAGTAATCTCCGTACCCCACGTGAGCTCCAATAAGGTAAAAACTACAATCTAAAAACACTTAAAAGGTGTTAGAATGATTCTTGATTCGTTTTTAAAGTGCAAGTATGAGGACCAATACAATATGTGCAAAATATGCAGAGCAGCGCCTGACCAGCGTGTAGCAGCAAAACTGAGCCTCTAAGCGATGTGCGTCTGACCGGCGCGCATCTAAATGGTCCCGTGTGCCCGAGAGCTAGACCGCCCCTATGCAAAGACGGCGGCTCTCGGCGGCATCATGGGAGACCAGGAAGTCAGTAATCCCCGTACCCCACGTGAGCTCCAATAAGGTAAAAACTACAATCTAAAAACACTTAAAAGGTTTTGGAATGATTCTTGATTCGTTTTTAAAGTGCAAGTATGAGGACCAATACAATATGTGCAAAATATGCAGAGCAGCGCCTGACCAGCGCGTAGCAGCAAAACTGAGCCTCTAAGCGATGTGCGTCCGACCTAGAAACCGGTCCTAGGAAGCTTGTTTCCGGTCCAGGGAAGGCATGGCTTAGCAGTTCGGGCTGGACTGTTCCCATGAGGCACAGGATCAGACTGATTTGCATATGGCCATGTCTGAACTGGGGTGGCAGAGTGGGCTAAAGAACGGTGATGTATCAAACCCAGATCTGTTGACTGGGTGTGAGTGTTTGATTGGTTCTGATGCTCCGTCCATCACCACCCCCTTTTGTACCGCTTTGCTCGCCATAAGTTGGCAGGGTATGCTCAGACGTGAGTCCCTTGCTCACTTTGCCACTGGATTCAAGCAAGCCTGGCTGAAGACGGCTGAAATGCCAGAAACCGGTACTAGGAAGCTTGTTTCCGGTCCAGGGAAGGCATGGCTTAGCAGTTCGGGCTGGACTGTTCCCATGAGGCACAGGGTCAGACTGATTTGCATATCGCCATGTCTGAACTGGGGTGGCAGAGTGGGCTAAAGAACGGTGATGGATCAAACCCAGATCTGTTGACTGGGTGTGAGTGTTTGATTGGTTCTGATGCTCCGTCCATCACCACCCCCTTTTGTACCGCTTTGTTCACCATAAGTTGGCAGGGTATGCTCAGACGTGAGTCCCTTGCTCACTTTGCCACTGGATTCAAGCAAGCCTGGCTGAAGACGGCTGAAATGCCAGAAACCGGTCCTAGGAAGCTTGTTTCCGGTCCAGGGAAGGCATGGCTTAGCAGTTCGGGCTGGACTGTTCCCATGAGGCACAGGGTCAGACTGATTTGCATATGGCCATGTCTGAACTGGGGTGGGAGAGTGGGCTAAAGAACGGTGATGGATCAAACCCAGATCTGTTGACTAGGTGTGAGTGTTTGATTGGTTCTGATGCTCCGTCCATCACCACCCCCTTTTGTACCCCTATGCAAAGACGGCGGCTCTCGGCGGCACCATGGGAGACCAGGAAGTCAGTAATCCCGTACACCACGTGAGCTCCAATAAGGTAAAAACTACAATCTAAAAACACTTAAAAGGTGTTGGAATGATTCTTGATTCGTTTTTAAAGTGCAAGTATGAGGACCAATACAATATATGCAAAATATGCAGAGCAGCGCCTGACCAGCGCGTAGCAGCAAAACTGAGCCTCTAAGTGATGTGCGTCTGACCGGCGCGCATCTAAATGGTCCCGTGTGCCCGAGAGCTAGACCAGCCCTATGCAAAGATGGCAGCTCTCGGCGGCACCATGGGAGACCAGGAAGTCAGTAATCCCCGTACCCCACGTGAGCTCCAATAAGGTAAAAACTACATTCTAAAAACAATTAAAAGGTTTTGGAATGATTCTTGATTCGTTTTTAAAGTGCAAGTATGAGGACCAGTACAATATGTGCAAAATATGCAGAGCAGCGCCTGACCAGCGCGTAGCAGCAAAACTGAGCCTCTAAGCCATCAGTAGGTAACGCACCCTCTTCCCACATTACCAGCATACCCCCAACAACCTTCTTGGGCCCGGAAGTGTCCCTGTGCGGTTGGACAAATAAGAATCTTAGTCTTGTATAGGTTTACATATGAAACATTTTATTTAAAGAAAACAACAACAAATAAAACTGAAGGGAGTCTGGTGCTGTGGTCGCTGCCACGAAGATGGGGTCACTGTCATTCAGGACTTAGGACACAGTCCCACATGTGAGATTGGCTTGTGTTGAAGAGGGAGGTTACGTGGTGATGTCCTCAATGGTTTTGTTGGGGTGCGAAGTTGGATTAGATTTTGTTGTGAAAGAAGTCCTAAAGTTTGCTGAGGAGGATCTGCAAGGGGTTATGGTGTTGATGGTGGCTGTCGGGTTGGTGAATTCCTTGATGATGTTGAAGAGTTATTTGTCTGTGTTGGAGCAGGATTTGATTCTGATAATGAGGTCCACTTTCGTCGCTTCGTTGAATTGTGTGTGGTACCTTCTGAGAGTGGATTATAGGTGTATCTATACGTGTTCTCTCAGCTAGCCCTCCATCTTCTTTCCAGCTGCTTGCAGTGGCTTTTGGAGTCTCTAAGGTCCTCAGTGTACTACCATGTTTAAGCACAAGTTCTTCTTTGTCTGATCTTTTTCAGGGGTCAAGGTTGTTGGCGCAGTCTGAGATCTATTTGTCGAAGGTGAGTAGATCTTTCTGAAGGTCACTTATGAGGGCTGGTTGTTTGGTTCTGAGTGCGTGGGTCCAGTCTGACTCTGTTATGTTGCTCCAGTTGCTGCTGAGTTTGATACTTAGTTTGGGTATGTTGGGATGGGGGACTGATATAGTACTGCATGGTGGAGTGGTCTATCCATGTGAGCAGGTAAATGTGGTCGAAGGTGATCTTGTTGCAGTCTGTGGCGTCAGTGAGATGAATGTCGCCAAGTAAGAGGAAGTCATTGGATCTGATAGTAAGGGGGTTGATGAAGCTGTTGAGGAGGTTGCAGAAGGAGGTGGGGGTCCTGGCAGTCAGTTGGCAAGAATGCCTGTGATGGTAGTGGAGTAGCTGATTTGTATTTGGAAGAGCAGGTGCTCCAGGAACATGGTTGGTTCATCAGAGGAGGTGGTGTAGGTGATGATATCCTTGTGGTTGATTGCGAGGTCTTCTACTTGCTTGTGGGGCCTTCCACAGTGGATGATCTTACATCTAGGGGTAATGGCGATGGCAATGGTGGGAGTGGAAGCCAAGATGAGCCAGGCAATGCCGGCTTTAGCACTGGTGGCGCCCAGTGCGACATGCCGTAGTGGTGGCCCCTCATGACCTCCTCCTCGGATTTCCTCTCTACCACCCGGTCAAAAGGGCCCCTCACACTTCATTACCTCTCTCTCACATACATTTCATTTTTTTAAAGCACCGGTAAAGGCTGTCTTTACTAAACCACTCAGCTATCCACATAAAATGCAGATCTGTTCTTTACAGTAGGCATATTGACCGTCTGCGCTACTTAATGGCGAGTCAAAACTGCCACTAGACAAAATGTCATCTCTCTCTCTCTAGCATGAACATTAATCACGAGTTATCTTGACATTTTTCTGGCTGCCTGACAGCTGGAAGCACAAAGGACTCAGCAGATGCTTTCAAATCGTAAGTTATTGCTAAACACAGCCCCCCCCGCCGAGGTCAGTGCCCCTCCCTCCAGGTCAGCATTCAGTGCAGTCGCACCACCCTGAAGCCAGGTCTCAGTGAGGAAGAGGATGCCTGGAGAGTGGGTGCCGATGAGGTCCCAAATCTCTGTGGCGTGCTTGCAGAGGAATCTGGGGCCTGATTCACAAAAGTAAACTTAGACCAAAAGTCTAAGTTTAGACCTGAAGTCTAACTACTACTTCTAAAGTTAGACTTTTGGTCTAACTTTAGTAGTAGTGAAGTTGGACTTTAGGTCTAAACTTAGGCTTCAGGTCTAAACTTAGACTTTTGGTCTAAGTTTACTTTTGTGAATCAGGCCCCTGGTGTTGAGAAGCATGCAGGCGATATGGGGTGGGGTGTGTGCGGAGGGTGGTGGGGGATGCTGTTGGAGAAGTGGCAGTGAGCACAAGAGAAAGGGCCTATTGTGTGGCGCAGGGGCAGCGGTTGTGGCACCGTTCGGTGTTGAGCACTAGCAAATCAGCAAGGCTGTAGCAGTGGCGATCGGACGGGCCAGAGTATGTGGCGCTGGGTGCGTACGGGTGCGTACGGGTGCAGACGGGGTTGTCTTTGTGTGTCTTTGGCACGCCAGCAACGGAGTCTTGCAGCAGCAGCCATTAAGTAGGTCCTAGGAGTGTGGGAGTGCGGGGTGGGGCTAGGGAGGGTGGGTGGGAAAGCAGCAGGAGAAGGCAGCGGGAAAGGCCTGTGAGAGAAGGCACATGGGAGAAACAGGTAAGGAGAGGAGGAGGAAGGCTGGAAGAGACAACGCTGCATATATTACAGAATTTTAGCTATTTAGCCAAATTAAACAAAGAGAGACCTAATTTAAAAAAAAATCATATTTGAAAAGCAGATTACAATCTACATATGCGGAAAGGGAATTAAACACAAAAATATAGCTGCACATCTTGATAGTAATACTGCTGGTTTATATCTCAAGATTGATTTGGGCATGTAACTCCCTCGATTTCCTGTAAGGAAGGAAGTTTTATGCAAATAACGTAAATGACACCCTTTCCATTCTCCTATATTGTGTAGTTTCATAAACTACTCGTGCCCCAGGCACAGTGTTTCCGCTTTCACAAGTACGACATTCGATTTCAAGGGAGTCCGCAAAGAGAAACGTCTGGGATTGTCTTGCCTTGAGGGTTAGCAGCAAACACGTACCTTTGCTTTCTGCAGCTAGAACACCATATGGCAGCATCATCAGAAACAGCCCTCCGCAATGATATTTTTGTGCTTACGCGAGTAGTGTAAAAAAATGAACGCATGTGCTCGTGCACGCATAGATATGTAGGGCGCAGGCAGCTGTGAGGCTCCGCCTGACCGGACACGACCTGCCCTGCGTCGCTGACAGCAAAAAATACCCACACAGCTAATGAGGCAGGTTTCATCAGTCAGCAAACTTTATAAATAGACACACAACAATGCTCCAATAGTGACACGCTCAGCGTGGATGCTACTTTATTAATGGCGTTGTCAGAAGTGTACACTTCTCGCGCCGGAGGGCGCGTGCGCAGCTACAGCCGCCCACAACTTGACACAAAATAATTTAGAAATGAGAGAATGAAGCGATAAAAATCCTCCCCATAAAAACAACAGAGGGTTCATTTGTAGGGCAAAGCCAGGTGCCATTGCCAGCTCTACTAATACTGGCTATTCCTACATAATCGCTTTATGGCCCATCTCTCTTCCCCTTGTCTGACGTCAGTCACTCGTTTTGTGATTTTAGTAGTGCGGGGCAGTAATCTCTTTTGGAATGTACAGCAAAGTTCGAGCCTCGTGCCACACGAAACTGCATGAAATCACACAAGAAGCCTTTATTACTCATTATGGTTTTTATAATGCACTGTAGCACTGGTTATGGCCAGCCTGTAAAAGGGTGCATCTTTATTTCACCCAATATATTCTGCCACCGCTAGGCTCATAATGTCTTAGGTGCTGTAAATATGCATCCACAATGGCTCATAACTTGCATATAAGGGGCTTACTGCACCAACATCCACACGTCCTGGTATTTACTGGCCATTTTCTCCGGTATATTTCGTCAGGTTTTACCTGCAGCAATTTGCCTGCTGAAAAGGCAGGGTGGTAGTGTTCAGCACCCGAAGAGTAATTGCAAAATATGTGCAATATTGTAATTTGCGCAGGTTTCGTACATTTATGGGGGTTCCCATAAATGGGATCTCTGTGTAGCCTTTCGGTGATTTCAGAGCACAAGGAATACGTCGCACTGTTCAAATAGAGAAGGAGCTGTGTAGGTAGGAAAGCATCCAATCTAGTGGCGGAACGAAAATGATGTGACCTCCTCCCCCCCCCCCCCCCCCCCCCCCGCCCGACCTTGCAGAATGTGATGAGAGGCTCCTGATTCTCCCATTTCTCACAGATGTGCATTGGCCTTGGGCTGGCTGGGGGCCTCCTGAAGGTTGGGGGAGGGGGCTTTGAAAGGTTGGAGGACACCTGCATCGCAAAGGCTGTAGGGGCCTACGCTATGTTCCTGATCCAATCAGGTAGGGTTAGGCCATTGGCCATTCTGCAACCCCAGCCCCTTAGAGTCTAGGGGGGCTGACCAGTTCCATTTTCAGCGCATGTGATTAGGTAGGGAGCGGCTAAGGGTGCTCCAGAGTCTTGGGCCTTGCACTCCCGGAGATCAGCATCCGTGTTTCACCTGCTTGAACGTCCATTGTTGGAACAGGTGAGCAGATGATCAGTAGAGGGTTCTGGCAGGAGTGTAGAATAGAGCAAACACAAGGATATGATGGACAGAGCACTGAAACTTTTCAGACACACCCCCAGTCACAGATCTGGGTTGAATCCATCCTTGTTCTTTAGCTCACTTCGCTACCTCAGTTCAGACCCAGCCATTTGCAAATCAGACTTGACCCTGTTCCTCATGGGAACAGTCCAGCCAGAACGGCCAAGCCAGTTCTTCCCTGGACCAGAAACAAGCATCCTGGGACCGGTTCTTGGGTAACACCCCTCATCAGCCAGGCTAGCTTGAATCCAGTGGCAAAGTGAGCAAGAGAACCACGCCTGGGCATACCCTGCAGCTTAGGGCAAACAAAGCAAACTCAATGAGATGATGGACAGAACTCTGAAACTTTTCAGACACTAACCCCCAGTCACAGATCTGGGTTGATCCATCATCGTTCTTTAGCTCACTTCCCCACCCTAGTTCAGACCCAGCCTGGAGTGTAGAATAGGGCTATGGTTTGCACATTGTTTGGGCCTTTTTCTCTAGCAGGTCTGCATGAAGCAGACATTTCAAATTTGAACCTGGCTTCTGATGGTAGTCAGTGTAAAGCTCTCAGAGCATGCTTGCTTGTGTAGTTTAAGGCACATTCTGGTAGCCTGGGTTTGCCTGGGAATGAGCATTTTGGGTACGCCAGTGCAATAATGACACAGTAGACCAGGCGGGATATCATGAAGCCTCAGGGGAGTTCGACTTGGTGTCGTGTTTGGAGTAGTAGGAGTATTTTACAGAGTAGGCAAAGCCAAAGATAGATTTCTATGACCCCTGTGTTGGCTTGTGAATCTGTAGTAGACTAGTATTGAAGGTCTTGCTGCTCAGCCAGAGTGGAATGTTGGTGCATGGTTAGAATGAAGTGTTGGAATGCCTGAGTGGGAGAATCAGTTGAGGACGGGCTGAGCAGCAAGTGGGCTTCTCCTGGTGGGGCCCCCCTTGATACTTATCATCTGATCAATAAAGCATTCTTCATATGCTACACCTCGTTGTCAGGGTCCCTAACGTGAGTTCCAAGACGAAGCGCAAGGGATTAAGTTCAAGAGGCGCTTCGGTGTGGAATAAGCTTCAATGGTCGAGTTGGTGGCATGCCCGCAATTCCAAGATGGCTGCTAAGGCGCTGGGGTCTGCGGTCTAGTTGTTAGGAAATTCAGAGAGACTGTGTGACGCGCACACGCCTGAAGTATTGCGCACTTCACTAAGACATTCCCTCAGAGAAGTCAGGTTCCGCGAGTGTTCCCAGTTTGAAGTGAATTCTTTTAGAGTAGAAGTTTTTCTTGAGAGCAACCCTTGGTGAATCATTCTTAGACAAGAATCCGATACTTACCGAAGAAGAAAGGAAGACGCTTGGAATCCGAGAAGGACTACTTACGGGAGTCGAGTACGGAGTCACCTCGTCTCTTCAGAAAACGAGTGAAGACTTCAGCCGCGCCCTGAAAAAGAACAAGTAGAAAGCTAAGTGAATTATAGGAAGAATTTACAGGCACATTAATGTCAAATAATGTTTAGTGATGAAGAACTGCTAATAATAATTAAAGACTTACTGTCGTGAGCAGCGATAAGCGTTCAGAGTCCTGTAAGAGAAAAATAGAACATTTATGAATATTGTGAAAAGGCCTAGAGAGATGAAAAGACAACAAACAGACAAAGAAAAAGTAAACTAGAGAAGAAACGAGATAGACTCACCTGAGTTAACCCAACACAGTGATAACCTGAGGAGAGAAAACACAGGAAGAGATTATCAAAAAGACGACAGCTTAGAATATAAAAGAACAAGCAGAATAAAGAAAAAACTACGAGAGGAAAGAGAAAGCTACCACTAAATTAAAACAACTGGTAGGTTTTTAAAAAGAGAAAGAGTAGAAGCATAACACATAAAAGATTGAAAAGGTTGACTAATAGATACATGTTTTACAGATAAGTAGCAACAGCAATAACAAGAAAAAAGAAGTCAGAGTCGGACAGGAAGAGCAGCACAGAGTTCAGGATTCTGGGTAGGTAGCGAACACAAGAGAAAAGAAAGGAAAAAGATACGATAGAGTAGAGAGGGAGAAATAATAAATTGTTGTGTGTTTAGTTACCTTTAGGAGTCTTCAGTAGCAGACCGAAAGCAGAAGAAGAATTCCAGATAGGAAACCAGAAGGTCCAGAACCAGTCTCTTCTTATTGTTTATTATTTTATCCACTTTCCCCCTTCCCCCTCACTAATCAGTTGGCGCCAAAGCATATCTTGGGGCCGAGTGGTTGGTAGGTGGAGTCGGGAAGCTAGCGACTTCTGTTCCTGTGCAAGACAACAGTAATCAGCGAGAAGCTGAAGGTGAGCTCTGACAGAGTGAAGTGCCCACGTCCTAAATCTTGCACCCGAACAGAAAAGAAATGGTTGAAGGAATAAATTTACAGACCTTAGGGTCGGTCCTAGAGGCGATACAAAAGGAACTGGTAGGAGTTAAAGAAGAGAATCAAAGCCTAAGGCAGGAGGTTATGAATTCTAGGAAAGAGACGGCAGAGTTAGCACAGAGAATAAGGCAACCGTATTCAGCCGGAAGGGAGGGTCCCACCACATCTATGGGAGACACAAATAAGCTGGCAACACAAGTAATACATTCCTTATCGCCAGTGATACCGTTGGCAGCACCTGAGAGATTTAGTGGGGACCCACAAAAGGCGCAGGTGTTTATTACACAGTGCTCACTTCATTTCCTGTGTCGCCCTTCTATTTTTCCTGATGCGCAATCTAAGGTAGCCTTCATTTTGTCATATCTAAGTGGAGACGCCGCGGCATGGTCGATGCCGATAGTTTCGCGAGATGATCCATTATTGCAGAATTTTGATGAGTTCAAGAAAGAATTTCTGAGAATTTTTGACCGAAGACGGATTTCTCAAGCTGTAGATAACGAACTATTGGAGCTGAAGCAGGGAAATAGAGACTTAGTGGCTTATCTTGCTCAGTTCAACAAACTAGTAATGGAAACAGATTGGCCGGAGAACAAGAGGACAGCAATATTCTATTGAGGCCTGCGAGATGAACTAAAGGATGGGTTGGCTCAAATACAGAACCGTCCAACTGAAATTTGTGCCTTAATAGACCTGGTACTAGAACTGGATTTCCGGCAGGGAGAGCGAAGGGGAGAGAGAAGACGAGAATACAGAAGTACTGTTCCGCGTTTTGACAGAGCGAAAGCTGAAGCAGGAAGGGGCACAGAAGGAATCTCAGGATCTCAACCCATGCAAATAGGAACCATACGGGGGCCGCTTACTAAAGAAGAAAAGGAGAAAAGGCGAGTCAGCAATTTATGTATGTACTGTGGATCTAGTGGGCATTTTGTGCGGAATTGTCCAAAAAAGCCAAAGAGTTCATTTAAGCCGAAGGAAAACTCGCAGCACCACCTGTAGAAGGAGTTGTGCAGGTGGATGCAAATCTAAAATCAACTCCCCAGGAACATCGGTTGGCGAATACTTTACAGTCGTCTTCCCCCCATTTGATTCTATCTGTGACAATCCGGTTCAGACAAGAAACTATGAAAGGAGTAACGGTGATGGTGGACTCAGGAGCCACAGGTAATTTCTGCGATCTGAAATTCGCGGCAAAAATTGGGCTGCAAGCAATCGCCAAGGATAGAAGTGAACCAGTTAGAGCGATTGATGGTACCAATCTATCCTCAGGGCCTATCACAAGTCACACAGAATTAGTGGAGCTGATTCAAGAGAATGGGCATAGAGACGCTTTACACTTTAATTTAATTGATGCCCCTCAATTTCAACTTATATTGTGGCTTCCATGGCTCACGGAGCACAACCCTTCAATTAATTGGAATGACAGAACAATTGAAATGAACTCAGCATATTGCAGAGAGAACTGTTTTGGAGCTTTCAAGGAAACAAGTAAACTGAACCCGGCTCACGCCTTATGCTCAGCATAAGTTTCTGGGTGCGTAATAAAGACGCAATCAATACCACCAGAATATCAAGATTTCGAGGACGTTTTCAACGAACAGGAAGCGGAGCAACTGCCGCCTCATCGTGTTTACGACTGCAAGATAGACCTAGAGCCAGGGGCGAATTTGCCTTGCAGTCGAGTGTACGCCTTAACCGAACGAGAGAATCATCACCTGAGAGAATACATCGACAAGTACCTGGCCAATGGATTTATACGTCCATCCCAATCTCCAGTGTCCTCGCCACTATTTTTTGTGCCTAAGAAGGAGCAGGGAGAGTTGAGAACGTGTATTAACTATAGAGCCATCAACCGAATAACAAAGAAGAACAGGTATCCTCTTCCTCTGATCTCCGTCTTATTGGACCAGATCAAAGGAGCACAGATATTCACGAAGTTGGATTTAAGAGGAGCGTATCACCTTATTCGAGTTAGAGAGGGAGACGAGTGGAAGACGGCCTTCAGGACTCGCTTGGGGCTATTTGAATACCAGGTTATGCCCTATGGGTTGTGTAATGCACCTGCAGCGTTGCAACACTTTATAAATGATGTACTCAGTGAATTTATTGATCAATGTGTAATTGTGTATATTGACGACATACTGATTTATTCAAAGGATACGCAGGAGCATCAAACACAAGTTCGAGGAGTTTTACAAAAACTGCGAGAGAATAAATTATTTGTCAAGTTGGAGAAATGTGCCTTTGGAGTTCCACAGGTAGAATTTTTGGGCTTCGTGATTTCGCCAACAGGAATTCATATGGACAAACGGAAAATTCAAGCAGTACAAGAATGGAAGTCACCCACTATTGTCAAGGAAGTCCAAGCGTTTATTGGGTTTGCAAATTTTTATCGGAGATTTATTGGAGAATTCTCTCGACGAATACTACCTTTGACTCGACTACTGAAGAAAGGGGCACGATTCGAATGGTCGGAAGAAGCAGAGCAAGCCTTTAAGGATATGAAGATTGAGTTCACCACGGCACCCATTCTCCTTCATGCTGATCCGATGGAGCCCTTTTATGTTGAGACTGATGCCTCGGACCTAGCGATTGGAAGGGTTCTCTCTCAAAGGAATAAGGAAACTGGCCAATTACACCCGGTGGCTTATCGTTCTAGGAAGTTGACACCAGCTGAAATTAATTATACAATTACAGAAAAAGAGTTGTTGGCAATAAAAGACGCCTTCAAGGAGTGGAGACATTATCTAATGGGAGCCCACCATGTGGTAACAGTTTACACAGATCATCGTAACTTAAAATTCCTGAAGTCAGCCAGAACCTTGACACCTCGCCAACTTCGTTGGTCACTGTATTTTGCTGATTATGATTTTGTGATAACTTATCAGCCGGGTGCACAGAACGGAAAGGCGGATGCCTTGTCCAGGTTGGAAACCGGAGAAGAAAGAAGACCACAAAATGCTCAAGTGATAATTCCGGAAGCCAACAATGTCGGCGCCGCAGACATACTGAACTTTAAAGAAAAAGTAAAGCAAGCTCTAACCCCAGAAGAAATGCAGAAGTGGGCGCAACTAGAGCCTGGGAGAGAAGTTTGAGATGAATTACCATTTAAAGAAGGTGCTTTGTATTTGCCGACTACTGCGTTGCAGGAACAAGCCCTACAGGAATGTCATGATCACTTGTTGGCTGGGCACAAGGGAGAGTTCAAGACAGCAGATTTAATCAAAAGAAAATATTGGTGGCCACTGATGAGTAAGGACATTGAACAATATGTAAAGACTTGTGAGATATGCGCTCAGGGAAAATCAGAACGGCACGCTCCCCAGGGGCTATTGCAACCTCTGCCCATACCTCCTCATCCTTGGCATACAATTACCCTAGACTTAATTACAGACTTACCATCCTGTCATGGGACAAATACAATACTAGTAATAGTAGATGCATACACGAAGATGACACATTTCTTGGCCTTAAAAGGAATCCCTACAGCGAAACAGTTAGCAAGTCATTTTAGTACACAGATTGTCAGGTTACACGGAATACCCAAGGTCATAATATCTGACCGGGAAAGCCAATTTGTCTCACATTTCTGGAAGGCCTTTATGAAAGGTTTAGGAGTAGAAACCCGTTTCTCCACCAGTTTCCATCCGGAGACGGATGGACAAACAGAAAGAGTGAACCAGGAATTGGAGCAATATTTACGGTTGTTCTCGCTGAATTAGGATGGAGAATGGCCGGACTACTTGTGGACAGCAGAATTCGCTCATAATAACGCGAAGAATGTGTCCACTGGGTATTCTCCGTTCTACTTAAACTATGGTAGGCATCCAAATTCAGTAGTACAAGATGTGGAGCTCTCAGTCCCAGCAGTCAAGGATTTGGTGACTCATTTAAATTCAGTACATGAATTAGCATCAAAGAATCTCGAACAGGCTAAGGAGAAATATAAGAAGTACGCAGATAAGAAAAGAAAGATACCTCCTCCACTAGAAATTGGAGATAAAGTCTGGTTGAATACAAAAAATTTACAACTAAAAGGGAACCGAAAATTCCAGCCACGATTTATTGGTCCTTACCCTATTGCAGAGCAGATTAATCCAGTGACTTATAAATTGACCCTGCCCTCCAAATTCAAGATACACCCTGTGTTTCATGTTTCCCTTTTGAAGAAGGCAGTTCCTAATTTGAGAAAGGAATTAGTTCCAAAACCAATTCAGCTAGATACAGGAGTGGAGTTCGAGGTAAAAGAAATTCTGGACTCAAAATTAGTTAGAGGAAAACTGTATTATTTGGTAGATTGGAAAGGCTACGGTCCTGAGGAGCGGTCTTGGGAATTAGATTCAGATGTTCATGCTCCTAGACTAATAAGACTTTTCTATCAGTGCAATCCAACCAAGCCCAGAGTGGGAGGACCATCCTTGGTGGGGGGTACTGTCAGGGTCCCTAACGTGAGTTCCAAGACGAAGCGCAAGGGATTAAGTTCAAGAGGCGCTTCGGTGTGGAATAAGCTTCAATGGTCGAGTTGGTGGCATGCCCGCAATTCCAAGATGGCCGCTAAGGCGCTGGGGTCTGCGGTCTATTGTTAGGAAATTCAGAGAGACTGTGTGACGCGCGCACGCCTGAAGTATTGCGCACTTCACTAAGACATTCCCTCAGAGAAGTCAGGTTCCGCGAGTGTTCCCAGTTTGAAGTGAATTCTTTTAGAGTAGAAGTTTTTCTTGAGAGCAACCCTTGGTGAATCATTCTTAGACAAGAATCCGATACTTACCGAAGAAGAATGGAAGACGCTTAGAATCCGAGAAGGACTACTTACGGGAGTCGAGTACGGAGTCACCTCGTCTCTTCAGAAAACGAGTGAAGACTTCAGCCGCGCCCTGAAAAAGAACAAGTAGAAAGCTAAGTGTATTATAGGAAGAATTTACAGGCACATTAATGTCAAATAATGTTTAGTGATGAAGAACTGCTAATAATAATTAAAGACTTACTGTCGTGAGCAGCGATAAGCGTTCAGAGTCCTGTAAGAGAAAAAGAGAACATTTATGAATATTGTGAAAAGGCCTAGAGAGATGAAAAGACAACAAACAGACAAAGAAAAAGTAAACTAGAGAAGAAACGAGATAGGCTCACCTGAGTTAACCCAACACAGTGATAACCTGAGGAGAGAAAACACAGGAAGAGATTATCAAAAAGATGACAGCTTAGAATATAAAAGAAAAAGCAGAATAAAGAAAAAACTACGAGAGGAAAGAGAAAGCTACCACTAAATTAAAACTACTGGTAGGTTTTTAAAACGAGAAAGAGTAGAAGCATAACACATAAAAGATTGAAAAGGTTGACTAATAGATACATGTTTTACAGATAAGTAGCAACAGCAATAACAAGAAAAAAGTAGTCAGAGTCTGACAGGAAGAGCAGCACAGAGTTCAGGATTCTGGGTAGGTAGCGAACACAAGAGAAAAGAAAGGAAAAAGATACGATAGAGTAGAGAGGGAGAAATAATAAATTGTTGTGTGTTTAGTTACCTTTAGGAGTCTTCAGTAGCAGACCGAAAGCAGAAGAAGAATTCCAGATAGGAAACCAGAAGGTCCAGAACCAGTCTCTTCTTATTGTTTATTATTTTATCCACTTTCTCCCTTCCCCCTCACTAATCAGTTGGCGCCAAAGCTTATCTTGGGGCCGAGTGGTTGGTAGGTGGAGTCGGGAAGCTAGCGACAGTAATCAGCGAGAAGCTGAAGGTGAGCTCTGACACTCGTCAACTTCCAATTATTTCATCATATTACATCTGGCGATGATCCGTAAGAACCTGCCTGTGCTGCCTTAACAGACGGAAACAGAAAACTGAAATTACCTAAGGTAAAGCACCTATCTTGAAACGGTAATCTACATTCTTAAAAACCTGACACCAGAGGCCCCACCAGTGACCAACATCGGTCGCCCGCTGAAGTGTGTCAGGACTCGTGACTCTTCCTGCTACCTTCCTCACCTGCAGTTTGCCAGTTCCTGGGTTATCAGTCACTCTCCCGTCAAACCAGGATCGGTATGATAGCTATCTGAGGAGAATTCAACAGAACTCGAAAATCGTAGCTCTAGGAGAGTTCAACTGGCAGAGAGAACTGGCATGCATGAAAACGATCTCTACGTTTTGACAGGACAGAGTGCTTTGTAATTTATTTGTCACTTGCAGGAGTGGATAGATGGACGCTGCCACCTACTGGAAGTAAAAAGAACTTTGATTCGCCTGAAACTGTATCCCCATACTCCTTGTACAAGTACTGTTTGATCGATTCGAGGAGTGAGACTGCCTAATTTAGTTTGCCGTGGTTTAGCACCCGGGTGAGCAGTTCGTCTGTGTATGCAGTTTGGGCACTTTTGAAGTTGTTTTGGGGTTTTCCCAGAATTGACCGTGAGTACTTTAGTTAGCTGTTTTATTTTTACGCATCGCTGTGGAGCACCCTAAGGCTGTTAAACCGCCGTCTCAGTTTAAATTTAGCACGAGCTATACTATGTGCGCTCGAGCTCACCTGCGTCTCCTCGCGAGGCGTTTCTTCTTCCATGATGATCAGAGCTGCTCCTGGACGCCTGTGTGCACTGACACACCGTGAGCCACCC
Organism: Triturus cristatus; assembly: GCF_964204655.1. Taxonomy (NCBI): domain Eukaryota; kingdom Metazoa; phylum Chordata; class Amphibia; order Caudata; family Salamandridae; genus Triturus; species Triturus cristatus. The sequence goes on from NC_140588.1 coordinate 897,560,887, forward strand.
GGGGCAGCATCAAGAAGCGTGCCGCCATATTGTGTTTCCACCGGAGCTCTGCATTTTAGCCACGCTTTCTTCCAGTGTTCACCCAGTAGCGTTGCTTCTGCCAACCACGATTGTTTTCCGTTTTGGGGGACAATAATGTTTTTTTTCAGTGCAGCACTAGGACATTGTATTCTAGTTTTTCAAAGACCTGCCTGCTCAAATGCTCTGGTGAGTTACGCCTTTTTGATGCCAAGATCTAGTTGTGTCACAGCATGGAGGTGAAGTGATTTGTCAGTTTCCAGGAGCTGTCAGCGGATTGTGAGGTGGAGTTTGCAGTTTGTATACGTCTGCGTGGAGAAGCTTGCAGCGCGTCAGAGGTGAAAGGAGGCATTTTTATGATGCTGTGTACTTTTGTAATTTACAGCCTGTGAGGTGTAGCATTTATGAAAAGGGGAAACAACGCGGTGTGGTTGTAGCGCGAGTCAAGCGCAAACTTTACCATTTGTTGAGCATGTAATTTCAGTCCCTGAAATTCTAGCGTGCTGTGCGCGCAAGAGGAGTTCTGCTCGTAATAGGAGTCCTGTGTATGTGAGGAGTGCAGCACGAGAGGAGGGTCGTGGGTCGAACTGTGACGACCCATTGTTGCTGATCACGATGTTTGGTGCATGTATGACCTGGAAGCCAGCAGGCGCCTTTCACATTAGCGTGCCGACATCTTGGTTTGCAGTGTTTCTTTTCCTCTCAGGGTGCTACATGGTAGGATGAATTGAAGGAAGACTGGAGCTCTATTATCGTAATGCCTCTCTTGTGGTGTTGGTGGAAAGTGAGGAGTGTGAGTCTGACGCTGCTCATGAAGGAGATCATCCAGCCATCTTGAATGGTTGCTGCCTTTCTACTGTCTTGATGGTGTTGTCCTGCGGTGAGGATAGAACACACTCCAAGGAAGTTAAGGTTACCACAGTTCATCGCTGGTCTTCATTTTGAATGTGTATCTTGAAGGTAGTCTGCTGTTTCTTTCTACTGTGTGCATTGGAAATGACTTCCGGTGGTGGCAAGAAAACATGGGACTTATGTTCTACGTGTGCAACAGAATTTACGTTCGGAGGGTTTCTGTGAATTTATGCTGCATTGCTATTTCTTGTGTCTTTATGGTACAGGAACAGTGGTGTAATTTGGGTTAGAAGTCGCTCAGCTTAGTTAATTATTTTTTTGTTTTGTTTTATGGGCTATGTAATATTTAGTAATGATGTTTACTATTCTTCCAAATGTTTCATGTTATATTCACCTGTATGTACTTATGCATCTGTAGCTCTTAGTGTGGTCTAACAGTATGCTTACTTTATGTCACCTATTCCAGGGTGTTGTGTTGGGTAGGCTATGGTCTGCTTAATTGTGAGGACTTGGTGAAGGTAAGTCGTGTACAGTCTTTAAGATGTGGCTTGATTGGGATGAATGGTATGGTGAGTCACCCGTTCTTGCTGAAGTGAGGAGTGTATGGTTATTTGTCACCTATCTCTGTTGTTGTGCAGGATGACCTTGTTTTGGTGTGGTTGTGAGAGGGCGATGTGTTTGAGATGACTCGCCCAACTTTTGGTGTGTTGTGGGATGACTATGTGGGGGCGACTGTGGTGAGTATCCCACTTGTGATGTGTTTTTGAGATGATTGCATGGATAAAGTCACTCATTGCTTAGGTTTTACAGTTAGAATGACTGTTGTGTGTTGAGATGACTGTGTGGATAAGTCACTAATTTCTAGGGATTACGGTTTTTATGACTGTTGCGTTTGAGAACTCATTTCTAGGGTTTTACGGTTTGGATGGTCGTTGCGTTTGAGGATCCATTTGTAGGCTATTATGGTTTGGATGATCGTTGAGTTTGAGGACTCATTTCTTGGGATTACGGTTTGGATGACCGTTCAATTGAGGACTAATTTCTAGGATTTTACGATTTGGATGACTGTTGCATTTGAGGACCCATTTCTAGGGATTACGGTTTGGATGACCATTGAGGTCGATGACCGCTCATAGATAAGTCACTTATTTCGTAGGCATTACAGTTATGGGGACTGTTGAGTTTGAGATGACTGTTTGTGGATGATCACTCATTGCGGAGTATTAGAGTTGGGATGACTGTTGTGTGTGAGGTGACTGTGAGGTGACTTCTTGTCGCCCAACTTTAGGTGTGTTGTGGAATGACTGTGTGGAGGTTATTATGGTGATTATCACATTTGTGATGTGTTTTTTAGCTTTGTGTTGGTTTCACTGCACGTTCAGTGGTTGGTTCCCTGTGTTTTGCCTACTGTGTCAGCCTGGTCAGCTGGTATACTAGTGGCATGCGGGGTTCAGTAGGTGAGGCGAGGTGAGGCAGAGTGTGTGTGCTTTGTTTTGTTTAATGGAGAGGGAGAAGATGTGAGTGATGTTGTATTAATTTATTTATTGATTTTGATATTGTGTTTTGCATGCATGATTGTTTACCATTTAATAAGTTACATGCATGTTTACAGATTACATTTAAAGCGTGTTTTGCATGCATGGTCTCTTTTTTTATCTTTACATTTAACATGTTACATGCGTTTGTTCTGATTACATTTAGAATGTTGACATGTGCCATGTTTATATTTAAAATGACGACTTGCTTGCTTTCTGGTTTCTGTAGCATATTTTCGACATTTCCACCTGATATTTCCATGCAAGGTTCTTTCCTCTTGTTATGCATTTGTGAGATATGCATGGGGTAGTACCAATTTTATTCCTGCTCCTGTAAAGAAAGGAGATGTGTTATACCTGCAGTTCAGCCAGTGTGACTGGGGAGTGGAATGTTGGTGTGTGGTAATGCTGTGGATTGTTGGATGATGAGAGAGTTAGTTGGAGAAAGGGCTGAGCAGCAGGAAGGCTGCTCCTGGTGGGGCTCTTCATGGAAACTACTAATAAAACATCTTACTTAATCTACACCTGGACCTCTGGACTTCTTTTGTTCACAACAAGGAAATGTGAGTGTGAAACTGGGGTGAGAATCTGCCATCAGAATTTCCTCCATTGTAGGGACAGCCCAGTAGGGGAAATTCTGTTAGGGGAGTCTCCTCTGGAGTCAATACGTACTCCACAAAGCAGAGCATCTTTTGTTTACACACCACTCTAAAAACAAGAAAATACTCCTCTACAAGAGTGTTTAGCTTTCCTATATTTCACTCATTGGCTAGATGGGAAAAGGCAGCACTTTTTCAAATGTATTTTTAATTGTCTATCTTTAAGAGCTATCTTAATTTTGTCACAATTTATTTTTCATATTAAACTCGATTATGTAAACTGTCATGTCTAACATCACAAATGTTTCCTTTATAAGCCTCCTTCACGCTCCTCTCTCCCTCCTCCCTGTCTACCCTTGTTTGTATTGTTGTGTTTGGGGTCTACCCCCTTCTACCTAAACATTTTTTATTTTCCTTTATTCTTTTCCTCTACCTTTGCCTATACCCAAGTACCTCTGCTATTTTCAATAGACTGGTGCATGTACTGGCTACACCCTTCTACTGCTTCTCCTCTCCATACCATAGTACCTCAACATATTTCCTAGTACAGCTACCTACAGCCAAGCACATCTTCCAGTGCCAGCACCATTGGGTCTATAACCAACTAATTTCCTAGTAAATGTGCTCCATTCTTTACCCTAGCATCTCTACCTATACCCTATTGTCTATATTCCTACTGTACCCGAGCATCTCTACACTGGTTTATACCATTGCACTCCTAGTACTTATACTTCTACCAATACTAAAGTGCCCCTCACCTGACTTTACCCTGTTATCTTATGCTTGCTCAAATATGAGACTACCATGCCAGATAAAATGTATTTAGTTGATGACTCTGCTTGGAATCAGCCGAATATTGGGGAGCCAAACACCCTAACATTAGGGCATTTACCATCGTACATTTACGCCTTGTTCCCCTAGAACGTCTTTGATACTAACACCATAACACCTCTACTTTCTTTAGCTTCTACCATTGCCAATTCCCTAGTCTGCTACTTTTAAGGACTCCATTCCATTGGAGACATTGGGTCATATGTAGGGCAATTCAAGGGTTGACGATTTTGGAGAGCAAGGCAATGAAAACTGTGAATACCCGAAAAACCTGGTTCTGGCTTATGGTTTTACCCACACTCTGGGTTTCAAGACACTTCTGTGGCAGAAGGGTTAGATGCAGTATTTCAGGCACCAACAAAAATGGAGGCGATGCATAATAATAATGCAGTTTATAGACTGCATGGCTAACTCATATGAGGTGTCCCAGTGCTAGGTACAGGTATCCCCGGGCTTAACTGCCGCTGTTAAACGCCCAAGCTACAAAGTTTTTCCCTGAAAAGACATTCCGACTGGGCTTGACGAAAGTTTAGCTGTTAAAATGAAATGAAATATGAATTTGTAAACATGCACTCCTCCCCTGGGGTGTCTCGGTGCGAGCCTCAGAAGGTGACAGGCCGAATTGACTCGAAAGTTACAGTTTGAAAAGTCACCTTTTAAGTGCCTTCCTGAAGGTAAGTAGGTCCGTTTCCTTTTTTATAGTCAGGGGAGAGTGTTCTGAAAACTCGATGTGCTGCCAGTAAAGCGTCTGTCTCCCCATTGTGCTTTCTTGGCTCTGAGAATGATCAGATTGAAAGCGACATAAATTACATTCCAAGGTTAGTATTTAAAGCATCCCATACACAGTTATAGTAATCTCACATGACTTGCAGAGAGGGCCTAGGAATGGAACATCTGGGCTCCCAGTACAGTGGATAAGGGACTTCTGTGATATCTCACAGAGGCACATTAGGGATTTCTCAGGGGAGAACAAGCCGGGTCCTTGAGGTCACCCACAAGGTAGTTCCCCACATTACTGCCCGTCTCCCTAATTTAGGGCAAGCAGCGCCGTCGCAATGCCCCCATGGTGTGATTGCACCAGAACGGCAGAGGCACCAACTTTAAGGCCATGCAGGGAGACCTCGTTCTCTCCCCCGCACTCAGGGTCTCAATGCAACTGCCCTTGAGCATGCAGTGCAACTGCCTTTGGCACCGTGCAGCCCTTCTTGGCGTGGGCAACCCCACGGTCGCACCTGACCAGGGCGTCGACCTTGAGAGGGCCCTTCACTGATCGCTTGTCCCTCTAGTTGCGGGGCTTCTCTAAGGGTGGGTGGTGGGGGGGGCGGAGCAGGTAATTCCTCCCAAGGTTACCCACCTTGTTGGCAGTCCCTTGATAACCCGGGCAGGCCGGTAACGAATCAGCCCCACGCCCGAGGCGTTTGGTCAAGGTGGCAAGCGTCACAGGGGGCTGAGGTGGAACTTGGTGCAAACGGGCACATGTGCAGGATTTAAACACCACCCCGCTCTTCTCAGCCGTGCCAGGCTAACAATCAAGGGTGCTTCCTCAGAGCAGAGCACTGCTGCTAGGCAAACAGTGCGAGGGGCTAAAAAGGGGCACTGCTCTCGATCCCCAGCTAGATGAAGCGCTGGTTTTAATCATCAAAACCAAAGCACAAGTCATGCAGGAGAGCCAGAAGCTGGAGAAAGAGCTCTCCCTGCACTGGGCTCCTTAGGAAGCACTCAAGGGGCACACAAGGAGCAGGCAGGCCAGCAAAACTATGTAGGTTGTGGTTCATCCTGATATTCCTTGACGTGCCTGGGTCATCTAAGGTCAGGGAGCAGCTGGCAGAAGGACAACAAGAAGAAAAGGAATCCAGTGAGTCCTTTAAGCCACCCAGCACTTAGCAGACAGCAGGGCAACAACATAAGAGCAATCCAGGTGAGTCCTTTGTGCAGCGCAGGCAGTCCTTTGACACAGTTTCAGTCTCAGTCCCAAACTGCTCTACAAATGAGGGGTCAGAGTACTTAAAATCTGGTGCCTTGTTTCTAGATGGTGGAGTTTCCTTTTACCCCAGCCTCGGCTCCAGACATCAATAGGGTGTAAACAGGCCCTTTGTGTGAGTGCAGGGCCCAGCCTTTATAAATGTAGGTGCGCCCTACCTCCCTGTCTCCCAGCCCAGGAAGACTATCAGTACACAGATGCACCCAGCCCCTGGCTGTCCTGAAAGTATGCACAAGGCCAGCTGTTGCTTTACCCGAGATGTGGATTGAAGCAAGGCTGCAAAGCACAGAGTTATAAGCACAGAGAAATGCTTACTTTCTAAAAGTGCCATTTCTACAATAGTAATAAAAAATCCACCTACACCAATAAGCATGATTTTTCACCACCATTCTAAGCATACCAAACATGGCAGCGCTACTCCTTTCAGATCAGGTATTACCACATAAAAAGCATATCAGGCAATTCCCTTTTTTTTTTTTTTTTGTTTATAATTTTTATTCGGCAAAAGCAGATTTCATTATTATTACATGAAAACAAAACCTTTTACAATGCATATACAAAACTAAAGCAGATTCATACAAATTCATTACTATTTTTTAATATAGCCTTCAATCAGAGCCATCCCGTTAATGGTGCCCATAATTGCTCACCAAATAGCTTTCTTCTATAACCTTTCAGTTTGTATAGAGCCATTTCCAAATGATATAAAGCAAGAATCCTCGCCGTCCATTCAGAAAATAAAGGTGGATCCTGGCTCAACCACTGCGAAGTTATACAGAGACGCAGCACCGCCATACATAAAAATAAGAAACCCTTTTGTGGTGCTAGCCGTTTGTTGGCTATTATATCAAATTCAATACCAAACAATATCAATCCTGCATTAAGGACCACCGGTATTGTCAAAGAAAAATTCAGAAAGTGTTGTAAATCACGCAGGAAGGGGGCCAAAGACGGACATAAAAAAAACATATGTGCAGCATCAGCTGCAAACACACCGCAGCGAGGGCACCTATCCCCTCTTCCAGTCTTCCATTTAGCTATCTTAGCGGCAGTATAATATAAATCAAAAATCGCCATATAATACTGACTCCTAAAACTCCCAGTCAACAATATAGAATTAGCCATTTCCAGAGCTTCCTGTAAATCTATATTCGAAACCCCAAGCCTGTTTTCCCATCTTTGTTCCTGTACTAGAAGATCGTCTTGCTGCCCCCGACTAATTTCTTGATACATTAATGCCAACTTACCCCTGCGAATTATTACTTAAAAAATGGGTATATCCTCAAACGAACAGGTGCCCTTTATAATAGCTTTGTCTAAAAAGCTCCGCAGCTGTAAGTTAAAAAAGTCACCTTTATCAAGATCGAATTTCTCCCTCAAAGAAGCATACGTCCTAATTTGGCTATATTCCAAAAGATCCCCAATAGTCCGAATGCTGGCAGTGCGCCACCTGCGCGCAACAGAGTCCTTAAAAACTACTGAAAAGGTCCCTAGTAGACCGTTCCGAGTATAGTGATTAAAATCCGTTATCTTAAACAGCAGACGTGTCTTTCTCCATACAAGAAACGCGGCCCACAAGATTTTAAACCGAGTTTTCTTGTAGTAACTCGGTTCAATAACCCTCACAAATAGATACCGAGCTTCTAGGCCCATAATTAATTCATAAATGGAAGGAGTGGTAGCAGCCCTTTCCCCAGAGATCAGAACCCCCATATGCTGAAGCAACGATATATAATAATAAAGACGGAAATTAGGGATGGACCACCCCCCATGGCTACTAGGTAAATAAAGCCATTTCAGGGCCCTTCGCGCCCTTTTATAGCTCCACATAAACCGGGAGCACATCCTTTCTAATCTCAAAAATATAGAATTAGGAAACCATAACGGAATAGTGCGAAATAAATATAAACATTTTGGAAAAATAAGCAATTTGATAACATTACTTCTTCCATAAAGTGACAGGTGCAAGTGGTCTAGTTTTTCCAAGGTTTTATTGGAAGCTATGACAATAGGATCGGCATTTAGGGCAGGAATATCCTCTACTTTCGCAGAGAGTTTAATGCCCAAATATACTGCCTCTTTAACAATTTTGACATCGGATGGGCATCCCTTGGCAGAGTGTAGTATCTGTGTTTTAACTAAATTCAATTCATAACCAGAAATCGCTGCAAATTCCGTTGTCAAAATCTCGATTCTATTTAAAGCACTAACCACATCCCTTTCTAAGTACTGCTAGATCGTCAGCATAGGCTAGCACTTTAACATCATGTTGCTGAGGTTTGACTGGAAAAATTAGTGCATCCTGTTCCAACTTAAAAATTAGCAGCTCTATATATAGAGCAAAAAAAAAAAGGCGAGCAAGGGCAACCCTGTCTGGTGCCCCTGAACACTCTGAGCTCCTCAGATTCCTCCCCTGAAACCCGGACTGTAGTAGCTGGTTTCCGATATAGGGCCTGTATAGCCTTCAAAAAATCGGGAGGAAATCCCTTCCATACAAGAACCGATCACAGAAAATCCCAGGAGACCCTGTCGAATGCCTTCTCAGCATCCAACAGGGCCACCCCCAGCTGGGATTCCGTCGCCTGTGCCCAGTCTAGTAAAGATATGACACGCCTTATATGGTCAGTAGTGCCCCGTCCGGCTATAAAGCCGTGCTGGCGCACTGAGACTATAGAATTAATGACTCTAGCAATTCTCCCAGCAAGTAGTTTGGAGTAAATCTTACTATCTGAATTTATCAGAGATATAGGTCGATATGACCCAAGCTGAAGCTCATCCTTCCCCTTCTTCTTGAACACCACAATCATCGTTTTGGACCATGAATCCGGAGGACAGCCTACAAAAGCGCGGAGAAAGATATTCATTAACTCTACTCTCAGCTCCACCCTAAACATAATATAAAACTCAAGTGGAATTTTGTCGGGACCCATCGCTTTGCCACACGGAAGCGAAAGGAGAGCCGCCTCAACTTCTTCCCATGTAATCGGCTCCGACAAAATATCTTTCTGTACTGCTGTTAATGAAGAGGACAAAATCCCTGCTAAATAACTGTCCGCCTTCTCTGTTTGTTCGTCGGAATATAAATCCTCATAATATGCTTGAAAAGCTTTCCGAACCCCTTGGGGAGATTCCTGGATTATCCCCTGTATGTCTTTAATTTTAGTAATTTTATTTTGTACCTCTTTTTGGCGAAGTCGGTTAGAGAGAACTCTACCAGTCTGCTCCCCATACTCATAGCACTCCCTTTTATGGAGCAGAAATTTAGCAGCAGCCTCATCAGCAAACTGCTGATAGACTTCGTATTTTTTAATAGCGAGTTTTCTCAGTACCTGATTCAGATCGACTCCTTCTTTCACTTTTTCGTCCAGCTCACGTTCCACATTGCTAAGATCCAGAATACGCTTTCCCATAATTTTCTTCATCTTTTTGCGCTTTTGTGCAGCGAAGCTCAAGGTCTCACCCCTGAGTCCCGCCTTAAAAGCGTCCCAAACCACCCCTCCTGCAGCAGTGTTCCTATTTATCTGAAAGAAACATGACATCCAATCCCTAATACGTTTACAGTACTCCAAGTCTAACAACAATTTTCTATCAAAAGTCCACACAGAGTTGCGGGAGATTATAGTATAAAACTCAATCTCTAAGATTAAGGGGTTATGGTCGGAGATAAACCTTGGCAAAGTATATATAGACACCTTATCCAGCATAAAATAAGACACAAGAAAGTAATCTAGTCGGACCAGCTTTTTGTGAGGAGCTGAAAAGAACGTATGACCTGGCTGACCAGGATTAAGCCTACTCCAGACCTCACAGAGACCATGATCCAAAATCAATCTACGCACACTTTTATAAACTCGGGGCTTCCTGCCAAAATATGCCTGCCTACCGATGACATCAAAATCCCCATCGAGATGTATATTCAAATCCCCACAGATTATAAAAGGTTGAGGACAGATAGACAGTTCCAGATTAAGTTTATCAAAAAATTCCGAATCGTCCAAATTAGGACCGTATACAGTACATATTGTGAAGATCTTATAATTAAAAATAACTTCTGATATTGCCCACCGTCCCCACTTATCCTCCTTAGATTTCCTAAATGTTACTACCCCCTTCCTACATAAAATAGCAACACCGCTAGAATTAATTGACTGACGTGAACATGCAATCAGATCCATGCCCAACATTTTAAGCCAGCCCCTATTTGACCACGAAATATGTGTCTCTTGCAAACAGAGAAGATCCCAAGATAGTGCCTGAATTGCCTTAGCCAAAACTCTCCGCTTATTAGGATTGTTCAGCCCGCATAAATTAAGAGTGCAGACTACTAGTTTACTCATTTGTATAGCTAGATTTGTCAGTTCGCATAAACCACCACCCCTTCTCGAAAACTATCCCCCTCTTGCCATTCTGGATCTTCACAAAATTAAGGCTACATGAAGAAAGTAGAATGCAAGAATTTAGTTTCAAATTAGAGCTATAAGCAAAAACATAATAGAACAGGGGAATCGCCCCGTAACAACATAGATAGAAATCATGCAATGCCGAATTTTTAACCCCCATCACCCCCCTTAACCTCCCCCCGATACACCCAACCCCTACCCAAAGTGATCCCCCCACCCCCACCCAAACCCTCCCTACCAACCCCATAAGGCAACGGGACCATAGCCCCTTGTGATGCAGTCGGGTACCCAGCCGCCCCAATCCTTGTCTTCAAAAACATCAAAACAATAATAATCCTGCTTATCATATCGTGAATAAAACATAAATCAGACAAATATAAACAGGGAGAGAGATCAAAGCTCATAATCCTTCATGACGAATCTAAACGGTCTGTAAAAGTTTTTTAAGGCTTATAAGTCTGCAAAAATTCTTTGGCAGATAGATCATCAAAAACATCTGTGTCCGTCCTTTGGCAATAATCTTCAGCTTGGCCGGGTTCTGGAGAAAAACCTGGACTCCTTTTACCTGAAACTGTGGAATCAGCTGTCGCAACTTCCAGCGAAGGTCTACAGTGGATTGACAAAAGTCAGGTCTAACAAAAAAATCGCAATCCTTCGCATGGGCTTTCCTATTAGGTCGTGCCAGGTCATAGAGAGCCTCCCGGGCCAAAAAATTATTTAATGTAATAAGAATTGCCCGAGGAAGAGAAGAGGTCTGATCTGCCTTCTTCCTCTGTATAGCTGGGAACCGATGTGCCCTCTGTACCTCTGTCTGCCAATCCCAATGTGAGAGCCCAGGGAAAGCCTCACCCAGCAGTTCAACTACAAACTGGCGTGGATCCGTACCTTCTTTGCCTTCAGGAACCCCCAAAATTCTGAGGTTATTACGCCTTTAATGATTTTCTATGTCGGACAGTTTCCACTGCAAGTAATCCCGATGAGCTTTCAAAGCGACTATACTTTGTTTCTGTGCAGTGAGATCGTCCTCCACAGCAGAAATCCGAGTTTCAGCCTCATTAATTCTATTAGCCATATCCGCACACGTCTTCACCACCCTCCGTATAGAATTCTGCAGTTTCTTAGATGCGTTCTGTGTGCGAATACTCTCGGCCTGGGTTTCTGCTCTGTGCGCCACGATCAGATCATGAATTGTTGCCAACGTTATCTCTCCATTGTCGCTCCTAGCATCATCAGCGGATATGGTTGGATGGGAGCCTGAGGGGGCCAGTGTATCAGGTGAGCTCTGATAGTCCCAAGAGAGTGATGTATCTGACCCTGCTGGGCTCGTCCCTTCTACACCTCCCTCAGGATTCATACCCTCGACACCGGAGCATGCTCCCTCTAGCCAGACTTTCTCGAGACTCCCAACTGAGGAATGGTCAGACAGGGAAAAAAAGTCATCGGCGTTAGATAATTTATCCGGTAATTCACCAAGCTCTATATGCTCCTGATTCCCAGCCGCCGCAAATGCAATAGAAGCGCATTCTCTCTCTACCTCAGACAGAACTGTTAAAGCAGAGTCACAGATAGCACTGACACCAGGCAATTCATTTAGAGTTTCAGAGATGACTTCAGCTCCCAGAATGCCCTTGGATTGAGACAGAGATAGAGGCTCGGATTCAGCATTCGTTAACACCTCGGAATTAGGCAAAACCACATTCTTATCGGCTTCTTCTTCGTTTCCTGCGCTCTCCAGAGAAATTATACTGTCAGTACACTCCTGCATTTGCAGAGCGCTGCTGCCCTGAGTCATCTGAATTGCAGACTCGTCCGGGCATTTCTTCTTTTTGGCTTTCTGTTTGAACATCACCGGAATAGCCTGAGCCTGAGCCATCACTTTCACCCCCCCGGAACCGGCATCCTCCAAAGCACGATCCGCCGCCTCCATCGCTGAAGCTGAAGACGAGCGAGTACTCCTCTGAGCCCCTTCGGCTCCATGCAGTGTTTTATTGCTCAGACCGGCAGCGGCTAAGCGCGTCTTCACCGGAATGCCAGCATCAGAGAGTTTTTCACTCTCGTTTTACCTTCATTTTCCAAGCAGGTCAAAGGAAAAATCAGTGCCGATAGCAGGAGACAAGGAAAGGGAAGGAGCAGCCCGCTTAACCGGCCAACAGCGTGGCCGCCATCTTGCCCCACCACACATATCAGGCAATTCCCAGTGCAAACCTATGAGAGGAGCCGGCCTCACAGCAGTGAGAAACCAAATAGGCTGTTTGTCACTACCATGAAATGCCACATAATAAAGGCACATGTCCTGCCTTTTACCTATACAGCACCCTGCCCTTAGGGCTACCTAGGGCCTACCTTCGAGTGACCTAAATGTAGTTAAAGGGGATTTTAGCGCTTGCCAAGAAGTTTTAAATGCCAAATCAAAGCAGCAGTAAACTGCACATGCAGGCACTGCAGTGGCAGGGGCCTGCACAGGTTTGGAAGGCTGTTTCTGTGGGTGACCAGGCAGTGCTGCAGGCCCACTAGCAGCATTCAATTCACAGGCCCTGCCTGTGTATATAGGATACCGCTGTACAAGAGACTTACATTGAAATAAAATATGCCAACCAGGAGTAAATCAATCATACCATGTTTAAAGGAGAGAGCGCATGCGCCATGCGCCAGGAACCCTGCCGGTTTTTCCCACATACCCTACTCCTCAACACAGCTACAGGCCTACAATAAGGGTAAGAGGTGCAATTGAGCTAGGTGGGCCGGGGGGAATGGTAATCATGGCTATCAGTGCACTTTGTGTGGCTTCTCATTGTGTGACACCATCGCTCTTACCTCTGTTTCAGCCCCCGCCCGTTGAGAAGAGATAAGAACTCACCAAACCCAGGGAATGAAAGAGTCAATGCTACCTCAGCTCGGTGCTCCGCACACGAGCTTGTGGAAAGTAACAATAATAATCACAATGCTGAGGCATGCTGTCTACTTGCTATACCGTTAAACGTAAGATCGGTCATCAAGCACAAATATGAATTTGAATATTTGCTACAGACCTCAAACCCAGACTTGGTTTTCCTCACGGAAACCTGGGCTACTGACACTTCGGAGCCTGGCTGGGCTACTGCCAGTGGTGGCTGGTGAGAGTTGAAAGTGGTGTGGCATAAAAAAATTATTGTACTGCATTGGAGCGAGTGAGCAAGCCCGAACAACCTACGGAGGGTTCGGGGGGGGGTTCTCCCCCCGAGATAATCTGGTCCCCCGAGCGATTTTGGTGCCTGATAACTCCTCCTCATTCGAAATAAGGGTGGAATTGAAAATTGAAGCAGGGGACTGCACAGGTATCCACTAGCCAGTACCTCAGATTGGAACATTCTGCTGGTTTTGCCCACCATGATCTTCTAGTGGCAGGTTTAAGAGCCTCAATAACTAAATGTGCTGGCTTCCAATCCTGTTACCATTCAAGAAGTCAATATTCACCATCTACGCACCATCGCACCCAACAGCTGCCGCGCCGCTTCTGGAACAAAGTCACTGAAGACCAGCTGACCACCACCCTCGCCCAGAACCCACCTATCAACCCCACCTGCCCTGACGCCGCAGCCCGCAACCTCAGACAGTGGATCGACGACTGCGCCAACACCCTCGCCCCACTCAAGAGACCATCCTACAGCCACGCCAGCAGGAGAGCCACCTGGTTCACAGACGAGCTCCTGACCTCCAAACGCTCCTGCCGGAAGCTGGAGAAGAAATGGCTCCACAAACGAATGCCAGAAAACCACGCAGCCCACAAGGACGCCACCCACAGACATCACCACCTCATCAGACTTGCAAAGAGATCCTCCTTCAAAGATCGCTTGGATAACAACGCACACGACAGCAAAGAGCTCTTCTGCATCGTGAATGAACTCTCCAATCCCGACGCCAGCGCCAACGACATCCTGCCCTCACAAGAACTGTGTGACTCACTGGCCATCTTCTTCCACCGCAAGATCGCTGACATCCACGACAGCTTCAACTCCACGACTGCACCAACGATGCACGACTCCTCCCGCCCCGCGATCACCAACATCGCCAACCGCCTGACCTCCTGGGCCAACACCAACGACGACGAGACACGCAAGGTCATGAACTCCATCCACTCAGGATCTCCGTCAGACCCATGCCCACACCACGTATTCAACAAAGCAGACGCGGCCATCGCACCCCAACTACGGAAGGTCATCAACATCTCCTTCGAAAAAGCGGCATTTCCGGAAAGCTGGAAGCACGCTGAAATCAACGCCTTCCTCAAAAAGCCCAAGGCGGACCCCACGGACCTCAAGAACTTCCGACCCATCTCCCTGCTCCCGTTCCCGGCAAAGGCCATCGAGAAAATCGTCAACATCCAACTGACCCGCCACCTCAAAGACAACAACATCCTGGACCCGTCCCAATCCGGATTCAGACGTAACCACAGCACCAAGACAGCCCTCATCGCCGCCACAGATGACATCAGACGCCAACGGGACAACGGCAAAACATCAGCCCTCATCCTCCTGGACCTGTCAGCCGCATTCGACACGGTCTGCCACCGCACCCTAAAGCCACACCTCCAAGAAGCTGGAATCCAAGAGAAGGCCCTTGACTGGACCACATCCTCCCTCTCTGGCAGAACCCAGAGCGTCCGTCTCCCACCTTTCCGGTCAGAAGCCACCGACATCATCTGCGGCGTCCCCCAGGGCTCATCCCTCAGCCCGACGCTGTTCAACATCCACATTCCCCCCCTCGCACAAGTGGCTCGCGACCACAACCTCAACATCATCTCCTATGCCGACGACACCCAGCTCATCCTCTCCCTCACCAAGGACCCTCACACCACCAAAACCAACATTCACGAGGGCATGAAGGCCATCGCCGACTGGATGAGGAGCAGCCGTCTGAAACTGAACTCGGACAAGACGGAGGTCCTCATCCTCGGACCCACCCGCTCAGCCTGGGACGACTCCTGGCGGCCGACCGCTCTGGGGACAGCACCGACACCAACCGACCACGCACGCAACCTAGGATTCATCCTCGACTCCTCCCTCTCCATGTCCAAGCAAGTCAACGCCGTCTCCTCCTCCTGCTACAACACCCTACGCATGCTCCGCTGGATCTACAAATGGATCCCGGCCGAAACAAGAAAAACAGTGACACAGGCCCTCGTCAGCAGCAGACTGGACTACGGCAACGCACTCTACGCAGGAATCCCAGCCAAACACCAACGGCGGCTACAACGCATCCAAAACGCCTCCGCCCGACTGATCGTCAACACCCCCCACCACAGCCACATAACCTCCGTCCTGAGAGACCTGCACTGGCTCCCCATCGACAAGAGGATCACCTTCAAGTTCCTCACCCACACACACAAAGCACTCCACAACGCCGGACCAGCCTACCTGAACAGCAGACTCAGCTTCTACACCCCCACCCGCCAGCTCCACTCCGCCAACCTCGCCCTCGCAGATGTCCCCCGCATCCAACGTACGACCGCGGCGGCAGATCCTTCTCTTACCTCGCCGCCAAAACCTGGAACACCCTCCCAACCCACCTACGACAGACCCAAGACCCACTCGCCTTCAGAAGACTCCTCAAGACCTGGCTCTTTGAGTAGTAGCGGCACCCACACCCCCCCCCCCCACCCCTCAGCGCCTTGAGACCCTCACGGGTAAGTAGCACGCTTTACAAGTACCCTGATTGATTTATTGATTGATTGATTGCCATCTTTAGAAACAAATAATATTTTTCTGAGGTATTACTAAAAAGGTGTTTTTATGGCGATATGAATAACAGTAAGTGGTGTACAGTAATTGCTAACAACATGCAAACCCCTGCGATCATGGCCCTCGTTTATTTCTGTTGCGAACTGCTGCCCCTCACCAATTATCTGGTAATTACCGCAACTTTGCTGCAGTCCATGTGTATTTAGTGGATTATAATGGCTGTGCTCATGCAGAGCCCGACGCAACCAGACCTGGATTGCACAAGGGTTAGCTTGGCTCGAGTGAGGGCAGAGCAGGGTGGGGTGGGGTAGGGTATGATTACATTCACCACTATTGGAATATCTTAAATCCAATACAATACCTGCAGGATTGCAGGTGAAAAACATTCCTGTTATTTTCATAAATGATAAGGCATACTTGTTCGATTTTAGTGGTGTTGGCACAAAATGTTCCCGCAACTGGATTGTTTTATCTATCCAGACTGCGTTGAGAATAAGTGAGGAGGAATTGAAAGAAATCAAGAAATTAGAGGAGGAAATTGGGGCAGATACCACTATATCAGACGCCAAATCACAGAGACAATAAAGAAAACACTGGCAGATTTTAAAACACATACAGTAAATTTGAAGACGTCTAAAGTTGTGAAAGATATTAAGAACTTTAACCCTTTCCGAGCTTGTGACGGAGCGGTTCCGTCATGCGCGACGGTCGCGCTGTGCGCATGACGGAACCGCTCCGTCATGGCCCCGCCCGCGCACGGAACCTTCAGCGTGGCGCGGAAATCCACGCCGCGCTGAAGGGGTTAAATTGGAGTGGGTATACCCTTACTTGAAGGAAGACTTTTTCAAGAATAACAACCCGAGTAGTTTAAATTTACAATACAGAGGGAGATCCCGTACTAAATTTGTGACCTTCTCTGATTCCTCTTCAGATTCAGATCAGGGAACAGGGCCTTTCTTTCAACCATATCCGCCATACCAACCATATTACCAATACCCAAGAGCTCACCCACCCCCTTTTTTAGACAGAGGTGGGAACAGGGGACGTGGCTTCAGAGGAGGATGGCGAGCACCGACACAACAGAATCAGGAACAGGGGTTCTTCAGGACGCGGCACCGGGTATACAGGCATTAGATCAGATGAGGATGGGTGATAACCATATTGATACGGATTTGATGCCAATATATAACTTGTCGAAACACTCTTTAACTGATGTGGAAATGAAAATACTTCAAAAAGGTTAATCTTTTGACCCTACGGTAGGGCAGGATCCTGTTGATACTAAAACCGAAGTTCTACAATTTCTACGGAAAATCAGACTTAAGGTTTACTTCTCTGAATATAATGATACCAGTGAAATTAACATAAGTGGGCTAAAGAAAAAATCTTCCTTTTTCCTCAATGCATGGCTATGCCAGATGAGGTTCTGAACTTTGAAGATCAAATTCTACGTGAAATAGACCAGCTTAATACTAAACAAATCACATTTAGATCCAACTTTTCTAAACAAGAACAATTGGCTTTAAAAGAACTTTCCTGTAATCCCCTTACGGTTATCAAGCCAACCGATAAGGGAGGGGGGATAGTCTTGAGGGACAAGGAAAAGTATGACGAGGAAATCATGCGTCAACTGAGTAATAAGGAACACTATCGCCCAATTACAGAGAATCCTACAGCTAGATTAAGAGCACAGATGCTATGGAATTAGGATGGAATTAGGATACCTTTGCAAAAAAGAATATGAATATTTGAATTTTACTGAACAGAAGGTTCCTAATATATATGTACTACCTAAGGTACATAAAACTGTATGCCAACCACCTGGGAGGCTGATTATTGCAGCCTGCGGGTCCATTTTGGAGCCATTGGCCAAATATATTGATGTATTTTTGAAGCCGTTTGTAGTTCTAACAAAGGCCTACATTAGAGATATGATGGATCTTATCTCCAAGATAGAACTCTCGATGTTTGATGGAACCCAACAGTTGTTGGTGTCCTTCGACATCGAGAGTCTATATACAAACATACCTCAGGATAAAGCATTGATGGTCATGACTCTGGTACTTGACCAAAGACCGAGGCGAGGCCCCATCAGGTCCCGACAGACTTTTTGCTTTCCTTAGCCCGGATTTGTTTGAAAAATAATTTCTTCACCTTTAAAAAGGATTTGTTTCTGCAGGTTGAAGGTGTGGGGATGGGCTGTTGTTTTGCGCCTGAAATTGCTAATTTAGTGATGGACCATTTTGAAATGAGATACATCTTCCATGAAGCGTCCCCCTTCAAAGAGCATATTCTGGAATGGGTGCGCTTCATCGATGATGTGTTCATGATATGGAAGGGGTCACAGGAAGAATTAGAGCAATTCCATCTGTGGACAAGGACGGGAGGTTGGAGGTAGACTTATATACCAAGTCAACCGACCGCAATACTTTGTTGGAGTATACGTCTGGACATCCGTGTAATCTCAACGACAATTTGCCCTATGGGCAGTTTTTGAGAGTACGTCGCAATTGTACTGACAAAAGTGATTATTTTAGAACTGCAAAGATTTTGCAAAAAAACTTATCACAAGAGGGTATCCGAAGAAGTTGGTAAGGGGAGCACTGAAAAGAGCATGGTACACCCCCAGGGAAAATTTACTTATTCCCAAAACCAAACAATTGGTCTGTGTACTCACTTTTAACCCCAATGCGAATAAGGTAAAACAAATCATTTTAAGAAATCTGAGGTTAGTAGAACATTTGAATATTCCTAAGCCATTGTTCGCTTTCCAAAGGGGGAGGAATTTGAGAAATTTGGTCAAAGCAACACGTCAGTCACCCACACAAGCAAACCTGAGAGGAATGCTGGGTCTACCGGCACTAATAGGGCACTATAGGTGCAATGGGTGTGCAGCGTGCGCACAGACAAAAGACTCCAAATCTGTAGAAATAAATAATACACAACATGTGCAGTTGGGCTTTTCCAACTGCAACTCAAAAAATGTAGTGTATTCAGTGACATGCCCTTGCGGAAAAACATATATTGGGCAGACGACACAAGCTATTAAGATGCGGATTTTACAGCATAAATCACTCATACTTTGCAGGACCATAGGGGCTCCTATGGTTCAACACTAAATTGAAATAAATCATGATGAGAATTAATTAAATTGGTCTGTTCTGGTGGTGGTCAAAGCCCCCAATAAAATAGCCTTGCAAAACAATTTGAATCGCTTAGAGGCTCGCATGATAGAACGATACCATACGTCTACGCAGGGATTGAATGATCATGACGAAATTTGGGCTTTATACTGAAATTTGAACACCTTAAGATTTCACATCTTAATATTGAACTGATAACCGTCTAAAGGACATGTAAGGCGGGAGGGAAGAATGAGTCCTAGACTCTGATGCTATGTTGCAATAATAGTTATGATGCTTCTCTACTGCTTATGTTTTAGTCATCATGCAGTATATTTAGTTTAGAGGTGTACAGTTGTATATATTGGATGTAATATAATTGTTGTGAGGATATGTGTTTTAATTGTTCAATCCTTCATGTGTTTTGTATAGGTTGGTCTGTAGAATTTGTGACTGCCATATTAGAGTCTGTTTTGTTGGGGGTGGTACCTTACTTAGATACAGAGGTACCTGTGCTTAATTTGGGGATTTTTATTATGGAGTAGTTGAGAGTATATCCTCTTGTTTGAAAAGTATGGCTATTGTAGATATACAGCAAAGCTCTAGGATCTATTTTGTTTTTTGTCTTTGATTGTATTATTTTTTTGAATTCTCTATGGTGGATTCGTTTTTTATAACGGATGGATAGGAGATGGATTTTTATCATAGGCTCCCTAGTATACTTAGAACACATGTGGCACGAGTAGGTACGGACTTAAGTGTTCCATGGTAGATTTATGAGGAATATTGGCCCGTTATCATGGCCACGACGTTGCCGAGATTTGCAATATGGAGGATGCTTCTCGTGAAGACTGGCAGTCTTATTTCTATTTTCATGCCCCTATGACGTTATTACGCACGCCGGAAAGAGGAGATATTATACGGAGTGGCGGGCGACTATCGGATGCTTTTTCGCAGCGGTTGATTAATAGAGAGAGAGAGAGGTGATTGATTTCACAACAGACTAGAGCCAAAGTAAGTCCTTTGATGTTGAGCGTGGTAGCGTCATGCGCTCGTCATTTTGAGCTTATATATCAGATGAGGTAATTTATTTAAACTTTATGTGTCTCCGCAATATAGGTTGAGCATGACTTTTGAGTATATGGCATGATGATGAGACGAAGAGGGTGAATTAATATACTCTGACGGAGGGAGCTCCACCATTTGTTGAGGGAGGTAAGTGCAAGGATGGCGAGATTCATCCGGACTTAGTGCATTTTGATTATGAGAAGAAGCGCTTGAGCTTATAAGAGTTGTGCACATTGTTGTTTCAGGTGTACTGTATCCTGAGCACCTAGAAAATTAGGAGTTGCTGCTTATTGCAAATTTTTGGCTGTTTTGATGGTCTGAGAGATGTAAGTTTTAGCGGTTTTAGCTTTTTTACACTGGGTATTATTTGACTGCGGTTATATGGTTATTATTTCTATTTCTCTTCTCTGAAGTCACCCTTTTGGTGGGGTTTAGTGGTAAGCTCTTTTATGTTTGGCACTAAGGGTATGTAGTGAAACTATTTTTGAGTAGATCATTTCCTTAAAAGTTGTTAGTAGGAGTGACACAGGTTTGCTGGTGTTTGATATGGGCACTGAGGGCAGTCACTATTCTTAACCAGCTTGTTCCTTACACAGCGGAGGTTTGAAGTAATATTGTTATTTTTATTTTTAGTCTTTGTACAGTAATGTATTAACCCTGTCCTGAGGAGGCCTAAGAAGTATTAAGGCAATCATTTATCGATTCACCTTTAAGGCCACTTTCACGACAAGCCAGTTGCCAGGAGCGAAAGCTATGGACTTTAATATTAAATTTTCTAACACCCCATCCTTTCTTGGCTTGCTCCTATACCAGCTGCCTTGACCAAAAATGCTGTTCTTACAAGGTCTACAGACATTTATGGAATCATGCTTGGACTCCCTAACATATACAATATTGGGGGATTTTAACTTCCACTTAGAAGAGGACAAGAACTCAGATACATCCACACTGGTAGACAATTTAGAAGGTTTTAAACTCATACAACTAGTTTTGGAACCTACACACAAGGCCCAACATACTCTTGATGGTATCTTTACCAACAACCCTAATATTTCAGTTGAGAAAATATTACCCTTAACATGGTTGGATCACAATACCATCTTCTTCAAACTCTCGCACCAGGAGAGTGATAGGTTCCAGCCAAAGAACTTACCTCCTATTGAATCAAGGCCATGACATAAAATCAGGTGAGAAGATCTAGCAGAGTTGTTGGATATAAATCCACTGCTGCTAGGGCCAGATGTTAATGAGGCAGCTGATAATATGGATGGATGGTTCAGTTCAGCCATGGATCAATTGGCCCCGCTAATACTAAATAAACAATGGCAAAAAAGGGCTTCTGCACCTTGGTACAATCCAGACCTTAAAACCATAAAAGTCAGGTGTAGGCACTTAGGGAGGGCCTGGAGGGTATCGCGGGCAGAGCAAACTTCCCTAGAAGTACAAGGAAGCTATCATAAATGCAAAAAGGAAGTACTTTACTAGCAAAATTGAGGGGGCTAAAAACTCCTTAAGAGAGTTTTTCAAGACTGTCACAGCTTTATCCAAACTAAACCAAGAAAATCGATTTGTACCTGACCAATGTCTTTGTGACAAGATGGCAAGCTTCTTCCAGACTAAAGTACAACTGATCTACGACGAACTGGTATGGAAATTCCCAAACTCCAGTAATACCAGAACACCTGAGCCAGTTGACCAAAACAGGCCAACCATGGCAAGTCACTTGAGCAGGTTTACCCCTCTATCAGCGGATAAAACAAATGATCTGTTATTAGCAGCAAAATCCCGGTCTCCAATAGACCCTTGCCCTCCGGCTTTAATACATTTGATCTCAGATAAGTTCAGTAACCAACTTGCTCCACTTCTGAATAACAACATGAGATCAGGAATCTTCCCCACTTCTTGGAAGAAGGCATGTATTAGGCCAATCTTAAAGAAACCATCCTTGGATCCCCATGTGGTTGAAAACTATCGGCCCACATCTTGTCTACCGTTAGCGCCACAAATCTTGCAAAAATCTATGAATCAAGATTTGATGGGATACCTAGAGCTTAATAACATACCAGACCATTCTCAACATGGCGTAGAGACAACAGCACTCCACTGAATCAGCCCTAATTATGGCCACTGAGGAAATACGTAGACACTTGATGGCGGAGGAAAGGCCATTCTTACCCTACTTGACCTTTCAGCCCCATTCGGTACCGTGAACCATCAGGTATTAATTCAAAGGCTGAAGCCAATAGGAATCAATGAGGAGGCTCTAAGCCTTCTGGCTTCATTCCTCATGGCAAGGGAACAGAGGGTGTGCTGGGACAACTATAATTTTCCCTCCCCTGTGGAGTTCCCCAGGGGTCAGACCTGTCCCCAACACTTTTCAACATTTATGTGACACCTCTGGCTGAGCTGACCTAGGAGCAAGGGTTCTTATTGGTGTCGTATCCTGACGGCACTCACCTTGTCATTTCCATCTCTACAAGTGCGGATACCGTTTCTGGGAAATTTCATGGCTGTCTAAAGCATATTATGGATTGGATACACCAAAATTACCTTAAAGTAAATACGGTAAAAACAGAGGTGATGGAGTTTGGGACTGGGGCACCGCTCTGGAACATGAGTGGTGGCCGGCGGAGGTGGGTCAATGACCAATGCCCACAGGAATGGTCAGGAACTTGGGAATCTTGCTGGACGATCCACTACGTTTCATAGGCCAAATTAATCAGCTAACATCGGCCTGCTTTTTTCAACTAAAAGTCCTACGTAATTTTTTTCCCTTTATTCCTTTTGGAACTACAGAAATCAGTAGTCGCTTTGATCTTTTCAAGGATTGACTACTGCAATGCCCTTTTTCTGGGCATGAACAAACGCCAACTGTCCAAACTACAATCGCTGCAAAATGCTGCAGCTAGAATGCTGCTAAATATTCTAAAGTACCATCACATTTCTGGCAGCATTAAAACACTTCGCTGGCTGCAGGTGCAACGGCGAATTGAATTTAAGGCTCTGTGCCTGGTACACAAAGCCCGATTTGGTGGAGGAGTAGCAGACCTACAGAAAATATTCAGTAAGTACATTCCTCAGCGTAATCTTAGATCTGCTGACAAAGCTCTAGTCTGGATACCTAGAATACAAAGGGCTAGATGGGGAGGTAGAAGCCTGACATATTGTGAGTCCAAGTTATGGAATGATTTACCAGATGACATCGGACTACAACCCTCCAGACCTCGGTTCAGGAAATTGGCGAAGACATGGCTATTCACCAGGCAGAATAAAGGCACTCCTACTTGGCTAAACCAGTCTCCTGCTATAGCGCCAAGATGCCTTGGCATTTGTGCGCTCTCTAAGCCCACTACTTACTTACTTACTTACTTACTTTAGCACTGATTAGCAGTGGTAAAGTGCTAAAACCAACAAAAAGAGGGCCTGACAAAATAAGAAGAAAAGTTTGCTGCCCTGAAAGTCCGCTAATGAGTAATGTTTACTCCAAACATTGTTCTCTAGGCACCTCTGAAAATTCAGAAACAAACAAAATCAACTAAACAATTAGAAACAAACCGTGTTGCCAACTAATGACTGTCTAAAATCTAAAAACTAAAACTCTCATGGTGTTTGCTTAGTCACTGCTAACTGTCCTTTACTTACCTGGACATGTACTGGTGCTCTGTGGAGTCCACAGCGACAGACTCTCTTTTATTTTTTTAAATATCTTTTTTATTGATTTCGCTCAGTACATCTTCCTTACTCAAACAGTACAATAGCATGAACACTATCGTTTTACAACAGCTATTACATATTTTTTACAATTTCACAACCCATCCTCCAATATTGCTTTATCATCCCAGAGGAATCACCCTCCTCTCATGCCGATATTATCAATGTCCTCTTTATATTCCCTTGAACCTTATAAGCTTTTTTAGATTCTTCTAGACGTCTTCCATTGCCCCCAAATTTTATCCCATTTTCTTGGACAACCTCTTGCTATGTATGTTACCTTCTCAGGCCCGAGCACCAGTCTAAGTCATCCTCCCAATCCCGTGGATCCGGCGTCCTAACTACCCCCCACCCCCAGCAATATTTCGTTTTGCTACAATTGTGGCTATTTTCAGCCAAATCATGACATATTTGAGCCACTTTATCTCACCCGTTACACATAATATTAACCATCTTGGTTCTAATGGGATCTCTTCCTCTGTGACTTCTACCATTATTCTTGTTACTTCCTTCCAGTATTGGTGAGTATACCAACACTCCCAGAGAATGTGAAAGAAGGAGCCCACTTTCCCACATCCCCTTGCACAATATTGAGATACTCCTTGGCCCCATCAGTGTAGCTTTGTCCTGGAAGCATAGGATCTGTGGAGGATTTGCAGCTGGATGAGACAAAACCTTGCCCTCACTGACACTTCACGAGGACTCTGCACTGCCTCCTCCGAGTCCTGCTTCTCCAGGAGTCCCAGATCTAATTCCAATGCTTCCCGCATTAGATTATCTTATATAATTCTCCCGTGTTGGGAGAATTATATAAGATTTTCTTATATGGGGTGGCTTTAGTTGTCATGTGGTCAATTAGTAGTCTGTCTTCTAGTGGAGAATACTCCACCAGTGTATCCCCATCCTTGATATATTTGCATAGGGCATGGCTCAGCTGCAGATATCTGTATCTTTCTGTACCCGCCAACTAAAATTCAGCTGCAGATTCTCAAACGTTATCATTGTACTTCCCCTCCAGATGTCTCCCAGACTTTCAACTCCTAATATATCCCTTTTTTTTTAACCCATTTAGGTTCCCCACCTCTCGCAGCTGCTTACTGTCCAAAGAGGAGTCCTCTCGGTCAGCTTCCCCTCCCATCCTAGGTATTTGACCACCTCACGCCACACACGCACCACTGTTTGCATATGGGGTGGGAGTAATCTTTCCTTGCTTCTTCCATATAAAGCCACCACGTAGCCCCTCTCTCCCATGGCCCAGTAGTCACTCCTGCTGGATTTTTCTGGTCAGAGAAAGCCCAGTCATTCACCACAGTTAACTGAGATGCCCAATAGTACTTTCGGATGTCTGGGACTGTCAGTCCCCCTTCATACACCCCTCTCTGCAGCTTACACAATGCTATTCTGGCAGAACCTCCATCCTATAGGGGTCTAGGTATCTCACCATCTATTTCCTGGAACACCTTCTTCGGTATTTAGTATGGCGTGTTTTGCATGACATATAGCAGCCTAGGTAGGGATATCATCTGAAATATCACTGCCATCCCCATCAACGATATCAGCAATTTCCTCGAGCATTCCACATCGTTGTATTTGAGGATATATATTGTCCACCAGAAAGTATTCCTCTTTCACAGATATTTTTAGACCTAGATAGGTGCATGTGTGTTTATCTACTAATGGAGTCGTTTCAATCAGTCTCTGCAGGATCTCTCCCTTTAAGAGAAAGGGATTTACCCAAATTTATCTTATATCCAGAGTAGCTGCTGAACAATTGGAAGATGTGCATTACCCGATATACTGATCTGACGGGCTTTGTCAGGTAGAGGAGCACATCATCTACATAGAGGGATATTCTATCTTCCAAAGCACCACCTGTCTCTGTGCCTGTTATTACAGGATCATTTCAGACCCAGGCCGCCACTGGCTCCAACGCCAATGCGAATAACATGGGTGAGAGCGGGCAACCCTGCCTTGTACCCTTCCTAAAGGGGAACGAGCGGGATACCACTCTGTTCACTTTCACTCGAGGCCTCTGGTCTTGATATTGTAGTTTTACCCATGAACCGAACTTAGGTCCGAAGCCAAATCTGGTTAATGTTTCAAACACATATAACCACTCAATACTATCGAATGCCATTTGCGCATCCAGGGAGAGAAGCACTGTGTTTTCATTGCATTCGGTTTTGGACTAGTGTAGCACCCCATATAATCTCCTCAGATTGAGTCTTGTTGCCCTGTGCGGTATAAATCTAGACTGGTCTGGATGGACCAGTGTGGTAATAACTGTCTATAGCCTGGTCGCCAACGCCCTGGCAAGTACTTTTGCCTCCACATTTAATAGCGATATCGGTCTGTAGGAATCACACTCATCACCTGGTTTATCTTTCTTGGGTAACATCACGATCATCGCCGTTCTGATGTCCAAGGGCAATTCCCCTCTATGCCAGGATTCCTGATACACATTTAGCAAGTGTGGTGCAATTCTACTTGCAATACATTTATACATTTCCACTGGCAAACCATTGGGTCCAGCTGCCTTCCATGACTGGAGGTCCATGAGTGTGCTGGCATTCTCCTCCACCTGATCAAGTGACTCCCTACCCCCACACCCCCAGCACCGGAAGATTGATCTCACGCAATAAATCAGCACAATCAGCAGCTTGGCACTCTGTGGTGGAGGCATACAGTGCCTCATAAAACTGTGTCAATGCCTCTGCTATCTCCTCTCCTGTTCTGTGTGTAGTCCCCCCGATGTATTTATCTCCAGGACCCAACTTCGTTCCCTGTCTCTTCCTTCTAGCCAAGCGATCATTTTATTTGCTTTGTTGCCTATGTTGTA
Organism: Triturus cristatus; assembly: GCF_964204655.1. Classification (NCBI taxonomy): domain Eukaryota; kingdom Metazoa; phylum Chordata; class Amphibia; order Caudata; family Salamandridae; genus Triturus; species Triturus cristatus. Next base: position 897,587,560 of record NC_140588.1, read on the forward strand.
TATCTTCCTCTGGGTAGCCAGTATTTGTGTCCTTGCCCTTTGCTTCTCCAAGGTTCTCAGTTCCTTCTGCTTATGCCTTAGGCAGTGGTTTTTGGACTCATCCGAGTCCCCCCCATCCCAAGACTCCCTGTCCAACTGCTCCACCTCTTTCTCAAGCTCTGCCACCTCTCTTTTTTGTTCTTTCTTAAGAACGCCTATTTGAGCTTGAATATATGCCCTATTCACAGTTTGTATGCCTCCCATAGGGTGTATACCGTCTCTACCAACCCCTTGTTTTCTTGGAAGTAATGCTCTGTTTGCAACTGTACTTTCGTTACGAATTCTTTGTTCCTGAAATACCATAATTCAAGTGTGGAGGCAGGGCGTTTTGTTTGACTAGTGTCTGTATCTTTACCGCCACTGGGGAGTGATGTGAGATCCCTCGTGCAAATTGTGTTCCATTCTAAAATTGCCCGCTTGACTTTTCAATGTAATTAGATAGTCTATTCTGGAGTGGCTGTTATGTTTGGCTGAGGTGTGCGTGTATTGTTGGTTTGTTGGGTTATGCGCCCGCCACACGTCAATCATTCCCATTGGTGTTATGAATCCCTCCAATGGTTCCTTACACCTGCGCTTGCTGCCACAGTTAATCTGTCTATCCGAGGGTCCATAACCGCATTCATGTCTCCTCCCACTATCAACGTGCCCGGAGGCAGTCCCAGCAACATCTCTCCCAGAGCCAGAAGGGTTTCCAATGGCAATGTTGGAGGCACATAGACAGAACACAGATTTATCGTTTTACCCTCCCATGTGCCTATGGTGGCGACATATCTTCCCGAGCCATCGCACCAGCTCTTACCGGGGACAAAATAAATTGACACCTTCATTAATAGCCCTACTCCCGTGAACCAGACATAAAGTCTGCATGTGCCATAAGTTTATAACCCCACCGATCCAGTGCTTTGCATTAGTCCCCCTTCAGATGCGTCTCTTGGAGCAATACCACATCCGGAGACTGATGTCTCAGGTATTGTAGAACCAATGTACACTTTATCTTACTGCCCAGGCAATTAACGTTCCACATTAGAACTTTTAGTGCCATATCTGACCAGTTTTCCTGATATCACTGAACGGACTAGTCCCTTCCTCAAATGATTAGATCCCAAACCCTTCCGTGCATTGGCGCCCTTTATGACTAAACTCAACTTGGATGCATAATTGGTGGGTTGCCACCCTCTGTGTTCATGTCAATCTACTGTTGTTGTGTCTGAGCTTACATACAAAACAACAAATTAATAATAACCCACCCAACTTGGGCCCTTAAAATCCCCAATCCAACCTTCCTCCACACTGCTACCCTGCTTGACAGGCCTAAAACTACCCGCCACCCCTACCTGCAGAGAGTCTGTTGCCTCATACTAACTTGCTTCGTGCCGGGGTAGGCTAGAACCTCCTGTTGGCTTTGTCCCCTGTTATCTAGCCCCCATACGTATGCGTTACTGTCTTTTCCCTGCATGAGGTTTGTCTGGTTCTTCCTTTTTCCACCGCCATGTCTCATCCCCACCTGGTAGCCCACCTCCACCTCCCCACCCGTCCAAACCAACAATGCCAGGCTGACATTGGTAATTCTGACCATACTGTGTCTAGTTCGTCCTCCTCTTGATACGGGAGTTATTTATCTTGTGACCGATCAGACCCAGATCTTTCTTCTCTGGCACTTTCCTCAGGGCCGGTGGCACGGCTATGCTCCCCGACCCAGGTGGCTTCTGTTTTACCAATCTCCACCCCTCTAACCACTCCCACGCCTCAGTTTGGCAGGGTACAACTTCATGTACTTTATGTCTTTATTCCGTTCACAGTTTCAAAGCTTCAACGCATCTTCTGTAGATGTAATGTTAAGTCTGGGAAAAACATTATTGTTGCATTTTCACGTGCTAGATCTCCTTGTGTCCTTGCTGCTTCTACGATTGCATCTCTGTCCCTGCAGTTGAGAATCCTTGCAATAATTGTTCGAGGCGGCAGCCCAGGTCTTGGTTTTGGTTTTGAGGCTCTGTGTACCCATTCAATTGTGAAATATTTTGACAGTCTTACCAGGCGTAGATGGTTTAGGATGAGGTCCTCCAAGAAGAGATCCACACCGGGCCCCTCCATTGCTTCGGGGACACCCACTACCCGTATGCTGTTCCGCCTGGCGCATCCTTCCTTGTCTTCGAGCCTCGCCCCCATCTCCTCTTGCCTTTGCTGTAACTGTTTAATTTTGTCCTCCATTGCTTTAGTGTTTATTTGTAGCTGCGATATGTTGGCTTCCGCAAGCGTTACCTTTTCTGTGGATTTACGCAGATCCGCTCTCAATAGATTTACTTCGACCGTTACATATCAATTTTGTGTTTGAGCGTGTTTTTAAGGTCCATTATGGTTGCCATAATGGAGGTCAGCAAAGGTTCATTCGCCCCTGTCTCTGCCGTACGTTCTCCTTGGCCCTCTACTGGCTGCTTTCAAACTGCGTACTTGTCCATTTTGTTTGCTTTAGTTGTGCACAATGTTTTGGACTTCACCATTTCTTGTCCTTCTGGTGCAGTATGATACGCCTCACTGCATCTAGACCGCATGTTCTGCTCCCTTCTCTTTCAGTTTAGGCCCTTCTTGACCTCCTCACAGTTCCACAAATCTGGCCCCAGGGCCTATTGTCCACCGTCGGTCTTATCCTACTCACCTGTAGTATGGTTCCATTCCTTTCTGATTTCTCTTCAAATGTCCAGATTTCACCTATAATTGTGCTGTGGGTTATCTTGCTGTAAGATTTTACCACCTTCTGACAGAGAGACAGTGGTTATGATGGCAGCTGTTTCCCTCGTCACTGTAGTGTCACAGTATATTTGCACTAACCCCAACAGTCCGTATCTTCTGTGCCACCTGAGCTCAATCCATTTTTTTCCCTTCTTACTTTGTAATCGCCCAGCTCCCCAAAGCTAGAAGGCCCGTGGCCTTCACTTCATTCCCAGGTCTACTGCACGACTCGTAATATGGGCAGCTCCTCGTTGTCTGTTGCTCCTTACTGCCCCGGGCAATGGCGTTTTCATTTGGTTGCCGGCCCGTCTAGCCTCACCTAGGGAGCCCGGTGACTCCTTGCTGATGTGCCGATTTCCACTGATCAGGTGCCACTCTCTAGTCCCCAGTCACAGCCGTTCTCAGTGGGCTCCTTTCTCTCCGTGCCTCCACCCTGGTAGGAGGCGTATGCCTACTTTTAGTAGTCACCCACCTCTCGGGTTGGGGGTGTCTCACCCAGTGGCTCCGAGTTTTCCACCCTGTGCAGACTGGATTATTGTACGGATTATGGGGCTATAGTTTCAGCTAGTCCAGAGCCTCACAGAAGTGCGGCCATTGCAGGCGGCTCAAAGCCACGCCCCCCCAGCAACATCACTCTTATACCACCAGATAGATAATTTACATATTTGCGAGACCTGCCATCTTTGGTGCAGTTTACACTGACTTTTGTGTCTTCTGAACTCCTGTTTTGCTGACTTCATTTTTGCTGGCCTTGGTAGCCTGGGCACTCTACCACTGTTAAAGTGCATGTGCTCTTTCCTGAAAACATGATAACATTGGAATATCCACAACTGGCATATTTGATTTACTTATACTTCACTAATAAAGTTCAGTACATGTGCCCAGGGCCTGTAAATTAAATGCCACTAGTGGGCCTGCAGCACTGATTGTACCACCAACTCAAGTAACCCTTTAAACATGTTTTAGGCCTGCAAATGAAGAACCTGTGTGTGCTGTTTTCAATGGTCATTTCTTCCTGGCAAGTTAACCCTCTTGCCAGTCCCAAACCATTCTTTTTTATACATATAAGTCACCCCTAAGGTAGCAGCCCCAAGGGCAGGGTGCAGTGAATTACAAAATTTGGACATGCACTTCTAGGTTTTACATGCCTAGATAGTGAAAAACTCTTACATTCATTTTTCACTACTGCAAGGTCTAGCTCTCCCATAGGTTAACATGTGGATTACCTTATTACATTGTATAAGTGTAATTTCCAGTTTTGAACAGATGTATATTTTGAGTTTATTGTCTCTGGACTCACAATTTGAAAGCACCACTTATGGTAAAGTTGGATTTTAAGATTCAAGTCTGAAAATGCCACTTTTAGAAATTTGGCATTTTACTTACTTCAACCATTCCATGCCTCTGACTGTCTCTAAATACACATCTGAGGTGGGTGACAGCTGGGCTTTGTACATTCTCACTAGACCGACACACACACACACACACACAGAGCTTAGGTGTGCCTGATGGGCCCCTCACATCCTGATGAGCCATCACCAGGCTGATGGGCCATCCAGGGCAGGATGGGAGGGAGGAGCTTCTACATGCACTTGAATAGGGCTCTGTCTGTCCCGACAAAGAGAGCAGCATTCCCGCTTGTAGTCAGTCTGGAACCAGGACAGGAAGGGCAGGAACTTTATGCACTTCAAAGGTCTCTCTTTGAAGTCCTCCACTTCAGAGGCACAGCTGGGTATATAAGTACTGGACCCCTAACGTCACCAACTCAGTACACTTCTGGACCTAATGACATTCTGCTGGACTCTGCAGGACTTTGCTGGACTCCTGCTTTGCTGTGCCTGCCCTGCTGCCCTCCTTGTCTGGGAGTGAAGACTGGACCTGCTTCTCTGCATCCCCAGAAATAAAGTGACTCCAAGGGCTTTACTGGCTTGCCTCCTGTTCTGAAGTGTCAGGGACATCAAAGTCTTCCAACAACCCTGCTACAGCCTCTGCACTCTGCCAACTGTGAGCCCTGCCCTGCCAAGTGGTGCCAAACCAGTCCTGGGCCCTTTAAAGTGACTTTTCTGGTTGTCTTCTGCTAGATTCCATGCATTGTTGTTGTTGCGCAAGTCAAAACCGGCACATCTAACCTCGATGCCAACGCATCGTTAGCTGTGAGGCTCAAGAGATGATCGATGATGAAACTTATCTGACTGCACAGATTGGAACCGACTCATCGTTTGTATCTGAAGGGATCAGCACCGATGCGTCACCTTCTCTGCTCCTCGCATGTGGTCTTCGGAGTCAACACATTTCATCCATCCAAGGTACTTTTCCAGGGGGCAAGGTTGGTCTCAGTATCCGACTCCCGGTCGGCCTGAACCTGCAGATTTGACCGGGTCAAGTGAGACCAGATAGACCCGGTTGACGCTTCATGTTTCTAATACATATTTGAAGATATTCTGTAAACATTCATAACTATGGTTCCACTTATTGGATTTTTGTGGTTTTAGTCCTGTTTTGTTCAATAAATTAAGCTTTATTTGTCTTTGCTGGATCCCCGCCTCGAGAGCAGACATAAAGATAGTACTCGTAAATGGCGTTTGTGAATTCCCAAAGTCGTAAACTTAGACGTTTGGTCTACATTTAGAACAAACATCAGGCCTTAGGTGTAAAGTTTGACTTTAGGTCTAACTTTACCTTTGTAAATCGGGCACCTGGTGTGGTCTGATAAATGGCTTCATAACCCAACGCTTATTCCCAAAAGATCAGTCAAATAACCACAATTCTGATCAAACAAAACCTGAATGCTAGCTATCTATCTAAAAACCACCCAGTGTTAAACCTAGGTTGGCTGGGGAAATCCATGGAAAAAACTTTCACCAACCAATTGAGCAACATCATCTCCAAAAAACAACTGCTACTAAGCTATCAGTTCAGCTTCCGAACCAAAGGCCATTTGTAGAAAAACATTTTTGCAGTCAGAAATGCCCGAGTCACAGAATCGAGCTGCTTCCGACTGCAAAAATGCTATTTCATAGGTAAAGAGCACAAATTGTGATTCTGTAACATGTTAGTGAATTGCAATTTGTGTTGAGTGCTTTGGTATTTGGAAGGGCATGTTTAAGGATTCCTTCCAGCTACGGAATTGCAGTGCTATGTATGATTGTTTTTGACCAAATTACAGTAGCAAAACATTCATTTTTTACTGACACCTCAAATTGCAAAGTGTGCCCAAGAGCCCCATTCCCCTTTGTGAATGTTGAAACAAATATTTTGTAAGAGCAGGTAGTCGCCAAACAGATGGCTGCCTACCAGGAGTAGCCCATGCAGGTAAGACCGGTGGGGCTGGGTGGGAGGGGGGTGAGTCGACAGACGACGGCGAGGGAAAATTAAAAAGATATTTAATTTTCCCTCATCGTAGTCTGTCGACCCCCCCACCTGTTCCACCACTCTTCTCTGCATGGGCCGCTCCTGCTACCTACTCTCAAAAAATGTAATTTAAAAGTTTCATTTTATTTTTTTAAACACATCCCATTTTCCTTAAAGGAAAAGAAGCTGTATTAAAAAAAAAGGTTTCTTTATTAAAAAGCAATTTCAGACATGAAGGTCTGCTGATTCCAGCTGGCCACTATCCCTGTGATGGATGCCATTCTAACGTGTTGCAAATTGCAATCTATCTCATTAATATTTATGAGGTAGGTCAATTTGCGACCCAGAATCGCTACTTAATCCTTGTCTGTTTGTCTACATTGGGAATTGCATTTTCCTAATGGCAATTTGGTAAGAATCCCAATTAGGAAATAGCAATCCATAAATTCTATACTTATGCTCACTATGTCAGCATTGAAATTGCCACTCTGATGATACTGGATGATGTCCATCGATTACAGGACAAAAACAACCTTCTAAGATTTTATTCTATACCTATTAGTTTCTTTCAACAAGATTGACCAACACAAGCTAATTCACATTTTGGTGAACCACATGGGTTTCCAGGCAAGGTTCTCTGACGGTTCACCTCCTTATTCCCGGACCTTTACGAAGTGGTGAGGATTGGGTATTACACATCAGTCAGAGACAAAGTAGCATGGGGTGTCCCACAGAGCTTGATCTTAACTCCTTCTTACTTTGTTAATCTGTACCCTCTGCCTGATTCTCAAGGATGGAGGTGTTGCTAGGTACCAGAACAATGATAACATGTAAATATCTAAAAGCTTGCTGCCCCATACTTCTCTCAATCTCCTAGCACCTTACACCAAATTACAGAATACTTGCAAGATACGGCACTTGCATGTCTAGGGGGATGGACACAGACAGTAGTTAAAACCTAGGGCCAAATGTCAAAGCATTTTTGCTGTTGCAAACAGCTCAAATTTTCAGAATCGGGCTGTTTGTGACCGCATAAATGCTTCTTCAAATGTACAAAATGCAAAATGCAATTCGATAACTTGTTACTGAATCGCAATATACATTTGTGATTCCAGATTTGAAAGGTACCTGTTTATGACGTCCCTTCCAAATACCGAATCAATATGGTATGAATTACTGTTTTGCAAAAACCCAACTCCAGTTGCAAAACAGTAATACTTTACGACTAATATAAAAGTGGTGGTAACCCATTCCAAATAGGGAAGGGTCCCCTTGGTAAACCTTCCACTTTGAGAACGTAAAAAGAATATTTTTTAAGAACAGGCAGTGGCTCAAGGGACCACTGACAGCTCTTAAAAACTGAAACTTAAACATTTAATTTTCTTTTTTTAAATGCATCCTGTTTTCCTATAAGGAAAACTGGCTTTTTAAAAAAAAAATACACTAAGAATGCTCTAGTAAAAATCAATCACAGACATGGTGGTCTGCCGACTACAGCAGGTGACCATCACTGGGATGGAGGCAATTCCTAATGGGTTGCACATTGTAACCTACCTCATTAATATTCATGCAGTAGGTCAACTTGTGACCTAATAGGAATCTGTATTTGGGAATAAAAAAATTCATACATTAGGAATACGAATTACCTAATCCGATTCGGAGATAATCGCAACTGGACAACCAGTATCCCTAACTGATTGTATCTCTGGCCCTTAGAGTTTATCTATATTTTGGAAGCTGTGGCAGTTTTATGGGGATGCTGAATACCAAGGCTCTGGGCATGAAGGCCTACCATGTGTGTTTCAAGGGTGTTCTGCTGATATACTGGCATCACATCTGTTTGCTTTTTTGAAGAGGTGTGTGAGAAATGCATACCACCACCATTCATGAAGGAGGCACTCCTGATTACTTTACTTATGCCTGGTAAACTCCTGACCACTGTGAGTCATATGAATGGATTTCACTCATCAACTCCAATGCTATCATTCTAGCACGTACAATTGTCTCCCAGAAGAAGTAGGGACACCGTTCGCATTTGTTCCATGAAACTATTATAAGATTAGAATTAAAGAATCTTGAAAGCCATCCGTGAGTGCTGCTCATTCTTAACCGTCGGTAAAGCCTGTGAAATAACTAGTGGCAATGCTCTGCCACCAATGAGGTTGCACCGTCTGAGAGCGCCAGCGTCTCCAGCAAAAACCGAGCCAAAGAGGAATATATATATATATATATATCACTGAAAAAACCATAGGTTTCACACATGTTATAGTTAGCGGAAATTTTACTGATAAAAAACCAGTGAAATTGCCCCGTTATAGTTAGTGCTGGCAACTATAACTCACGCGACCGCAATCCTCTGCTGATGCTAATACTGTATTTAGACACTTATTTGCCCATGTCTTCTTCCATACATTTTTAGCTATACATATATTACAAATATTTTTTTTTCATAAAGACACATATGTCATCAGCAGAAGATTGCGGTCGCGTGAGTTATAGTTGCCAGCACTAACTATAACGGGGCAATTTCACTGGTTTTTTATCAGTAAAATTTCCGCTAACTATAACATGTGTGAAACCTATGGTTTTTTCAGTGAATTTGCAAGGTTTTTTAAATGCTAATTCCTAACTATAACGTGTGTGAAACCTATGGTTTTTTCAGTGAATTTGTACGGTTTTTTAAATGCTAAGTTACTTTACGCCATTCGAGGCGTGCGCGCCCACTTAACGCAGTTCGTTCCGTGCACGGTTTTTATCAACTTTAATAAGCCCTGTACATTTGGTGGCCTTCGGCCACCAAAAGCACAGGGGGTGGGGTCAATGTGGATAGTGTTTTTTTTATTTCGATTTTATAATTTCATGTTGCCAAAATTTAGTTTTTTTTACCTATTAATAAGCCCTGTACATTTGGTGGCCTACGGCCACCAAAAGCACAGGGGGTGGGGTAAGTGTGGATAGTGTTTTTTTTTTTTTTTTTTTTTACCGTACGCTTACGGTAAGCGTACGGTAAGCGTACTCGGCGAAATTGCCGAAAAAAAAATAAAACCGTTTTTGCTCTTGGGGGATGTTTGGGGACTCCCACAACATGACTATGTGGGAGGGAGTTGTCAAAACAGCCCCGTAACATGTTTTTGGCCATCATGTTTGATAAACAACACTCAGTGCGAGAGACAAAATGGCGGACGGCGCTTCCTGGTTTCGGCCGATTCGAATGTTTACTAAGATCTAAGAGCCAATCAGAATCGCGCTCGCGCACGCCACCGTACGCTTACGGTAAGCGTACGGTAAGCGTACCGTAAGCGGGCTCAGATATATATATTGATTTAAAGGCTATTTTCTCAGAATCTACTGAACAGATTTACACCAAACCTACAAAAGGCACTTCCTTGACCTAGGGACTACCTCTCTGCCAAATTTCTAGTAATTCTGTTCAGCCGTTCGGGCTGTAGCTCGTTCTAAAGGTCCTATGGAAAAATGCATGGGAAAAACGCGTTTTGGGACCCCCCTTTTATCTCAGCCCCCGCTTGACGAATCCCCCCGAGACTTTCAGGGTAGGAGCGGAGCGTAGCGCCCCACCTATTTTGAGAAATTCGCGAGGATTCATCGACCGGCGCCAAAGTTATTCAGAATAGAATGTTGAGGTTTTCCTATGGAAAAGGGGTCCTAACTATAACTACCTACTGGCGACCGCCAGTAGGTAATATATATATATATATCCAATTTTGGAGACTCTTCGGCGTTGGACAAGTCCATTTTTTTTCTCATCAAGCCAAACAGAGCCACCTCAGTTTCAGGTTCAAGCTCTTTTCTAATTGCTAAACTCATTGCTGCAAAAATCTCACGCCAAAAGGCTTCGGGCATGTATAAAAAATATGAAGCCAATCTGCCCCATTTTAAAGCTTGCAACGAAAGCATTTATTATCCACTGCCGAAAAGTGTCTATTAAGAACCTTCGGAGTGTAATAAGCCAGCCAGCGAGATAAAAAAGACATCCTTTTAAAATTAGCTGCTCTAAGAGCCTTACTTCCTAACTGAGCGATTTGTTCCCACTCCTGTCTCGTGAAGGACACGAGTTATTTTACTAAGAATATCTTCAACCAGCGGAGACTCTTTGCCCTGCTTTAATAGAGTATACCAGTTTCCCACACCTTTTAATTTAATTTTATATATGGCGTTAATCAGAACAGATAATGTCCCACCTGTTGACATATTATATTTATTTATAAAGTTCAATATCTGGAAATATTCCCAAAAAACGGTTGCTAAACGATTATCGGATCTCTCTAGAACCTCCTGCCAAGTAATAAGTCTCCCTGCGACAAAAAAGGAACCCAGTTCACCTAGACCACAGTCCTTCCATTTTTTACATTTAGTGGAATGGATTTGGAGCCCTAGAGCCTTAGATTCTTCCAAACTAAGATAATAAAATCCACCAAACCCAGCTTGTTTAAAGAAGAACTGGAGTCTATCCGAAAAATCCCGAATAGTCTTATAACGGGTCTTTTGGGGTAGTTTAGCTGTTTTAAAAAAAATAGAAACTTGCGAGCCCGATTCCTGAGTCATTCTGTCATAAAAAAAACTATCCGGCCACCCATTAGAATCTAATAATCGTGCTGAAAGATCGAGGACCGCCACCAAGTAATAAGTACGAATATCTGGTAGCGCCTGCCCCCCTTGGGTTGTTTCTAACTGCAATATAGGTAGCCTGACCCTAGGTGCTTTTCGATTCCATACAAATACTCTGATCATGGACTCAATATCTTTAAAAAAATAGGAATTAATTTTTAGCGGTACATTAATAAAAAGAATAACCAATAAAGGAAGAATCGACATTTTAATAAGTGCTACACGACCAATCAAGGTCAATGGTAAAGAAATCCATCTCTCCAACAATCCCTTAATTTTATCACGCATTGCTAGATAATTTAGATTAAATAGTTGCTCAAATTGACTAGAAACATAAATACCTAAATATCTAATAGGTTCTATTTTCAGAGCTTGTGATTTTAAATTGGATGGTAAAAAATTATGGTCCACATTCAAGGCAAGAACCTCGGTTTTATTTTGATTAATTTTTATATCCGCCTATCATTTCATATTTACTAAATTCAGACAGGACTAGATCAAGATTTGATTTATCTGGTTGCAGATATAAAATTATATCATCCGCGAATAATTTTATTTTTGCCATTCCTTCTATTGGAGGTTTAATTTCTGGGTTGCCACGAATTCTTAATGCGAGCGGCTCAATAAAAAAAGTAAACAAAATAGGGGACAATGGATTGCCTGGTGCCTCGATTTATATCAATTACCCCTACCGTATTAGCGTTAATCACCACTCGAGCTTGGGCACCTTGGTAAATATTTTTCAACATTTCAATCACCCGGGCCGGGAAGCCAAATCTTTGCATTCCAAAAACAAAAGAGCCTTCCAATTGACCAGGTCAAATGCCTTCTCGGCATCGACCATTGTGACTAAAGTTGGAATTTTATTACTAGTGATATAATCAAGAGCCTGAATTTGAGGCCATTGTCCTTCCTGCCACAAAGCCAGCCTGGCCCGGATGTATTAGTAACTGCGCAATTGGAGTAAAACGTTGGGCCCATATTTTCATAAGAATTTTAAAATCAGTGTTAAGCAAGCTAATCGGCCTGTAAGAATTAACCTCCTTATGATTCTTTCCCTTCTTGACAAAACTAACAAGGATAGACTCCTTAAAACTCGGAGGGACATTGCCACCCATTCTAACAGCATTAAATAGTTTTACCAAAAAGGGAGTTAACTCGTTCACAAAAACTTTATGGAAATTAAATTGGAAACCCATCCGTTCCACAGGCCTTCTCCCCTGCTATTGATTTAATTGTGTCCACAATTTCTACCATCATAATTTCACATTCCAATTGATCAGACAAAATCGGAACATTAACTTCATCAAAGTATTTACGGATAGGATCTAAGCCTACCACAAAATTTGTAGAATAGAACTGAGCATAATGTTCCAAAAAAACTTGAGCTATATCACTCTTCTCTCTGCTGATGTTTTGAGTCTTAGGGTCAATAATTTCAGAGATGAATGCGTTTTCCTGCTTTGATTTTGTCTGCCCTGCCAACATTTTTCCCACCATTTGGCTCTCCTCATAAACTTTCTGCTGAAAAGTTCTAGAACTATTAATTTCTTCAATTAAAAAAAATTCTTTAAGGGCTGACTTTGCTTTTTCTAACTGAATAGCAGCATCTCGACTCCCCTGTGGCTGAGCGTCTTTTAAATTCATGGCATCACTTACAGCCTGTTGGAGTTGGTTAATCTTTATCTGTCTTTTTTTCGACAAGGCAGCTGAATGGGCAATTATCTGCCCCGCATAGCTGCCTTAAACCCACCCCATACTGAAAAAATATCTGCAGTCTCCTCATTTATGCTAAAAAACTCCAAGATCCACTTTTTAGTTTGGGTAACTCAATTAGGATCTTGCAGGAGCAGACGATCCATCTGCCACCTGGATTCTGTCTTAATCCCCCCTACAATTTCCAGCTTTAACGAAAATAAGGGAATGATCTGAAAATGGGTTAACCCGTATCGTGGTATCTAGTATTTTCAAAGAGCGTGAAGAGAAGAAAAAATCAATCCGGGAGGCCGTATGAAATTGTTTAGAATAGCAAGTGAATTTCATTAACCTGGGGTTAAATTTACGCCATTGGTCAACTAATAAATATTCCTGCCTTATGGCTTCCAAAACTTTCTTTGTTTGGGGTTTCAATTCTTTTTTGTTTTTATTTGACGTATCTTTTTTGAGATCTTGAATAAAATTAAAGTCGCCCCCAACAATTATTTGTCCCGAAGTACCCCTAAGAAGCTCCGCAATCTTTTTTAAGGATGTAGCATCGTCTACTATTGGCCCATAATAATTTATAAAATTTAGATTTATCCCATTTAATCTAGCCTTGACCCACAACCAACGTCCCAATGGATCTCTCCTAATTTGGCCAAATTCCCACGGAAGACTGCGGCAAAAATATATACCGACCCCCCTTTTGGCCAACCCGGCTGAAGCAAAAAAAACATGCAAAAGAAACCTAGGAACATACAGCTTGGGGTAGTTGGTTTTTAAGTGTGTCTCCTGAAAAAATACCACCTGAGGGGAGGAGGACACCAGCCACCTTATTAAGGCTCCATATTTAGATGTATTCAGTATCCCATTGACATAGATGGAAACAGTATCACAAATACTCTTCATAGCAACTTATATAAAAATACAGACTGCATACAACAACTATGAACATTTCCCATCCTGAATTTCTTAAAAAGAAAAAATTATACACTAATGTCCCTGCTTCTGCTCTTTTATCTATTTTAATTAGCACCCCCATCCCCTTCCCCATCCCCACCCCACTCAGCCCACCCTCCGGGGAGGTGCCCCACCACGCTATCCACCTCCACCTCACCCCCGCTAACTTAGAGGGTGCCATGGAACTGCACCCATCATGACCCACCACCCCACCACCTCTTGACAATAGATTACTACAAAAAAAAAAAACATCAATTTTCTTATTTCCAAAATTACTTTAAATCAGTAGCCTAATTACCTAGCCCCCATACCTATTATATCTTCAAGATCTATACACCAGGGGGGAAGAGAAGAAAAGAAGAAAACATCCATTAATTCCTTACGTAGCTGACATTCCTTTAAGACAATCCTGAGCATCCTCTAAATTGGAAAACATATGGAATTTCCCCTTGACTAAAACCCGGAGTTTAGACTGATGAGCAATTGATGCCTGTGCACCTTGAGCCTTAAACAAGAAAAGCAGTTTAACAAATTCTTTGCGTCTCCGAGCTGCAGTAGCGGACATATCTGGGAAGATTCTACAATTAGAGGTCTCATTCACTGGGAACTGTCTTTGTTGTATCGCTTTAGCCAGGATCTTCTCTTTTATCCGGTAATCTGCAAAGTTGACCAATATAGTACGTGGGCCACTCGTGCTTGGCAACGGATGAAACGGAACTCCATGGGCTCTAGTAATTGTAAGATCCCCCCCCCCAAACTCGGGAAGTACTTTTTCTTTAATAAAGGATTCCACCCATTGCGATGTCTGGGCACCTTCCATTCTCTCGGGTACCCCCACTATACGTAGGTTTGAGCGGCGGGAGTGGTTTTCCAATTCCTCAAGGTTGATCTCTAACGAGCTTCTGTCCTTTATGAACTTGCATACTTTAATCGATAGTCCGGACATCTGATCCTCCAACTGAGAGATCCTAAATTCTGCTTCCTGTATCTTGACTGGTAGACAAGCTACCGCGTCTTCGATCTTCCCAAGACAGACATGAAGAGAGGCAATCTCATTTTCCTGCGACCTTTTCATTTCGCGAATCTCTTCAAGAATAAGGTTAAGCAAAGTCCTAACATCTAATTGTTTGATGGAGCTTGTCTCTACAGGAACAGTTATTGTATTTTGGACTATATCTAGGGCCGGACCAGAAACTATATCAGACGCTGGAAATTGTATCATATCTGATGCCTTCTGACTATTATGAATGGACGTTTTCTGGCTTTGAAGATGCAGTTGGTCCAGTTGATCCTGTTCCAGAAGCCCGGAGGAGAGCATTGAACTGCTGGCGCTCTGTGCCCAGCTTGGAACTATCGGGAAGCATAACTGGGCTCCATCCTTTACTGTAGATAGAGGAGGGGGATTTAAGGCATTGTCATTGAGCCCATTTGTTAGAAGAATCAAAGTTGTAGACTTTTGAGGACACAGAGGTACCGGAGAGATAGGAGAAGTGAGAAGTGGAGGTTAGAGGAGAGCTGGCATCTAAAGAAAGCTGCGACAAGCTATGAGGATCCACCACCACTGTCTGTGGTGCCATAGACTGGAAAAGGACTGGCTGTATTATCTTTTTCGTAAAGAGGGGGAACTCCTTGACACTTTTTCCCTCCTCTTTGCTGCTTTCCTTAGTGTCACCCATATCCACTTTCAACTTACTCTCCTCCCCATTTGCTTCAATCTCTGGTATAAATATGGAAGGAGAAGTTCTAGATGGCTGGCTTAGACCAACAGATTGTGCTACCAATTCATCTTCGGAGCTTTCGAGACTAAAACGCCGATCAAGGCGACTCCCCACAAGTCATGTTCCTCCTGTTCCAGCAGATAGCGCTTTTGCCTGTGCCTGTGCCAGGCGAGTTTTAGCTTTCAAGCCAGTCGCTGCTTCAATCCTTCCAGCTGGATTGCCCTGTTTATTATGTCTCCCCATTGCAGACCTGCTCCTGTGACCAGTACTGGAACGAGGAAGTGAGGAAAGGGTACTATGGCCCAATTTGCAAATGTTTTTTCTATTCTTTTTTTAACAAAAAAATAAATAAATCCCCCACTTTTGCAGTTAAATCACAACTGTATAGATTTTTTTTTCTCCTCCTCAAAAACGCCTCAGCCCCAGTTCCACCACACCAGTCCTCCTCACCACCTCCTCACCTCCTCTTGTTTTTTTCTCCTTTCTTCTCCTTCCCCTGCTGCTGAAAAAATGCGGGTGTACCCAGAATGTGAGGCTCAATCTCCGCCTGGTATCCTCTCATGCGGGCTCAAATGGCTTCATGCAACCTCTTGTAGCGGACGTTCGGGCGGATAGAAACGGATGTTAGGCTCGTAACAAAGCACCAAAGAACAGCGTTTTCAGCATATCGCTGAAAACAAGAAAGAAATGCGCGATTTGACTTTGCCTCGATCTGCCATGGGAGCCGCATTCACCCGCATTCGTCCGCTTTCCCGAAGTCACCAAGCCAAGCACGAAAACGCCAGCCTCCCAGACACACGCCAGGAGCAATCCGCCATTGCCGGGGGGGCGGGGCTTAGATCACCTGAGGCTACGCGGTGTGGTGTTCAGCAGCCATCACGAAAATGGGTGCATTCTCAGTGCTCACAAGGCACAGTGGTGGCAGTGCCTGTGGCCTGCAGCGGCCCCACAGGAGAGTGGGCCGCTGCAACTTGGGGGCGCATTTGTTTTTCAAGTGTCCCAGTGGGGGACTCACGGCCGTGGTGCCCGTGCACATTATCTCTACAGCTGCCCCGCTGGACAGTGGGCAGCTGCAACGGTTGGCTAGTCTTGGGACTCTCCAGAGCTGCACAGTAAGTGCCAGGACTGTTGGTGCATTACCTCAGCTGCCCTGCGAAGCGCAAGCAGCTGCAACGTTTGGGGCACATTTAGTTTGTTAGAGCCCCAGTGGGGGACAGAGGGTGCCAGTGCCCATCTTTGTGATTTCACAGCTGCCCAGCAATTAGTGGACAGCTGCCACGTTTAGGCCTGCGCAATTGTGCACTTTGCTTTTGCTGCTTTGGCAGCTAGCCCTGACTTTGCGCGACAAATAGCATTTGAGCCCCTGTGACAGGCCAGTTGGCCTGGGGCCAGTTTCAATGCGTTGTGCCCCCAATTGGGGCACACGGTATTTATGCCAATCATTTCCTAAGGTGTTTATGCTTGTGATGCCTACTGTAATGCCTATTGCGTAATGTATGATGCTAATGAGGTTTGGGCCTAATGTAGTTTCATGCCTAAGGTGATTCATGCGCAAGGTGATTCATGCATCCTCTGTTTTACATTGTAGGATCTCATGCTAAGTTCCTACCTTTACCAGTAGTTACTGGTTGTGCGCTACATTTACTAATTGCGCTACATTTACAATTGGTGATTTGTGATGGTCTTGACAGTGGCCCTATTGGCCCTGTCGTGTGTAAATAGTCCCCTGTGAATATTGCCTAGTGCCAGTTGGCACAGTGTATATTATGTGATTATGTTTCTAATGTATTTATGACAATACAAAGGCTATTTTTATATATAACCTTGTATGGAGTTCCTTTGGTGGTGTGCCTGGGGTGTTGTTGCTGGGTGCATGCGCAAACGCTTTACACATTGCCTCCAGGATAAGCCTGACTGTTCGTGCAAAGCTACCAAGGGGGTGAGCAGGGGTTATCTTTGGCGTGTAACTCCCTTGCCCTGACTAGAATGGTGGTTTCTTCCTGGCTTTGGCACAAGCCTTAGCCAACCAGAAATCCCATTTCTAACACCAAGGGATTCCCATTTCGGCATCCCGTAGGTAAAGGAACATGTCTCCTTCATGAAGTGATACTACATGCTACCCATCACATAGGGAGACACCCCTCCCCCATCCTCATCATGCTGGTAAATAGCTCCACCGCAAGGGTAAATAAAATTTGTGAGAGTGGGCAGCCCTGTCTAGTTCACATTCATAAACAATTAGAATGGGTAGTAATGGTTTTTAGTCAATCGCACCTCTTTTATCATGTGCCACCATTTGTAGAAGAAGTACACAATTATCAGGATGGTGCTATATGGTACAGATGCACCGTACTACCCTAGATGCATATTACACATCAGTAATCTACCTCTGTGCAGAAATAACAGTACCAAAGCACTCCAAAGAACAGTCAATATTGAGCAATTTCACCCTTCATATTATTTCATGTTTCTACAATCAGAAGACAGGAGCAAGATGGTTGTTGAATGAAGCCTGTATTCAAACCAGGAAAAACAGCCGACACAGTTACTTTTTGAAGGCTGTAATCACATATGTACAAGTACATCAATTGATGAAACATTTGATAAACCAACAATTGTTCTTTTAAATTTTGAGACAAAATACTAGTACATTTATGGTGTCCAAATTCTTGGAAGGAAAAGCGAACCTAGTTTGTGTCCCCATGCAAAAATGTATGCTATCAATTCAATAACATACAGATTCTGTGCAAATAAGTGAATATTCACATAAACTCTGTCATGGTGAGTATTACTTGAGTATTGATTGCAGAAGCCTGACTGTGCATGTCAGTCTGGCCACAGTGAAAACAACGGCCAATATGACATGCGCAGTTCAGTTAACACAGCTTCAGATTGTCCCACTGAACGTCTGTGATGCCAGGAGAGAGAGCTCTATCATGGCCCCGCCTAATAACAGGTGAGAGTTGGGGGATCGTGGGTCACAGTGGGGTTGTTGGGGGGGTCAATGCCCCATGCCTCTATGGATGAACCGCCCCTGAAAAATGCACAGATAGGAAAGATGAAGGGACAAAGGGAGAAATGGAGAAAGGGAGAAAGCTGGAACATACATGAAAAAAGGGCACATTTAAGACTACCAGTCTTGGTATTCGGCACGCAGACAATCATTTGCACCGGCCGCCAGCTTCTAAGCAGACCTTTAGACACCAGAACTCTTTCTTTCACAAATTAGGCACTGAAGTGATCCATACACTGTCTATGATGGTTGACTCTGATGTTCTTGCTGGAACCTTGGGTGACCCTGCTCTGCCTGGTCAAAACCTTTCATGCTAGCACCAGGATGTACATTGCTCTTGTATTACTGATTGCAAAAAAGAAAGTGCCCAGAAACTGGGGATGCTTTCAGATGTCAGCTCACAAATTTGATTAAATGATCTAATTTAATATAATGAGCAGCTCAAAAACTATATTGACACGTCTTCGTTCCTCCAGACCTACAGGTATCCGGGAACCCTTGTGCACCTATTTGCTTCCGTCTGGGTCCTCCCCCTCTTGTCTAACCTAAACCTGGGCTTCTTTATACAAGAAAACAGGGTTTGGGGTAGCCCTAGTATATTACATTAGGTAAGATATGATGATTAAATATTAGCCATCTCCAATACTTTTTCGTGCTCCATGTTACAGCCTACTTTCTGCCTTTACAATTTCCTCTGTGACTTTAACATTTCCTCTGTGACATGCACTTGGTATAATGGTAATTGTATGTATGCAATGTCTCGCTGTTAGACCTGGCATCATTGGTGTGGGTTTCACCTGTATGTTTGCCTTTGCCTCCTGTTATGTTGCTGTGTGTTGGACTTCGTTTTTGCTGGTCTAGATGCTTTGGGCACTTTGCCACTGCTGTTCAGTGCCAAAGTGCAAGTGCTCCCTTTGTAAATTATTGTTATGGATTGGTGATTCCATGATTGGCATATTTGATTTACTAGTAAGTCCCTAGTACAGTGCACTGTGTGTGCCCAGGGCCTGTTAATGAAATGCTGCTAGTGCGCTGCAGCACTGATTGTGCCACACACAAAAGCAGCTGGTAAATGTAACTCAGGCCTGCCATTGCAGAGCCTGTGTGCAGTCTGGTACTACCATGTTGACCTGGCAAGTACTTGCCAGGCCCTAACCTTCCCTTTTCTTACATGTTTGTCACCATTAAGGTAGGTCCAACGTGCCCCTGTGGGCAGGGTGTAGTATATGTGAAAGGTAGGACATGTGTGTGTGGCATGTCCTGATAGTGAAATACTGCCAATTTCGTTTTTCACTATTGCAAGGCTACCTCTTCCCATAGAATAGAATGGGCACAGGGTTGGATTGGGATCACAATTAGGCCTGGGCACTCTAAAAAAAGTGGCCCATATTCATTGATCATCCCTTTCATTATAGCCTCAGGGCATTTACATGGCAAGGGAGGTGTCAAAAAGCACACTGCTGATGCTCAAGGGGGCATAGGTGAGAAAGGCCCAATAAAACTTTCCCCCCTGCGAGGACCCTGCATACAACCCACCCTCCCTGCACCTGCAATCGACTAATAGTGATGTCCCGGAGAGGGAGATAACATTGCTTCTGGCAGGGCAAGCAAGGCTGGGTACCATGGTGAGAATGCCTCATCTGGCCCCCAACCTCAATTTACAGCACGGCAGTAGAGTGACCAAGATACTGGTCCCACATTAAAGTGGTGTGGCGGGGACTGGGAAAGAAAGTCAGTTTCTTGGGCCTGTTTACTGAAGCCCCGAAAAACTGCCCAACAGGTGACCTTGAGGCAACAGCACATTGGCCAATGTCCGATTGCCCGCCTTCCCAATCCTACCCTGCAAGGTGAGTTTGCTGATAATATCTTATAAACCTAACTACCCTTGGGAACAAGGTAGGAAGATAAAGGTTAGTGTGCCTGAACTCAGAATGTTAAAATGCATCTTTAAGGTGAGGGTGATTTTTATATTCTGTGTTTGAAAAAAACACTTTTAGAAAGTAGATCGTTTCTTGCTTAGCCATCCAGAGTGCCTCTGCCAGGATGTTTATTGACTGTCTGGCTTTGGAGTGACAGGCTCTGGGGATGTGTGTTGGCTCCAGAGAGTCTGGATGAGTCAGGGGGTGAATAGACCTGCGCTGCATGTAGAGTAGGGGGAGGAGATTTCCTTTCAGCTGAATGGGCCTGGTCTGCCTTCCACAATACTGTCTCCACCTCCTGTCAGGAAGCTGTACCAGAGAGGACAGAACTGGTTTTGGCTGGGCAAAGAGCTTCTCTGCCACAGAGAACAAAGGATTTTGCTATATAAATATTGGGGCCCAGACCCCAGAACTTTAGATCACTTTGGACTTCAAGAGGAACCTCTACCAAGGAGAAGAGCTGGAGAAACTGGAGGAGGAGTACTGCCCCTTTTCTGTGTGCTGTCTGGGGTTGGCCTGCAGTCGCTGTTTCTGCCAAGGAGAGGAACTGTGTGTGTATCCTGCTTGAGAAAGTATCTCCAAGGGCTTGAAGTGGAGCTTGCCCCCTGTTCAAGAGGTCTCAGGAACAGCAAAGACCTCACCATCCTTCTGGGCACCATCTCTGGCATCGCTGGTTCCAGTCACCACAGAAGAAAAGGGCAACCGACTCAGTCACCGAGTCCATCACAGACTCTGTGTCCTGAAGGCACCGACTCCGTCAATGAGCCGCTGCTTGCACTATGTCCTGTGGGCTCCGCACTTCGCTTCGTTGCACAGATGTCACCGACTCTGTCGCTGCCCGACTCAAACATCAACCGGCTCCACACTGTGACCTGCCAGCACCACATCAAGCACCCCCTCACCCTGCAACACAAACCTTGGTCTCACCAACTCCGTCAACGAGCCACTGCCTGCACTGAGCAGTGAGGACACAGCATGCTGCAACGCTTCCAACTCACATCGCAACCGCAACGGTTGCCCCTGACCGTCTCGTAACATTGTGTCAGCCACAACAAGAAAGGTACTGTCTCCGAGTCTGTCGACGCTTTAACTGACCCATACCGATGCGATTGGCTGGAATTGTTAGACTCTGTTGTGTACAGTATCGCGGTAGCCCCTAAAGGAGCTACAGAGTCGGAGGAACTGTGTTTTCACGTTATTCCTGCAATTTAATGGTTATTTTGCACAGTTAATATTTGGATTTTTCTTGTTTTTGGTCTTGTTTTGGTTTAGATAAAGATTACTTATTTTTCTAAACTGGAATGGTGTCCATTGTAGTGTTTTCACTGTGTTACTGTATGCATGCACAAATGCTTTACATACTGCCTCTGAGATAAGTCTGTCTGCTTGTGCCAATCTACCAAGGGGGTGAGCAGGGGTTATTTTAGAAGTGTATCCCCCTTACCCTTACTAGGGAGAAGGGTCCTTACTTGGACAAAGGTGCAAACCCTTGCCAACTAGAGACCCCCATTTCTAACACTTGCTTAATGTATAATATAAAAACCTAAAAAAATAAACTCTTTTTAAAAATACTGAAATGAAGGACATCATCACCTGGATAAGTTGCCTTATCACAATAGAAAACTGGATGACATTTACCTTTCTAATGTTAAATCCCCAGAAAATCGAATGCCTCCTTACAGCATCAGCTCTACAGTATAAGCACATCAGTTGCCCTCTCTATAAAAGCTATGGATTAATGCTTACTCAGGACCTCACACTAATCTCAGACACGCATAAGATAGTAAGATTAGCAAACTTCCATTTACACACCCTAAAAAATGTGCCACCTTGTTACGCCTGAACAACTCGTAACAGACATCTAGGCTCTAGTGATTGCCAGTCTAGCACGGACTCCACAATATCTATTGCCCCACTATAAGAAGCGTTGCACTCAAGAGCTGATCTTGCCACCACTGACAGCATATTCAGTCAGATCAGACTATTATCTACATTTTCTACCCATCACAGCAAGAATCCAATTCGAACTCTCCAACCTAGCTTATACGGCAAAACATGACAACAGCTCACTGCATTTTGGCGTAAAGTCCGTAAGGCCCAATTAAATTCCGGCCAGGCCCTCAACTCCATCTCAGACAACTCTTCTCCCAAATTCGGCCAACACACTTTCAGAAAGTGTCAAGTCATTTAGAAAATGACCTAAATAGAACACCTGATAGTCTGGAGCAAGTGTTCCCTTAACATGGCAGAGCCGTCTAGGTCTAGGAGGATCCCTAGATAATTCTTCAAAGAAGTATAGTCTGAATTACCATCCCTTGTCTCCCATTGTCTAAAAGATATGTCTCAGACCCGTTTACCTGGCGGCCGTAATCTATGTACCATATTCCTGAAATTGTGTCAAGGGTTTTCATACGTGATAATATTTAGTATTTAATGACCACGACTTGACCCATTAGGTAGAGGGGTTTCTTTGCAAGAGATTATCCTGCAAGATTCTGTCAATGATGATCTTGACTACTGCCTGTTCTCCAAGGAAGTGATGTATCTTGCCTGATGCTGAGAAGAGCCGAGTACGTGAGGGAGGCTGCCACTGCAGGGCATGTTTGCCTTTAGCAGGGAACCTTTCCACCATGGCTCCTCCGATAACAACAGCCTGAGCCGTCAACAAGCTATGCAGTGCACCAGTTCTCCCTAAGAAACTGTAACTGAAAGTTAATCTACTATATGCTCTTTTAGGGTAACGCCTAGAACTAGGTTTTAGGTTGTGGGACATTTTAACCAAATCAGAAATGTTTATTTTATTTTTGTTGTTCTTGCTGTTTTTTTAACGAAATCCTGTGTAGTTATTTTGGATGTACTAAGAAACAGGTCCACCCTGTTGTGATAAATACTTTTAGTTAAAAGTGTCTGTTCCTCTTAGTGCTATGTGTGCGATATTGTGAATAACAAAATAGGTTTACTGTCATCATGGTGTCCCTGATTCTTTTCCAGGGATTCTTAGTAACCCATAAGCTATGACTTCACTTCAACTGTGTGTTGGGAGGGGTTATACGGGACTACAATAACCTGTCCTTCACATTCAGCACTGCTACATTGAACAAAGTTCACCTGTGTCACCTGTGGGTGGGAAAGCAAACCTTGTAGTGCTCAGTGGGAGCCACACATAACAAGAATATTAAGGGCATAACTAATAACACGGACCTGAGACTATTCGTATGAAGGTTGGGTGCACTATCACCTGACCTACGGGTCTCTGCAGATTAAGGTGGGATGTTGTTTAAGTCGACCTCCACCCTTCAGTTTCTGGAGATCTGGTCGCAGAGAGGGCCGTGGCTGCTTCCTCATGTCACTGCCATGGAGGACGAGTTTGGTTTTCCTCTGCAGTGACATAATAACAATACATTTTTGGAATTTGAACTTGGTACGCCTAATTAATGTATTCTTATGTAATGTGTACAGACCAAATAAAAATAATTGGTCATAAGTAAGGTGATCAGTGACAGCTGAGCTCTTCAGGTGTACTTTTGTGAGAGCTCTACCCTGCAAGTAAAATCCGTTTCATGTAAACTGCTCTGCTAACCCTTATGGTGGAGTGACATATACAAAATATAAAAGTATACATACAAGTATTTGATCAATATAAATAAAAGCAATATGAATATAATATAATTTAATTTTTTCTTCTAAAACTTTTCCTACAGAGATCAAAGAGCATGAATATACTCCTTCAAGTCACAATGCGCCAAATGTCATGGTTAGGCTTTTGTTGTAAATGTTTTGAATACTCAGAAAATATAATTTATCCAGATTGAAGGATGTTGTTATTGTTTCTTCCCATGTCTGTGTTGCAGCTTTTATTTGAGAGAGGTTCTCTTCTGTTATAACTTTCCCAACTCGTTGCAGAGAAATGTTTAACAGCCAGTAGAAGTTACCCTGGCGCGCCCCCTCAGGGCCCCAGGTCCCAGGCACTCTCCTAGAGGGACCTGCTGAGATATATCAGGGAACGGGCAGCCTGGCCAGAAACAGTAATAGCTTTCTGTCCCCTCCATTTCCCTCCTCTCTCTTCAAGAAACCAAACCCCAGAAGGATGTGTTAGTCAATATGGCTGCTTATTACAAACTATTGACTGACCTAGATTCCGTATTCCACTGGGGCCTTAAATCGTGTGACGGATGCCATCGACGCCATTAGGAAGCAATGCTTGTCAAGAAGGGATGTGTGGGTGTCTGCCTTTGGGTCAAACACAATGCTTTGATTTTGAAAGAAAAGCGCATTTCCGGTTGGTGTGTACTTTCGAAGTGTAGTCCCAGCTGGGAAGAGCATATTGGAATTCATTTCGATTTAAATTGCGCAGCATATAGAGTCTTCTGAGCCTTATCATTCAGTTTTGTTAAGTTCTACCTTGCTGTTGTGTGCAGCTTAAAATGAAACATTAAATATTATGGGCAATAATAAAACAAACAGTGCTGTAGCTCAAAATGATGGGGCCCTTCTGCAGAATGTAATCGGGCCCCCGAGTCTCCCACAGCTCACAGATATTCAATGCTCTTGTTTTGAATGAGGACCACCTGAAGGGCCCGGAGAGAGTGGGGCCCCCCCTGTACCACAAGGGGTGAGGGGGCTTGCGTTATGCCCCCCTAAAAAATTCTACGTGCAGTGTATGTTAAAAAGGTAGCTGTAGAACACGGCATAAAGTCGTAGTTCTTCATTAGATGTCTAATGGTCACTAAGTTCGTTATTGGCTATGACATGGATTTATTGCTTGAAGTATTGCATGAGCTTAATACTCGTGTGGAGGTGGAACACATCCCTCAGGCTTGCTGACTCAGCATCTCCAGTTCTAGGGGTCAGCATTCACTTGAAGTTGAACCCAACCATCCTATGTTTTGCAGCAACTATCAGTGATATCTTCTGTTTTGCCCCCGACCATGGGCCTGATTACAGATAAAGGGGTGTGGAGTTTCTGGTGCCTTGCACTCAACAGGTGCAATGAAGTTTGCACACTTCGTTAAAGTTCAGCAGCTTAAGCTTTCCAGAATCTAACAAAGGGAAAAGGCACAGAACTTACCAGGCCACGTTTATTTTAGTAGTAATACCACCTATATTTCTATCCTATGTTATTTCCCCATAGCACTCTAAATTATCACTAGGCCATGTTTTTCTCCTCCACATAATATATGTAAATGTATATGTATAAATGTGCATGAATACTTATCTCTTATGTTTTAAAGCACTCTTTTACAGTGCTTCTACTACTCTCAATTCTCCTTTTCATGAAGTTTTCTATCTAATGCGTGCAATGTGTAATTTCCAAATTTGTGCTTTCATTTCGCTTGATCATGTATATGATTTGAAGATTCACGCTCTGAATCTGAATTCTTCTCCCAGGATCCTGTGGTGCAAGGAAGACAGGAACCAGGAAGAAAACCCATTGAAGAAGCTCTCCATCTGAAACACCAACGTGGACAGAGATGACATGGGGAGCAAGAAAAGGGCTATGTCTACAGGCACGTCTATGTGCTGCCAACAAAAAATGGGAAGGAAGCAGCCACTGAGGGAGCAGAAGACAGAGGAATCGAGGGAGGAGGTAACACCGGAGTCGGAACACTGTTAGATCGCCGCCCTCCACCTCTTCTAGGAGGAACTGTGTTATCTGCAAGTTCATGAACATAGACAGAGGAAGGAAAACTAAGGTGCAATCTGTAATTGGAAATTTTGGGAATGTTTTTTTTTTCTTTCCACTCCTACAATACTTTTAATTTTCCTTTGGGACATATTAATCCCTGCGGCCCAGTATCTTGACATCCCTGAAAGGAGGTGAAAGGTTGTAGAGGAGGGGTCTGAGTAATGAGCTTACCAGGTTACTAAATCAAAAGGACATTTATCAAACCCCAAAAGACAAACATTTTGCTGAATAACTAACTCCTACCTGTAGTGAAAGCCTCTGCGGTTGCTAGCATAAGGGGGTTTGGGGGTGGCCGAACCCGGTGAGGTCTGCCCCCCACGCAGATCGGGAGGGGGAGGGGAAGGCCGATTAGCGGCCATTTTGCAAGTTGGGCTATTTATGGAAATAGCCCAGTTGTAGCCCAATGGTTAATAAATTCAGGCTCACTTTGTTCCCAGCCACCATTTTAGGTTTGGTGACCTCGTGGCTGGGAGCGGTGTGGGTAGATAGCGTTTTTTGTGAGGTAGCTTTTTGTGCAGGAGACAGTGGGGTCAGGGCAGTTAGATTAGTGTTAGCAAGTTTAGCTTTCATATGGCAGGCGTGGATTACCGGGTTCTTGAAGCGGCCAGGCTCCTGAGCGAGGCCGGGCGGCTAGACATGCTGCTGCCGGAGGCCACAGGGAATTCGTGCCCCCTGAGGTGCGGGGCCACGGGGGTTGCGGCCGCCATCGCGGCCTGCATGTCCCCGAACAGGGCAAAAAGGCAGGAGGTGAGGGAGCAGGGCTGCTCTTATGCCAGGAGAGTGGCCCTGTTGATTGGTGCTGAGCCGGAGCCTCGCCTGCGCTTGGAGGCTCCGGCGAAGGTGCAGGTGGGGCGGGGCCCGCCGGGGGAGTGTGTCGCGCATTTGACTGGCCTGTTTGAGCACTGACACCCGGCTTAAGGGGAGGAGCAGGAGGAGCCTGCCTGAGTCCTCTGCTGTGGGGAAAAAGAATACGAGCAAAAGGGAGGGAGGAGGAAAAAGGGAGTGCTGGCAGTCCGGGAAGAGCTCCTCTGGGAGGGAGAGTCGGAGTCTGGGCTTGGAGCGAGTGGTGGGATGGTAGGGTGCGGCCCACAGGGCCGGAAGGCAGCCTGTAATGAGGCACAGGGTTCTGCAGGGCAGGGGGGCCGGGACAGGTCTCTAGGGTTGTGAAGGGAGGAGGTTACAGATGGGAGGGGGTGGCCTGGGTGGCAAGGAGGGGTACTTTTGGTCAGCAGGTGGAGCTGGGGAGGGGGGATGAGGGCCTCGGTCCGTGGATGGTTGAGGGGGAGGGGGACAGCCTGCCAGACAGGCTGGACCCAGCAGGGGGAAGCCAGGACTGGGAGGTTCTGGACATTTTCACATCTTGGCATGAAGAGGTGAGGGGTTTGGATAGGGTGGGACAGGTGGATGCCTAGATGGCCCAGGGAGGGTCTTTGAGTGTAGAAGGGTAAAGGGGCTGGGGAAGAGGGATAAGGGAGCATCAAGGGGGAGTGGCGGGTGAAGAGTCATTGTTTTCTGGGTTTGGGTGTGGGATCCAGCCGGTCACAGGCTGAGGTGTCAGTGGGGTGGGAATGGAGTGAGGATGAAGAGGAAGGGGTAGGTGGAGAGGAGGCATTAGATTTACGTAAGGTGGGGCATTGGTGGGCGAAGTGTACCTTAGGGGTGGGTAAGGAAGAGGAGTTGGAGTGTAATGGAAATGGAAGGTAGGCCCAGCACACCAGGCCAGTCCTTCTTATTTCAGGTAGTGGACACACGACAGGGGAAAGACTTGGCAGAGCTTGGAGCGGCTCAGAGGTGCCGAGGAGAAGGGAGGGTGGAGCTTTGTGTGGCGTGTCCAGTACCGGCGCGGGATCTCGACGCGGCTGGCAGAAGTAGGCCCGAGCGGTCTCGCTGGCCCCAACACCCGACAGACCTCAGCGGAAGGACACGAGACTGCGAGCTTCAATGGTGCTAGTGGACATAGGAGGGTGCAGTCGGCACCTCTGTTTGGCCAGATAGGGGAGCATTTTGGGCAACAGAGTGATTGTTGGGAGGAGCAGGAAGAATTAGATTATGAAGAGGACAGCCTGGAAGAAGGCGAGTTAAGAGATGTTGACGAAGAGGGCGTGGGGGGGCGGAGTAATGTGTCTTATAGTGTGTTACAGGTGTCACGACGGCCGGCAGAGCCTATGGGTTGGACATCGAGGCAAGGCGGACTTCAGCACTACGGGCACCCTCCTTAGAGCCAGGTAAAACACAGGAAAGAGTGGGGAAACCAGAAATGGTGTCTATGGGCCTTGGGGGGCGGAGGAATGGGGGGAGGCGGGGAGATTGCAGAGAGGAAAGTATGTATTGGACATTGGTGTGGGCACGGATGACTCAGGTAAGACGTCCGCAAATGCGTTATAGGACACTAAGGCTAAAGGGACGGGTGACGCAGGAGACAAGAGTGCAGCAGAGACAAAAGACAACTTAGAAAGCAAGGAGTTGAAAATTTAAAAATTGCCTTACATGGGGGTGACCAAACCGCTAGGCGCACATTTAATGTTGGCAACTAAAGAGAAGATATGGAAAGGTGATTATGTTGAGATGCTCAAATTACTGCACAGTAAAGTGCACGTCAAGGAGGGTTCGAAAGAAGAAGAGTACGAATTGGCCAAAAGGCTACGGGTGCCACTCACCATTGAATAATATACGCAAGCGTGTATTGCGAGAGATATCCTGAGCGTTGTGTAGCTCTGTTTAAATATATGGGTGTGATACAGAAGGCACAGATCGCTGGGGGGGTATGCGTGGGCACAATACGATGAGGAATTGTGGGCACGCATGGCTTGGGACACAGAGGCAAAGGGGGGGGAATTAGACACAGAACTTTGGCAGGACACGATGGGGGCATCCAGGGCCGGGAAAACAATTTTCACGGCTAGCGGGTTACCGATAGTTTATTGGCTCTTTCAGGGGGAGCCCACCCGGAGAGGGATGGGTGGAACAGGCAGAGGGCAGACAGGATCGGGAGGGGCATGCTGGGATTTCAACAAAGGCATGTTCACCTGGGAGTTTTATAAGTTTAGGCATGACTGCTCGAAATGTGGAGGCAGGCACGCATTGGTCAGTTGCTTCGGGGGAGGGTCAGGGCAGCACAAGGGGGCCAGCAGTGGCAGCAAGGGGGGTTTAATGCAAAAGGGCAGCAGCAGCTGCCTTTCACAGGAGGAAGGGGGGCTAAGGGGGCTGGGACAAAGGGCTCATACCCCGGTTATGGTAGATAACTAGAAGCAGCCTTACAGGGTTACGGCAACCAAAAGGCTGCAAGGATCTTGCAGGAAGGGTTTCAAGAGGGTTTTAGACTGAGGAACGGGGGTCCTAGGGTCAGGAGGTGGATGGACAACTTGCAATTGGTGAAACAACCTCCCCGAGGGGGTGCAAGACAAATTGGATAAAGAAGTGTGCGAGGGCAGAATGGCGGGACGCTTTGAGGATTGGCCTTTGGAGAATTTGGTTGTTTCGCCCATAGGAGTTGTACCAAAGAAGGAACAAGGTCAGTTCCACCTAATTCAACATTTTTCATGGCCAGAAGGGAGCTCTGTGAATGATTTCATTGATGAAAGGGAGGCTACTGTTTCATATTCGTCAGTTGACCTGACCATGTCACTGGTAGTGACCTCGGGAGCAACGGCAAAAATGGCAAAATGCGACATAAAATCAGCTTTCCGTTTGCTTCCAGTCCACCCGGATGATTGGGATCTCCGGGGTATCCATTTCAACTGTAAATTGTACGTGGACAAGACATTACCGATGGGCTACTCTATGTCATGCGCATTATTTGAGTGTTTTAGCACGTTTCTGCAGTGGCTGTTTTTTAGGCACACGGGTCACCAATTGGTGACGCATTACCTGGATGACTTCTTTTTTGTGGGCACCACAGACTCCACGGAGTGCCAGGCAGCTCTGGACAGCTTCCAAGAGATCATGAGGGAACTAGGGGTGCCTTTGGTGCTGGAAAAGACGATGGGGCCCAGCACGGCTCTTTCCTTTTTGGGTATTGAACTGGATTCCCAATTGATGCTGGCGCGTCTGCCGGATGACAAAAAGCAGCAAATGCTGGGACTGTTGACGGCAATGCTAGCGCACGACAAGGTCACAGTGAGGGAGATTCAAGTGCTGCTGGGACATCTCAATTTTGCTTGTCGGGTAGTGAGAATAGGGAGGACATTTTGTAGAAGACTAGGCAGGGCACTCACTGGACAGGGATCACCACACCATCATTTACTCCTGTCTGCGGGTGTGAAAGAGGACCTGAGGATGTGCAAGTTTTTCTTACAGGATTTCAATGGCATTCCTCTGGCAAGGGAGGGTGACGTGGGTTGGGAGGTACACATTTTTTCGGACGCAGCAGGCAGCAAAGGCTTTGGCCTTTATTGGCAAGGGAAGTGGTGTGCAGAGCAGTGGCCAGCAGAATGGGGAGGGGGCGGGAGTATCGCATTTGTGGAGTTCTTTTCACTAGTAGTGGCTGTGACATTGTGGGGGGATCAATTGGTGCATAAGAAGGTGACTTTCAGGATGGACAACATGGCAGTTGTATAGATCGTAAATTGCCAGTCCGCCAGGGACAAACAGGTTTTGAAGTTGTTGAGAGTGTTCGTTTTGGAAAATTTGTGCCATGATATAGCATTCAGAGCATTGCAAGTGCCAGGGGTGGACAATGACATAGCAGATGCTTTGTCTCGTTCGCAGTGGGGGAAATTCTGTGGGCTATCAAAGGACACAGACAGGACTCCGACCCAAATGCCACAGCAGTTGTGATACGTAGGCAACACAGGATGCTACAACTGGTGTTAGGGTCCCTGGCACGTTCCACGAGGGTAGAATATAGTTTAGCTTGGGATGAGCTTCTGCTCTCTGGAGCCCGGCTGCGATCCACGATAGAGCATAGAAGGGAAGATGTGATTCAATTTATTCTAGATTTGATTGACAAGGGGCTATCTAGGGTGTCAATCGCGGGTAAGTTGGCAGAAATTGCATTTGTATGTAAACTGTTATGGGTTATGCACCATCTGCCGGGGAGCTCGGCACACAGATGCTGGAGGGGTGGGCTAGAGAGCAAGGTCAGGTAGGATGGGCTCAAAAACCTCTGTCGTGGGAATTGCTGCGAAGGGTTATACAGACATTGCCTATAGTATGCGTGGACAAATATGAGACATGCCTTTTCTCTACAGTGATGGTATGGATGCTTTTTGGGGCTTTTCGGGTATCAGAGTTGTTGGGTCCTAGGTCGGGGGGAGGTATTGATTGGGAGGATGTGGTACTGCGTCAAGACAGAGTGTCGATGGTAGGGATTTTGGGACTTATTCTTTCAGGATTGGGGCTGCATCAGAGTGAATAATGGGGTGGGGCGAGGGCACATCATGAGGCTGGAGGGATGGTCCTCGGATTGTTACAGGCGATACGTTCGCAGCGCAGCCGGGGCGGGTCTAGTGCGGTGGTGTTTCTTCCTTATGTTCACACAGTTTTTCTTGGTTTAGGTTCTGTGGCTGGCCCCCTCACCAGAAAGATGTCCATTTGGATAGTGGGGCATTCATTTGTGAAGTGGTCCCAGGTCCAGGCCCACACTAGTTACTTTGGAGAGAATTTAGGTTTTAATAAAGATCTTTAATGTCTTGGAAGGGCAGAGGGGGCATGCTTTGGAAAGAGCTTGTACAGTCTTTGAATGTTTTGGTGGTGCCTAGTAGGTGCCCGACATTTTGTTTACTTCATTTTGGGGAGAACGACATGGTAAAAGAGAAGGGGATATTTTTAATGAGGAACATGAAAAGGGATTGGCTCTGATAAAATGGCAGTGGTCCGGGTGTTCAGTCATTTGGACAGAGTTTGTTCCCCGCGGGGTATTTAGAGGAGCAGAGAACCCCGGGGCAGTGGACAGGGCTAGGAGGAAGCTCAATACGGAAATGGTTCGTTTTTGCAGGGAAATCGGGTTTGGAAGGATTGCTCATAGAGAGATCAGATTTGAAGCGGTAGAATTCTTCAGGTGTGATGGTGTTCACCTGTCATGTATGGGCATGGATTTATACTTGTTGAAATCAGAGAGCTACTAGCCAGGGAGTTGAATGTACAGAGTCACTAAGGTCTAAATCCCTATGAGGAAGGGGGGGCAGAAAAAAGGGGAGGTGGCGTATCTGCCTACGCTCCCGCTCTTCCTGGGTGGCGGGGTTGTTAAAAGTTGGCCAGGATTGGCAGAAGTTTTTGGTTAAGTGGTGGAAGTTTGTGAGCAGGGGCAGGGAAAGGTTAGGCAGGTAGGCTAATTTTAGAGTAGATGTTTGGTAGTTACAGTTGCAGAAAGGCAGGAAGGGGTTTGGGTTTCATTGGAAGGCAGGATTTGTAACTGCAATACTGTGTAATGTGGTTGTTATGTAATGGTATTTTGTTATCGGCAGGGTGGGGGATTTGATGTGGGGATCATAGGGGCGGGGGGGAACACGGGATCAGTTATTTGATGTATAGTGAGGTTTTAGTTTTGTAAGACAGTTACCAGTGTTTTTCATTGTGATATGCACCTGTTTCAATAGAGCAGCCTTTTTCACAGACAAATTTGGTCTCAGTTTGGCTTGCCCCCCTCCCTCCCAAGTGGGGTTTGGGGGGGTGGCCGAACCCGGTGAGGTCTGGCCCCGGGCGTATTGGAAGGGGGAGGGGCGGGCAGATTAGCGGCCATTTTGCATGTTGGGCTTTTTTGGGAATAGCCCAATTGTAGCCCAATGGTTAATAAATTCGGGCTTGGTGCACTTCTAGCCACCATTTTAGGTTTGGTGACCTGGTGGCTGGGAGCAGTGTGGGTAGATAGTGTTTTTTGTCCCTCCCTCCCTCCCACCCTATAATTTTGCGATATTGGGTTTCCTTCAGTTGGGGTGTAGTGGTTTAATTTTAGGGCTAGGTTTTTTAAAACAGGTGCATAGGGGTAGGCTAATTGTATACTTGTGCTTGGAACAGGTGCAAGCGTGGTTGTTAAAAGTTGGCCAGGATTGGCAGAAGTTTTTGGTTAAGTGTTGGAAGTTTGTGAGCAGGGGTAGAGCAGGGGTAGAGAAAGGGTAGGCAGGTAGGCTAAGTTTAGAGTAGATGTTTGGTTGTTACAGTTGCAGAAAGGCAGGTTGGGGTTTGGGTTTCATTGGAGGGCAGGATTTGTAACTTCAATACTGTGTAATGTGGTTGTTATGTAATGTTATTATGTTATCGGCAGGGTAGGGAATTTAATGTGGGGATCGTAGGGGCGGGGGGAAACAGGAGATCCATTATTTGATGTATAGTGGGGTTTTAGTTTTGTAAGGAAGTTGCCAGTGTTTTTCATTGTGATATGCACCTGTTTCAATAAAGCAGCCTTTTTCACACACAAATTTGGTCTCGGTTTGGCTTGCACCCCTCCCTCCCAAATGCACACTCACACACTGGTTCGGTTTCTGCTCCCCGCCGAGAATTAGTGCATGGATGGCATACACCTCTTTTTATTAAATCACCCTGTCCTCCAATGTGGGCACAGGGTATGCACGCGTGTGTGCATCACAGTGCGAGCACATCACCTTTCGCTGTTTTACATTCTTCCGGAACTTTCAACAAACAAAATAAACATTGGCATAGCTCAGGCACCAGAGAGAGAGCTCAGCTGGGCTCCGTGAGCCACTCTCATGATAGTAGCAAAAGTCTCTTGGATCTACTCACACACATATTTCCCGAGCCTTCTTGGTCTGAGAATGCTGTGTCTCAGATTTAAATATGTGACAAGGACTTGCAATTATTCAAAAGGAAGGTTTAGTCCTGGCAAAAGGTTTATTTTGCCAGGTCAAAAAAGTGCAGTTTAAAACTCCACTACAGGCCGATGTGGCAGGCCTGAGACATGTCTTAAACGATACTTCAGTGGGTGGCACTATGCGTGATGCAGGCCCACCAGCAGCATTTTATTTATGTTATTTAAAGGAACTGGATACATCTAGTACCATCTACTAGAATCTTACAAGGAAATTTAATGTACTAAGCAGGTAGATGTCAATAGTACCATGTTTTAGAGAAAAAGTACAAGCACTTTACACTGTTTAGCAGGAAGAAAGTGGATAGAGTACTAATGCCAACAAAAACGGTTTCAGCAACAGAAGACAAAAGAAAACTGGGGGTGATCCTGCAAAAGGGCAAGGTCCAAAGCTCCTACTTACCAGAGGAACCAAACACCTGAGATGATCAGTGCGAACCCAGAAACTATCAAATCACAAGATTCGAGATAAAGTTACGCTAGAGCTAAAAAATACAGGAAGCATACCTTTTCCATCTGTGCAACCAGCTCTGAAATGTTATCTCTTCAAAGAGCATTACAATGTACAATAATAACATGTTTTTCATTCTCCTGTATGTTTTCTGAATCATATCTTAGGGTTCGTACCCTTGTTCAGCACTCCATTCGAGTCCACCTACATCTGCGCTACACGGATACCTTTACATGCACACAGATATACCTGATCCGAGTG
Source organism: Triturus cristatus (assembly GCF_964204655.1). Lineage (NCBI taxonomy): Eukaryota > Metazoa > Chordata > Amphibia > Caudata > Salamandridae > Triturus > Triturus cristatus. The sequence continues at coordinate 897,621,771 of NC_140588.1, forward strand.
TAGTGTACGAAATCTGCCAGTGTTGCTTTCCTATCTGTTCAAGATTGTATCACTCGTCTGTTCAGAGTGGGAATTTGGGGATTCAAAAGAGACATCGCTTCCATGCCAGATTTAGTTTACTTCCCCAAAAGGCTGATCACTTTCTTGTTCTGCAGACTGGAGCAATGACTAGCTTTCCATTCAAAGCAGAGAAGGGAGGTTGTAGAGCATTTTGCTTGTGCCACTCCTTCACTAATATCGTGAGTGAAGAGAAGTGAGAAATAAGGAGTGAGGAAAGAGGAGTGAGAGAAGATGGATGAGGAGTCCGGGATAAGATATGGGGGATGAGTTATGAGTGAGGGTTGAGGACTGAGGAATGAGGTCAAAGGAGTGAAGGAAAAGTAAGTATGAGTGAGGGGTGAATGATGATGAGTGTGGTATGAAGAGAGAAGGATGAGCAATTAGTAATAATGAGTAAGGGGTGAAGACTAAGACTGAGTAAGTGTTTGGGAATGAGAGTTGACATGAACAAGGGATGTGGAGTGCGATGGGAAGTTGGTCAGAGGAGGGTGAAATGAGAAGAGAATGATAAGGCATGATGAATGAGGACTAAGGAGTGAGTAATGAAGACTGAAAAAAGAGAAATGAGGGTCAAAGACAGAAGAATATAGAGTAAATAATGAGTAAGGGATGAGTGAAGAGGAGTGAGAAATGAAAAGCAAGGAGTGAAGAATGAGGTTCAGTACAAGAGTCACAGCTGATTGTTTGGATGATAGTTTCGTCTTGGATCTATTGTCCAGCCTGAAGGTGTAGAAGGATACTCCACAGATATTTTACATGACAAGGACAATGCCCCCATGAACATGAAATGTCAGATAAGTAACTTGCAGAGGTCCTGGGTTCTAGTCATCATTGTAGGTAGGGCTGGATAGGCCATGGGCCTGGCTTTCAGCCCTTTGCAATGGACTGTGAAACTGCTAGTAAAGAAAGGGTGGGTACATCATCTTTCAGCATGGGTACCACTTCCATAAGCAATGTTGATTCATATCAAGAGGGTAGGTTTGGTGTTTTGTTGCTCCCGCATGATAACATGTTCATATTCTGAATCAATAGATAGTTTACTGCTCATTAAAACCATTGTAACAACATAAACATACATCCTCTATTTGAAGTAAAACACCAATATAGTGGCTAACAAAATCTGAGCAATCAATATGTTGCAATCAGTTATGCATTTTGTTCTGTTGCAGCTATATGTTCTGGCCCCAGTTTGACAGAAATCAAAATAAGTTAACCCCTGTAAACTGATTCATTTGTATTAGCAATCGCTCTACAGGTGTGTAGGAGAGTAGGATTTGCTTCTAATAGTTACCCCCACTTTTTGCTGATGTTTCACTGTTTTTCGACTTTAGTCTGGCTGGGGCCCTGCTAACCAGGACGCCAGCCTAGCTGCTTCCTCTCTAAAATGATTCCCAGTACTTTAGGTACACTCCAGATTGGATTCTTGGGTACCCTTATAAGTCCCTAGTATATGGTATGCTATGTACCCAGGGCATAGGTACCCCAGAGACCTACCAGGGGCTTCAGCATGTATTATGCCACCCCTGGGAAGCCTTCCAAAATGACACCACAGGACTGCTTCTGCAGCCTGGGTAAGGTGGTCCAGGCACCCCTTGCTGAGATATAGGTTCACTATATCTCTCAATATCACTGCACATATAAACCTATCAGTCACCCCTATGGCAGGCCTTACTAATCCTGAAGGCAGGGTTCTGGGTTTTATGTGAGAGGGTGCTCCTGCATGAGCAGAGCCCCTCTGCAGCTTTCGGAACCTATATTCCGGGGTTGTTTGTGATGCAGCCAAACCATATACTCTTAAGTGCATTATAACCAAACGGTAAATGCTAACTTTGGGATGGCTGCGCGGAGACATGTAGTGTTTGGTGTCAAACACCTTGGAATCATACCCCCACACCAGTTACTGGTGTGGGAGTATGATCCCACCCTTCTAGAGAGAGAGACATGACAGCACCGGTATACCCGGTACCAGCTAACAGAGCCCTGGCATCACAAAATGGATGCTGCCAGCCACAGACACAAGTCTGCCCTCCTGCTGCTGGATGCAACTCTGGCAGGGGAGGCCTGGACAATAGGTTTCCTGTCACGGGGAGGTGGCACCACCTCCCAGACAGGCTTTAGTGTATTGGGGCTGGGTGGGTGCACTCCAAGAGTGCTTTGAAGCACCGGGGGCATATTTGGTGTCCCTCTGCATAGTCCAGTTCAAATTGGTTGCAGGGGCTACCAGCCCCTGCTCTGGCGTGAAACTGGACAAAGGAAATGGGTGTAGCCACCCCTCTTTCCTGACCCTCCTATAGGTGGGTAACTAGAGTTTGTCCAACCCCTTCCTTGGGTATAAGAAAGGAACCCCTGGCTACAGGACTTTAGATTACACCTGGACGAAACTCTGAAACTGAATCCTGGAACTTCGATGTTCTACACTGAACTAGATGACTGAAGAATCTCCCTTGGAGTAAAGGAGTTACTCCCCTGCTTGGCAGACACCAAAGACGCATCTGTCCGGTTTGGATCTCCGAAGCTCCCGCCGTATTCCGAAAAATTTTGCAACACAGGAGGAGGGTTTCCGTGGTCTCTGAGGTTGATCTGTGCACTCAACAATTCTGAGGCCTGTATCCCTCGTGGGAGACTATGCAACCCAAACCCCTGGACACCGCAACCATTTGCAGAAGCATCAGCTTTCCAACGACTCCTACAGCTGAGCTTTGGGTTACTTGGAGACCTGAACCCGAGCAGCAATTTCACTGAAGATTGCTCGCCTACACTCCACGAGTGTTCCATGAGCTGGCCCTTTGTGTTTTATCTTGAGGTCCCTTCGCGATCCCTAGTCCGTCGACTGGTGGGTCCCTGTGAAGGTAACTTTACTTCTAATTGGGCTTACCTGGTTGCTCCAGATGTGCCCTGACTCTCCATTGCTTGGGGAGTCCCAAGGACCTTGCTGGTCCGCACCGAAGCATCTTTTCTCTTCCTGCGTGGGTTGCTGTTGCCAAGGCTTGTTGGGTCCAATCTAGGCACCGACACCGCAGCACTCGACATCCTTTGTGGGACAGCTCGAATCCAGCTTCTGGTTGTTGTCGACGCCTCCTGGTCCTCGTGGCTGCAGAGTCAAGCTTCACCTCTTTGCACCTGAAACACCCGACGTCGGTGAGCATTCGTCTATCGTGCCCCTGGTCACTGGCAAGTGATCCAGACTCTGTCCCCTCTGCTTTCAGGTTCTTCTGATCTTCGATCCAGACTTGGATCACACCGGACACTTCTTTCCTTCCTGGCAGCAGCACTTTGCAGCAGATCGCCATTGAAATCAACTACGATTCCCGACACCATTTGACACCTATGCACCCGGCTTCCCTGGGTGAGGTAACTCGAGTACTCCGGTGCTCCCATGGGTGTTGGCCCTAGAACCCCCTAAGTCTAAAGGGGTTTGCTTAAAGTCCTCTCCTAAGTGTCCTTAACTTCTAAAATTCCAACTGCGACTTTCCCATTGAACAGTACGGGGCTCGCGGCTGTGTTCCCACACTGCACACGTCCCCCGTGGGTCTCCTGTGTCACTACCATGGGTGGTTCCTTGGGGTACCAGCGATTCTACGTGCTCTAGGAACTGTGTCTAGTCAAGTCGTGGTTCTTATACCACATTCTTAATATATGGTTTGGCCCATTGTATATTGTGCTATTTACTGTAGTTTTAGAACTGTATTATTGTGTGCCTGGCTCTCTAATCTCATACAGGGTTTAGTAGAGAGTGTTTAGAAATAAATACCTATATTTTATATGTATACCTTATGTGGTTCTCCTTTCATTTAGTGAATCAGGAGGTTATAATCTAGTAAACCAAACTGCGTTATACTCCTTCAAGACTTAGCCTGAAGGCTGCTCTCCATAGCTACCACTAGGATAGCTTTCAATAAAGGTTGTCATTAAACCTATCATCAATAAGGGTTGTTTGGACTGGTGCAAGGTGCCCACTATAACTAGTGGACAGCATATGCCAGGCCAACTTCTCACAAGGTGTACCAGTTCTGCACAATTACGTATGTTAATCCCAAACTCCCAAGAGCAGAAATCATATACTTAACAAGTTTTGCACATAAAGTTTTAGGGCCTAATTACGAGACTGGCGGTCCGAAGACTGCCAGACTCATGAGGGTATAGCAGTGGCGGTCCAGCCACTGCCGCACCAGTATGGAACTGCCCTATTAGGACTTTGGCAGTTAGACTGCCATTGCACCGCTGCAACTGCCAGGGAACCACGTTCCCTGGAGGTCCCACAGCAGTATGAGGGCGGCAATATGCTTGGTGGTGCCCTGAGACACCGTCAAGCATATTATGACTTTACTCACTGCCAGCGGTGTCATGGAGTTTCTTCCCCTATAATTTTGCATCCCCAGTTTCTGCACGAGAAGGAATGCACGACATGGTGCATTCCTTCCCATGCACGAACGTGCACTGGTGGTCCTGCGTTGCTGCTGTTTAAGGCTCACAATGAGCCTTTAAACAGCACATACGCAAGACCACCCCGCAACCCACCCACCAGACCACAAAATGACATGTAATCTGGCGGGCCGCATTGACTCTTGACGGTGCGGGGTGCAGCGGTGGCGTGCTGCCCGCTCCCACACTGTCAAAAGTCATTATCAGGCCCTTAGTCTCATCCGCAAAACATAATGTTAAAGCTGCTTCCTCCGTGCTATTGCTTATTGCAGTACAGTGGAAGCTGACATTTGTTCTCAGATCAGAAATTTTGCGGACATGTGCAGAGAAAGTGTCCCACATACTTGTGGCAAAGCCCACATAACCTACAACAGAAACAAGCATGGGATAGCTAATTCTGCTCCATTTGTTACTGGGAATGTTAATCAATCAATCAGAGAGAAACTGATGCCTTTTGTTCCGTGTTAAGCACTCCCTGATGTATTACAAGCAGTGCATATTTCACTGGTATTCTCTCCCAAGTACAAATGTTAGGTCTGGCTTGACAGCGTTGCTGGGTGTGTGACTAACATAACATACACACGGGCTTTAGCTCCTCCCAGGGGCGTTTTACTCTGTCATCCCATTCAATAGCCTCTTTTGTGTATCATTCTCTATTCTATTAAGTGCTTACGTTGGAATGCATGAGGGACTCTTTTGCAGCCTAAAGGTACACTCAATCATCAAATTGCTTGTCATATAATTATTTATTCCCTGTATGCATTCATTACAGAAAGCATTCATGTTTGCCAACATTGGCAATGCAAATCGAACTGGCTTTAATGGTATAGACAGCATCTGTGCATTCAACGTATGCAAAGAGTATTTGTCATTGTCTTTATTTGGATACACTAGCATCACATTAAAACCAGCCCAATTAACTTTACCAATGCTTGTTATTTCAAGTTTAACTGATGTTGACTGTAAGACCTAATATTTCCAATTCCTTGAAAAAATATTGAGTGAACTTCCACTTGATACAAAGCAGAATTTTGTTTCTCTCGCCTCATGCTACTGACTTTGGTGTATTATTCCCCTGTCTGTGGTAAGTTTGCCCTGAAATGCATGAGGGACTATTTTACATCACGAAAGTACAGTCAATCATTGCACATTACATTCTTTATCTCATAGATGCGCTGTACACATAAAGAAATCTTTTGTTTTTTACTGCAGCAGCGGTTTTAATAATGTATCAGAATGCAATACTCGAACCAGACCTACGGGCTTTGCCAATGCTCGTTCTCTATATTGCCTTTTCTTTGCAGAAATTCTAATTGTATCTATATAGAAATATATATACGTATTACTCCTGACAAGGTGCTGAAGCACTTTATGGAGAGTAGCACACAATTCCGGAACGCAAGGTTAGTGGGTAATCAAATTCCTCTTGTTGGAATTAGTCATGGGCTTTCAACAAAAAATTGCATGGATTTACTCCTGTTACTTTGTGATGGATTGTATTAATACCAGATAGTTGTGGTTCCAAGTGAATGGTTGGGTGAGATAGACAGGCTGGAGGAGATCAAGTAATGTTAAGTTTCAGGAATAGAGTTTTAAAGAGGAGAGGTTGTGATCTATGAAAAAAGGTGTCAGTCAAGTGCAGAATGACAATAAGACATTAAGGCAGACAGCCTTGAGACTGAGAGGAGGCTATACTCAGAAATAGAAGGCATCCGGAGGATGGAAAGAAGGTCACTTTGAAGAAAGAAAGGAGAGGAATCAAGCGGGAGTAAGTCAAGATCAATTTTTCATGCCGAGTTTTAAAGGTGGGAGAAGGCTTTCTGAGAAGTCAAGCAATCCAAGGATGTAAGCTGTCGAAAAGAACATGATTATACACAGTGCTTCATATCTGGGGCAGACAGCTTAAACATGCCAGTCCGAGTGTACACATCTTTTAAACATTAAGAGCCCGAGCCTGCTGTGTGGTAAGCCTGAGGCAGTCCATTTAAACATAGTCTGGAATATCCCAGACTTGGACGAGGGTCTGTAGTCTGCACGATGGGTGTTGGCACAGAAAAAAGCATTTTATTCTTGATGTGTTTGAATTGAGGTTATGCGTGCAGCTGTTCTCAAGAAGCACATTCACCAGACACTATAGATCAGTTTTCGTCTACAAATATTGTCATCAGCATACATTATAAATTTGACACCTACCACCTAATTTAGGTGGAAAAAAATATACTTTATTAATGCAACGTTTAAGCCTTGCAAATATATGCTGAATAGCAGGTGGCAAATTGCAACCCTTTTTCAAACCTTCAGTTGTTGGCACCGAAACTGACAGGCAGTTATCACTAAATATGTAGCTTCTAAACCACATATTTTTGGGCAATTCAATAATTAGATGTAAATGGGACCTATTTATTCAACATGAAGTGGCACAGTCGATAAAGCAAGTATGGAGATCAGAGCCTTGTGTTTCACTTGCATCTGTACCACTGAGACCAAGGCTGCTGGGCTTCTGTTACCTACAACTCATCTTTAAAGTATATAGAAGTTACGTCTGCTCAGCTGTCTGCTAATTCTCGCAACAGTCTCTTCACACAGTGTAGCATCCGCGATGAGATGAGCAATAAGGCGTTTAGTTCTTTCTCAGCACACAGGGCCAGATGTACTATCAGCAATTTTGCGACTCACAAATTGCATCACAATTGCGACTCGCAAAACTGGATGTACAACAGTGTGTTTAACACTATTTGAAATTCCCAATGGGGTCGCAAATTGCGAGGCTCATGAATATTAATGAGCCTCGCAATTTGCAAGCCCATTGGGAATGGCAGGCTCTCCCAGGTATGGTGGCCTGCTGGGCTCAGCAGACCACCATGCCTGGGACTGCAGCCCGTTTTCCTTAAAAGGAAAACGGGCTGCATTAAAAAAAAAAGAAACGTTTTTGTTTTATTTTTTAAGGGCAGGTAGTCTTCCCTAGGACCGCTGCCTGCCCTTAAAAAATATTTTCAGAGCCAGTCACAAAGGGAAGGGGTCCCCTGGGGACCCCTTCCCCTTTGTGACTCCATTACCACCCTCTTGGTAATTTGTGAGTGTTTTGCGACCGCAATTGCGGTTGCAAAACACTTGTACATGGGTTAGAGAGTCACTATTTGGAAATAGCGATCCTCTAAACACTTTTTTTGCGAGTCGAAATTCATTTGCAACTCGCAAAATTGTGTTAGTATATGGCCATTCTAATTTTAGCGTGCGCAAACGGGTCATTAACCTGTTTGCGCATGCTAAAATTGGTCATACATCTGGCCCACAGTTCCCTTTTGGTGGCTGGGTTGCAATATTGAGCTCTTCCGCATTTTACACAAGCAATAATATAGCAAAGATGTAGTTGACTTCACAACATCGATACCATCTCGGACTAGTCTAGTGCCCGCCTGTTGTAACCCCCTTGGGTAGAATATTATTTCCCTTATAATAGGTACAGATGGTGAGCCAGCTCAGACTTGCATCCGCCGATAAACCTGACCTTTTACAATTGATGGACATATCCTTCCCACCTAATCATAGACATAGAGGAATTGTGCATCTGTTTTGTCCACCAACCGTGGAATTTACCACACACCAGAATTTCTCCGTATATTTGTGACTGGGGACGGACCGTAGGTCAACCCACCTTCCTTCATTATAAACTGCCTTGGCAGCACGTATCCCTCTTTTATAAGTCAAGTGAAGCCAAGTTTATTGAATTACAACTCTTCTAAGATCGTCATTATGAAAAAAATAGGTAAAATGCATTTAAAGATCTGCATACAATCATTCCTAGCACAGATCTACAACAGTTAATACACTTTAAAAAAGATTTAAGTACATTTTAACAAGCCAAACAGCTCATCAACTTTTGTTATTTTGCATTTAAAATACAATGGAAATATAAAACTATCCTTAGCCTCAACATAAACGGTGTTCAGACAGACCAAGATTACATGCCTTAATGTTTGTATCCCACCACCATAAAGATCACATGTGCTGCCCGCATTGCCAGTGCCAGACCAGTGCCTTTGTAGGCATTGCAAGGCAAAATGCCCAGTCCTAGCATAAGAATTACTTGTCTTACACTGGTGGTGTTTTGTTCCCTATATGCTAAAGGTGTGACTTGTTTTCTAAGCTCTGAGTGAAGTCTCTAACCAAATCAGTGGCGTAGCAAGACCTTTTGACGCCCATGGCGGCCGCTGAATTTGCTTGTAAGAGCGGGGGTGGCGGTGCGATTCCTGTCCTTGCCGTCCCGCAGGTAAGAGCAGAGATGGGAGATGGGGGGAAGCTGCTGCCCCCAAAGCTTGTGCCGCCTGGGGTGGACCATCGAATATCACCTTCCCCCCTTGCTACGCCACTGACACAAATACATGTATGTTTTTACAATACCTAAAGGAGTTGTGCAAAGGTTCCAATAAAAGGAACTTTTATACTCTTTCCCTCTACAGATGTTCATTTTCAAATATAAAGCATTCAGTTTAATTGCAAACCGATTGGGATAAGATGAAAAAAATTACATCATCCTTTTACATGGAAACATGCAAAACTTGGGAAGCAATTCCCGGAGGGGCATTCTTATTATTAACAAATTGGGCTGGTAAATTATGAAGATAAACGGAAAACAAAAGAGCAGCCAAAATACAGCCCTGTTGCCAACCATTCTCTGTGGAAATCTCAGGAGCTAAGCTCTTATTCCCACGCATCAGGCGCTGACCTAGGTGGCAAAATGTAATGCAATGGTCAATCTTAATACGTTTAAAGGTACCTGCAGTCTGACCAGTTTCCTCCAGAGGGTTGGTCTGTCCACTTTGTCAAATGCTGTGGAAAACCCAACAAAACCAGAGTAAAAAAAGAGCGATTTTGACACTATATAGTTATCGATCAAGGTATGGACTATTGCAATATTTTGTGTCACAGGATGTTTTTATCTGAAGCCCGCCTGGAGTTGAGGAATCACACATGTAGCATATGCCCACTCTTCTAAATGCTTCCGGATGCTTGTCGCAAAGATCTTCCCTGTGGCATCGAGAAGGGTGATTTGATGATAGTTGCATGGTAGGGAGCGAGAGCGTTGTTTATACAGAGGGGCAAGTATACTCCCAGTCAAAGAATACAACATTTGCCCTTTTAGTATCTGTGTGTGAACAAAGGAGCAAACAATTCCCTGCAAGCTTCAGGGCCTCCTCCAACACTTTTATCGGAATCATATCTGGGCCCGTGGCTGCAGAGGGTCTTACTTCTTTTATAAATGTCTCAATCTGCTTATCAGATGGAGGTTTTACTCCCTTAATATATGCATTTGGTAGTTGTGGAGAGGTTTGAGGCATCTCACACTGCTCCATGACAGGGTTTTGTGCATAGAGTTTGGCAAAATGGCCACTCAGAGTCTGAAATAGAAATTGCACGGGGGGCTTGGAAATAAGATTCCATAAGAATGTAGGATTTTTCTGTAATGCAGCTTCATAGAGATGCAATCAGTTTTGGTCTACTACTTTTTGTAAAACATAAAGCAAATGTTTCTCCTTTTTTCCGTAATACTTGTAGTTTATTGCCCCTACGTACTGAAAATCTTATAAGCTGCTGTCGTATGAGTTTGTTTATTTTGTGGGAAAGTTCTCCATCCCTAGGATGGTTATGTATTATTATCTTCTTCTTATACGGCTTATTAGACTTAAGGGCAACCTTCCACGTTCAGCTAGCTGCCTTTTGTTCGAGTGGGAAGACGGAATCAGGAATATTGCAGGCTTCATCGAATTCCTTATTCTTGTGGGTATTTAGTAGGGCATTTGATATTTTGGCTTTGAAATTGCCCATCATTATTTTCGGAAATCTTTGTTCAAACTCCAGGATTGATTCAATTTGAGAAGAGATTTGTATTGCAGACTAAGAGGAATGTAAACGTTAAACAGGAAGAGAACGTTTGCCTCAGAATTGTTTGTCTTGGCATTTTGATCTTAATGCACTGTACATTATTAAAAATTAGAGGTATAACTACAAAGTCCGGATGGCAGGCCACAGAAAGAAGAACAGAGAGACCGCCTCTAGCATGGTATTTCTTTACACTCTGTGCGGGAACATCAATAACATAATATCAGTCAATATTACATTTGGTTATAGGCCAGGTCTCTAGGATGTAGAAGACTGATGTATTTAAATTTGTTAACATGTTGAGTTTCTGATTTCACATCCCGGCTAGATTCCAGCAAACCAATGCCAGATTATTGCTAAAAGGGGATTTTGAATGTATTTTTCGATTTGTTTTCGTTTTGCTTCCCAGAAAGCCAACACCAATAGTTTTCATTTGTTTGAAATTTATTAAGGGCTTATTATTGGTTTGTCTTCATGGTCAACTTGTATAGTGAAGATATTGGCAAGTCCCTTTCTCAATGTACTATAATAAGCAAGGGTAGGGGAGTGCATACAATTAGATTTCAATGCAAGACCTTGGCTAATTCGCCTGTTAGAAATGGCTGAGTAACTTATACCACATATATCAAAACCGTTTTATGCAGAGTATCGCAGACCTGTAAAACTATCGATAGAATCAGGTTGAACCAAAATTCTACTCGTATGGTTGGCAAGTCACACTTCTTAAGGAAAGAAACTGCTGTGGCGCCACTGGGCCCATTTATAGTGTCTAACCTTATCTCCTTACTCTACACCTCAGAGTAATTTACTTGGTCCTCCGGTGGATCTTGAACTGTGCAGAGAGTGGTCGGATATAGGGGATCCAATCCAATTATCCAATGAGGTAACTGACCTACAGGCTGATGATGAAATTCATGTATGTAACTCTCAAGACTAAACTAACCAAGTACAGCATTATCACGGCTAGTCCAAATCTCCTGAAGAAAAAAATCAGTCGGAATAGAATCAGGCAAACCAATAACTCAGTTAGAGTTTTGCATTAGAACTGTTTACCAGAGACGTCTCTATTAGAATTCCCATCCCTCATTAAAGCTCAGATTGGAATGCATATTCAGTTATGGGACAGAAGTCACAGAGAGACAGAAACATGATTTAAGGATGGTTAGATTTTGTCAGTAAATTAAGGATTTAAATATATCACTATCAGGCATTTGAATTTAGAAGTGGAAAATACTCAAATTAATCACTTTCGGTGCATCAGTTACCAAAGTTCTAGAGGAAGAGTTCAGGAAAGGGCATGAATCATATCAGCTCAAAGATTCTCTCCCAAAAGGGAAAGAAGTCCGGGAACGTCTCACACCATGTATGCATCAGCCAAGAGAGTCTGCAAGTCTGCAAAAGAGCAATATCTCCAAAGAGAAGGCAAAGTGTCTCCAACAGCAACTGCAACTTCTTTGTCACACAGCTTATATTATTCCACGAGTTCCAGGGTGACAACTCCTGGGTCACCTCATCTGGTCAGACCGCTCAGTCCATTTGATCACTTTGTATAGGATGATTATCATGCAGCATAAAGTAGACATATTTTATGGAAAAAGGTGGTATGATCATATAAGCTGTTGAATCATTCAAAAATGCAAGTAGTGAACAATAGTCTTTTAGCAAAGGCACATGAGTGAGTTCAAGAGAACAGTTTCTCATGGCAGATGTTCCCAAAGTAGCAAGTTAGTAGCAAGCAGTCCTAGTATGTGCATGGGAACTCTTTCTATGAAACATAGTTTCATCTCACACTGCAAGTTATGCAGCCTTTCCATGAGAACAGAATCAAGCAAGAGAAAGAAAATTCAGGCCTAAATTGCATTTAGTTCATGAAATATAAACTATAAAATAAGGGAAATATGCATTACATTTAGAGTCTTCAGAACCTTTACATATTTCTTTCAATGCATTGTACTCAGGAAGCATTTTTAGTGTCATTTGCACTATGTAACTATAACACATTACTACATTTCAAAAGTACCAACATATGAAATCATTTCTAAATATATTTAAAGGCACTCTTGTTTCTAGTAATTTTCATTAGTAAATGTATGAAGAATTCTGTAGAGGTTTCAGAGAAATTGGACCTAATATAAATGTGTAGCACCCTTCTTTCTTTACCTACTAGAGGCACATTTTCCCATATGCAAAACATGGAGTTGAGATATGAGATTCCTAAAATACACACATAATGTCATCTAAATTACATTAGTTTCATACATTTTTTTTTTTAATGAATATTTTTATTGAGAAATTCAAACATAAAGCAACGTACATTGGCATTGTGTACATCAGCATATCAACCAATCGAGTGTTCATCAAGATTCCGAAAGCATCTTCACAAAGTACTGGTACATTAGCGGCATCAGGTAGTAACACAGCCATCAATATTCAAACGAAAGATAAGCCATATAATCTCAGTCACTCATTTCAGATTCCGAAGTTTCATGCGGGGGTTGACATATGTTTCCTCTGTATGCATTCCACCCTCCCCATACCTGGGTCCACTTTTTGGGGCAGCCTCTGTGAATGTACACAGTTTTTTCGACAACCATTATAGAGTCCATGTCTCGGGACCATTGGGCGAGGGTAGGTGTCTGCCGAGAACCCCATCTCTGGGCTATATTGCGCTTCGCCAACAGGAGTCCCTGTGTCACCCAGAGTTGCGCCACTCGGTTAAGGTCTGTAGGCTCCCAGACATTGAGGAGACACCTCCTTAGTTCCGGAAGCGTCAGAACTTTAGTCACCTGGGAGAGTGTGCGCATTATCGCCTTCCAGTATTGGGCTATTACAGGGCACTCCCAGAGGGCATGGAAAAGAGTACCGTCCATACCACACTGCCTGAGACATAGCGGGGAATCGGCCCGTTTAAGTTTAAATAAGAGTGTGCGGGTGTAGTACGTGCGGTGTAAAATTTTTAGTTGTACCAGCCTCAATTTGGACGATATTCCCACCTTCTTAGGGGAGGAAAGCGCCGTCTGCCAGTCCGTCTCGTCAAAGTCCCCCAGCTCTGTCTCCCATCTAGCCTTAAGGGCAGAAAATGGGTCCGGTTGATTGTTTATCACCTTCCGGTATGTCAGGGACGTCGCTCTCTTAGTCAGATGTTCCGTGAGGAGTCGGTCTTCCAACGGCGAGGACTCCGCCAGCCGGGTCCCGGGCGGGACCGCCGCCCGGAGTGCGTATCGGATTTGTAGGTATCTGAATCGTTCACTGTCGGCCAGGTCATAGTCCGCTTGTAATTGGGCAAATGTGACAAGGTCACCTTTTTTCCAGAGGTCGCCAACCCTTGATATGCCAATCAGATCCGACTGTAGGAACCCCTTAGTGGTGCGCAGCACCCCCAACTGTTTCGCTTCCCACAAAGGCGTGGCCTGGGTTATCTTCCTGGCCCAACCAAGAGCCCGCTGCGCCTCAAACCATATCTGCAGAGTATGTGCCGTGGGTCCCATGGGGCAGCGGCCCCTCGTATGGTTGTAGAGCGCTCCCATGACCCCCCCGACCCCTAGCAGTTGTCGATCCATACGGTACATCGGGTCATCCCCAGGCACATGAAGCCACTGATTTATTACCATAAGCTGAGATGCCCAATAGTATAGCTTTATGTCAGGGAGGGCGATACCCCCGTCGTACCAGCCTCTGGTCAGCTTATGGAGCGCTATCCGTGACGCCTTATCTTCCCACAATAGGCTGGTCACCTCCGCGTTTATGGCGGTGAAATACGTAGGTGCGACCGGGAAGGATGTGTTTTGAAGCAGGTAGAGAAATCTAGGGAGAGCCATCATTTTAAAGAGGGCGGCCCGTCCCAGTAGTGTCAGGGGTAGAGAAAGCCAGTGTTTGACGTCGCTACGAAACCGAATCAGGGGCTTCGCCAGGTTTTCGGCAACAAATTTCGCCCGGTCTGCTGTCACATAAATTCCTAAGTATTTGAATCCGTCCTCCACCACCCGGATTTCACACCCCCTCGGGAGCCGCGGCGGGGAGCCCCGAAGCATATACATATAGGACTTTTCCCAGTTTATCTCATAGCCGGACACCCTCCCGTACGACGCACAGATGTCCAGGAGACAGTTTATCGAGCGCGCCGGCGAGGCTAGGTACAGCAGGACGTCATCAGCATACAGGGAGATGCGGTCCTCCCATCCCATAGTCCACTTTAGGCCCCGGATCACTGGGTCCTGCCGCACACAGGCCGCGAGCATCTCCAAAGCCAGAGCAAATAGGAGCGGGGAAAGGGGGCAACCCTGTCGCGTCCCCCGCCCCAACGGAAAGGGGTCCGAGATATGCCCATTTACGACCACCTGTGCCTGCGGCTTGGTATACAGAAGCTTGATCCATGCGCACAGCTTGGGGCCAAAGCCCACGTGGCAAAGAACGGCAAAGAGGAACGGCCACTCCACCAGGTCGAACGCCATCCGAGCGTCCAGCAAGAGGATGGCCGCATCCTCCTCTATCGATGAGCGGCGCGTGAGGACCCCGTGCAACCGCCGTATATTCAGGGCGGTATTGCGTTTAGGCATAAACCCGGACTGGTCCGGGTGTATCAAGGCCGTGAGGTGGGGCTGCAACCTTGTCGCCAAGACCTTTGCCAGAATCTTTGCCTCGGCGTTCAGCAAAGAGATTGGGCGATAGGAGGCGCATTCGTGCGGTGGTTTGTTAGGCTTGGGGATAGCCACTATGGTAGCCATTCTCTGGTCCTGGGGTAGAATCCCTGTCGACAGACTGTCCGCATACATAGCCAAAAGGTGCGGGACGATGTGAGTAGCGGTTTTCTTATAGAATTCCACCGGGATTCCATTGGGCCCCGGCGCCTTCCCAGTGCGAAGGGCGGCTATTGCAAGCGTGAGCTCGTCCGCAGTCAGGTCTGCCTCTAGGGCCGCCACCTCGGACTGGGCCAACACCGGCATAGCAATGTCTTTAAGGAAAGCCAGATTGTCCTCAACAGTGGACGAGGCCTCTGGTGTGCAAATCTTTTTGTAGTGGGCCGACAGGGCCTCCGCGATTTGCCGCGGCTCCGACGTGAAATCTCCCGTGTCCAGCTGGATCGGCGCCACCCACCTCGCGGCACGCTCCCCCTTCTCGAGCCAGGCTAACAGTCTACCCGCCTTATCCCCTAGTTCGTAGATCGTATGCTGCGTTGTGACCTGTCTAGCTCGTGCCGCCTCCCAAAGATAGGACTTATATTTTTGCTGCACCAGGAGTACTCTATGTGTGGTGTCGTCATCCGTATGTGCGGCATGGTCGGCTTCTGCCTCAGTCACCCCCAGTTCAAGCTGGAGTACCGCTAGCCGTTGGGTTTTCTTATGGTCAGCTACCATCGAAATCGCCTGTCCGCGAAGGACCGTTTTGTACGCCTCCCACAACGTCGTCGGACTTGTCACCTAGTCCTTGTTTTCTGCGAAATACTGTTTGGTTGTCACCTGAAGGGCTTTACTAATTTTAGGTACTTTGAGATAGCCTGGGTGAATTGGGAATACCCTCCGTCTCCGTGGGGCGAAGGTTGCAAATGTAATGAGTACTGGAGAATGGTCCGAAATGCCTCTGGGCAAGTGCGCGACCTCCGTCATTCCCCTCAACCCTGTGGTTGGTGCAAAAATGTAGTCTATGCGAGAAAGAGTGTTGTGGCCCCCCGAGTGAAATGTGTCTTGCCTCTCCTCCGGACAGCGCGTTCTCCAGGTGTCTATGAGGCCGAATGCCTCCGTAAATTCACGCAATTTGGGCGTGGCATTGCCGTGGTCTCTGGAAGACGACCTGTCCAGTGACGGATCCATCGTCGCATTGAAGTCCCCACCCATGATTAGCTCCCCATGTGGTAACGACAGCAGGAACTACCCCAATGCCCGGAAAGTATCCTGATGGAGTGTCGGGGGGATGTATACCGTCACTAAGTTATACATTTTCCCTTCCCATTGGCAGGTCAGTGACGCAAAGCGACCCTGGTCCTCTCTACGGGAGTCAGCAATGATCAGGGGGAAGCGCTTATTAACTAGTATGCCCACCCCGCGGGAACCTGACGTGAATTCAGAGTGTACCGCCATTTTAAACCCCCATCTGTCCAGTGCCTTCGTAGTCGTGCCTACCAAGTGCGTTTCCTGCAAGAGTGCCACCGCCAGCCCCTTGCGCTTGAGGTATTGTAGGACCAGCCCCCGTTTAATTTTATCTCCCAATCCATTCACATTCCAGGACAAAATGCTGAACAAGAATTTGAATTTAAAATTATTTATACAGCGCACGTACACCAGCGGTTTCATGGCGCTACAGCTGACAGAGGACTGGGCAAGGGAGCTGGAACTAAGTAAGAAAAAAAATGAGCTGCTAGTGAATTAGTTGAAGGATTTAGCAAAGAGATGTGCCTTGAGCTGTTTCCGGAAATGCGGGTACAGGGTTGAAGCTCTAAGCTCGAGAGGCAGGGAGTTCCAGAAGATCGGGGCGAGGGTCGCGAATTTCGAGCCTCCCCATTTCTTTCTCCGGAACCGTGGGACTGTAAGAAGGGCTTGGGTAGATGAACGCAGTTCCCTGGATGGAACATAAGGGATAATCTCAGATGAGATGAAAGCCGGTGCCGTGCCCAGTCGTGCTTGAAAGGTGATGGAGGCAAGCTTAAACTGGACACGAGCACGAACAGGAAGCCAATGTAGGGACTTTAGAAGGGGGGTGATATGGTGGGACTTTGGAAGTTTGAACACCAGGCGCGCCGCCTGGTTTTGGATCTGCTGCAGACGCCGGAGACTATATGCGGGTATACCTGCATATAGGGCGTTGCCATAATCCAGGCGGGATACGACCATAGCCAGGGTGATCGATTTTAAAGCATCAAATGAGAAAAAACGGGACACCTTGCGTATAGTGCGCAGTGAAAGAAAGGAAGAAGAAACCACAGAGCTGACCTGGGAGTGAAGGGTGAGTTGAGAATTGAGCTTAATGCCTAGAGTTTTGACTGAGGTAGAGGGAACAGGTGGGGGACCTAGGGAAGGCGGCCAGAAGAGAGGGGACCAGGGGCTGGATGAACCACCCGTCAACACCAGCTCGGTCTTGTCTGGGTTGAGTTTCAGATGGTTGTGGTTCATCCAGTCCCGGATATGAATCATGATGGTTTGGAAATTAAGAACAGAATCGGGGGAAGAGGAAAGATTGAAGACAAGCTGGAGGTCGTCCGCATAATTAAATACGGCGACCTCCATTTGTTGCAGTGAAAAAATAAGAGGGGAAATATAAAGATTGAATAAAAGGGGGGAAAGGGAGGAGCCTTGGGGGACCCCGCATTGAACATTGCGAAAGTCCGCAGTAAAATCACCCAGGCGAACTGCCTGGGTACGGTCCCTCAGAAAGGAGGATAACCAAACCAACGCGGTGCCCCCGATCCCCGCCGCCCCGACACGGGAAAGCAAGATGGAATGATCCACCGTGTCAAAGGCGGCTGAGAGATCGAGGAGGACCAAGGCCTGGGGTTGGTTGGTATCCATTCCCTCCCTGAGGTTATCAAGGACCGAGAGAACTACGGACTCCGTAGAGTGTGCGGGGCGAAACCCGGCCTGGCGGGGGGCGAGAGCCCCGTTCTTCTCCATGAAAGAGCTCAGGGCGCAGGTGACGTGGCGCTCGAGTACTTTCGCCAGGAACGGCAGGAGGGAGATGGGGCGAAAATTAGCGGGAACTGAGGGATCGGCACCCGGTTTTTTCAGAATGGGGACAATGACTGCGGTTTTAAGTGGGTTAGGTAACACGCCCTGGGAAAGAGAGCTGTTAAGGAGATGAAGAGGGGGGTCTGAGCAGGTGGTGAAGATATGACGAAGAATATGAGCCGGGCAGGGATCTAACGGGGAACCAGATTTGACAAGTGGAATTATGGCAGTCAGAGATTCCTTAGTCAGAGGTGGGAGGGTGGTGAGTTGTCCCTTGGGGGGGGGACACTGGGGATCCACAAAAGTAGGGGAAGGAGGGGGGATGTTAGCTTTGATGGTGACTATTTTCTGAATGAAAAAGTTATTGAGGGAATTACAGAGTTCCTGAGAAGGAGTGGGCTTAAGAGAGGTTCTGTCCGAAAACGCCAGATTGTGTACAATCGAGAAAATTTCCTTCGATTGGTTTTCGGCTGCGAGGATTTTGGAGGAGAAATAGGTGGTTTTTGCCTCCAGGATATCCTTTTTGTATAGGGTCAGGATGTTAATAAACTCCAGTCGTAGAGAGGGGCAGTAGTTTCTCCTCCAGGCCCGCTCCGCTCGACGTACCGCCAATTTAGTGGCTTTGAGATCTTCGTTAAACCACTGATTGGCGTCCTTCTCTCGTTTGGTAGAGACCCGTTTCAAGGGGGGATGGAGTCACGGCCTGAGGAGAGCCATTGTTCAATGGCCGTGACCTGGGAACGGGTGGATAGACCTTGCAGGGAAGGAAGAGAGGTGGTAAGTAGGGAGGATAAACTTTCGGGATCTACTCGTCCCCAGGCACGAACCCAGATGTTTTTGGGGAGTGGAGGCTTGACCGGTTGCCTCCGAGGTGGATTTTTGCAACAAGGGGCTGGATGGTTGCGCATTCCCCACAGTGGAGCTAGCGGTGGCCTCCGAGGTGGATTTTTGCTTTTCCCCGGTCATGTAGAGTAGTAGAAAATTGGCAGAACCTGTACACCCCTCCACCGGTCTATGACAGGCCTAGCTTGCAGAAACCGCCAATGTGTAGTTGCAAAACTTATAACATAACACAAACCAACTTTTCCGTGATAACCCCGGCCCCCCACCCCCCACCCTGCCTCCCTGCCCAGCGGATTTAAAACGACCCGCCACCCCAACTTAGCAGAGTGCTTAGATCCCATAACTTGGTTCTTGCGTATGGGGGAGGAGCTGCTCGCTGTCCTTCGCCCGCTCCCTGCACCATGTGTATGTCTATGCGAGAAACCAGTTATTGAGGACAGCAAAGGTCAAACATGCAGCGCCCCTGCAGTGTCCGAGTCTCCTGTGACCGCCGGGGCCCATCTGGCATTCCACTCCGCCTTGTTGTCCAAAGTCCAGTCGCTCCCCTTCTGCTTCAGTCCAGTGGCGCGCGCTCCCTGTCGTCCGAGCCAGCGTCTTCCAGAGTCTCGGGGGATCCAGAATGGTTTCGACGAGCATGCCCCGCGCGGCCCGCGTCTCTCACCGGGCGCCATCCCTCCAGCCACTCCGTGGCCTCCGTCGGCGTGGTGAAGAACCATGTGCGTCCCTCCGCTTCCACCCGGAGTTTTGCCAGATAGAGCATCGCGTACTTGAGTTCACGAGCGCGCAACTCCTTCTTGACTGCCAGGAAGTCGCGATGCTGCTTCATCACTGCTGTGGTGTAGTCCGGATAGAGGGTTACCGTGCAGTTGTCTACCTTCAACGGGGGGGGCGGTACGCGCCGCCTGCAGGATTGCGTCTCTGTCCCGGAAGTTGAAAATGCGCGCCAGGATCGGGCGCGTGGGAGCCCCGGGTCTCGGCCGTCCTCCGGGTACCCGATGCGCTCTTTCCACGGAGAAAAAGGTTGACAGCCCACGTGGCTGTAGCTGGTCCGTGATAAGTTTTTCTACGAAGAGGTCCAACGCCGGCCCCCGTTCGCTCTCCGGCACACCTACGACTTGTACATTGTTCCTTCTGGACCTGCCTTCCTGGTCATCAAGCTTGACCAATAGCTGCTTTTGGACCAGTTCCAGCGTCTGTATCCTTTTCGTACTTTCTGCCACTTCGCTTGTAAGGGTCGCCGTTGCCGATTCAACCTCCGACAGTCTCGTGTTCATTTTAGCGAAATCGGCTCTCAGCAACGTTACGTCTGTGGAGATCGTGCCTATTGAGACCTGCATCTGGGGCAGCATGGCCATGATGTCCCTGAGGGTAATCTCCTTAGGTTTGTCGGGGGGGGGGGAGCCAGCCTGGTCCTTCTGGAATGCAAACTTCTCGAGCTTGGCCTGCGCCCCCCACGGTG
Organism: Triturus cristatus; assembly: GCF_964204655.1. Taxonomy (NCBI): domain Eukaryota; kingdom Metazoa; phylum Chordata; class Amphibia; order Caudata; family Salamandridae; genus Triturus; species Triturus cristatus. Next base: position 897,642,090 of record NC_140588.1, read on the forward strand.
CCCCCTGCCTCCCATAGTGGCCGGTGCGGGTGGGCTCCACTCCCGTTGGTCTGGGTCCACAGGAGAATAGAAGGAGGAGTGCAGCGGTGATCCGGCGGTCGCCGCCGCCTGCCACGGGAATCTCCACATGCGGCCTGTCAGTTTCACCGGGGTCCCGCCGCTATCACCAAGTAATCAAGACCCTCCGCAGGCCTTCCGCCGCGTTCCGGTCCGCTGCCAGGACCCGTGCTGCCCAATCCGCACCGCGGATGCCCCCAAGGCCAGTCCACCGCTCTTCAGTCACAGACCGCTGTAGGGGCTCGTCGAGGCTCCAGGGAAGTCTAGGCACCCCTCCGGGTCCTCCGCTGATGGTGACGGCGCCGCCCCACACATGCGGCAGCCTCCCGCGCCCGTAGTGCACTCCGTTACTGCAGTCCGCCACCGCTTCCAGGCCCCGGGCGTGCCGCCAGAGCCCCTCCTCCGCTCAAGAAGCAGCACCGAGCGATGCGGGGGCCCCCGCGAGGGAACGTGCAAGGTCTATCAGGGCGTTAAGGCAAGCCCAGCTTCAGGGCACTTTACCTCGTGTCCGCGGCAGCCACCAGAGCCTCGTGTCAGGCGATAGGAGTCCGCGGCCGAGATGCCCAGGCCACGCCCCTCCAGGCTCGTCAGGGCCGGCAGGCCGCCACCCAAGGCCCCGGCGCCGCTCTCGTCTGCAGGCCGCTCACACGTATTCAGGCGGCCCTCCGCCCAGATGCACGCTGTCAGGCGCCTGCCTTTCCCGTCCGGTGCCTCAGGCACTCAGGGGATGCCGCTGCGAGTTTTCCGCCGGTTTCGACCAGGATTGATGTCAGGATGGTTGCGGGATCGGGCGTTAGGCACCGGAGCCGCACTAGGCTGCGGCCATCTTCGTCGGCTGCAAGCCACGCCCCCCCAGTTTCATACATTTTTAACACAAAACATTATTTGAAGGAGAATGGTTAATGAAATCTCTCTAACATGTGAGTCATCACATTCACATTTCTAGTCCATGTTAAAAGAATACACCATTGCAATTCAGTAAACATGAACCTATGGGGCATATTCTCAAGGAGCTATCGCTGAGTTAATAGCACTTTAGCGCAGCCAATGGCGCGATAAATCCATCGCCCCTTCACAAGCTGGTGCAAACTGCCCAAACCACCAGTTTACCTGCGATAGCAACCTCAAAAAACATTGCCACGGATGACCCCGGCAACTATCGCTAATAAGATGCAGAGTAGGCATTCCCGAGCAAAAAGCCGCGACAAACCTACATCTCAACATTCTCAACGACCAGCCACATCAGTGATGAGATCACAAAACACGCAATAAGGCGCGATAGCAGCAGGAAACTAACACCTGCTCCGACCTGGTGCAAAGTCGGCGCCAACCGGCAACAGAAAAGGGAGCCCAGACCACAGCCACACCTGAAGAACAACAGACGCCATGGAGCCACTGATCATGCAGCTCGGAGCCCCAACAGGGACACAACACCCCCTGCCACCCCACCCAGGACAGCCCCCCCCTACCGGGGCCAGACCCCGGCCACCCCCACCTCCTCCAGACTAAGAGAATGCACATCAACGTCACAAAATCATGCACAGAACCATTCACCTGATGCTGCAGAAACACAACTAACAGCCATGTGAGTACAGAAAAAGCAGATTCAATCAAACAACCATTTGGTAGATTCATGGCTGGTCATCCCTGGACAATCTGCAAGTGACAGCCTGTAAGACAATATCTCAGATAAGAAGGTGTGTCAGACACTCATCAAAGGACAGAGAGAGAGAGAGAAAGAACAAGGAGCGCAAGGACAATCATGCCCTTGGCACATACATGCCAACTGTTGCGTGTGTCTCGCAATTGATGCACCCAAAACCTGAGGCTTGGCAACATATCCAGCGTGAAGGCCACATCACATTTCAGAAACGCAAGCAGTAGTCTGACTAAAATTAGTCATGAAAGCTCCTTTGTCTCGAAACACAAGACGGAAGGACATTCGAACCTCCGACCTTGGTCTCCAATGCGCACGGCACCCCCTCAGTGAGATACCATACCAGACACTGTCGACTCCCACAGCACAATCTGCGGTAATGAAAGAGCGACTTGTCCACACCCCACACACACTTGTCCCTGCCCGAGCTACACCTGCATGGCATGCCCCCAACACATCTGTACAAGAGACAACCCCTACGTCAAAACGTTGAACACACATACAACTCATTACTCCGAGCTGTGGCATATCATCCACAGAACCGCCGCCGGTCTGAGGAGTGCCGGTGGTACGAGACCAACAAACGCAATGGCAGGCAATCCCGGGCACATGCAGAACCACAGTCACGTGGAACTGTACTGTGCATGAATGCTGCATCTGATGGGATCTCTGGCAATGGAAGTCCTGCGAATCAGTTACCGTCTGAGTTTCGGCTTGCATACGTCACATGCGTCCAGCCCTGGTTCCACTGTCGATCATGCACATTCGAGTGGCCCATGGAAGTCTGCCTACCCAACACAATGGTAGCTGAACAGGATTACGACTTGTGTGTGCGACCCGTATTGGCACACGAACAGGAGTGCAACCAGAATACCCGGCATGGGATGCCTTGATATGTGGTGTCTGTGCCGGCAGCAGTGGATGGGAGATTGCACAAGTCATTGTGTGCAGTGACCACATTGAGGCGCTCCCCTATTGGGCTGTGCTGCGAATTGGGGAAACTGCATCGTCAGAGCACATCTGTCCGGACCAGTTAATGAATCCCAGAACGATGTACTTCTGGAACTGATTGCCTACGAAGCAGCGCTCGCATTCATGGATGAGTAACTACCTTCCTGCATACACAACTGATTGACACCCAGAGCACAGGTCCCAACACCGTGTTGCATTATGGAGGATTGATCCCACAGCTGCGGTGGGGTTTGACCTCATGGCAACCAAACTCGATGCCATACGTGGGTGTCTGAGTCCCATCAGGGACCACTTACAGTCCCTAACGGACACCCACTGTCCGCACCAAGCTCACCAACAATCCTTGGCTGACCTCGCTGGGGTCATTACTCGGATACAAGAGCTGTCTAGTCAGACAGGCTCCAGCGATGACAGCACAGAGTTGGCACAGATGCGGAGGACAATGGAGACCATGGAGCAGATGCAGCCTGGAAGTTGGGCTGCCATAGTTGAACACCAGCGAGATGTAGTGGGGATCTTCCATGCCTCACAGATCCTCATCTTGCCATTGCTGCCACAGAGCCTGTCACAGATAACTGCTGCTGGAACTTCGACACACACATCTCCACCCCCTGATGTGTCAGTGGCACACAGTGATGCAGCCCTACCACCTCCGCCCCCTGATGTGTCAGTGGCACACGGTGATGCAGCCATAACACCACCACACACACCGGACACAGAAGACATCTCAGAGGAGTAAGATGTGGAGGGTAATGACTGTGTTTACTTTAGTGACATTATTTATTGACATGTCATTTATTTCAATTAGGGGTTCAAATGTTATACTTAGGGAACGTTTTTGGTATTCCTGTGATTTGCTTTTCTTTTTTTGCATGTTTTTCTTGTTGTAGAATTCTAGCCACTCTTGGAGTTGTAGATATAGCTAAGGGATCAATTAAGGCTTCAACCTGATTTCCTTTATCACTAGATCCTTTTTGCTTATTAAAAATTGGAGAACAGGGAAGAGAGCGTGACTTCCATGATAACTGCTATGCTACAGCTACTTCTGAAAATAATGAGTAAAGAGTTCTATTCTCTTTTTTATTTTTTACATTTGATTTTGTTTTACCTGTTTGAGTTTTGCTTGATCTTTTTTGGGGATTCCACTCTGGCTCAATAGTTGCATCAACTGGTGAGATATCATTTTGTTCTCCAGTTTAATTGCATTTCTTTGTCTTCGGAGATGAACCATTTTGGCTTGTTAGAGATTTTAGAATTGCAGTTTGAATTTCGAGGCTGTGGTCGGAGTTAGATGTTGTTTTCTCAAAGAGTGCCTAGATGGATTAGAGTATTGATACTCAAAGTATGGTCGGGCCATATGTGGCCCTGCTGACATTGGCATGTGGCCCTCTGTTGAACAGCAGCACTGGGCTGCTGTTTACTAGAGGGAGCTTCCGAAAGATGTACCAAAGGGGCAAACATTTATTTCCAACTAAACTAACTTATTAACTAAAGTAAAAGAAATAACTAAAGGTGTCCTGCACCATTTAACTTTAGGAACACATTCTTTTTAAAAGACATCTTGGAAAAAACATGAAAAAAATATGAAAGTCTCTAAATAAATCCCCAAAAATGCATTTCTTTACCATGTAGAAGCATTTTACCTTAGTACATCAGTGCAATCAGAAGTATATTTCTTAGAGTTATAGGTTGTAAATAAGAATTTAGAAACATTCGTGCTTCCCCCAACCCTGACAGCAATGCACATAGTGAACTAAGATGCGAGTCAGTTGTTATGTTCACCGTCTGAGTGGCCTAGGTTGGTATTATATATGGACAACACCTGCCACCCTGCTGACATCAATGTGGCCCTCAGGCACATGGCAGGCCAAACGTTTTGGCTCCCTGGAATGTTTGTGAGTAACTATGGATTAGAGTATTCTCTGTAGGGCCTGTGTGACTTTAGACTGAAGGACATAGTCTCCAGAGGGATGAAAAGATGTAATTAGAGGAAAGCCAGGCGAGCGTGAGAGATCCTCTGCTGCCTCGGGCCATTACTCGGTATGCTGTTGAGGAGCTCTAATGTCTCTTTTGCAGATGTGATCCTACTTGTAAAAACGAACTGATTCATTTCTAAATAAGGCAAAGCGAAGTTCAGAGAGGGTGTAAGTGATAATTTGACCTCTGTGACTTTAAGATAATCAGCTTTGTTTACTAAAGGGCGTTGATTACTCACTCCAGCATCTGTTGGCGCTTTTAATGATGGGGAATTCTGGTTTACGGCTTAAAGGTTAAATATCTTGTAATTTAAGCTTTATTCTATTTTTATCTTTGAATGGTTTATTTTCAAGTTCAACAAGTGATCATTTGGAAAAGAATTTGGGAATGGATGGAAGATCTTCTAGCAACCCAAAGTGTAGAAATGTGTTTTTCCCTCCTTTTACGGATTGTGCTCCTACTTGCCTCTTCAACAAGATAGTGTTGTTTCTTAGATTTTTTATTGTCATGATCGTCACTTATAAATACAGGTGGGTCTTGCCCTTTTGACGGCAGAGAGGTAGTAAAAGGATATGAGATGAGCCATCCCAATTAGTACTTGCTTGACGGGTTGAATCCTTCAAGGGTTAAAATTATAAGCAAAAGCTTAAACAACAGAGACAATATATGGAAAAGATCACAGGCCTCAAGTCCAAAGTTTTCATAAGAACTCACCTCTCTGTAGTAGACGAAAAATCGATGCCTCCATCCACGTTCCAGTATGAAGGTTTGAGTTTGAGGATTCCCTTTCAGTCAATAAGGCCTATAGATAGCCACTTAGCTGGGTCGACAACTCGTTGATTCTTTTTAAAGTCTGCCAGAACCCCCAACAACTGTTGAGGGCAGCCTATTCCCAAGGCACATTCGCTAGAGGGGGCTGAGCAAGATTTCTGCACCCAAATTGGAGGCGGCTTTGGCCTCTGCTGGGGCTGGGATGCACAGACCCTTCCCCCTTACGGCAGAGGGCTTTCACAATTGGATTTCTCAAGCCTTAGATATTGTCACCCCCTTTAAGAGAGTCAAACCCACATCACCTTGGTGTACGAATTAACTTAGATCACTCAGAAGGGAATGTCGCAGGCAGGAACACAGATGGCGGCTAGACCCTTGTTATAGGGAGAAAAACAATCAGAAAGCTCCGCTTCAGAAATATAAGCAGGCCATCTTTCAAGCTAACGCTAATTTCCTCACTAATAAGATCCTTGCTGCAGACAATTCCTCTAGCATGCTCTTCAAGGTGATTAAGGAGATCGTTAAACCTTCTGGGACGAGGGCGTAGTCCCCCTCTCAAGACCTCTCTGATAGAATAGCTACCTACTTCAAGGACAAGGTCCTTAAAATCTTCAGAGAGCTCAACCATATGCAAACAGCAGATTTAAAGGGTGTGGAGGTCATGCAGGACCAAGGGAGGGAGAGTCCCCCTCCTACTCTGGCAGCATTTCCCTAGATTACTGTGGAACAAACTATGGGAATTCTTATGGGCCTCAAGTCCGGTTCCCCCTCTGACTGTTGCACGCCCCTCACTCTCAAGATGGTTTCCAATCCGATTGCTGACTTTCTTTGCAAAGCGTTTAACATCATCCTCTGTTACGGTTGCTATTCAGATGCTTGGAAAGAGGCAATTGTTACACCCCTGCTTAAGAAACACAATGTTGACCCCTCTGAACTGAAAAATCTTTGCCCTATCTCCCTTATTCCGGCCTGCTAAAATCCTAAAGAAGTTCATCAACATCGAGTTGATGAATTACTTGGACTCTAATGAGCTCTTGGATCAGTCACAAAATGGTTTCTGTGCCAATTACAGCACCAAATCCACCCTTATTGCTGCCACTGACTACATCCGCATGCAGGTCGATCAGGGTGGGTCGGTAGTGCTGATCATGCTTGATCTGTCGGCGGCTTTTGACACCGTCTCTCCCACTCGAATGGTTCAACGTCTGAAAGAGGTGGGAATCTCGGGTAAGGCCCTGCAGGTCCTCCACTCCTTCCTGACAGAGAGAACTAATGTTGTTAGTTGTGGGGGTTTCAGATCTAAGGCTTTTAGCCTACCCAGTGGCGTTTCCAAGGGCTCATCACTGAGCCCCACCCACTTTAATGTGTACGTGGCCCCACTGGCCAAGCTGGTCAGATCCTTTGGGTTTCAGGTGATCTCCTACGCTGACGACACACAGATCATTGTTTCCATCACGATTTGCAGTCGGTCACCGGGAAATTTAACCGGTGTATTGCCAGTATTATCAGATGAATGCAAAATAACTCCCTTAAGATCAATGCAGAAAAATCTGAGGTCCTAGCTTCTAGTCCCCAAACTTCAATTTGGTCAAATGCCTGGTGGCCGGGAGCTTGTGGTCCCCTTCCTTTATCTGCCAAGACAGTCAAACGCTTGGGGGTTATTTTGATGCGGGAATGACTTTTGAGGCTCAGGTCAGTGGCACTGTCAGTACTTGCACCTACATTCTGAAGACTCTCAGAAAGGTGCTCCCGTATATTCCATCAGCACTCCACCGGCCCACAGTCATTACACTGGTTAACACCCGGCTTGACTACTGTGAATACTAGTACAGCCTCCCTGAAGAGGCTTCAGGTCATATAAAGTGCGGCTGCTAGGCTGATCCTTAATATACCGAAAAGTCATTCAGCAAAGGAGGGCTTTGCACTCTGCACTGGCTACCTATTAAGAAGCGAATCTTTTTCAAAACCTTGTGTACGGTTCGCAAGGCCCTGCATACTATAGGTTCGCAACAGCTGAAAACCCTGTTTAAATGGTACACGCCTGGGAGGATGTTGAGATCTTCATCCCAGAGAAAACTGAACATCTCTAGAGTTCACAAAGCCAGATGGGGTGGCCGCTCCTTCTCGGTGGTGGCGGGCACCTTTGGAATACTCTACCCTCCAAGATCTCCCAGGAGGAACCCCTTCCGGTGTTCAAAAAGTCCCGAAGACCTCACTTTTCTCAGTTTAATCAGCAGCCTCTCATTCTCCTCTCCTCTTCCCGTCCACTCAGTGCCTTGGCACTCTCGGGTTTTAGTGCGCTTTATAAATCCCTAGCCTATCCTATCCCATCCTAGATCAGGTGTTGCACATTCTAGTCCCCAAGGCAGGGCCAGAGCTTAGGACTCACAGTGGCCACTAGTGCCACAAAATATTCTCTTCTTTGAACACAATTAATTCTCACTATATATATTCACTGAAAAAAAGGTTACAGGAACGTTATAGTTAGGGTCAGCTTTTACTTGTACAAAACCAGTGAAATTCAGCAGTTATAGTTTGCTGACCTAAATATAACTCGGCCCCCGCAATGCACTGCTTATGAACTGACATATGACCTCACTCATGACATGGTCAGTGACATCACTGATGATGGGGACACAAGTTATAGTTAGCTCAGCTAACTATAACTGCTGAATTTCACTGGTTTTGTAAGAGTGAAAGCTGACCCTAACTATAATGTCCCTGTAACCTTTGGTTTTTTCAGTGAATTTCTAAGGTTTTATTTAATTATATTTCCTAATTATAACGTCGCTGTAACCTTTGGTTTTTTACTATGTGCAACCACAAGAACCACAGCTCACAATCTAAGCATATGCAAAGTGCTCATATAAGTTAAAAAACACATTGACAAACACTTCCTAAGAAATACCTAACAAGTATTACGTCTTTCTAATTCATATACAGATGGACAACATGTTCTCATCATTTATTTAGTTTAGTTACTAATCCATGTATTAATTAAGACAAGTTTAATTACTCACTTAAACAGACAGTCAGACAGCTACTAAATCCTCCATCCAGACAGTTATATATCCACTCAATCTTCAATACAGATTGGTATATAGATATATAATACATATTTAAATTTCAAACTAAACTACATTCACTGGATGATGTCATCATTGATGTCATCAATGATGTCATTTGAGATGTCATCAGTGATGTCATTAGTGATGTCACTGACCATGTCATTAATGATGCAATATGTGACATCATCAGCAGTGCATTGCGGGCGCACGAGTTATAGTTAGCAGAGCTAACTATAATGAAGGAATTTCTATGGTTTTGTGCGAGTGAAATGGCCAGCTAACTATAACACCCCTGAAACCTATGGTTTTCTCTATGAATGTCTAAGTTCTTTAAATGCTAATTTCTAATTATAACGTCTCTGAAACCTATGGTTTTTTCAGTAAATTTCAAAGTTTTAAATTCTAATTTCTATCTATAACGTCTCTGAAACCTATGTTTTTTTTCAGTGAATTTCAAAGGTTTTTTAAATGCTAATTTTTAAGTGTAATAATAGTTATACCTATTTTTTTTAACTGATTTTCTACAGTTTTTTAACTGTTCATTTATAAATATTTTATTCATTAAATAACATTATATATTTTTCAGAAAATTGCAAAAAAAACATTTCAAACTGAAATATTGATTAATGTTTTTGTTTTCATTTTATTTTAATATATTTATATTATTTTCTTTAAAAAAAATGATTTTCCCAAAAACTTTCGGAGGTGTGCACTCAAAACGTACACATCGCGGTGGGTGCGCGGATTCTAGCTGCTATTTTAGAAAACTCATGAAGGATCCGTGTACGGTGTGTGACGGCTGCGTGTTTTTCAGTTACATCATATACATTTAATATTACGTGATGTGCGCGATTGGTATGCGACCAGTCCGCGACTCCTGCTCCCGCGCATTCGCGACACATGCGCATTACGGTACGAGATGCTTGCGTGGTGGCGGGTCCCGCATGATGTCACATACGTGCTGGGGTGCGCTGGGTGCGCAACTCCCGCAAAAAAATGTTATGTTCCAAAATGATATGTATGTGTCTTTAATATACATATTAGGGCAAGAGATTATCTAAGATAGATACTACTCTACTACTCTCTCTCTACTACTCACTCTCTACTACTCTCTACTGCTCACTATCTACTACTCTCTCTCTACTACTCACTTTCTACTACTCACTCTCTACTACTCTCTACTACTCACTCTCTACTACTCTCTCTACTGCTACTCTCTACTAATCTCTACTACTCCCTTTCTACTACTCACTCTACTACTCACTCTCTACTACTCCCTCTCTACTACTCTCTACTACTCACTCTCTACTACTCTCTCTCTACTACTCTCTACTACTCACTCTACTACTCACTCATTATTAATCTCTACTACTCTCTCTGCTACTCACTCTCTACTACTCACTCTCTACTACTCACTCTCTACTACTCTATGCTACTCACTCTACTACTCACTCTCTACTACTCTCTCTCTACTACTCTCTACTACTCACTCTCTACTACTCACTCTACTACTCTATACTACTCTCTACTACTCTCTACTACTCACTCTCTATTCTCTATTACTCACTCTCCACTCTCTACCTCTCTACGTCACTCTACCCCTCTCTCTACTACTCTCTACCTCTCTACCTCTACCTCTACCTCTCTACCTCTACCTCTCTACCTCTACACCTCTACCTCTCTACCTCTCACAACACGCACACATAAGCACATATGTATATATGCATATATATGCATATGCATTTACATATATGTATGTGTATTTATATATATATATATGTACATATATAGACATATATATAATCTGAATATCTATATAAATACAAATATAAATGCATGCATACATATACATATACATATATGCATACATATGCATGTTATGTACATGAAAGTTTGAAAACACTAATACAAGCAAAGCTAAAAAGCCACCTAATTACAAACAGGATAGCTTTAACTTAAACAAGGGCGAGACCTATTTCGTTTTCAATGCTTGTTTACTTGGTTCCATAAAGAAGGCATTCAGATGTATCACACATTTGCCATAAATTCTGAATGGCAGCACTCTAGTTGCTCATTAGATCACTGTAGTAAAGCTACTGCTCACCGGGGAAGTCTGCTGCTGGTATTCAAAGTGCATGTTTCAGTCTGCATGTCAGAATTTTTTAATGAAATAGAAGAGGATTTAAGAAGTCAAAATGTGCCCTAATTTTTCTTTCCGCAGCATTAATCATAATTTCTATGGCAAAATGACCCCCTCATTTTGTTCCTTTGCAAATTAAATGTTTTAAGTGTTACCACTTTATTCCAATCAAGATGGCTTCAGGTGTGCCATACTTTTGTCATAAGTAAGACTGTTCTCTAATTGTTATTTTAGAACACTCTGGGACATTTTGTCATTGGGCTATACTTGGGCTACATCTGGGTGATATTTGTGCTACATGTGGGCTCTTTTGTCTCTGGTGGCCATCTTGGGAGACTTATTTGTTATTAAGTTTCTTAATTTCCTCATTTACTACAGTCTCCTCAGTAGGAAATACTTTCATTTTTTTACTTTGATTCCATCAAGAAGGCATTCAGATGTGCCACACATTTGCCATAAATTCAGAATGTTAGCACTCTAGTTGCTTATTAGATCACTGTAGTAAAGCTACTGCACACCAGGGAAGTCTGCTGCTGCTATTGAAAGTGCATGTTTCAGTCTGCATGTCAGAATTTTTTAATGAAATAGAAGAGGATGTGAGAAGTGAATCAAAATGTGCCCTAATTTATCTTTTTTTCAGCACTAATCATAATTCCTATGGTAAAATGAACCCCCTCATTTTGTTCCTTTTTAAATTAAATGTTTTAAGAGTTACCACTTTATTCTAATCAAGATGGCTTCAGGTGTGCCATACGTTTGTCATAAGTAGGACTGTTAGCGCTCTAGTTGTTCTTTAGAACACTCTGGGAAGCTGCAGTAGAACACAAAGAATCAACTGACAGTCTCTGCCCTTGTTGGATGTACATGTTTCACTGAGAATGTCAGACTTCATTCTCACATGTCTGAGAAAGATAATGTGAATTTACAGAAAATATGCTCTCAGGTTAGCTTACAGATCACCTTCCAAACCTCTGTGGGAAAAGCATGAGAAAATATTTTTCTTTCAAACATGATTCATGATATCCCAGCAGAAGGCTTTTTCACATGGTAAAATCACCTTAGAACACACCAGAATTCCTAAAATGACTATGATACCATCAACAAATGATTTATAATGTAACTAAAGTCTTAAAACCTTCTATTAACTGCAATGCTTTTTAATGAGGTGCTATCATGTATATTGGTCCCAAGATGGCTGCCAACACTTCTTGGATGAAGTGCTGACAGCCAATCAGATCTCACAATGAGATGTGTGGTTAGGCTCCGTCCAGATATATATGTGATTTTACTTTTGATTTTCTCAGGAACTACTGAACATATTGACACCTTTTAAGCAAAAGGCACGAGTCTGAAATGAGGACTACCTCTTTGCCAAATGTGGTGTAGTTCCGTTCATCAGTTCGGCTGTAGCTGCGGCTAAAGGTCCTATGGGAAATTGCGTGGGGAAAACATATTTTGGGACCCCCCCGCTACACGAATCATCCCGAGACTTTCATGATGTGAGCGGACCGGAGCTGGCCAAAAGTTATGAAAAGTTCCCGAAGATTCGTCAATCGGCGCCAAAGTTATTGGGAATAGAATGTTGCGGATTTACTATAGAAAATAGGTCCTAACTATAACTACCTACTGGCGACCGCCAGTAGGTAATATATATATATATATATATATCCCAAATTCCAAAGTCAGTTACGTACGCTCTCAGGATAGAAGGCAAAGCACAAAATCAAGGTCCAAGTTTATTGCACGACGCGTTTCGACTGAGAACAGTCTTGATCACGTATGTATATATATTTTTTTAAAAAACACCTCCATTTTAACTGTTTTTCCTTTGGAAAACTACCTCATTCAGCTCCTGCTTTCTCCTCACTACTGTTCTTCTTCATTTCAAAATGCTTAGAGTATGGATTGTGGGCCACAGCTATATCTATTGGGCTAAAGAGGCTGCAAAAAAGAGAGGTATTGACAGAGATCACCTTCCAAACCTCTGTGGGAAAAGCATGAGAAAATATTTTTCTTTCAAACATGATTCATGATATCCCAGCAGAAGGCTTTTTCACATGGTAAAATCACCTTAGAACACACCAGAATTCCTAAAATGAGTATGATACCATCAACAAATGATTTATAATGTAACTAAAGTCTTAAAACCTTCTATTAACTGCAATGCTTTTTAATGAGGTGCTATCATGTATATTGGTCCCAAGATGGCTGCCAACACTTCTTGGATGAAGTGCTGACAGCCAATCAGATCTCACAATGAGATGTGTGGTTAGGCTCCGCCCAGATATATATGTAGTTTTGATTTTGATAGTCTCAGGAACTACCCAACAGATTGACACCATTTAAGAAAAAGGCACGAGTCTGAACTGAGGACTACCTCTTTGCCAAATTTGGTGTAATTCCGTTCAGCAGTTCGGCTGTAGCTGCGGCTAAAGGTCCTATGGGAAATTGCGTGGGGAAAACACGTTTTGGGACCCCCCCCCCCGATACACGAATCATCCCGAGACTTTCATGATGGGAGCGGACCGGAGCTGGCCAAAAGTTATGAAAAGTTCCCAAAGATTCGTCAATCTGCGCCAAAGTTATTGGGAATAGAATGTTGCGGATTTACTATAGAAAATAGGTCCTAACTATAACTACCTACTGGCGACCGCCAGTAGGTAATATATATATATATATTGACAAAGGCGGCAAGCCGAAACGCGTCTAGTGTGTGTGTTAACCTTTCAAATTAAAATCTGAAAGGTACGTTCTTACGAGTGCTGGTATTTTTGCCGTGAGCTGGGGATTTGTAATCCGCACGGTTTCTGTCACCGTGCATGAGAGCACCCGATCGCGAGTGCAGGGACCAAGACGGAGTGAGAGCATGATATATATATATATATCCCAAATTCCAAAGTCAGTTACGTACCCTCTCAGAATAGAAGGCAAAGCACAAAATCAAGGTCCAAGTTTATTGCACGACGCGTTTCGACTGAGAACAGTCTTGATCACGAATATATATATATATATATATATTTTTTTAGAACACCTCCATTTTAACAGTTTTTCCTTTGGAAAACTACCTCATTCAGCTCCTGCTTTCTCCTCACTACTGTTCTTCTTCATTTCAAAATGCTTAGAGTATGGATTGTGGGCCACAGCTATATCTATTGGGCTAAAGAGGCTGCAAAAAAGAGAGGTATTGACAGAGACTTGGGTTTGCCAAATGTGCACATTACTTGGTTTGGTCAGAGTGAGTTAAAGTTTCATCAGTTGCTGGCTTTGGTTAAAGCATCGTGGATTCCCAAGCTCCTCACCTTGTGATTGTTTACTGTGGTGGCAATGACCTAGGCACATTGACTGCGGTAGGTCTGGAAATCCTAATGAAAGAAACCTTTGCAGTACTGATGTTGCTTTTCCCTCACACTTTCATGGTGTACTCTAATATATGCAAAAGACAGAAATGGAAGTGGTCAAATCAATTCTGTCCACAGATTGACAAAGCTGTCAAATCAATTCTGTCCACAGATTGACAAAGCCAGGAAACATGTTAATAAAACTGTTTCTGCATTCCTCAGAGACCATCACATGGGCTGTATCTATAACAACGATCTACGTTTTGACATGCATTTAATTTATAGAAATGATGGAGTGCACTTTACATATGAAGGAAACAGGGTGTTTCTAAGTAAGCTGAAACTCTGCTTCCGGTCTTAATTGTAGAAGCCATATACACACAACTGACACAACTACTCTTGTCAGAGCCACCCTTTCCCCTGACCTTCAAGTTATTTGCTCTCTAGGGGGTTGCCTTTGTTTTCCTAGCTAGTAGTGGTTTTTCAATCACAGGCTTCATTTTGACTGACTCGTCCGCCTGATGAGGTAAGCAAATGTGTCTATCATAAGAGTGTTCTCAATCTTTTGATCTTTTTCTTTTCTGTTATAGTGGTGTGTGGGGACTCTTTTGGCAGTATCACTTTTTTGGATAATATTTATTGTCTTAACTATTTTTCTGCTTTTTATTACAAATTGTTTCACACATTAGAATACAGTTTTACCTTTGTTGAGTGATCACATTTGCCTTTACTAACCACTTACCACTGATGAGATTAAAATGGAAGCCTTACAGACTTTTGGCTTCACAGATGACGATTTTTCAGCACTGATAGGCGAAACCATCAGCACTAATCAGAGAATTACACTGTCTAGTACTGCAAACAATGAATGGCAGGGGTTACTCAATTTAAGAAAGAAATGTAAGAGAATGGAGTCGCACACGACATTCATGTTCGAGTATCTTCGTGCCGGAGTAATTCCGTCGGGATTACGAGTACGTAATGTGCCTACATTATTTGTAGAATTACGTAAATTCCCTGAGAGATGGTCTCACATAAGTAATAGGTGTTCCAGGGACGGGATGATTTTAATTATAGAAACAGCGAGAGAACTAGCAGCTGCTCTAAACTTGGAAATCCAAGAACTGGAAGACAAACTTAAGACCAGTATAGTGTTAGAAGAGGCCAAGCTCAAACTAGACAGTCTAAATGCTGAACTACATGATTTCGAAGGCTACATAATAAAGAAAAAGACTGATAAGCTTAAGAAAGATATTAAATGGTTCACCCAAGAAAAGGCATACCCATACTTAAAGACTACTTACTATCAGGAATGGCAAAATGAAAATGAGACCCAAACTTATTGGTATAATAACAAAAGAAAAGTTTTTACCTTTTCAGATACCAATTCAACAGAATCTGAAGGAGACGCCCTAAATGATTATGAGGGCCAATTCCAGGGACCACGAATACAAAGAGGGAAGGTTAGAGACTACCAACAATACTACCAAACATCATCCCCTTTTTTAGGGAGAGGCCAAGGCCAAAACAGAACCTGTTACATCAAGTCAGACAGGAGAGGGTACCAGCAGATGGACCCTCCACCTCCTCAAATGTATATGAGGACCAGGAATCATCAGTACTGGAAAACCTAAACAAAAAGTGTAAGACAGACATCATACCAATCTTTAACTTGTCGACACATAACATAAGTCATGATGAAACAGCCATTTTAAGTAGAGGGTTGTCTTTTGTACCCAACACTTACTGTAATAAATGTAAACTTACTCAAGACATCTTTTCTTTCTTCAGGAAAATTCGATTGAAATTGTTTTTCTCCAATCGAGAAACAGCAGAAGAAGAAGAGAACCTTTCTGGATGAAAGCCTAAATCTATTTTCACCCCTACCTTGGATATTGTAGGTCCGGAAGTGGCCATATTTAAGAAGTCTGTTTTGAATGAAATAAACTAGGTAACAAAACACACTTATAACAGTAAACCCAATGTGTCGGTCACAGAAAGATTAGCGCTCCAGAAACTCCAAAATACTCCTAACCTGACTATAAAACTGTTGTGGCCAGGAATCCTCAGGATCGCACGTCGTATATAATGTCCACCTCTCGACACCACCACGGTCTGATAAGTTTTACACAGACTCCATGGAGTGGTCAAGCGAGGGAAGGGTAGGAAGGGGACAGCGGGGAGGGAGATCTGAAATGACAACGAGACAAAGAATAACAACACCGATAACTAATGTGCCTTCTATTTTCCCCCGGACTATTGTGTAACTAAAAGCCTCACTCCTTCTGTCTCATACCTGTAAAAGAAAAAATAACAACTCTGCTGATACGTCAGATAGGGACACACCCTGACTTATATGTTGTGGTTCTGTAAAGTAAAGAACAAAGCAATTACTAGTGTAACAGTTATCTCCAGTAGACTGTGAAGCATTGATATCGGGACTACCCACCTTGAGCTATTTTACGGTAGACAGAAACAGGGGAAGGAAGAGCCAAAGTCCTGCTCACTCGCAGTCCCTCTGTCAGAAAATAGGCATGCAACAAAAGTAAGCAGGCAGCAATAATCCAATGGTTCACATTTCATCAGTAGTAACTGTTCATTATGCAGTGAACTTCTCCTTATCTTCAGGAACAACACGGAGCATAACAGATACTAGTCTGTGCAAATTATAATCAATAACTCTCAATACCACACGTTATAGCAGACTTTATACCAGGGGAAATCTTTAGAAGTTCCGGTATTATAACATCGGTTTCATTTTCAAGAGTGTCTTCAGGTCTCTCTAGCTAAATGCGACCTTTTCCTTAGCTTGCAAAAACCCCAAGTAGTTAAGGCCAGCCGGCCGAGTATATGGACAAGTGCAAAAATCTTTCCCCGCAAGAGCTATATGAAATGCTCGCCAACAGGGAAAGAAACAGTTTATTAAACTTGGACGAAATCACCGCCGTCTTACCTGCATGAGCAGCAGAGCGCTCGCCAACAGGAGAAGACCTCTATTTATCTATTCCAGGCAAATGTCAATACTAGAGCTCTACCTCAGAGCTTTCTACAAAGGCTACATCCTCCTCGTATACCTAGGAGGGGGGATCTTATCCAGGGAAGTGTTCCAGTGTTCTGAAAGCGCTTACTAACAGATGCCTTTACCTCAGAGACAGAGTCTTGGAAGCGCAAACCAAGACTCCCACAAAGCCACCACAAGGAGCGGAGAGATCCGCGCTGCCACTGCCAAACAGTACAGGGAAAACTGAGTTGGTGCAAAGCACCCTTACCAGCCTCGAATTAACAGCACCTCTCTCCGAATGAGTAATCGGCAACTGCTCGCCGCCATGGCTCTCCTTCATACGCTCGGACGCGTAAGCGTCCTGACGTCACCAACGTTGCGTCCCCGAGCCTCATGGGACTTGTAGTTCAGGAGTACGTCTCGAGAACGCTACGAGGCAGTGTTCTTCCTGGTGGCCCCTCCATGGGCTCTGACAGGACATCCCTCTCCCGAAGAACACTGACAAAGACATGGTTTATTTGGGAAACGTTTGTGGAACCTTTGAATACACCTTGGGGCGTGAACACCCTCTGCTGATTCCCAGGAATTTTCTTCCTCCCCATACCCCTTCCAAGCTCTCAGATACCACAATTTGTTCTTATATAGTTTGGAATCAAGGATACCTCGAACATCATACTCCACTTCATCGTTGACCAGAACGGGAGGCAACCCCTTCTTTTTTGGGGACCGCGCTGGTTTCAATAATGACACATGAAAGGAGGGGTGAATCCGAAGAGAGGAGGGTAAGGCTAACTTAACCGCTACAGGATTAATAAGTTTAACCACTCTGTACGGTCCTATGTATTTTGGGTTGAAAATACTATATTTTTTAAAGCGGATGTTGCGAGTAGACACCCAGACATGATCACCTATTTTATACTTAGGCCCAACCTGTCTATGTCTATCTGCGTATGCCTTGTAACGTTTTTTTGCTACCCTCAACCTCTCTTGTGTGTTTTTTAAAGTGGTCTGTATGTGCTGAATTCTTTGCCCTACTTCAGGAACTACCTCACTTTTAGCTGGATGTATCAGAGGAATGAATCGTGGATGAAAGCCGTAGGAACAAAAAAAAGGGGAATATTTGGTGGAACTATGTATTGCATTGTTATATGCTATTTCTGCCAACCATAAATCGTCTACCCAAGTTTCTGTGGTGGTATCTGCATAACATCTCAGATATTGTTTGAGTGTTTGGTTTACCCTCTCAGTTTGACCGTCTGTCTGTGGGTGAAAGCTGGTGGATAGATTTAGTGTGATGTGAAGAGCTTGACACCATTCCTTCCAGAATCTGGCAGTGAATTGAGATCCCCTGTCTGAAACCACCACTTGAGGCAACCCATGTAGTCTCACAACATGCGTTAACAACGACTGAGCCACTTGACTAGCGGTAGGTATGGCTTTACAGGCAATAAAGTGAGCCATCTTGGTTAAGTAATCAACCACGACTAGTATGGTTGTGTTCCCTTTATCCGGAGGCATTCCTACGATAAAGTCCAAGGAAATGTTTTCCCATGGTTGATCTGGAGTAGGTAATGGATGTAAAAGTCCTACTGGTTTACTGTGCGAACTTTTCATCTGCTGGCATTTCTCGCAATCCAGAACCCACTCACGGATGTTGTGTCGTACCGTGGGCCACCAAAATTGATGAAGGACTTGTTCAGTAGTTTTCTCGACCCCATGATGACCCGCACTAGGGAGGGTATGACACCAGGCAAACACCTGCTTTCTTAGTTGTTTCAGTGGAATCAGCAGCTGTTTTCCTCGGACTGGAAGACCGTCTTTCATAATCCACTCCGGATGTTGAGATAGCCAGGACTTCCAATTTTTTGTACGGATGTTCTTGGCGATACTCTGATGAAAAGGCTCAGTGATTGTGGCACCAAGAACGTGTTGAGGGCTGATGATGGATCTGACTTCACCTTCTTCTCGAGAGGGGTGGAAGGTCTGATGAGTCAAGGCATCCGCCTTCTTGTTATCCTTCCCTGGTCTGTACGTCACTCGGAAATCATACTCAGAAAAGAAAAGAGTCCATCGTAGTTGTCTAGGTGAGAGATGACGAACGGCCGTCATAAATTGAAGATTATGATGGTCCGTATATACCGTAACCGTATTGTGAGCCCCCATAAGGAAATGTCTCCATTCCTGGAAGGCGTCCTTGATGGCTAGAAGCTCCTTTTCGACAATAGTGTAATTGACTTCAGCCTGATTGAGTTTCCGGGAGTGATAGGCCACGGGATGCAATTGTCCGGTATCACTATGTCTTTAAGACAAGACAGCCCCTACAGCCAAATCCGAGGCGTTCGCCTCCACCACATACGGTTTGTTAGGGTCGGCATGGACCAATACAGGAGCTGAGGTAAATGCTCTTTTCAAGGCTTCGAATCCTTGTTGTGCTTCTTCCGTCCAGTGAAAGTATATTTTCTTCTTCAATAAATGTGTAAGGGGAGCTGCCAATGCAGAAAAGTGATGTACAAATCGCCGGTAAAAATTGGCAAATCCTAAAAAACATTGGATATCCCGGACATTCGTAGGGATAGGCCACTCCTTTACCGCTGCAATTTTTCTTTCCGCCATTTCTTGACCTCTGGGAGTCAACATAACTCCTAAAAATTCTACTGTAGTTACTCCAAACTCGCATTTGCTGATTTTGCGAAAAAGATGATGTTTCTTCAGAGTATGAAGTATGTTTCGCACATGTTGAGTGTGGCATTCTACGGTGGGAGAGTAGATCAATATATCATCAATATAGACGATCACGTAGTGGTCCAAGTATTCTCGCAATACATCGTTCAGAAAGAATTGGAACGCAGCAGGGGCGTTGCAGAGCCCAAAGGGCATAACGAGGTATTCATATAACCCAAAACGAGTTTTGAACACTGTTTTCCACTCGTCTCCTCTGCGCATCCTCACCAGGTGATACGCTCCTTTTAAATCCAAACGAGTGTATATAACCGCCTTCTTCACTTGTTCCAGCAAAACTGGAATCAGGGGTAAGGGGTACCTGTTTTTTACAGTGATGGCATTCAATGCCCTGAAGTCAATGCACGCCCTCAAATCTCCATTGGCTTTAGGAATGAAAAATAACGGGGAAGCTGCCGGTGACTTGGAGTGTCTGATGAATCCAAGGGCCAGATATTTATCAATGTATTCTCTTAAGTATTTAGTCTCAGGTTATGTTAACGCGTAGACCCGACCAGTAGGCACTACTGCTCCCGGAACCAAATCTATCTGGCAATCATATTGCCGATGCGGTGGGAGCGTTTCTGCCTTCGTGTCGTTGAATACTTCAGCCAAATCCTGATATTCGGGAGGTAAAGTAACCGGGTGTTCTGCCGCAGTGGCTATGTGATGTAGTTGGGCCAGTTCTTGAGGTGGACTCTTCTTCGGTAAACCACAGTTTTTGGAACAATAAGTCGAGGTATACTGTATAGTTTTTTCTATCCAGTCTATCAGGGGATTATGCAATCTAAGCCAGGGTAACCCCAATATTATTCCATATTGAGGGGCTTGTATGACGTTAAATGCTAACTTTTTGACTTGTTCCAGGCCCTGTCGCACTTCCAGCACATCGGTGTGACACCTGATAGGTCCTGCCTCTAGACACGTCCGTCCACTGCCAAAACTGCTTCCGGTATGTCTTTTTTATGAAGTGCTAATCCTAAGGCCGCAGCCTTTTGGTCATCAATAAAGCACCCAGTTGCCCCAGAGTCCAACATCGCTGATACCGGACACCACTCCCCTTGGATCCGCAGAGAGAGCTCAACAAAAAAATTATGTTTATCCATGTTACTTTCATAGCTGATGGAAGGGATGTACATAGGGCTTGAGGAACTCCCTTCTTTCTTCCTCAAGCTAAGGCGTTTCACTCCGCCCCTTCTGAAATAGCCGCCACTTGTTTGCGTGGTTCAAAGCGAGATCCTTTCCCTCTCAGAGTACATTCTTTGATAAAATGCCCTTTCTTACCACAATATATACAAAGGCCTTTCTTCCTCCGGTATTCTCTTTCCTCCTGGGTAAGGCTAGACCTCACTGCTCCTATTTCCATAGGCTCGAGTTTAGTGGTAGAGGGACTGTGACTGGTTTTGGAAGCCTCCAAACGCCAAGAAGGGCGATCTCTGCGTTTATTTTCTCCCTTCCGCTCCGTGAGGCGGTGATCCAAACGCAATACTAAATTGATCAAGTCTTCGCATGTAGCAGGTTGTGGATCAATTTGTGCCAGTACGTCTTTCATGTCCTCCCTAAGTCCCTGATGAAAGATGGCGGCTTGTTTAGCCTCTGGCCATTCGGTCTCAGTGATTAGTCTGCGAAAATCATTCAAAT
This sequence comes from Triturus cristatus, assembly GCF_964204655.1. Classification (NCBI taxonomy): domain Eukaryota; kingdom Metazoa; phylum Chordata; class Amphibia; order Caudata; family Salamandridae; genus Triturus; species Triturus cristatus. The sequence goes on from NC_140588.1 coordinate 897,663,430, forward strand.
AGGCCATTAGATCCCTATTTCCATGTCTTAATTCTAATAAATCCTTGTCCGCCGAGAGAGTAGCGGATCTCCTGTTGAAGGTTCTTTCAAAGTCCTTAAGGAAGGAGTCCCAATCATAGATCAAGGGATCATCTCTTTTGACTGACGGGACGGCCCATTGAGCCGCATCTCCAGCAAGGTATGAAATTAAAAAGGCGACCCTAGCTTGGTTGGTTGTAAAGGCCTTGGGTCGACATGAGAAATGTAACATGATTTGAGTAAGAAATACCTGTACTTTACTACTATCTCCGTGAAACCTCTCTGGGGTGGCCAACGGAACCGGGGTGGGTATTTCTACGACCAAAGGGGAAGCGGAGGATGTGTAGGGTATTCCTGCATCGAACGGATTTCTTTGCATCCTATCCACAGTGGCTTGCAAACGGGCGGTTTCTTCCCTAGAGGCGGCCAACTCAGTCTGCACTAGTTGTAACGCCCCCATCAGATCCTCTAGAGTGGCCATATCTCAACGTGCGATCGGGAAGATAAAAATCCTTGGGCCGATTACTCTGTTGTGGCCAGGAATCCTCAGGATCGCACGTCGTATATAATGTCCACCTCTCGACACCACCACGGTCTGATAAGTTTTACACAGACTCCATGGAGTGGTCAAGCGAGGGAAGGGTAGAAAGGGGACAGCGGGGAGGGAGATCTGAAACGACAACGAGACAAAGAATAACAACACCGATAACTAATGTGCCTTCTATTTTCCCCCTGACTATTGTGTAACTAAAAGCCTCACTCCTTCTGTCTCATACCTGTAAAAGAAAAAATAACAACTCTGCTGATACGTCAGATAGGGACACACCCTGACTTATATGTTGTGGTTCTGTAAAGTAAAGAACAAAGCAATTACTGGTGTAACAGTTATCTCCAGTAGACTGTGAAGCTTTGATATCGGGACTACCCACCTTGAGCTATTTTACGGTAGACAGAAACAGGGGAAGGAAGAGCCAAAGTCCTGCTCACTCGCAGTCCCTCTGTCAGAAAATAGGCATGCAACAAAAGTAAGCAGGCCGCAATAATCCAATGGTTCACATTTCATCAGTAGTAACTGTTCATTATGCAGTGAACTTCTCCTTATCTTCAGGAACAACACGGAGCATAACAGATACTAGTCTGTGCAAATTATAATCAATAACTCTCAATACCACATGTTATAGCAGACTTTATACCAGGGGAAATCTTTAGAAGTTCCGGTATTATAACATCGGTTTCATTTTCAAGAATGTCTTCCTGTATCTCCAGCTAAATGCGACCTTTTCCTTAGCTTGCAAAAACCCCAAGTAGTTAAGGCCAGCCGGCCGAGTATATGGACAAGTGCAAAAATCTTTCCCCGCAAGAACTATATGAAATGCTCGCCAACAGGGAAAGAAACAGTTTATTAAACTTGGACGAAATCACCGCCGTCTTTCCTGCATGAGCAGCAGAGCGCTCGCCAACAGGAGAAGACCTCTATTTATCTATTCCAGGCAAATGTCAATACTAGAGCTCTACCTCAGAGCTTTCTACAAAGGCTACATCCTCCTCGTATACCTAGGAGGGGGGAACTTATCCAGGGAAGTGTTCCAGTGTTCTGAAAGCGCTTACTAACAGATGCCTTTACCTCAGAGACAGAGTCTTGGAAGCGCAAACCAAGACTCCCACAAAGCCACCACAAGGAGCGGAGAGATCCGCGCTGCCACTGCCAAACAGTACAGGGAAAACTGAGTTGGTGCAAAGCACCCTTACCAGCCTCGAATTAACAGCACCTCTCTCCGGACAAGTAATCGGCAACTGCTCGCCGCCATGGCTCTCCTTCATACGCTCGGACGCGTAAGCGTCCTGACGTCACCAACGTTGCGTCCCCGAGCCTCATGGGACTTGTAGTTCAGGAGTACTTCTCGAGAATGCTACGAGGCAGTGTTCTTCCTGGTGGCCCCTCTGTGGGCTCTGACAAAAACCTTGTGATAAAGGAGGGGGTATAGTCTTGATGGATACTGAAAAATATGATGAGAAAGTGAATCAAATGTTGGCAGTAGTGAAGCACTATAGACCTATCAGACCAGGGGCGATCACAAAATTGCAGGAACAAATTGATAGGGTTACAAAAAAGGCGTATGAAGATCACCACATCTGTGAGAAAGAATATCTGTTCCTAAATAAAGTGAATACAGTAATCCCGGCACTTTATGGTGTGCCAAAAACACACAAAAACATCTACAATCTTCCATTACGACCAATAGTATCCTCCATTAACTCCTCCACTGAACCTTTGTCTAAATATATTGATACGTTCCTGTGTCCTCTAACTTCTAAGTATAAATCATACATTAGAGACACAGGACACATTATCAAGAAATTGAGCATGCACCATATGATCCTAACTGTGAAATCCTAGTGACATTGGACATCGAAGCACTATATACTAACATCCCACAACAACAAGCAATAGAAGCAGTGAGGGCGCTTCTAGATAGAACACCTGGAGAAAGACCAGATGCGTTCATAGTGGAATGTTTGGAAATAGTATTAAAAAACAATTACTTCGATTTCAAGGGGAAATCATATCACCAAGTCAAAGGGACCAGGATGGGGGCATCTTGTGCTCCTAGTGTGGCCAACATATATATGGGCGAGTACGAATTGAAATGCATTTTCAACTAAATAGCCCCATTCTACGAGAATGTCCTTAGATGGCACAGATTCATTGATGATATTTTTTTCATCTGGCGAGGTGATGAGAACACACTTTCGATGTTCATTGATTGGCTTAATGCCAGTGATGTGAATCTAAAATTCACATGTCAAAAGAGTACGACATCTGTGGAGTTCCTGGACATAATTATTAAAGGAGAAATAGCAGAAATCTCTGTGAATTTCTTTAGAAAGCCCACATCTAAGAACACTATCTTGTCGCACGATAGTTATCATCCCAATTGCCAAAAAGACTCCATTCCCTTTGGAGAATTCCTTAGGGTCAGACGTAATTGTTCTACCCTTAGGGACTATGATGCTAATGGTGAAGAACTTAAACTAAGATTACTACAGCGTGGATACCCGAAACGGCTGATTAGGACAGCCTATAAAAGGGCACGGTATTACAATCGTGATGCTTTGTTGGCAGGTAGTACACGTCCCACAAATGACAGACTGGTGTGTGTCATAAAACATTCCTCTCTGAATTTTAAAATCAAAAAGATCCTATATAAAAATTGGCATATTTTAAATACACATGAAACCTATCATAGCGTACCGCAGAAATAGAAACCTCAAAGACAGCCTAGTTCATTCTAGGAACAGACAGAGCAATTTCAGTAAACAAACTACCATCATAGGACCCCCCATCTTGGTGAACCATAGATGTGGAACGTGTGTCGCATGTGACAGTGCGATTGTTACCCAAGAGTGGGAATATCATGGCAAGAAAGGTAGACCAAGGGATTTTACAAATTGCAGAAGCCACAATCTCGTCTATCTTATTTTATGTCCCTGTTCTCTAGGATATGTAGGAGAAACAGGCCGCGAGTTCAGAACTCGGTACAGTGAACATAGATCGGCAATTAAGACACGTAAAACATTGTGCCCTATGGTCCAACATTGTATTGAAGCAAAGCACAATGAAAGGGAACTTAGGTGGCTTATCTTGGAGAAGGTAAGAGACATACTAGGTAAAAACATAAATGATGTTCGTAAATGCCGTGAAACTTTTGGGATTTACACTGTTGATACGGCAAAGAATGGCCTAAATGAGGAAATTATTTGGCATATAGGATGACATACGAGATCCTTCTTATATTAGGATTTCGGAAAAGTCTGGCTAGCAAATAGCCGCTATCATATACATCATATGTCATGCATAAAATTCTTTGTACACTGTGATTATACTGTAGATATCAAATACATCAGGCTGACAAGCCCTATTAGCAAATATACCTTATAGCTAATGACCTAGTACCCACTAGGAATAATATCATGGATAATAAATGAATAGAACTTTGTCCCACCCACTAAGGGCAGTTATAAATATTATCATTATATTTTTTCTCTTTTTATTTCTTTTTTTCTGTAGGGTATTGGGATCTTTCTTTTTGGGTGTCCCCCTGTATATATTGGGGGGACCCCACAATTAACACAACATTGAAATTAGTCATATATACAGCAGCAGCGCCGTTTAGGCAGAGATACCCGTCACCTAATGGGGTATTCACTTTTCATTACAAGTCCACATAGTGGCAATCATATCACAAATACACTCTCAAGACAGTACTGTATCTCTAAATCTTGACATTTGCCATGCGCCGAAATATGGCAGCGTATCACACACAACATGATAGGAATTTAAAGTTGTACTTACATCAATAAAGTTCTCTACATTGTAGAGGTGCCCACTTTAATAAATAAATCTCCTCTTTATACACTATTAGTATTGTTGTAGTATATGCTGTAATAGCCGTTCTAAGATCATATCCATTAGCCTCCTCGGCTTTAATAAATATCACCCTTAGATGGCGCAGGGGTTTACAAATCTTACCTCATTAATACATATAAGGTAGTTTCTACATAAACATATTTATTTATTCGTCACCTCAGAGTATCCAATAGCCTCTGTAGTTAAGCATATAAAAGCGGCAAAGTGACCGCAGTAAATCTACAGAGACTTGATGTTATGGAGCTGTGCCGAAGACGCTTACTTACTGGCAGTGGTATGTAGGATAGATCTTATCACGGGTATGCTGGGGGATACTGTAGCCGACTAATGCGAGTCTAAGGGAATATATGCATACTGGTAAATGAGCTGCGAGCGCCGGTGGGGGAATGAGTTACTGTTGCAGCATCGGACTCTCGGCCTGATAAAGGAAAATTATCTAGACTAGCGGCTTTTGATAGTGCAGAGGTTTTTCAAGTTGCATGACGGGCTGGCTAGATGCGTGTCACATTACGCATGATTTTCTCGAGGTCATGGCAGCATGCCCCGAGTGTTTGTTTGTCTAGTGGTAGGGTAAGCTGAACACGAGGAGAAGAGGGATTTTAGCTAAGTATGTAGATACACTCCCCATTGTGACTATTAATAATATTTATCATTTCCGTATAGGAACCTCCCGAGTTGAATTAGGTAGCCTTGTGCGATAGCTTAAGTAACATCTCTTTAGGGCCAGCATTGCCGTAGCGTACTCGTATAGGACGCTGGGATAGACGGTGAATTACCCCTTCTCTATGCTTACCTCCAGTAGAGCCAGCCAAAGAGGAATATACCGGACATTCTCACGGCTTCCTCTGCCTTTCATGTGCATCAAAGAAATCAAGTGCATTTCAGCAATACCCCTCTGATTAGGTATGTTTATATTAATTTTCCGAGGTATTATATCGGTGAATCTTTGCAAACTTTTAAGATAGTCATTCTGATGGTCTGCTTATTACTTCTTTCGAACAGAGATGGAATAATAATATTTATTATATGTCAATTGGGCAAGCCATTTTGGAAATCAACCACATATATGAGCGTCTTCACCTATACAGTGGATGCTAGTCAAACTATGGACACCTACAATAAAAGAGAAAGAGAATTATCACAGGTAATTTGGCCGCAGCACAGTACATGATAGGTTTTCTATTTTAGACTTTGTTTTTTTCTTGCTAAAACATTTTTTCTTGACTATATATAGGATTTTAACGTCAATATATATTTTTTTCTCAATGTAGTAAATATTAAGACTGGACAAACTGCATCTGATACTAGATGGTGGAAACACATCTATAATTGTAATAGAAGTAGTTGCTGATACACATTAAGCACAATGTAACTAGCTGCAGAATTGTCATGAACTCCTCATAAGCATGTTCTCTCTTCTTGGGTTCATATGTCCGGCTTTGTCTCTCCTTGAGCCAACCAAACATACGTTTTAAATATTGGTTTTAGACATATGTCTTCCTGGTAAAACAGAGACAGATATCCTTGGAAAAGTGATTTTAGGAGGATAACGGTATGAAAGGCTCTTTTCTCGTAAAATCTAGGGAAAGTATATGTTCCATCACAGCCCTTGGTGTTCCACTTGTCTTTCCGTGCTCATCACTGGTGAGGGTCTATCCACTTCATGGAACGCCTTGGTAAGACACATTTGTGCAATATATGTATAGATTAAGGAGAAAAAGTAATACATCTCCTGTGGGTTTTTTTGCAAGTAATAATAATAATTAATGCTCTGTATTATCATTTCAGAATAGATTTTTTCCCCCTCTTTATCCTGCCCATTACATATCTTCAAAGTAACAGGTCCTGAAGAAGATGGCAAGAAAAGGAAAATAGGCCATCAAAACGTGCGTTGACCAGTTTGTGTGTAGTGCCCCATTACACAGCACAGCATTTGAGGGTTGAGTCTCTCACCCCGACGGTTTCATCTGTGTATGCAGTCTGGGTTTGGGGTGTATAGTATGTGTGTATTGAGTGTAAGGGATGTATATGTGCTATGAGAAGAGGTGTGCATGAATATGGGGGATGGTGAGTTTGTATTTCTTCATTTGTTGTGAATATTTCTTTGTTGTACTTTATTGACACAATTTTTGAGTAATATTGTTGTATATATTTTGTCTCTCCAAAAAAAAGATTTGTATATTGTTGTACAGTTGGTCTATTTTTTATGATGTTATATGTTAATTACAAATGTTAAAAATGAAATAATTTGTCCAAAAGAAATATACTAGATGAATGATTCAAAAATTATATAAATGAAATAAAAAAGAGAAAAACAGAAAAGATTAGTCGTGTGTGCAGTTGAGTGTCTTCTTGCGCCACATGTTTGAGCTTATCATAAGCCATATGTAAAGAAATAGAGGTCCAGAGGGATATTAATTATTTACCCTGTACCCAAAATATTGTGACTTTTTTTCGAGAGATTTTTAGTCTTTAATTTTTGGGGATCATTGCGACGACATTGCGATCCCCGCTGACATGCCGTGAAAGCGGAAAGCAAAAACAGGATTTCAATAGTGGCCATCATCACATTCAAAAATTACAACTATACAATTAATTCTAACCATCACAGTAGATAACTTACTATGTAAATAATTCTCTAAAAACATTTATCAGAATTTCAATATAATACAATGTGTATTAATGATTCACTGATATATTTTTTTATATTTTCACCAGTATTCACGACGATGTCGGTACACTTGACATCCCTGTGACGGTACATGGTTTGGCTGCCCCGGCAGTCGAGACATTGTCGCGAATATCGCAGGCGATTAACAAAAATATCTTTGGACACATAACTTGCGTTACTAACACCTTCATTTCTCAACCATGGGGTCAGAGTATCTCCACCCTAACCCCTTATGTGAACTTTCACACAGATGTTGAGCCCCGGGAACCATTCCCAATAGATGAAATGGTGGCCGCAACTTTCTAGTCAGGCTGCGTCCAGCCAATCAGAGCATTCCCTTTGGTGCGGGCATTCGCGCTTAATCGCAAAACCACAGCGAAATATCCACGGCCAGAGATAGCACTAAAATTTTAAACTTACATTTCTCAAAAGCTACTGAACAGATTTAGACCAAATAAGCAAAAGGCACTCCCTTGAACCGACATCTAGCTCCCTGCAAAATTTGGTGTAAGTCCATTCAGTGGCTCGGGCTGTAGAAGTGGCTAAAGGTTCCTATAGGAATCAACATTACAAACACAAACTTATTTTGTGCCCCAAATTCTCAGTCCCCACTGCACGGATCACCCTCAAACTTTCCCAATCAAAAGTACGCATGTGACACTTTTTTGGCAACATTCCATGCAGATTGATCAAACGACGCCAGAGTTATGCCAAGTCAAAAAATGCTTTAGCTATGGAAACTAGGTCCTAACTATAACTGTCTACTGGTGACCGCCAGCAGGTAAAATATATATATATATACATATATATATATATATATATATATATATATATATATATATATATATATTCACTGAAAAAACCATAGGTTTCAGGGGTGTTATAGTTAGCTGGACTTTTCACTTGTACAAAACCATTGAAATTCCCCCGTTATAGTTAGTTCAGCTAACTATAACTCGCGCGCCCGCAATGCACTGCTGATGACGTCACATATTACATCACTCATGACATGGTCAGTGACATCACTCATGACATCACTGATGACATCTCAAATGACATCACTGATGACATCATCCAGTGAATGTGTGTTTTTCTGAAAATTAAATATGTTTTATATATGTATATCTCAAGGTCGATGGAAGAATAAATGGGTATATAAGTGTCTAAATGGATGATTTGTTTTTGAAAAATTGATTGTGTAACTGACTGATTAAGTGTATTATAGTGAATACATGGCTTAGTGAGTAATGTTTAAATATGTAAATATCTGTATCAGTCTCTCACTTTGTGTATAAGTGGCTGCATGGGTCGGTGAGTAGCTACATGGGTGTCTATATAGGTTATTAGTTGGTTTTTTGAGTATCAGTCTGAGTGTCTGCATGGTTCGGTGGGGGGTATTATGTAGTGCATAGGTGCATGAATGAGTGACTCACTCTTTGTATGTGTTGAAGACAGCATGTGTGCAGGACTGTATGGGTGGATGAGTGTGTGTATGGGTGTGTTAGTGAGTGAATGACTGTCTCAATAGTTTATTTATGAGTAACTACATATGTTTTAAACTAGTATATGTGACTATTGGTGTATATAAGTGAGTATATGTGAGAGTGAGTGATTGAAAGAGTTCCTGTATGAATAAGTATTTGTTTCTATAAGTGATTGTTTAAAAGACTAAGTATGTGTAAGTTTCCGTAGAAGTAAGTGTGGTGGTGTGTTTATAACTGTATATGCAAGTAAATGTATGTTTGATTCTTTATTAGCATGAGTGACTACGTGTGTGAGTAACTCTATGGATGAGTGGCATTGTGTAACAGGATGTATAGGTGTATGAGTACATATGATGAGTGAGTACATGTATGAGTGACTGTATAGGACTGTTGGTGAATGAGTGGATGTGTATGTGGATCTTAGAATTACTGAAGAGGTTGTTGTCACTGGTATTGGTATGTCCATTGTTTTGAAAATGTTAGTCTCTATTTTTGAATGTGTATATCAAAGGTTATATTAGGGTGAGAGGAGGTCTGCCACTCTATCACAAGGATGATGTCATCAGTGATGTCATCAGTGATGTAATTTGAGATGTCATCAGTGATGTCATGAGTGATGTCACTGACCATGTCATGAGTGATGTAATATGTGACGTCATCAGCAGTGCATTGCGGGCGCGCGAGTTATAGTTAGCTGAACTAACTATAACGGGGGAATTTCAATGGTTTTGTACAAGTGAAAAGTCCAGCTAACTATAACACCCCTGAAATCTATGGTTTTTTCAGTGAATTTCTGAGGTTTTTTAAATGCTAATTCCTAACTATAACGTGCCTGAAACCTATGGTTTTTTCTGTGAATTTCAAAGGTTTTTTAAATGCTAATTTCTAACTATGCCTACAGAGATAGGACATGTGAAGAAAGAAGAAAAATGCACAGAAAGAAAAAAAAGAAGTGCAGAAAGAAGCAACAGAAGTCCTTAAAGACGAAGAAAAGTGCAGGAAGAAGGATAACGTGCAGAAAGAACAAAAAGAAGAGCAGAAAGAAGCCTTGTTGCAAAACCATCCTGTACCCTCAACTTTTTCAGACGGATACTGGTGGTAACTGAGTCTGACTAACCAGTCCTAGAGCCAGTGCTAAAAGACACTTAGAATACAGTGAAAACACCTACATACACTAGGGAACATTATGCGTTGGGGTCCCCCTGTGATTAGCATGACCTCCTCTGTAAGCCCCAAGTATATAATAGGGCAGGGGGATTAAAACTACCTCTTAAAACAGGCCACAGGACGTTTTTGCACACATTAACTCAGGCCCTGTCTCCTCCCTTCACCACTGTGTAAACACGCCCTGTGTCCGTTTTTAGTTGGGAGATTAAGTTCATTTGAATCCTGAGGGTCCCTAGGGTCCAACTAGCCCACTAGGTACCTCCAGTAAGTGCCACAGAGCTGCGTTGCAGAGAGGTGTAAAAAGTGGCACGGCCTGGACCACCTCTCTGCAATGCAGCTCAGTGGCGCTTACTGGAAGCACTTGGTGGGCTAGTTAGCCCCCAGGGGCCCTCAGTATTGAAGGAAAATTATATCCCCAATTTAAAATATGCCATAGTGCGTTTTTGCACACGTCACCTCAGGCCCCGTCCCCTCCCTTCACCACTGTGTAAACGCGCCCTGTGGCTGTTCTAAGTTGAGAGATTAAGTCCCCTTGAATCCTAAGGGTCCCTAGGGTCAAACTAGACCACTAGGTACCTCCAGTAAGCGCCACAGAGCTGCGTTGCAGAGAGGTGTAAAAAGGGGCTTGGCCTCAGAACACCTGTCTGCAGCGCAGCTCCCTGGCGCATACTGGAGATGCCTGTTGGGCTAGTTGCCCTCAGGGACCCTCAGTATTGAAGAGGAATTAATTCCCCAACTTACAACTCGCCAGGGGGCGCGTTTGCAGAGTGCTGCAAGGAGGGGGCGTGGCCTCCGGCACAATGCCAGTCTTTTATTTATTTTAATTTTTTAAGAAAGGGGGCTGTGTGGTTCCCCTTCTTATTCTAATTTATTGGCCCTGATGACCCCATCCCCCAGGGCCTGTCTCCTAATTATATTTTTATAACCCCAATCCCCAGGGCCTGCCACTGTTTTTTATTATTTTTAAAAAATATATATTTATAGACACACCTAGGACATGCTGGACAAACCGTACGTACCTATCACCATGACGATTTGCGTGATATTCATTAAAAGGCGACTATGCATACAATGAATCCACGTGGAATGTATTTACACCACTAGTGAAGCTCTGACATGTCTGATGCCCTACCGTGCCTAATCCCGGTAGACACCCTTGTTGTTTATTTATACAAACATGGGTAGCTATTGACGGGCACATTTAATACACATGCACACCAAGCCATTCAAAGGGGATTCGACCAAAATTCGACCAAAACTATGCAAGAAATCCCCCTCACGGTTAATAAAACACACATCCACTGCCGGATGTGTAATACTTTTTATTTTACTCTCTGGAAAGGGGACGACATCACTTGAGAGTCACAGCGCGCTCCTGGCAGAGCCCAATGCTGTGTTACACCCACCATTGCCTGCTGAGTGCCACACACCTCTGTGTTGTATTCCACTAGCTAGTGCGTATGCTATGACACTCTCTAGCCCATGTGCACTGTAACACCACCCCGTGAATATGTCATGCCACACTTGCCTTCGCACGGGTTATATTGCCCCATCTAACGTGCCCTCCTCGATGCCTATGTTATAACGCACAGCGCTATGCCATACATATTACATATTACAATCTGGGATCCATATCTTTGTCACAGTGCATATGCAACGTTACACTCCCCAGCACATATTTTATATTACAACTTTAGAGACTAGTTAGGTTACACAACACTGCCCTGTGCATATTACACACCAAGGCGCATATCGCATAGCACGCGCTATTGCCTGTGCTATCTCGCGCTCTCCAATGAATCTGTCATTGCGCACAATGTATTGCATATTCTATTTCACGCCCGGTTCATCTTATATCACACTTTTTGGTGCATAGTTTATACCATACATTATATCTAGTTTTCATTTTCAATCGTGCTCTCAGGACTATGTTCTATATAACACTGTGTTCACCTACCCTTTTCACGGGCATTACATTTTGCGATAGGGGGTGGAGGGTCAGGGGGTGTTTCTGCCAAGTGAGCCCGGAGTCACAGTCACAAACGTCCTCTTCTTCCTGAATAAAAGTGAGATTATGCTGCATATTTTAAGTAGTTCACACAGACACACGTTTTAAAAACAATAAAGTTCCTAATACTCGCCTTCTCTGAACAGTTAGCTTGCTGCCGCATCCCCCTCCTCCCTATCCTCTGTTGTGTGAATCCATGGACTAGCCTCCTCCCTCCTGCCATGCATGGTCTGATGTGCTGCCACTGCCCTCAATTTAGTATGATGTACCAGTCCACTCCTCCTGCCCTCCATTGCCCAATTCTATGCCCCATCATTGACCTCCTGCTTAAACTCTGTGCTTACCTTGCTGCCCCATTCTCCTTCCCCCTGCCCTCCGATGTCTTTGTGCATGCCCCTGCTCCATCCTTTTTGCCCACCATGTTCCATGGACCTGCCACTCCTATCTACTCTGAGTGTTCTGTTGAGCTGCCACTCCCCTCCCACCTGCCTAGCATTGTCAGATGACTGTAACCTGTCCCTGTCCCTGCCACCTCCACCCTGCCTGTCCACATGTCATGCCCCTATCCTCTTCCTCCTGTCCTACATGGTCCATTGTATTGCCACACCCTTCTGCCCTCCCTGGTCTGTTGTGCTGCAACTGCTCCTCCTGCCTGCCCCGTGCGGTCTGTTGTGAGGCCCCTTCCCCTGAACTTTCTTGTCTGTGCACAGGTCCTGACCCTCCCTTCTATCCTCCATCGTCCTTTGTGCATGCCCCTGCACCCTTCTTCTGGCCCATCATAGTCATTGTGCTGCCACTAACCCTCCCACTTGCCATGCATGGTCTCCTGTGCTGCCATGGCCCCTCCCACCATCCCTGTGTGGTCAGTTAGCTGCCCCTGAACCCCTCACACCTTCCCTCCATGGTCTGTGTGTATGCCATCACAGTCTCACTGTTGCTCTTCATGGTGTGTCTTGCTTCTAGTGCCCATCCTGCCTGACCTCCATGGCTATCTTGCTGCTCCTGCCCTGCCCCCTTGCCCCCAGCCCTCTGTTTACATGTGCAGACCCCTACTCCCTCCCTCCTGGCTTGTCTGTTCCATTGTAATGCCCCTGATCCGTCCCTCCTGCCCTTTATCGTCTGCTATGCTGCAGCTTTCTCTCCTGTCTGTCCATTATGGTCAGCTAGCTACCATTGCCTCTTGCCCCTCTGTTCTCTGTTGTCCATGTGCATGGTCCTGTCCCCTCCCTCTTGCTTTCTATGGATTGTTGTGCTGCACTCCCGTCCCGCATGCCCTGTGTGGTGTATTGTGCTGCTGCAAACCCTGATGCCTGCCCTGCAGGGTCAGTTTGGTGCACCTCTCCATGTCCCTCCTGTCCTCTGTTATCCAAGTCCATGTCCCTACCCCATTTCCTTCCATGATGCAATGTACCATACTTGCGAACATTTTGAACTTGGTAAGAGGGAGATTTTGAAAAAAAACTGGGGTATTGATTTTCCCCTTTGAGTTACATTGAAAAAGAGGAGATTGTAGACAGGAGACAGATCAAATAAAGCCCATTTGAGCTTAAAAACATTGGACGTTTCCTGGCTGAATCGGGTCTGTTGGCATGTATGGTTGTACTACCATTGCATCTTCCTTCTGCCCACAATGGTCTATTACATTGCCACAGCCTCTCTTGCAAGTCCTGTATTGTTGGTTTGTTGCCCCTGCCCCCCTTTCCACTGCCCTCCATAGTCTGTTGTGTTGCCACGGCCCTTCCTGCCTGCTCAGTGTGGTTAAATTGATGCCTTTGCACCCTCCTACCTGCCTTCAATTTTCAGAGTCCGTGCCCCTGGCCTCTGCCTCTCAACAGTATCCTAATGAACAACTAGATTGCTAACATTCTATAGTTATTACAAAAGTGTGGAACGCCTGACGTCATCTTGATGTAATCAAAACTGTAATACCTAGAGCATTTCCTTTAGAAATTACATATATGAGAGGGTCTTATTTGCATCAAAATTATGGTTAGTGCTCTAAAAGACTAAAATAAGGACATATTTTCTGAGTTTTCAAATAGCGAAAAAGCACCTTTAAATTATTTGTTACCTTTATGTTTTTTTATCCAGTTGACCACTTGATTAAATGTTGCACTTAGGGGAGAGGATGTGGTGTTACTTCCAGAACTGCAGACTTTGCAACTGGGGAACCAGGTTGGAGTTTCTGCTTCAGCTCGACATTCTGTGATTCTGGTCAAATCACTTAGTGTCCCCGTGTCTACAACCAAAATGAATTTGTTCTTGTGTGATGTAACCAATGCTCATGTAAAGCACTCCAATACCTGACAAGTCTGCACTATATAACACTGCAAAAACACAAAATAATAAGTGTTTTGCACACTTCTGTCATTGGGCTATATTTGGGCTACATCTGGGTGATTTGGGCTACATTTGGGCTCTTTTGTCTCCGGTGGCCATCTTGGGAGATTTATTTGTTATGAAGTTTCCTAATTTCCTCATGTACTGCAGTCTCCTCAGTAGGAAATGCTTTCAGGTTTTTACTTTGATTCCATCATGAAGGTATTCAGATATGTCACACATTTGCCATAAATTCTGAATGTTAGCACTCTAGTTGCTCATTAGATCACTGTAGTAAAACTACTGTTCACCATGGAAGTCTGCTCCTGGTATTAAAAGTGCATGTTTCAGTCTGCATGTCAGAATTTTTTAATGAAATAGAAGAGGATTTGAGAAGTCACTCAAAATGTGCCCTCATTTTCTTTCTTCAGCATTAATCATAATTTCTATGGCAAAATGAACACCCTCATTGTGTTCCTTTTTAAATTAAATGTTTTAAGTGTTACCAGTTTATTCCAATCAAGATGGCTTCAGGTGTGCCATACTTTTGTCATAATGAAGACAGTAAGCGCTCTAGTTGTTTTTAAGAACACTCTGGGACATTCTGTCATTGGGCTATACTTGGGCTACATCTGGGTGATATTTGGGCTACATTTGGGCTCTTTTGTCTCTGGTGGCCATCTTGGGAGACTTATTTGTTATGAAGTTTCCTAATTTCCTCATTTACTGCAGTCTCCTCAGTAGGAAATACTTTCAGTTTTTTACTTTGATTCCATCAAGAAGACATTCAGATGTGTCACACATTTGCCATAAATTCAGAATGTTAGCACTCGTTTTGCTCATTAGATCTCTGTAGTAAAGCTACTGCTCACCAGGGAAAACTGCTGCTGGTATTGAAAGTGCATGTTTCAGTCTGCATGTCAGAATTTTTTAATGAAATAGAAGAGGATTTGAGAAGTCACTCAAAATGTGCCCTCATTTTTCTTTCTGCAGCACTAATCATACTTTTTATGGAAAAATGAACCCCCTCATTTTGTTCCTTTTTAAATTAAATGTTTTAAGAGTTACCACTTTAATCCAAGCAAGATGGCTTCAGGTGTGCCATACGTTTATCATAAGTAGGACTGTTAGCGCTCTAGTTGTTCTTTGGAACACTCTGGGAAGCTGCAGTAGAACACAAAGGAATCAACTGACAGTCTCTGCCCTTGTTGGATGTACATGTTTTACTGAGAATGTCAGACTTCATTCTCACATGACTGAGAAAGATAATGTGAATTTACAGAAAATAAGCTCTCAGTTTAGCTTATAGATCACCTTCCAAACCTCTGTGGGAAAAGCATGAGAAAATATTTTTCTCTCAATCATGATATCCCAGCAGAACGCTTTTTCACATGGTGAAATCACCTTAGAACATACCACAATTCCTAAAATGAGTATGGTACCATCAACAAATGATTTATAATGTAACTAAAGTCTTAAAACCTTCTATTAACTGCAATGCTTTTTAATGAGGTGCTATCATGTATATTGGTCCCAAGATGGCTGCCAACACTTCTTGGATAAAGTGCTGACAGCCAATCAGATCTCAGGATGAGATGTGTGGTTAGGCTCCACCCACATATATATATGATTTTACTTTTGATTTTCTCAGGAACTACTGAACAGATTGACACCAGACCTGCAAAAGGCACATCCCTGACCTGAGGACTACCTCTCTGCCAAATTTCAAGTAATTCTGTTCAGCCGTTCGGGCTGTACCTTGGACTAAAGGTC
Organism: Triturus cristatus; assembly: GCF_964204655.1. Taxonomy (NCBI): domain Eukaryota; kingdom Metazoa; phylum Chordata; class Amphibia; order Caudata; family Salamandridae; genus Triturus; species Triturus cristatus. The sequence continues at coordinate 897,679,299 of NC_140588.1, forward strand.
CCTATGGAAAATTACATGGGGAAAACACGTTTTGGGACCCCCCTTTTTTCACAGCCCCCCCTTGACGAATCCCCCCGAAACTTTCAGGATAGGAGCGGAGCAGAGCGCCCCAACTATTTTGAAAATTTCTCGAGGATTTGTCAACCGGCGCCAAAGTTATTCCAAATAGAATGTTGCGGATTTCCTATGGAAACACGGTCCTAACTATAACTATCTACTGGCGACTGCCAGTAGATAATATATATATATATATATATATATATATATATATATATATATATATATATATATATATATATACATATATATATATATATATATATATATATATATATGTATATATATACATATATATATATATATATATATATATATATATATATATATATATATATATATATATATATATATATATGTATATATATACATATATATATATATATATATATATATATATATATATATATATATATATATATATATATATATATTTCTTTAGACTAACACTCCTCTTTTTCCTTGTAGTTTCCAAAAGAGATGACGCGCACTCCAGCACTGTGCAAAAGAGATTTATTTCATTAATCCAGCCACCAGATACAGCAAATGGGATGGAAAGAAAAACACCCTACGCATTTCAGCTTTTCTGAACCCTGCTCCATGCACGAATTGCAGTTACTGGAGATAACTATAACTGGTGAATTTCATTTTTTTTGTACACTTAAACGTTGTGTTGTCACTGTAATTCCATGCCAGGACCAGAGGCGAGGATTATGCGTTATCTCTCTTCACTTTTATTCAACAGCAGCCTTTTTAAGACACAATTACTTTATACTTTCACTTTAAAAGCGAAAACACTAACAGTCCCAAGAGTCTCTGGGAATCAAGTAACAAGCATAACCAATCACAGTCCAACAGTAGTCCATTGCAGTAACCAATCAGGTTCCACTTGTGCCTGTAATAGTCCTCTCTCCTCTCTGATCCCCCTCTTTCTTTGCTGCTCGCAGCCTCAGTTAGGGGTTTTTCTCCCTTCTCCTTTATTGATGATTGCAAGTGTGTGGTTAGCTGTTCTTGGCCATTAAACTGTGTGTTGGGTAGACAGCGCAATTTGCTGACATTGACCGGGTCACAAGAGCATCTTTCCGCTCCTTCGCAACCGCTGCTGATGGTGCTGCGCCGCAGTGCGGTCCTCCGCATGTCACTTGGTGCTTGACTCCAGCGGTCTCTCTCTCCCCCCAACGCACGATTCCTGTCAGTTTCAAATGACAGGATCGGACGCGCGTCAGGAGCTGGGACTGCCGAGACCTTTGCCTGGTGATGGATGCCCCGTGTATGGGGTCTGTATAGTGCATTAGCCACAGAATAGTTTTGATGCCCTGTGTAGGATCAGTATTGCATACTATGCCGACGCCCCCACCGGGTCAGTATTTTTACATTGACCGTTAGGTCTATAGGGGAACACAGTCCCAGGCAATCTATCCCATTCAATATCGTGCACCAAGAGGAAAGTCTTCCCGGGGTTAGGCCCCCTGCTGGGTGGCTCTGCCCACATTAAAGACTTGGCTCTGCCGGTAGTCCTAAAATGCTTTGCAGCTACCTGCCTGCCCATATTCCCCTACCAGGGGGTTGTGTTGCATTAGTGGCTCCTTGAGGATATAACTCCTGTTAAGTCTCTGTTTTTCCCCATTTTTTTTTCTCTGTTTACAGGAACCCTGCATTTTAGCATGGAAACCTCAGAGGGAGGTTATGAGGACCCTTTGGATTGTGTCCCTTGAGATGATGATTTTATAATGGCATGGATGCTTCTATCTACTGTGAGGTAGCTGAAGCTATGTGTCCCATGGAGGATCGCCTCACCCAGCTTACTTCCAATGAGTGCGCCAAGAGGTCTCAGGCAGCGCCTTAGGCTCCTACCACCCCTCCTGCTCTCCCACCTCCTCTAAACCCAGATGTAAGACCAGCAAAGCACCCTAGTGAGGTACAACTCAGAGGCAGGTGCGCGGTGGCACCACTTGGACGTGGGTAGTCCTCTGCTTACCCTCTTCGGAATGGGAGGCCCAGTGAGTCTCCCCACACACTCGGAGGGAGGGTCAACTTCTAACAGCACCATTTTGGGTAAGTCCTCAATGGAGAAACCAGGTGAGGAGTGGCCAAGGGCATGTGACCAAGGGCAGGGGAACGCCCCCACAAGCTCGGAGCTAGCAGCCTCCAAGAGCCCCAGTGCACCTGCACCTGCATAATAGGTTGTTTATATTGTTTCAGGCATAGAGAGATTAAGGGCCATATGTAGGTAGCAACACATTTACCGATTCATAAATACCGAATTTTACCGATTCGGTATTTATGAATCGGTAAATGTGATGTAGGTAATGATTCAGTAAATTTTACCGAATCGGAAAAATTCGGTAAATATGAATCGGTATTTACCGATTCGGTAATGGGGCATACCTTCCCATTGATTCCTATGGGCCTGGAGGCCCATAGGAATCAATGGGAAGCCAGTCACCATTACCGATTCGGTCAATACCGATTCGGTAATGGGGGGAGCATATACAAGGGTGGCAGGGTGTCACATTGACACCCTGTTGCACCCCTGATTCTTGCATGTGTGCACATGTGGCGCACATACATGCCCTAAGGGCATGTATGTCTGCCACATGGCACTCTTACATCTGCAAAATATTGCGTTTTGCAAGGTATTCGTTATTTATCACCAACCTGTATTTGGTGGTAAATAACGAATTCTTAATTCTAATTTGCACTCTTTAGAGTGCTCCCTACATTCAGGATTCGGTATTTACCGATTCTGTATTTTACCGATTCGGTAATTTACCGAATCCTGAATTATGCCTCCTACATCCCAAATAGCTAAATACCGGTCGGTAACGGGATATTTACCAAATTTCGGCCGTTACCGACCGGTATTTAGCTACCTACATGAGGCCCTAAGTGATTTGCTGAGAATCACAGGGTGTGGAGCAGATGCCAGGACTCAAACCTGGATCCCCAGTTCCATGGTCAGCAGCTGTGTCCGCTAGTCCACATCTCCCCTGCATCATATACATTTGCTTTTGTGGAAATTATTTTAGTCTTGAGGAAAGAGTAGCAGGTTTACTCAGTGTGACGAAAGTGATCATGGAATTAGATGTATATGAAAGATACAACCATGGAAACACAAAGGAGTAAAAAACAGTTAATTCGATTACGGTCTATCAATTTAAATCAAAAAGTTTTAAACATGATCATATTAGCCATATAAATTATTCCAAATGCATTCAGCACTACATAAAACATGTGCAGCTATTCAAATTTCTATGCTGCCCTTTACCACTTCATTTAAAAATTGAGCCAGTCGTGTTGTCATTGCATAATGTAAGGCAGTGTTCTTCAAACTTTTTAATGCTGCGTCCCCCTCAGTGAAAAAATAAAATTAATCAGGGCCACTCCTCAGAGTTTTTCACAATTATTCCATTAAATTGGCAATGTTGCAACATGTCTCGACTTATTTAAACAGGAGACATATTTAAGCATTGCAGTTAAATTTGCTTATTGTATTAAAAATGTAACAAATGCATGATTTCCAAACATAATATTCTGGTCATACAGGCATTATTAACATGTACAAATACCCACAGTGTGATTATTAGAAATGGGGGTGGGGGTGTAGAAGAATATTTGGAGTCCCTTCCCTTTTGACACCTTCGCCCAGCCAGGATATAAATGACAAAAGATGTTAGTGATGACCCATCACAGAGCGGCTTACTGCTGCTCATTTTTCCCCTGCTTAAAACAAAGCACTGCTGTGAGCATAATGCTTCTTTTGGCCACAGCCTGATGCCCCCCCTCCCCCGAGATCACTTTAGCCCCCCCCAGGGGGGCCGCCCCCCAGTTTAAAGACCTCTGATATAAGGCGACGCAAGGCAGCGTAATTTCTTAATTTAGAATTAAAAAGCCACACAAGGGCCGATTTTACCACTTTATGTGTCTTTATAAATATATGGAACACAAGGCATCTGCTTAGGCTCGTGCATCCACCCATGAATTTGACGTAATTCCAGATTTACAAAGGTTTGTAAACCTGGAATTGCGTCATATCGGTATGGCTTCCAAGGGATGGCGTAAAGAGGAGGAAAATCTTCTATTCTCCTAATTACTTCCTCTTCCTATGTGTGATGCATTCTGCAACCTACATAAAAAGTTGAGAAAGGCTTTTTGGATTGTTTTTGTGCAGGAAGATATGCCTTACTGCACAAAAGCAATCCTGCCCCCTAACACAGAAATTCCGCATGGCACAACGGTGTCTGCATTGATGTTAAGAGGCACTAACAGGGAGCAAAAGCACGCCATATATTAGTAGATATGTTGCATTTCTGCTGTCTCCGATTTGCGCGGCGCAGCAACTTTGCTTGCTGCATGAAACATTCATAAATATGCCCCAGCATTAGTGAGCATATGATGAAGAAACCTACACCTGAGCAACAATAACCAGGGCATGCCCACCAGTTTAATTGCCAGTGGCATTATGATGCTGGGTTTATTGTTAGACCTGTCACTATTTGGGTGGTCTCCCCCAAAACATTTGGCCTTCACCCCTTGTTTTTTTGCTGATCTCGTTTATGGTGGCCTTAGGACTCTACACACTTTACCACTGCTAACCAGTGCTACAGTGCTTGTGCTCTCACCTTAAAACATGTGGAACTAGCTTATACCCACTTGGCATATTTATTTTACTTGTAAGTGCTTAGTAGAGTGGCATCACATGTACCTAGGGCCTGCAAGTTAACTGCTACCAGTGGGTCTGCAGCACTGATTGTGCCAACCACTTAAGTAGCCCTTCTAAACATTGCTCAGGCCAGTCATTGTAGCTTTTGTGTGCAGATTTAAACTGCCATTTTGACCTGATGAGAGAAACCCCTTGCCGGGCTCAAACCTTCCTTTCAAACACATATAAGCCACCCCTACGGTAGGCCCTTAAAAGCCCAGAGGGCAGAATGCAGTGCATTTAAAAAGTTGAACATGTACTTTTAAGTTTTACATGTCCTGGTAGTAAAGAACTCCTAAATTTGTTCTTCACTACTGCAAGGCCTACCTCTTCCATAGGATAACATTTGGTTACATTATTACAGTTTAGAAATTATGACTTTTCAGAGCAGGAAGAAGTTTGAGTTTGTTGTCCAAAGAATTTAAATTAAAAGCTCTCTTTAATGGTAAAGTCTTATTTTTAGTCACAATTCTAAAAACTTTTCTTGCCCCAACCATTTGCTGTCTGCTGCCTATCTTGGGTCACATGACAAGGTGTAATTGCACTGGCAGCTGGTGACATGTGAAAGTGGTGAGGCATAAAAGTTTGGTAAGGCTTTTATGTAGTGAGTCGATCGCAAGCTTAATAGACAAACATGGGGTCAAGGCTTGTTTTCCTTTCCAGAAAAAAATTGAAAAAAGAATGGCAAATTGTGCATTTTAAAGCAAATTAATTTAGTGATAAGGCCAGGCTTATAAAGCAGTGGGAATGTACTCTCTTGAAATATTAAACACATTAAAAACTGCCCTATATCTTACTGCATTAATGTGTTAAACAGTTACTGTAATGTGCAAATTGTCTGACCCTACAACTTCAGCTTTTCATAGTGTGGGCTTGCACTGCATACAGCTTCAACGTCGAAAGAAAATGTTCTAACCAGACTTCAGGAAGGACCCACAGCTGCTGACTGAATTCAGTCATATACAAATATGTGCAGAAGGGTGTTTAAGTGAAATTAAAAAAGTGAGGCTCTCTAAATTGGGATATGTACATACATTTCTGTGATTTCCATAGTGTGCCAACCCACCAGTATTTTGGTTCCTCTCTGAGATGTTATCACATCCAAATATATAACACAACAACTGACATACACCTAAAACCTGTTAGTACGATTGGCTTTGTCAATGGTTGTTAGCTGTTTAAGATAAATGAGTAACAACAAGGATTTGTAATAAATAATTAACCTTGAAAATGTTTCAAATTTGAGATTTCAATAGAATTGAGGCCTGTGGAAGGAGTTTTGGTCTTCAGTTATGTGTGCGTTATGTTAGATATGTATGTCCTTTTTCTCTTGTCACTCTTCCCTCTGCAGCACCCTCTTTCACTCTTCCCTGAATGTACTTCCTCACAACTCCTCACTTCACCACTTCTAAACATACACTGCACTCAGTCACATTTAAGCAATTTATTTGCTTTACCCTGTAAATATTTTGCCATTTGTACACACCTTCCACACACATTTCCACAGAATTTTAATTATTAAAACTGAAATACATAAACATTTTTCTGTGTGCTCTGCAGAGAGGGCAACTCACTGACAGGCACTTTGCTATGGCTTCAGTGTCAGAGGCCCCAATCAAAGCCCCTCATAAACACCTAGCATGGCTCAAACTATGCAAATACGGAGATACAATATGATAAATAGCTAACTCTTATGTAAAGCAAGATTAAATAAAACAGTGAAATAAGAGAGTAACTAAATTGCTGACATGCATTGCCTTAAACTTTTTAACACTCATTGTTCATAAATCAATCCATGTTTTTGGCATTAATATTGTTTAGGGCATAAAGATAGGGCCATTTTTAATGTCATACAGCCGATAACAGTCTACTGAAAGCACATATCTTTCACTTTGCACTTGACTCGGATATTTGGATCAACTTCATAAGGGAACAAGAACCCTGGCCTGCTCCTGGATCCAATTTGCAGAGGAACAGATACAGCAGCTTCACTTCTAACAGGACCAGCGACGTGCTGCTAGAGCCTGGAGTGTCATAGTTGGGGAGGTTAGCATGGCGATGGGTCTCAGCAAAATATGCAACAGAAGATTGGCATTCACTGATGATGCTCATGTGGTATTTATCCTCTATGCCTGTGTGGCCAACTGAAGGTTGCACCTTTTCTGCCTGCACTCTGGCTGTTCTCTGCCTGCAAAGGGAGCTGTCTCTGCTGATGCCTTCTATGTGGTAGGTATCTTTTCTGTCATTATATTGGTGTATCTTGACTGCTGTTCTCTGTACCACAAGTGTCTTGTATGAGTGGGTGACCACTGCGACTGCACAGGATGTATGCATTTTTGTGTTTGGGGAGACTGTGCTTCTGTATGTCTTGTAGGTTTTCTGAGTGTGTATGAGGGAAGCTCACATTATGTGTCCTACATTGCATTTTGCCCTGCTGATTCCAAGATTTTTAGGTCAGAATGGAAGCGCAGTAAACCAGGGCAGGATTCAACATATTTTCCTCATTTTGCTTTGAGAGAATTTGCTTGGGATTGCGGTAGCTTTGCACAATATGAAGTTGGAAGTCAGGAGAAAACACAGTATTCGCCGGACTTCCATTTCACTTCTGCACACGAATGAGGGCCTAAACGGAGAAAAACATAAGTTAATTAAAAAAATGTCAGGCTGCTGTCGCTTGTTGCAGGTTTCTGCTTTTTAACGTTGACTGCACTGCACTACACTACTGCACTGCACTACTCATAAAATGCACAATGGATTAGCTTAAAACTGGGTAAAAAAGAGTGTAGCCCTGTAGCATACATATAACATTCAACCCAGCGGCTCCCATGTATTTCTATTCACCATGTAATCAAGCTGTTTGCATGCAAACTCCAGGCTGCAACCTTTGTAACATTTACCATTATCAGATCAAGGCACCAAAACACAAGTGCTTGTATCCACTCCTAAGTATGACGAATGGGAAAGGGTGGGATCTATGCCTTTAAATGACGGACATCTGGAACTATGCAAGGATGGAGACTCCGACGCCCGAAAACATGGCGCTGAAAGCGTCACGGGCCTATAGTGGATACTGCCATATACTACAATGGCGATGAAGGGCTTTAGAACCGTAAGCCCTGCATCATGGGTCACAGTTCAGAAAGTTGATTTACTGCCTGGCTTCCATCTGCTGCTTCAGAGCGAAGTGGGACAGGCAGTCTGGGACAGACAGTCCAGACTTAAGTACAATTTTGTTTAGATATCCGATCGCATCCCTAAATAAATTGATCTATTTCATATCTGTACAGGAATGTGTAGGAATTTCAGGTGCGCACAGCCCAGAGCCCTAATGGAGAACCCACCCCTGTGTAATTGGAAGTTAGTCTTTGTGTATTGCTCCCAGACAGTGAGACAAAGGGAAGCAAGAATGGGGTACTCTGAGTTGAATGTAGGGAGGAGCTGTCAACTACCACACTAGCACATCACAAAGGCCTGCCTGGGCACGTTCACAAAGGGTTTCACACTAGTCTATTGTAACCCCAGACAATCTGTGGCCAGGGCAGGGTGGCAGTAAATTCCAAGCACCTCGGGGGCGAGGGGGTGGAATCCTCTGGAAGCTTCTCAAAGTGGACACCAGGTATGAATATAGGACCTCAGACCCCAACTCTTCAGTACACTTCTGGATCTGTAGACTCTGTCAGGAAGACTGTGACTCTGCTGGACTGCTGCTATGAAGGACTGCTGCCCTGCTGTTCTGGCCTCTTGCCTGGGTAAGGACTGGACCTGCAACTCTAAACACATGACCCCAGAGTAACTCTAAGGGCTAGCTGGCTGGCCTCCTGATCAGAAGCCTCAGACACATAGCAGGCTTTAGACAACCACCTTGAACCCACACATGGACTCTGCCATCTGTGAGCCCTACCCCACAAGGTGGTGCCACCCCAGTCCTGCACCCTTGAAAGTGAACCTCAAGGTACCTTGCCAGCCCATCTGTAGACCTAGCAGAATCGACTCATCTCCTCTGCTGTGCGATGCAACCACGAGCCGAACCGACGCATCGCCTCTGCTGTGTAGACTTTCCCGGCACAAGGACATTGCATCGCCCTCGCAGCCTGCAGTCTTATCGGAACCACTGCTACTCGATGTATTCCCGATGTAGGCCCTCACATTGCAAGCCTCTTCGTCAATGGCTGCCTTGATGACAATGAAGGACTCTACATCGCAAGCCCCGCAGTTTGTTCAGAACCAACTGGTTTGCAACACATCTTCAATGCAGGACTACGCATCGCAAGCACCTCTTCAACAACCTCCTCAATGATATGCAGACCTCATATAACAGCCTCGCAGTTCCTTAGAACCATCGCTGCAGTATATATCTCCAGCCAGGACCTCGTTTTGCCTCAGTTTCATGAGGCATCCTAAATGGACTCCGCAACTCTATTCCAGCAGGATTTAAGGTTCTCTTGTTCAGCCAGCCTAACTGCGCTCCATTGTGGTCGGCCTGAACTTTTGACTTGGTCCTGGCCTAGAGCGACCAGATATCCACAGTCGGTGCTTTGTGCTTTTTGGTGCTATTTTCACTTAAATCTTCAAAACTGTAGATCTCCATTCCTACTGATTGGATTTGTGTCGTATTGGTCACAAGTTATTTATTAAAATGTACTCAATTTTTCTAAATTGTGGTGGGATTTTTCTTGTGTTGTGTTTTGCTTTATTATTGTTTGATTTGCTGAACAGGTAAATTTGAAGATTGCTTGTGACTTTAACCTAAAATTGTAGTCGCTTCTTGAGTAGGGTTTCCCTCCCTCAACAAGTAACCCAATTTCTTACAACTATTGTCCACTGGATTGTGGAAAAAGGTGGGACAAAGTCACAAGATATTGAGTAGTTTCCTGCTTTGAAACTACAGTGGCATTTGTAATAAACCAAAGCTCTATACATTCTATCAATACCAAAAGCAGAAATCTAAAATAGGTAAAAATAAGAGATATTTTTGGGTGCGAACGTACGTTTTACAGCTGGGTTACGTAAATGGATTGACTGCTTTGGAGTGCTGGGAAATCTGTAGCATTTAAGGCAACGCAGGGATGGTATGAGGGCATTACAAGTTGTGGTTTGCCTTGTAAGGCCCTCCCTGTAAGCATTTGCAAACTCCTAGCCTGAAAATGGCCAGAAAGTAACTCTGGTCAAAGAAAAAAAATATATGTATTTACACAGCAGAATCCTTTACCGTTATGCTTAAGTATATGCAATGTACATTTCTGCATGAGTGGTGGCATTCACAGAAGCATATATTGGAACATGCGCATGGTACACCTTTCCATGTTTACTTCTGTGAATATTTGGGTAGAAGTACCTTCAGGCGGGGCATAAATCTCTGCCCGTACTTTAACATATTTTCATGGATTGGGTGCAGTGTCTTGTTCTTAGGGTTATGTCTTCGGCTAAGATTTGGCTGAATAACATTTAATTCGATTCATGGACTAGGGTGTGCCAAGGTATTTACATTTCTGTGACCTTTAAAACCTTTTAAGTCTAATTCAAAACTAGTTTCTGTTATTTTACCTTTTCATATAGATTCATGGGCCAGATGTGAGTGCAGGTTGTGCTGATTTTCACAAACCCTACAATATCAGGGGCCTTGTTCATGAGCAGGAACCCAGCAGCTGGAGGGCCAGGCCTCGCCTGGCAGCAGGTGCAGCACGACTGTGCCAGCTTGTGCAGAAGAGGAGTCGAAAAAAATACACAATATTGTTGGAAACCAGTTTTGATTTATGTTTGGAAATCTTCATGAATTCCTAGTCTGACAACATAAGAGCAGTGTTTACTGACCCCATAAACACTTCAGAGTACAATGGCAAGCAATCAGTTAAGAGAAATGCTCATACCAATACAGTATAAAACATACTAAATCATTTCTGAAACAGTAATGCGAATCCCAAATAGAACCTGGCCCTGAAGAGGATTGCTTTTGCTCTCTACATCATAAAGCCGTCTTCAAACAGCGTTATCCCTTGGCAAATTTAGGTGGTCTGCATTTGTCCTTGTTTCTCCTAGGAAGGACCATTATACCTAAAATCCTGGGTAGAGTCACATAACTTCAAAACAGACGTGCTACCCAGATCAACCATGAAACACATCTACAATCTATGGCAATCCATCTGTGCACATTGTGCGTAGTTATTTAGAAAAGTATGCAAACACATTGCAAACTTCTTCACAAACATAACATTCATATCCCAAGGTCTCTTCCATGGTGCAGTTTTTCGTATGATAGTCCAGTCTGCTGAAAATTAGCATATGGTGATTCTTGCCATCCGCCACTCTTATGGCACAAATTTTGAGTTGGGAGGGGCAGAAATGCCACGTGAAATCCACTTCTGCCTAGTCACACCGCCATGGTGTGCCGCATCTGGAATTTCCAGGTGCCAACACACTGGACACAAATTCACTGGCCAGAAAATCTATCTGGTAAAATATTTGCAAGCGAGCACATAGCAGCTCGGACCCATTTAGCAGCTCCGCCGACACTCAAACAAGGCACAGGGGGTCATGAAATGCCCCTCCCTGCTAGGGGACATTTTCTCCTTAGCTCTCCCACCAATACTCCTGTGAGCAGATTAACAAGTCCCTTGCGTCGACATTACTCCGGTGTTGCGTCACTTCTGTGACGCAGCGGCGTCGTAAACAAAGCGACATATTTACAACGTGACACAATAAGGGAGATGCATCACGTTGTAAAGCCCTGCGCTACATTATACCTGCGTCAGGTATAATGTATGCAGGGTGGGCGTTCCAACGCAAGGAAGCCTCATAAAAGTGACGCAGTGAAATCTACAAGATTTCACTGAGTCACTTTTACGACGCCACTGCGTCAAAACCTTGCGCCTGCTTGAAGCAGGCATAAGGAGTGACGCAGCATGTTAGGAATAGATATTCCTAACCATTTCTGGAGTTGCGTCGTGCTTTTGACACGACTACAGCAATGCACTGCCCTTACGCCGACAAGATGCGTCACACATCTGTCTATCCTTGTGCCATGGTGCACCGCATTGTAAATGCGGTGCATCCATGGTGGCACAAGGCTATTTTCCCGTCACACAAATTAACTGGTGCATCCCTGCTAATATGTAGAGATGCGCCAGTTCTTGTAAATCTGCCCATGGGTTTTTACTAGGGCTGGGCGGAATTTGCGTAATGCCACTTCGCGGAACTTTGAAAGAAATTGTGGAAAACGAGCGCACAACCTGAGGGACCGTATGCCCGGGACTGGGGTTCCTCGTGCTTGGGCAGGCTCTCCGATCTCCCCGGCCTGGCTGCGTTGAGAAGCAGGGACCGGCCCCGGGCCTCCTGAGTTTCGGTCAGGGCCTGGGAGCCCACGTCCTGCGGCCTGCCAAGTATCCATCTGCCCGGGACAAGAGTCCCTGATGCAGAGCCCCAGAGCCCTGCAAGGGCAGGCGGGAGCCCTACCGCTATGGCTCGCTGTGGGCAGCTGGGAGTCCTTTCGGTCCCGGCCATCTGGTCGCACCTTTCCCTCGGCCATCTGGTCGCACGCAATGCTTTCCAATGGGGCGACCAGATGGCCAGGCTACCCTGGAAGTCCCGATGGGGGCTCATTCGCCTCCCCGATCCCAGGCAGGGCTCCAGGAGGTCGGGTGCGTCTGGGCCTAGGGTCCCCTCCGTCACTCGGTGCGCACGGTTTACTAGAAAGGGGGTAGCCTTCCTCCGGATTATTAGGGGCAGGGTATGCCGGGACGCCCCTCCTGGGGATGGCGGTTCTCAGGCGGAGACCAGATGGGCTAAGCTCGGACAACACTTCCCCGGGGCGTCCGGTGCTCCCTCCTCCAGCCCGTGGCGGGGCAAAGCGCCCGGGACGGGATCCATGGGTCCCCCTGGCGTCCGGGCCCCAGGAGCTCCTGCGGGCCTCCCATGCCTGAGGCCCAGCGTTGGGTCTACGAGCTCCCCCTAAAGCCCTGCAGCCCCGAAGCCCTGGAGCCCTCCAGCCCCGGAGCCCTGGAGCCCTGCAGCCCCGGAGCCCTGCAGCACCGGAGCCCTGCAGACCCGGAGCCCTGCAGCCCTGGAGCCCTGCAGCCCTGGTGCCCTGCAGGCCCGGAGCCCTACAGCTCCCGAGCCCTGCAACGCCCGAGCCCTGCAGGCCCCGTGCCCTACAGCCCCCAAGCCCTGCGTGGGCAGGCGGGAACCCTAGCATGAAGGCTCAGAGTTGGACAGATGGGAGTCCTTTCGGTCCCGGCCATCTGGTCGCACCTCTCCCCTAGGCCATCTGGTCGCGCGCAATGCTTTCCAATGGGGCGACCAGATGACCGGGCCGGCCTGAAAGTCCCGATGAGGGCTCATTTGCCTCCCGGATCCCAGCCAGGGCTCCAGGAGGTGGGGGGTGTCCGGGCCTAGAGTCCCCTCCATCACTCGGTGCGCATGGTTTACCAGAAAGGGGGGTAACCTTCCTCCGGATTACTAGGGGCAGGGTATACTGGGACACCCCTCCTGGGGATGGAGGTTCTCAGGCAGGGACCAGATGGGCTAAGCCCGGACGACACTTACCTGGGGCGTCCGGTGCTCCCTCCTCCAGCCCGCGGCGAGGCAAAGTGCCAGGGATGGGCTCCATGGGTCCCCCGGGCCCATTGAGCTCCACCGGTCCTCCCATGCCTGAGGCCCAGCGTGGGGTCTACGAGCCCCCCTGAGCCCTGCAGCCCCGAAGCCCTGCAGCCCTGGAGCCCTCCAGCCCTGGAGCCCTGGAACCCTGGAGGCCCGGAGCCCTGCAGCCCCAGAGCCCTGCAGCCCCGGAGCCCTGCAGCCCTGGAGCCCTGGAGCCCTGCAGCCCCGGAGCCCTGCAGCCCCCCGAGCCCTGCAGGCCCCGTGCCCTGCAGCCCCCGAGCCCTGCGTGGGCAGGCGGGAACCCTAGCGCGAAGGCTTGGGGTTGGACAGATGGGAGTCCTTTCAGTCCCGGCCATCTGGTTGCACCTCTCCCCTCCGCCATCTGGTCGCGCGCAATACTTTCCAATGGGGCGACCAGATTACCGGGCCAGCCTGGAAGTCTCGATGAGGGCTCATTTGACTCCCGGATCCCAGTCAGGGCTCCAGGAGGTCGGCCGCATCCGCGCCTAAGGTCCCGTCCGTCACTCGGAGCGCGTGGGTTACAAGAAAGGTGGGTAGCCATCCTCCAGATTAGTAGGGGCAGGGTATGCCGGAACACCCCTCCGGGGCTGGTGGTTCTTTGCCGGGGACCAGATGGGCTATGCCTGGGCAGCATCCGGCGTCCGGGGCTCCCTCCTCCAGCCTGCGGCGTGGAAAAGTGCCCGGGACGGGATCCATGGGTCCCCCTGGCGTCCGGGCCCCAGGAGCTCCTGCGGGCCTCCCATGCCTGAGGCCCAGCGTTGGGTCTACGAGCTCCCCCTAAAGCTCTGCAGCCCCGAAACCCTGGAGCCCTACAGCCCCGGAGCCCTGGAGCCCTGCAGCCCCGGAGCCCTCAGCCCCGGAGCCCTGCAGACCCGGAGCCCTGCAGCCCCGGAGCCCTGCAGCCCTGGAGCCCTGCAGGCCCGGAGCCCTACAGCTCCCGAGCCCTGCAACCCCCGAGCCTGGCAGGCCCCGTGCCCTACAGCCCCCAAGCCCTGTGTGGGCAGGCGGGAACCCTAGCATGAAGGCTCAGAGTTGGACAGATGGGAGTCCTTTCAGTCCTGGCCATCTGGTCGCACCTCTCCCCTAGGCCATCTGGTCGCGCGCAATGCTTTCCAATGGGGCGACCAGATGGCCGGGCCGGCCTGGAAGTCCCGGTGAGGGCTCATTTGCCTCCCGGATCCCAGCCAGGGCTCCAGGAGGTGGGGTGTGTCCGGGCCTAGAGTCCCCTCCATCATTCGGTGCGCATGGTTTACCAGAAAGGGGGGTAGCCTTCCTCCGGATTACTAGGGGGAGGGTATGCCGGGACACCCCTCCTGGGGATGGAGGATCTCAGGCGGGGACCAGATGGGCTAAGCCCGGACGACACTTACCCGGGGCGTCCAGTGCTCCCTCCTCCAGCCCGTGCCGAGGCAAAGTGCCAGGGATGGGCTCCATGGGTCCCCCGGGCCCCGGGAGCTCCACCGGTCCTCCCATGCCTGAGGCCCAGCGCAGGGTCTACAAGCCCCCCCGAGCCCTGCAGCCCCAAAGCCCTGCAGCCCTGGAGCCCTCCAGCCCCGGAGCCCTGGAACCCTGGAGGCCCGGAGCCCTGCAGCCCCAGAGCCCTGCAGCCCCGGAGCCCTGCAGACCCGGAGCCCTGCAGCCCCCCGAGCCCTGCAGGCCCCGTGCCCTGCAGCCCCCGAGCCCTGTGTGGGCAGGCGGGAACCCTAGCGCGAAGGCTTGGGGTTGGACAGATGGGAGTCCTTTCAGTCCCGGCCATCTGGTTGCACCTCTCCCCTCGGCCATCTGGTCGCGCGCAATACTTTCCAATGGGGCGACCAGATTACCGGGCCAGCCTGGAAGTCTCGATGAGGGCTCATTTGACTCCCGGATCCCAGTCAGGGCTCCAGGAGGTCGGGCGCATCCGCGCCTAGGGTCCCCTCCGTCACTCGGAGCGCGCGGGTTACAAGAAAGGTGGGTAGCCTTCCTCCAGATTAGTAGGGGCAGGGTATTGCTGGAACACCCCTCCGGGGCTGGTGGTTCTTTGCCGGGGACCAGATGGGCTATGCCTGGGCAACATCTTCCCGGGCATCCGGGGCTCCCTCCTCCAGCCCGCGGCGTGGAAAAGTGCCCGGGACGGGCTCCACGGTGCCCTGGGTAGTCCTCCCCCGGGCACCCGGGCCCGAGAGCTCCGGTGGTCCTCCAAGTGACTGAGGCCCAGCCGGGGTCCCCGAGCCCCACGGGAAGCAGAGCCCCTGGGAACCCTGCGTGGGTGGGCAGGCGGGAGCCCTACCGCTATGGCTCGGTTCGGGGTGGGCAGACGGGAGTCCTTTTAGGTGCCGGCCATCTGGTCGCACCTTTCCCCTCGGCCATCTGGTCACACGCAATGCTTTCCAATGAGGCGACCAGATGGCCGGGCCAGCATGGAAGTCCCGATGAGGGCCCATTTGCCTCCCGGATCCCAGGCAGGGCTCCAGGAGCACCGGCGCGTCCGCGCCTAGGGTCCCCTCCGTCACTCTGTGCGCGTGGGTTACAAGAAAGGGGGGTAGCCTTCCTCCGGATTAGTAGGGGCAGGGTATGCCGGAACAATCCTCCGGGGCTGGCGGTTCTTTGCCGGGGACCAGATGGGCTACGCCCGGGCAACACCGCCCAGGCATCTGGGGCTCCCTCCTCCGACCCGCGGTGTGGAAAAAGTGCCCGGGACGGGCTCCACGGGTCCCGGGCAGTCCTCCCCCGGACGCCCGGGCCCAAGAGCTTCGGTGTTCCTCCCCATGCCGGTGGCACAGCCAGGGTCCCCGAGCCCCCCCGGGAAGCAGAGCCCCCCCGAGCCATGCGTGGGTGGGCAGGCAGGAGATCTACCGCTATGGCTCGGCTCGGGGCGGGCATACAGAAGTCCTTTCAGGTGCCGGCCATCTGGTCGCACCTTTCCCCTCGGCCATCTGGTCGCACACAGTACTTTCCAATGGGGCGACCAGATAGCCGGGCCCGCCTGGAAGTCCCGATGAAGGGCCATTTGCCTCCCGGATCCCAGCCAGGGCTCCAGGAGGCTGGGCGCGTTTGACCCTAGGGTCCCCTCCGTCACTCGGAGCGTGCGGGTTACCAGAAAGGGGGTAGCCTTCCTCGGATTACTAGGGACAGGGTACTCTGGGACCCCTCTCGGCCTAGCGGTCCTCAGCCGGCAGCTGGACGGGCTCGGATGCCGCCCCAGCCCTGGGTCTGTCCCGGGGCCTGCCACGTGGCAGGCTGCCCCGGATTAGATCCAGCAGGTGTTCCCATGCTGGGCTTGGTCCAAGGGCCCCTGGGAGGGTGGCCTCCCCACCCCAGGCTCCGTCCTGGGTCCTGCCGTGTGGCAGATGCGCCCGAACGAGTTCCCGTGGGCTCCGTCCTGGGTCCTGCCACGTGGCAGGGTGCCCAGGACGGGGTCCAGCGGGCCCGGGGAGGCTTCCCCTGCGTCTCCAGGCCTGGGAGCCCCGGCTGGGTCCAGGGGCCCTGCTGGGCCCCAGGTCGGGGGCTCCGGCCCTGGGCCCCGTCCCCTGGCCTGCGGCACTCTCAAAGGCCCGGGACGGGGTTCCGTCCTGCCCGGGGAGCCTCCCCTTGCTCGGTTGGGTTCAGGAGCTCCGGCTGGGCCCTGGGGAGGGCGGCCTCCCCACCCTGGGCTCCCTCCTGGGTCCTGCCGTTTGGCAGGGTGCCCGGGACGGGGTCCGGAGGGCCCGGGGAGGCTTCCCCTGCGCCTCCGGGCCTGGGAGCCCCGGCTGGGTCTAGGGGCCTGGCTGGGCCCTGGGTGGGAGGCTCCGGCCCCGGGCCCCGACCCCCGGCCTGCGGCACTGCCAAAGGCCCGGGACGGGGTTCCGTCATGGCCGGGGAGCCTCCCCTTGCTTGGCTGGGTTCTGGAGCTCCGGCCGGTCCCCTGAGGGCCCAGGGGAGGGCGGCCTCCCCGCCCCGGGCTCCCTCCTGGGTCCTGCCGCATGGCAGTGTGCCCGGGGCGGGGTCCGGAGGGCCTGGGGAGGCTTTCCCTGCACCTCTGGGGCTGGGAGCCCCGGCTAGGTCCAGGGGCCCGGTCGGGCCACGGGTCGGGGGCACCGGCGCCGGGCCCCGACCCCCGGCCTGCGGCACTGCCAAAGGCCCGGGACGGGGTTCCGTCATGGCCGGGGAGCCTCCCCTTGCTTGGCTGGGTTCTGGAGCTCCGGCCGGTCCCCTGAGGGCCCAGGGGAGGGTGGCCTTCCCGCCCCGGGCTCCGTCCTGGGTCCTGCCGCGTGGCAGGGTGCTCGGGGTGGGGTCCAGATGGCCCGGGGAGGCTTCCCCTGCGCCTCCGGGCCTGGGAGCCCCGGCTGGGTGCAGGGGATCCCAGCGAGGGCTCCAGGAGGTCGGGTACATTCGCGCCTTGGGTCCCCTCTGTCACCTTGTGTGCACGGATTACAAGAAAGAGGGGGTAATTTTCCTCCGGATTACTAGGGAGAGGGTCAGTCAGACCGTGAGGTCCGCCGATTCTGAAACAGGGGAAGGCAGACCCCCAGCGGCCCGGGTACGCTCCTACCTCTCAGCCCCTTCTCGATGATCCTTTCTCACCGAGTTTTCTGGGTATGACCCCCGTGAGGTCCGTGGATCCCGAGACAGGGGAAGGCAGCACCCGGGCCCGCCTGAAGCGGGGCCCCCAGGGGCCCGGGTACGCACACCTGCCTCTCAGCTTCCTTCCAGATGGTTCTTTTTCTCCAAGTTTGCTGGATCAGACCTCCGTGAGGTCTAGCGATCCCGAGACAGGGGAAGGCAGACCCGGGGCCCACCCGCCAGGGCCCCCAGGGGTCCGGGTACGCTCCTGCCTCTCAGCCCCTTCCCGATGGTCCTGTCTCTCCGAGTTTTCTGGGTCAGACCCCCGTGAGGTCCATCGATCCCGAGACAGGGGAAGGCAGCACCCGTGCCCGCCCGAAGCGGGGCCCCCAGGTGCCCGGGTAGGCACACCTGCCTCTCAGCCCCCTTCCTGATGGTTCTTATTCTCCAAGTTTTCTGGGTCAGACCTCCGTGAGGTCTAGCGATCCCGAGACGGGGGAAGGCAGACCCGGGGCCCGCCCACCGGGGCCCCCAGGGGCCCAGGTACGCTCCTGCCTCTCAGCCCCTTCCCGATAGTCTTTTTTTCTCCGGGTTTGATCGGTCAGACCTCCTTGAGGTCCGGCGATCACGAGACGGGGAAGGCAGCACCCGGGCCCCCCTCCCGGGGCCCCCAGGTGCCCGGGTATGCACCTGCCTCTCAGCCCCTTCCCGATGGTCCTTTTTCTCTGAGTTTGCTGGGTCAGACCTCCGGGAGGTCCGGCGATTCCGAGGCGGGGACGGCGGTGCCCTGGCCCGCCCGCCGGGGCCCCCAGGGTCCCTGGTACGCACCTGCCTCTCAGCCCTTGGTCTTTTTTTCTCCGGGTTTGCTGGGTCAGACCTCCGTGCGGTCCGGCGACCGCGAGACGGGGAAGGCAACACCCGGGCCCGCCCGCCGGTGTCCCCGGGGGCTCGGGTGCGTGCCTGCCTCCCAGCCCCAATCGATGGGCCCTCCCTTCGAGCCCGCTCGCCCGGGGAGCAGGCAGGGATGTGAAGCTGCCATCCCCCCCACGCAGGGTGGTTTGCAGAGGGGATGCCCCGGCCGTACTCTGATTGATTGGGCACTCTTGGTCCGATTAGGGATGGACTGCTTGGCCAGCCTCGGCTGTTGTTTCAAGCAAGGAGCTTCTTCCCCGCATGGACCGTCCGACTCGAGGGCCTGCCGCCTGGCGGGATGCCCTTCACCCTACCCAGCAGAGCGAAGGCCGAGCGGCCCCGGCAGCTCGTGCCCCCCAGTGGCCGACAGGTGCGGGTAACCCGCTGAACCCCGTTCATGATAGGGATTGGGGATTGCAATTATTTCCCATGAACAAGGAATTCCCAGTAAGTGCGGGTCATAAGCTCACGTTGATTAAGTCCCTGCCCTTTGCACACACCGCCCGTAGCTACTACCGATTGGATGGTTTAGTGAGGTCCTCGGATCGGCCCCGCCGGGGTCGGCAACGGCCCTGGCGGAGCACCGAGAAGATGATCAAACTTGACTATCTAGAGGAAGTAGAAGTCATAACAAGGTTTCCGTAGGTGAACCTTCGGAAGGATCATTAACGGCGGAGCGGCCCGAGCGACCGATGGTGCCAGCCCATAGCCTTCGACCTGCCTCCTGCGAGCACGCACCGTAGGCACAGGGCCCGGCCCTGCCCTGGCTCGCCCCGGCCGGCAGAGCGGTCCGCAGCCATATGGGGCACTCGGGTTTAGGACCGGGACTTTGGCAGGCCCCTTCACCCCAGGGAAGGCCTGACCGATGCACGAGGGACCGGGGACGGGTGGCGGCCCCCATCCCCTGTCCCTCTCCGAGACGGAACCCAAGCTCACCCGACACAGAACCGAATGGCAGTGCATCCCTTGGCTGGCACCACCCCTCCCTCGAAAAAAGGCCCTGGCACCGGCTGGGCCTTCCAGGCGTCCCGAGACCCGGTCCGATCTGACCGGGTCTCGGGCGACCGAGGAGTGGCCCTTCTCATGCGGCAGGGTGGCCTGGAAGAGAAGGGGCCGAGCGCCTGCGAGGGGACCCCGGCTCCTCTTGGTGGGAGGCGTGCGGGATGGGGAGCTGCCCGGCTCTTCCCTTCCGGTGCCTCCGACCCAGGCGAGGGTGGTGGTGGGCCGATCTCCAGCCTGCTGGCATGGCTCGGGGCTGCCCGGCGACGGGCAGCTGATGTGCAGGTGGAGCGCCCCTCCCTCGTTGCCAGGTATCCGGTCCGACCTGGTCCCGTGTGGCTGGGCTGAGGGGTTTGAAGACTCACATGGTCCCTCCCAGGGTACCCCGGGAGGGACCGGCGGCTGCGGGGCTACCTGCTCCCATCACTCCGGGAGCCCCCTCCCTCGCCCCCTAGCGGGCTCCCTGGCCAAGCGTCTGGCAATGTATTTTTCCCCACAACGGTGCTGTCTGACTCCCAGAGGGGAAGCCTTGAAAGGGGTGCCTGGGCCGTCTCACCGCCCGGACGGCGGACAGACGGCGTCGCCTTCCTCCCGCCTCTCCTGCATCCGCAGGTGGGTGAACGTTTTTGAAAAGTTGCCTGTGACTCCTGGCGGTGGATCACTCAGCTCGCACGTCGATGAAGAATTAGTGTGAATTGCAGGACACATTGATCATCGGCACTTCGAACACACCTTGCGGCCTTACGCCTGTCTGAGGGTCGCTCGATCGTCAATTGCCCCGGGGCTTCCCCAGGACCCGGCTGGGGCCATCGCAGGATGAGCTCCGCTTCCCCTTCGTCCCCCCACAAGGTCAGACTCCCCGATCGCCTGTGGTAGGGTCCCGCCACGGAGGTACGCTGCCGGCGCGCCTGGGCCCCCGAGAAGGGGGCCGTGCCTGGCTGTCCATGGTGTCCCACCGGCTGCCCACGTGCACGCGCCTTGGGTGCCCTCCTCCGTGGCCGGCTTCCCGGCGAGGGCGAAACCTGCGGGGAAAGAGGGCACGCGCTGCCAAGTACGCCAGGCCCCTGCTCCAGCAGGTGTCTGGCCTTCCCCGGCTCCCCCTGAACGCTCCGGCATTTTCTTTCCGACTACGACCTCAGATCAGACGCGGCGACCCGCTGAATTTAAGCATATTACTAAGTGGAGGAAAAGAAACTAACCAGGATTCCCCCAGTAATGGCGAGTGAAGAGGGAAGAGCCCAGCGCCGAATTCCTGCCCGGCGGCGGGCACGGGAAATGTGGCGTACAGAAGACCGACTCCCCGGCGTCGCTCAGGGGGCCCAAGTCCTTCTGATCGAGGCTCACCCTGCGGACGGTGTTCGGCCGGTAGCGTCCCCCAGCGCGCCGGGATAGGGTCTTCTCGGAGTTGGGTTACTTGGGAATGCAGCCCAAAGCGGGTGGTAAACTCCATCTAAGGCTAAATACTGGCGCGAGACCGAAAGCCAACAAGTACCGTAAGGGAA